>NC_136296.1:8597932-9312016 GCF_964198595.1 Lampetra fluviatilis
ACGGCAGAAGAATCAGTTCTGCCGTGTTTCAGATCTGACTTGTGCTCGCGGACACGATCAGAAACATGACGTTTCGTTTCTCCAATGTAGCAATCACCACAAATGCAACTCAATTTGTAGACTCCAGGATACTGTAAGTCAGGAACGACATCCTTCACAGATGGAATCAGATCACGGATTTTATGTACTGTACTGAATCGGACTTGGATCTTATGTTTGTTTAGAATTTTGGAGATCTTTTTGGTCACGCCTGCTATGTATGGTAACGTGATGGTTTTGGTCGGAGTTTCAAGTGGCTGTTTCTGTGTGGTGGGAGAGACAGCTTGGCGGATAGTACGGTCAGAGTATCCGTTCATCCTGAGGGCCCGATGTACATGTCTTAATTCACCGGTCAGGTGAATTAAGACAAAAAAAAACCTAAGAATATGATTCCTTGCAGTCACGAAAGCTTAAAATCTAGAATTATTTTATGTCCGTTGAACTTCTTTCGCTACCGTGCGTCGCCAGCCGTGCTAATCGGTACGTGCCTTTTGTGACCTGGTTACCGACATCACAGGAAACTCTATGAGGTCATCGTACTGCTTACGAGCGCCAATGTGTTCCACACCCTTTCCCATCTAAAATATTGTAAAAAATATTCATTTGCATCCACCCCGCCCCCACCTCCCCCGTTGTGAGCTCATCCTGTCTCCATAACCCAGCGTGGTGTCATACACCTCTAACAACGCCGGCCAGCGTCGAATGCATTTCAGTCGACTTCGCAAAAGAAGCAAGCGCCGTGCTCACTTTGCGCGGCTCGCTTTTCCTTCAGCGGCGAAGAACGGAAGCCACGGGGAAGAGGCTCAGCGGTTTTAGCGGCACGAGAGCAAAATTGCCGCCACGTGCGAGCGCGCCCGGCGTTTATAAAGTTATACAGGACAAAGATGCCCCCCGTGTAGCCTCAGCAGACGGTTGGGGCAAGTGCTGTTGGCGAGCACCTGTGAAGGCCGGCACGATAGACGAGGGGGTGGGTGGCCAGCACCACGCCCGACCGACCGCCTTTGTCTCCCTAGTGGCGACGTTTTTACACACCGCACCATGTACTCATTCGAGGCTGAGTGGACATAAGGGAGGCCCGTGAACGGTTCAGATAACCGGCACTGGTGTTGGCCGTGAGCAGGAATCGAACTCGCGTGGCTGGGTTCGGAGTGCAGCGTGCTCATAGCAACACTATCGCCCCACCCCCCCCCCCCGCTTCAAACGAGGTCACACTTCAAGGCCTGCCTGCCGGTGCAGGGCAGCAAGACGACGTTTCTCACAACAACAACAACAACGGCAACAACAACAACAAACCGCCAAACGACAGACATGGACGCTAAAATGCCACACGTGTCATTTTCAAGTAACGACAACAAACAACAGGGAAAGAGAGTCGGCGGACGACTGCCAACTCGAATCTTTGCACACGTTGCCGCCAAATGCCAGCGCACGTATCCCCCAAAACTTCAACAACTTCGATACGGCCGAGCCAACACACTACATCACATCGGTGTGTTGGAGAGCAAATCCACAGCATTTATAATCTGAGTACGACGTTTCGTCAGTAATTACAACGAGCATCATCAGGCGACGGTCAGATTTGTGGAGAAATCTTCATGTTTCTTGCCGGGATGGTTTGTACCAAAAAAAAAAGGAATTCTCCCCGCTGCAATGTACCCCGTACCTTTGAGCCTCCCGCTCACCCCTGACCCATCAGGAATTGGTCACTGGCAGAGGTCGCAATCGGGTACCCGATACCCGTACCCTACCCGATACCCGGCTACCCGTACCCAGCCGGGTACGGGTACAGGTAGCCGTTTGCGACCCTGGTGCGGCCGGGTACGGGTACGGGTAGGCCGTGAGTCACTGGTGAGTAGCCGTTTGTCACTCATTTCGGGTAGGGTACGGGTACGGGTAGGGAACGGCTACCCGTACCCGGCCGGGTACGGGTACGGGTCGCCGTTTGCGACCCTGGTGCGGCCGGGTACGGGTACGGGTAAGGAATCAAAACCCGTTTGCGACCTCTGGTCACTGGAAAACAACACAGAGGCAAGGGTTAGGGCACAGACACGCCACCAAACGATTCGATGGCATTTGCTGATACTTGGGCAGCCGTGTGTCCTAATGCACGTCTCTGCCGTGCTGTGTGTGTGTGTGGTGTGACCCCAGTGAGCGGTGGGGTAGTGGTTAGCGCTCTGGCCTACAAACACAAGGGACACGAGTTCGATTCCGGCTAGCGGTCAACTCCGGTGACGATTATCTGAACTGGTCTTGGGCCTTCCCTAGGTCGACTCAGCCTCAAATTAGTACATGGTGTGATGTGTAAACATCGTTATTGGGGAGATAAAGGTGGTCGGGCGTGGTGCTGGTTATCCACGCCCTCGCGTGCCGTGCCGGCCTTCAGAGGTGCTCGCTAACTGCACTTGCCCCAATAGTATGTTCAGGCTACACGGGGGATATTTATCTTTTGGCCCTCTGTAAGGGTTAACCACATGGACAAGAAAGTGATCAATTTTCCCAACAACTAAATTTCGCAATGTCAAAAATATGGCCAAGCTAAATAATGCATCACAACACTTTATAGACACACATGAAGACAGAAATCTTCCACATAGCATTTCACACTGTTGTGGCAAGTGCTGTCAGCAAGCACCAATGAAAGACAGCACACACAGCACACAAGGGGATGGAGTGGCCAACACCACCCACCGGCCATCTTTGTCTCTCCAATGCTGGTGTTTAAAAAACTGTAACAGGTACCCATTGAAATCCGAGTAGATCTACGTGTAGGCCCACGATGGGTTTATATCTTCATCGCCGACATCAGCCGTGAGCGGTTATTGAACCCGGGCCACCGGCTTTGTACGCGCAGTGCCCTAACCACCGCGCCACCGCTCACCACCTCATTATTTTTATTATTTTATTACTTCCCTTCTACGTGACTTTACCGAAAGAACCAAGAAGACAAACACGTACACACACTTACACATGCGCATCTTCACGCGCGCACGCACACACACACATACACAGTTACTACTACAAACGGTGCAGCAAATTAAATGATGACTTTACACCGAGATTCAAATAAATGTCTCAATTTGCAAACGCTGCCGGGGTGGAGCTGGCGCTGGCTGCCGGGAGGTTTTTTTCTCTTCTTCTTGGTTCTTTCGGTAAAGTCATCACGTAGAAGGGAAGTAATAAAATAATAAAAAATAAAACATAATAAAATTATTCTCACGACGTTTCGGCCACAACGCAAGCAGCCGTCCTCAGGTGAAAACCAGGTCCGTCGAGGCGACAGAGTCTGAATGAAACAGCACACGAGCTTGGAGCATATATATAAGCTGGGCGCCTTGACAAAGGAATTTGCATATCAAGAGGAATTTAGCATATTTATGGGAAATGCAGTAAAGTGATTAGTACTACATATGCATGTGCATTATGCAGGATTAACAGCATCAAAGGTAGCTGCAGTTGCTGCTGCTGCAGTTGCTGCTGCTGCAGTTGCTGCTGCTGCTGCAGTTGCTGCTGCAGTTGCTGCTGCTGCTGCAGTTGCTGCTGCTGCTGCAGTTGCTGCTGCTGCTGCTGAAGTTGCTGCTGCTGCAGTTGCTGCTGCTGCTGCAGTTGCTGCTGCTGCTGCAGTTGCTGCTGCTGCTGCAGTTGCTGCTGCTGCTGCAGTTGCTGCTGCTGCAGTTGCTGCTGCTGCTGCTGCAGTTGCTGCCTTATCCATTTTAATATAACACTATGTATTATGTATTATTCTACCCACCCTAATGTGTATCACACTGCTATATATTTACTATACAATTACGACACCGGGAGGTTGTTATTGCAGTCGCATGGCGGATGGCGCCGGTCCGCGAACCCGGTGACCCGAGATCAATTCCCGAACGCAGTTCGCGTCAGTGGCGAGTGATGCGTGAGTGATTGCGTGGATCAATAGCTGAGGCAACGGACGCAAATCGTACGACATATTTACGCGGTGAGTATAAGTGAAGCGGGCTTGGTTCGCTGCGGTGATGCCAATGCCCGTTGGCTATTCCCTTCATCTCCAGGCAAGTTTAATCCGTTCTATTTGCGCTCCACCTTATCCATCTAGCGTTTTAGTAATCTATTTTCTTAATTATAGTCCTAAAACACACGTTCGTATCACTTATTTAATGGTATTTGGTGTCTTCATTTATTTGCGTAGATGCAGTCCCCGACTTACAAACGCCCAACTTACGAACATCTCCGCACTTACACACGAGCTTTCGTAAGATTTCATCTATAAGATAATCCAACTTGCGAACGTGAACTTACGAACCAAACCGTGGAACTATGTACAGCATTACATGCAAGTGTACATTAAGTTCTTATTTATGAGCTGAACAATACTTCCCTTTTTTGTTGTTGTTGAACCATACCATATTTAACAACACTGCCCCCCTTCGCGCATTCAAATACGGTGCCTGATTGTGCTCCGACTTACGAACCGTCCGACTTACGAACGGGTCTCAGGAACGGGACCTCGTCGTAAGTCGGGGAGAGTCCGTATTGACGTATTCATTTCATTGCCACCTGTTGCTCACGTTAGCCGCCGATTCGAGAAGCCTCCGTCCATTCAACAGCTGAGCTGCCGTGGCGACTTGGGCGACCAGCATCGCGGGTCCTATTATACACGGTGTAATCTAAGAATGTACTCCCATTTCGATTTAAAGCTTTCCTGACTGCAGGGATTCATCTTCTTGGTTCTTTCGGTAAAGTCACGTAGAAGGGAAATAATAAAATAATAAAAATAAAACATAATAACATTTCGATTTAAAGCTTTCGTGACTGCAGGGATTCATCTTCTTGGTTCTTTCGGTAAAGTCACGTAGAAGGGAAGTAATAAAATAATAAAAATAAAACATAATAACATTTCGATTTAAAACTTTCGTGACTGCAGGGATTCATCTTCTTGGTTCTTTCGGTAAAGTCACGTAGAAGGGAAGTAATAAAATAATAAAAATACAACATAATAAAATAATTCTCACGACGTTTTGGCCACAACGCAAGCAGCCGTCCTCAGGTGAAGACCAGGTCTGTCGGGGAGACAGCGTCTGAATGAAAAAAACAACGCAAGCAGCCGTCCTCAGGTGTTGTGGCCGAAACGTCGTGAGAATTTTATTATGTTTTATTTTTATTATTTTATTATTTCCATTTTACGTGACTTTACCGAAAGAACCAAGAAAATGTACTCCCATTCATCCTTGTAATATATTTGTTTGGTGTTGCATATGTAGGGCTGTTACGGGAGGGCTGTAAGTGCATACGATCCAATGGGTAACAAACACAGTGGGCGGAGTTACGGGAGTACACGGGGGGTGCCCGCAACGACGTCCGCGTCAGGCAGCCTGGGGGGTTGGGATCCTGGTGAGGGGTATAAAGGGGGAGGACAGAGAGAGCTCGGGGCTCAGTCTGGGAACGAAGGAGGAAGAGTGAAGATCCTCTAGCTAGAGCCCTGGACTCCCCTCGACGCCGCCCTTGTCAGGGCTGCAGAGGATCGAGCCAGAGGCGTGGTTCCGTGAACCAGGGTTAGACCCTGGGACTCCGGAGACCGTAGCCCGTCTCACCAGTGTCGGGCCAGTTAGCCTCCCCTAGCCCGTTAGAGGAGGACTTGGGGATAGGTGAGATTAGCTAGGGGGTATCCCCAGTTATCCGGGTGAGGGGGCCGCTACCCCCTCTAGTGTTGTCCTGTACCGACAAGCTGAAATAAATATACGTGTGCCTCAACCTGGGTGTCCAGCGTCATCACCGGTACTTCATCTGGTGTCAGAAGTACTACGGACATGGAAACACGTCAGACAGCTCGAGCCAGAGTACCGGAGGAGGACACTGCTGAAGTCGTTGAGCCCGAGGCGGCTCACCAAGACATGGCGCAGCCGGGGGCCGACGCGTTCCTACCGGGGCATCGGCATGAAGAGGGGCCGCAGCCAGACGCGCTACGGCTGGCTCACGAGAGACTGGCGGAGCTACTGTACGCCGCTGCCGCCACGCTGGAAAACATCACGCGGCTGGGGGCTGGTGGTCCACCACGGGGCGAGGGGAGTCGTCGACCTGAGCGCCTTCCCGCCATTTCTGAAGACTCCAACTTTGAATTTCCCGCCATCGTCACGGCAGCTGCGGAGGGCGTGGCCGGGCTCAACCTTGGGTCCGACACCGCTCTCGCTGGGACAGCGGCGTCATCTCCAGCGGAGGGAGCGTCATCACATCCGCGACAGGCGATTCCATCTGCCATTCGCGCCGACGCACAGCCGAGTCCCGGGGATAGCAGCCTACAGACTTCCAAGGCGAACGCTGCGCTGCAACAACGGCTGCCTCCGCTGAAAGAATTTGTTGGTGCAGAGGGCGACTGGGGCGGCTTCCAGCGACGCTTCATCGCCCACCAAGAAATGGCAAGGTGGTCCGACGATGAAGCCCTCTGCGCGCTGCCGGCGCTCCTCGACGCAGACGCGCTCGCCGCCCTCACATCGGCGCCGAAAGAGAAGCGGTCTACTCTGCCGAAGGCACTACAACTGCTGGCCGGGGTCTATGGACCTTCAGCGGAATGCAGAGAGCAGTTCTACGAGCGCAAGCGGGGTGAGAAGGAGTCGCCCCTGGCATACAGGACGAGCCTCCTAGCGCTGGCTAAGACGGCTTTTCCCCGTATGGACGACGATGGCGTGGACGCGATGGTCACGGAGAAAATACTCCTCCTGGCAGACGACCTGGACATCGCTGTCGTCGCACAGGAGGACGCCGAGATGACCTCTCTTCAGGCGGCGCGCCTCCTTCACGCCAACCTTCTGTCCCTGCGGCGGAAAGCCAGCAGGGCATCGGCAGGGCGTGCGGTGGCTGCAGCCACCCTTCCGACGGAGGAGCTCTTCGCCGTCGACCATCGACGGCAACAGGCGCAAGAAGTACGGTCGGCCCGGGACGGGTCAAGCCGTTTCAACCGCCCGTCGTCTCCACCGGGGCTCCCGCGGTGTTTCAACTGCGGCGTCCGGGGCCACGTCGCCTCGGGGTGCCGCTCTCCTCGACAGCGCGGGACGACGCCTCGACGGGACGCCGGGCCTCCTCCTCCCAAGCTCCAGCAACATGACCCGGCGAGTCGCGGCACCACACATGTTTGGCCAAAGCACCTACCCGTTGCACGCTCTCGCACCACAACAAACGGGGGGCCGATGTCGCGTTGCGAGGGGCCAACGCGGATCACTGCGGGGACTCAAATCGAGCCCAAACAGTGGTCCGTGTTGGCCCATCGCGTGGTAGCCGCGTCGTCAGGGTCGTCGGCCGTGGTCGGACACATTGACGGGGTAGAAGTACGCATCTTGGTCGATACGGGGGCATCGGCGACAATCATTTCGGAATTAATTTACAATATTCTGCCCGTACAAAGCCGGCCTTTACTGCCGGTTAACGTCCCATTCTATGCCGCTAACGGGGGCTCTCTCGGCATCATGGGACAGATTCGAGCGCAAATTTCTATTGGGGACATCAAATTGTCGGGGCCGATTTTCGTTTCCTCCTCGCTGGCGGTTCCGTGCCTGCTGGGGACGGATTTCTTAGGTAAAATGCCCATTCGTATTTTGATCGACCAAGGATGCATTGAGCTTCCATCGGGGCGGCGCATGGCGTTCCTGCCATCCCCTGCGGCGGCTCGGTCGGCGTTCGCGACGGTACCGGCGTTCGTCGTTAAAACTGTTCGTGTGCCGCCGGGAGCTCAAATGCTAGTGCCTCTGAAACTTCGTAAGCCCTTCGCTAAGGGCATAGGGGATCAGGGTGTTTTGCTGGGACCGTCTAGGGCCGGGGTTAATGGGCCTCATTTGATTCCGGCCCAGACCGTCGTAAGAGGGGACGGGGACCCTTTCATCGCGGTCCTCAATGTGGGATCGCAGACGGTGGTGGTTCCTCAAGGGACGGTGCTCGCTCACGCGACGCCAGTGCCCTGCGAGGAACCTGTCGCGAACCACGTGGGCACTGCTTCCCGGATGCTCCCACATTCAGACAGCGATGAAGGGTGGCTCGACGCGCTTTGTGCGGGATCGACGGACCTGACAAATTCAGAGCGCCAACAGCTTAGAACGCTACTGAGGGAATTTTCCGACGTTTTCAGTCGAGATAAATATGATTTGGGTTGCACTCACCTGCTGCGTCACCATATTGACACGGGTGACAGCCCGCCAATTCGCCAAAATCCGTTTCGGTTAAGTCCCGCCGAAAAGGACCATGTCAAATCGGCTGTTGATGACATGTTAGCCGCCGACATCATTTCTCCCTCCACCAGCCCTTGGGGAGCGCCGATCGTCCTGGTTAAAAAACAGGACGGCTCGTTGCGGTTTTGCGTGGATTTTCGGCGCCTTAATAAAATTTCGGTTGCCGACGCATACCCGCTCCCACGGATGGACGAATCGCTGGACGCCTTGGCGGGAGCGCGATTCTTCTCCACACTAGATTTACTTTCGGGATTCTGGCAGCTTCCTCTGGACGATGATTCTAAGCCTAAAACTGCTTTCCGTACACCGCACGGCCTGTTCCAATTCAACCGGTTGCCGATGGGCTTACACTCAGCGCCGGCAACTTTCCAGCGATTGATGGAATTGGTTTTGGCTGGATTGCAATGGGAGTCGTGCCTGATTTATTTGGATGACGTTATTGTCTTTGGTAAAACTTTTGACGAACATCTCCAGAGGTTGCGGGCGGTTTTCCTAAAGATGCGGGCTGCTAATTTGAAATTTAAGCCCCAGAAATGCCATTTGTTACGCGAGTCGGTGCGTTATCTGGGGCACATCGTAGGGCGCTCGGGTATTGCTACCGATCCCGCCAAAACGCAGTGTGTCAGCTCCTGGCCGACTCCCACCACGGTGGGAGAGGTCAGGAGTTTTATTGGCTTCGCATCATATTACCGACGCTTCGTCGCTAATTTTGCAACGATTGCAAAACCCCTACACGCGTTAACATCAAAAGGGGTCCGGTTCCACTGGGGTCAGGATGAGGAAGCCGCTTTCTGCTCCCTTCGGGACGCGCTGGTGAAGGCTCCTCCCTTGATTTACCCAGATTTTTCGAGGCCGTTTTTGCTCGACACCGACGCGAGCAACACAGGTATTGGAGGCGTGCTTTCCCAGGTGGTTGACGGCGTGGAACGGGTGGTCGCGTACGGCAGTCGGGTGTTGTCTCCAACGGAGCAAAGATATTGTGTCACCCGTAGGGAACTGTTGGCAATCGTCTATTTCATCCAACAGTATCGCCCATATCTGTACGGTCGGCATTTCACCGTCCGCACAGATCATGCGGCACTGCAGTACGCCCTGAAGGTTCAACAGCCATCGGGACAATTGTCCCGATGGTTGGAGGTCCTCCAGGATTTCAGTTTTGAAACCACTTATCGTAAGGGCGTTCGCCACACCAACGCTGACGCTCTGTCGCGGATGCCAACCGCCTCCGAATGCGCATGCCTCCTGGGGTCGGGGCGTTGCAAGCCAGTAGGGGACATGATGGTTCCGGTCCTGGCGGCGGCCGCCGACGATGAAACGGTAGTCCCCATTGATATCGCCGAACAGGGGAGAGATTCCCTGCTTGGATTGCCCGTTGATGAATGGGGGCGCCTCCAGTTGGAGGATGCCTCCCTCCTCGCGTTGCGTCGTCGCGCCGGGGAGAGGGGGCGTGTGACGGGTCATGCCGACGCATGGGAAACCCATGCGGGCTTACTTATGCATTGGGACGGGAAATCCCAGCGTCACCGGCTGGTGGTCCCTTCTGGCCTACGGGGTAAGGTGGTGTGGGCTGCTCATGAGCGCCTCCTCCACCTAGGTACCCAGAAAACACTCGCCTTGCTCCAGCTGAATTTTTTTTGGCCGGGTATGACAAGGGATGTCGCTGATCTGTTGGCGGCATGCCCTCAGTGTGCGCAGCGCAAACCACCGGCACGGGAGTCGAACCCGCCCTTGCAATCCATCCAGGTCTCCAGAATAAATGAACTGGTCGCACTGGACATTCTGGGGCCATTCCCCGCCACCTCCAGGGGAAATAAATATTTGCTTACTGGGGTCGAATATTTTACGCGCTGGCCTATGGCCTGGCCCCTGGCGAATCAGTCGGCAGCAGCCATCGTCGACGCCTTTGTCCAAGGTTATGTCATGGACAAAGGTGCCCCGGAGCGGTTGTTGACCGACCAGGGTAGAAATTTTTCGGGGAAACTTCTAAAACAAGTCTGTGATCTCCTAGGAACGAAAAAAATTCGAACCTCTCCCTATCACCCGCAAACGGACGGGATGGTCGAGCGTCTGCATCGCACCATCACGTCTATGTTGTCGCAGCAAGTTTCGGACTCACAGGCTGATTGGGACTTACAAATTCAAGGGGTTCTAGCGGCATACAGATTGGCTCCCCATGCTGCGACGGGGTTTTCACCTTTCTTTCTTATGTATGGCCGCGAACCCGACCCACCTGTTCGGGCACAGCTGCAGATCCCCGTGCCGCTGGGCAAATCTAAATTGGACGATCACGTTAAATTTAACCTTGACAAACTGACTGAGGCGCGGGATGCGGCGAGGCTAAATTCTGACAGGCGTCAGAAGGCGAACGAGCGCCTCAGACTGGCTCGCGCGCACGTGCTGCAGTGGAAGCCGGGGGACAGGGCATGGCTGCACTGTCCCCAGGTACCACTCGCGACCTCCTCTAAACTCGTACGCCCGTGGCGGGGCCCCGTCGAGGTTGTTGAGGTTTTGAGGCCTCAGTGCGTTCGAATCCAATGGGGGAGGCGCCGGTGGTTTGTACACCCCTCTAGGCTGAAGCCGTTTGTTGCGGTGCGGGGGCCCACGCCACGCACGCGAGGCCAAGCATGTGGGGGGTCGACCGACTCGGAGGGTCCGTCGCTGCTCTCGCCTGATGTGTTGCCGGCTGTCCCACCCACAGGTGCACCGGGAATGACGGGCTCACGCCCTGGAACCCACACAGGTGATGCCGACAGTCGCGCGACTTCAATCGCGACCTCACCTCGAATGGGACAGCCGCCACCGGATGGTCCGCCGTCCGGGGTTGCCCCGTGTGACGGGCCTGCGGCAAGGACGCGCGCTAAAATGCGCAGACTCTTGTAATATACAGCAGGAAGAAAAAGAAGAAAAAAAAAAAACTTTTTTTTATTTATTTTCCTTCACGTGTCATGGTTACTGTATGCTGCGTCGGTGGTGTGCTCCTTGCACACTGTGTGTGTTGTGTTGTGTGGGCGCGGTGTGTGTGTTGTGGGTGCGTTGTGTGTCGTGGGTGTGCTGTGTGTGCTGGGGGGAGTTCCTGGCTAGTTGTATATACGTGCTTTTACGGATTTCGTATTTATGCGGGGGGGGGGGGGTGCGTCGGACATTCCTTTCGGGGGTATGGTTGTTGTTCTTCAATTTGCATTTTGTTGAGAAAAAATGAGGCACACACGGGGTCGAGGGGTAAATGTTCCTTTATTTGGAATTGTTGCAGCCGGGACGGCTGCGAGCTGTAATGGGGGGGTGATGTAGGGCTGTTACGGGAAGGCTGTAAGTGCATACGATCCAATGGGTAACAAACACAGTGGGCGGAGTTACGGGAGTACACGGGGGGTGCCCGCAACGACGTCCGCGTCAGGCAGCCTGGGGGGTTGGGATCCTGGTGAGGGGTATAAAGGGGGAGGACAGAGAGAGCTCGGGGCTCAGTCTGGGAACGAAGGAGGAAGAGTGAAGATCCTCTAGCTAGAGCCCTGGACTCCCCTCGACGCCGCCCTTGTCAGGGCTGCAGAGGATCGAGCCAGAGGCGTGGTTCCGTGAACCAGGGTTAGACCCTGGGACTCCGGAGACCGTAGCCCGTCTCACCAGTGTCGGGCCAGTTAGCCTCCCCTAGCCCGTTAGAGGAGGACTTGGGGATAGGTGAGATTAGCTAGGGGGTATCCCCAGTTATCCGGGTGAGGGGGCCGCTACCCCCTCTAGTGTTGTCCTGTACCGACAAGCTGAAATAAATATACGTGTGCCTCAACCTGGGTGTCCAGCGTCATCACCGGTACTTCACATATAAATGCGGATATTAGGATGAATTTGCCACTTATCCGAAAGAAAGAAAAACAAATGCCCATATAATTAAGAGCAACGGTCCATTTTTTCTAAGTGGATACCAAGAAAAAAAAAGGGGCCATTCGAGGCCTGCAGATACCATGCGAATAAAAGTATTCATGTGTCCGTGAGACTCCACTCTTCCATAAAACATCACGGATAATCGGATGAACGTCTCGGTGGCTACCGAAACGGCGCGTTGCCTCGGTGCAATTGACGGAGAGCTCAACGCGTCCATCACTCACACCGCCGCAAATAAATACGCGTCAAAGATGACCTTTTGGGCAATGGGCAGGCGCCCCTTCTGAGGGGCACCTCAAACGTCGCCGTGGCGGGGAGTCCGCGTCGTCTTGATGCGGCCCCGTGTCGACGGGGATCGTGCAATGCCACCCGGGCGATGCGCTTGCTCATGAATCATGCAAGGGACGGACTTCCATTCGGTGAGAAAGTGAAGTTCCGATTTAAAGCTTTCGTGACTGCAGGGATTCATCTTCTTGGTTCTTTCGGTAAAGTCACGTAGAAGGGAAGTAATAAAATAATAAAAATAAAACATAACAAAATAATTCTCACGACGTTTCGGCCACAATCACATACCTGCATTTCCCATAAATATGCTACATTCCTCTTGATATGCAAATTATGTTGTCAAGGCGCCCTTTCCCCCTCCCCTTCCAACCCAGCTTATATATATGCTCCAAGCACGTGTGCTGTTTCATTCAGACGCTGTCGCCTCGACAGACCTGGTTTCACCTGAGGACGGCTGCTTGCGTTGTGGCCGAAACGTCGTGAGAATTATTTTATTATGTTTTATTTTTATTATTTTATGACTTCCCTTCTACGTGACTTTACCGAAAGAACCAAGAAGATGAAAGTGAAGTTCCGTTGGAGGAAAGGCCCCAGAAGGGCCCGCCGAACGTGTTGCCGTCTCGGCAATGCAGCCCATCCGCTGTACATGAAAACAATGCTAACGAATTACCCAAGGAATTTACAATTAAGATTTCTCTACGGTGTATACGTGTATATATTACACAAATAGGAAATGGGTTCCAAATTGGCACCTATTTTACATCTTCTTTGTCCCAGGTGCTCACCCAGATTAGTTAAGCAAATATATGAATTCAGGCCGTTGGGTCATGTCCTCATGTTCAGAGGGTATTTTATATATAGCTCATACTTTAACCACATAGTTATTCCGTTCGCCGAAGTTCGTCACTCAGGCCTACCACCCTCGGTACCGTTCGCTAATGCAATGACTGCCACAGACTAAGGTATGAAGAAGCACATCGTTGTTCATTCATCGCAGAGGAACACAACGTGCGAATAAGAAATCATCAGCAGAGGCAATTGTCAATCCACTGCTGGATGAAGGCCTCCCCAAGTGAGAAAAAACAACAAGCTAAATTACGTAACAACGTGACGCATATTCGGAAAATGCTTCTAAAAAGGGAAATTGAGGAAGAACATTCCAGCTATGGTTGACCACTATCGTAACAAATAAACGCTTAAAATACCGTACAATAAACGATCCAATATTAATCTTAGACTCGCCCCCAATAAACTTGGCCTGCAGGCAATCTGCCCTCTGGATAAGCAGGGCTACACCCTGCCTGCGTTTGGTGACGTATACGTATAAAATGCATTTATTGTAAGTATTTATACTTTATTTATATGTGGTGACTTGATTAGCTTTCTGATCATTTGCACTCCGATTGTGTTTTTTATTGTTTGTTTTTGTAACTTTCTGACTCGCCCTTTGCTGGACATGTTTAAAAAAGAGCTTCATAGCTCATCGGATTCTTCCAGTCCAAATAAAGATTCCGATTCTGATTCTGACATTGGTGGTCAGGTAGTCGACCGCGCAAGAATGATTAGATCTGGCAGAAGGAAGGGAAGCAATGGTGAGATGTAGTGGCACAAATGGCATTGTCCGTGATAGCCTCTCACGGGGGGTCCCTGCGCCCCCAGTATTTTTATGGAATCCTCAAGATTTCTGGATTGTGGAGTTACTCGTTACAGACACATTCGCAGTTCGAATCGAACGGCCGCCGTGATCATAATTGCCGAAATCTGGCAAACCAAAGGAATTCCATCTCGTTGCTGTGATCCACCGACCCTCGCTGCTTCCACAGTGCTGGGTTACAGGCCTCAGTCAGCATATTTACCACCACCACCACCTGGCCGATTAAAGGCGGCGAGCCATCGTGCTCTAATTCTAGATTTGAAGCTTTCGTGACTGCAATGATTCATATTCTTAGGTTTTTTCGGTAAAGTCACGTAGGTAAAAACATTAAAATTAATAAAAGTAAAATAAAATAAAAATCACGACGTTTCGGAGGCAACACAAGCTTCCGGCTTCAGGTGGAACCGTCACAGCCACGACAGCTGTATCAAGTAAATGAGAGATTGCAGGAGCTACCACTCCATTTATATAATGGTTGGAGAGGGGGTAAGGGGCAAGTGCAGCACACTTTTTATTAATATGGTAAGGTGAGGCTTAAGAGGGTGAGCCTTTGTTCTCTACTTTTGGCCAAATCTGGCATCATCCACGCTCTCTCCGGCCCGTATCTTAGCAGCCTGACTGACCTTACAGATCCTCCCATCCAGCGATACAATGCTGTATACAATCAGTTACATTTGTTGGAGTGCAACAGATTGCAGCAATCATGATGTTTAACAGTACCGAGCATTAAAAGCTATAACCACATAGAAAAGAAATGGCAACACAAGAGCTCGCATCAAGACACAGATCCCCCGTATAGCCTTAAACGGCTGTTGGGGCAAGTGCTGTGAGCGATCACCTATTAAGGCCGGCACGGCATACGAGGAGGTGGGTGGCCAACACCACGTCCGGCCGCCTTTGTCACCACTGTTTATTGTTCTCAAGCGGGAATAGGATCTCGGGTCAACGGGTTCGTGACGCAGTGCGCTAATCACTGCATCAACATTCCTTATCAGGACAATCTCCAACGCATGCCGTGCGGTAACACAGAGGACATCACGCGTTATTATCGTCATGTTCCCGTGCATCGAGTGAGTCCACAGAATCTGGCGAAGGCAAGTGAGTCAGGCGCCATCGGGATACGTTGATACAACGTGGCCATTCGGAGGCCGTTTCATCATATATATATAACTTTCACTCAAACAAAACTAAACTTTTTATTTTAACAGACAAGGCCCACTGAGCTATACTGTATAGCTCTTTTGTAGAAGTGACCTGGCCACAAATGATAGCTGAACGAAGTGGTTTATAATGCAGGAAATTTATAGCAGCCAAATACTCTAAACGTGTGTTGATTCTAAATGTGGAGGGAAAACCCGGAGTAACCGGAGAACAATCCACGCGACCACGGGAAGACCATGCAAACTACAAATACACAGGCGTCAGGGTCGCGATCAAACCCACGACCTCCTGTATACCAGGCGAGGCAGTTGACATCTCAACACATTTGTCGATAACACTATGGACTTGTCTAAAAAATTAACAAAAACTAAGTTTTTCACTATAAATCCTTTATATGCGTGGCATCGGTTTTATTTTATTATTCATTTCTGTTTTTCTTGAGTAAGACTTTCATTTGTATCACATTGGTATTTTAAATTAAATATGATTTTTTTTTTTCCAAAAAATTTTTCACGAAAATAAATTGTCACGCACAACGAGTCTGTGTGCAAAATGTCAGCTCGATTGGATCACGGGAAGTGGGTTAAAAAACGACCGAAAAATTTGCACGGTCGTAAGCGCGCAAGCAAGCAAGCAAATGAACTTAATATAAAGGATTTTAAAAAATAACCGCTTCTGACTCCAGTTGTAATAAACAACTTCCACGACACGTTGAGACTTGCGTCCTTTCTTTATTAGTTTTGACTGCTCGGCTCCGCACTCTCTTTAGATGGTCACCCTCTCTCTCTCTTGTCGCATGCACGAGCTCTCTGCTCCTCCGTTCCTGCGCGTCTTCCCACGCTCTCGCTTCCCCGCGCACCGCTGGTCGACGGCGCGCCGGGACTCGGGAGAGCTTCGCCCGCCGCTGCCACGTGGTCGGTGGCTGACGAGATGGCGGAGATGCAGTCACTTGATAGAGCTATCGTGCTGTGACGGTTCCACCTGAAGACGGAAGCTTGTGTTGCCTCCGAAACGTCGTGATTTTTATTTTATTTTTTATTTTATCACTTGATAGAGCTATCGTGCTGTGACAGTTCCACCTGAAGACGGAAGCTTGTGTTGCCTCCGAAACGTCGTGATTTTTATTTTATTTTTTATTTTACTTTTATTAATTTTCATTTTTTTACCTACGTGACTTTATCGAAAAAAACTAAGAATATGAATCCTTTCTGTCACGAAAGCTTCAAATCTAAAATATGCAGTCCAGACCCAGGCGTCCATACCGAACCCCAAGTCCTCCTGCCTCTCCTTATATCCTCCTTGGCAGAGCGAAGCCCCGCCTCTAACCACGCCCCCTTCAGAACCTTCTCGATGGTTCCCGCATGTACCCCTGAGCTCCGCCCATGAACTTTGGCCCAGATCGAACCCGTAGCCCTGATTCGCTATGACCGATGCGGCAATGCCTATGCAACCCTCCGTATGTCGGTGTGCTCTCTCATTAGAAATACAATCGTCAACGTTTTGGGCAATGGCCCCTTTGTCGTAGCAGAAAAGGCCTTTGCCCGAAACGTCGAGCTTGTGCACCAATGCCAACGCAGCAGCCTCAATAAATGAAAGCGAGTTTCACTCAAATATCGGACTGCTCCTTTGGACTCGCTCTACCAACACAGGCCTTAACCATAACTCCCGAGAATGGGAGCAACCATCGGAGACCCAAGTTCAATGTTTGACTTCAACGAATCACAAATCACCAGCCACCCGGGTGCCTCAAACAGAGGGACGGGAATTGTGCAAATTCAAATGTAGCTCAGTTTAACACGTAGTAGGAGGCTTTCGCGACCAAAATCATCCATAATTCAGGTTTTTTTGGGTTAGGTCGCGTAAATATATAAATGCGTCGTTAAAACCCACCACCACCTTACACAGCCAATTAATAAGGTTTGTCACGTAAACAGAACATGCAAATTCGTTACTAGTACAGCACGCCGGTGTGATGGAGAGCCAAGCCACAACAACGTCATAATTCTAGATTTGAAGCTTTCGTGACTGCAATGATTCATACTGTTGGGTTTTTTCGGTAAAGTCACGTAGGTAAAAATTAAAATTAAAAGATAATAAAAGTAATAATGGAAATAAAATAAAATAATAAATCTCGACGTTTCGGAGGCAACACAAGTCTCCGTCATCAGGTGGGACCGTCACTGCTAAAATTACTGCATTAGTAACAACGTCATACTCAGATATTAAATGTTGTGGATTTGCTTTCTAACACACAACGACTCATTTATATATTTACGCGCTCTAACTCAAAAAACTGTATTATGGACAAATGTAGCTGCCAACCCTTTTTAGAAGCCAGTCACTTTCCCCCGTATTAGTAGAAAAGAATGCTGTTCCCTAGGCAATGACCATTGGCTATTTCTCTGAACGTATGTGACTTTCACGCCTTATAGCACTGGCGTTTATATGCGGGCTGTATATCACCGAATGCTTATGTTGCTCCGACCGTCTTTGATTTTCCCTGCCCTTTCTGTGACTAAATAGTTGTTCACTTTCATGCGTAATGTCACGTGACGATAATTGGGTTTGTCCTTTTCTTTAAATTCGTTTCATTATATTCCAATGTCAAACTTGATTTATATATAAATAAAAACACGGGCATTTTACGGAGAGAATGGAAACGCTCAAAAATGTTCGAAGCAGCGCGGAAAAGCACACGCTCGGAATGTAAAATGAGACGAGAAAGGGAGACACGGGTTTAGGTTACTCTATAGGGAGCACACACTGCAAACACCGCCCCCCGACCAACTGCGACGACAACTTGGCAGGCAAGACCCTCTTGGAAAAGAGTCATGGGACTCGGCGAGGCTTTGCCTGGGCAAACAAATGTAAACCAAAGACAAGTAAATGAAACCGTGGTAGAAATATTTTAACACAGGGCACAAGCACACAATCTCCTTCTTCCAAATCAAACTGTCTCCGCTCGATCTTTACGAAGATAAGCGGGGCTGGCTGAAGCCTGATTGTAACTTGGACGGGAGATTTCTGAAGAAAATTCGGAGCTGTTGGCTTGGTCTGTGCGGTGGCCAGACAGTGACGAGGACAACGATGGATTATTGAATCTGTCTGTGCAGTGTTTCTGGGGTCATCCTCTAACAAAGAGGGTCACTACATCGTGCGCTTTCAGATGCGCTGGTGCGGCCGTCTGGAACGTTCTTGCTTCTGATATTAGGAAGCTACTGGAGCTATGCACTTGTAAATCTTGATAGAATGCTCATTTGTTTAGAACTTTTTTTTTGTGTTTAGTTTGTTGTCCGTTTCCCGCACCTCTGATTAGCACGGTTGGCTACACATGGTGCGAAAGAAGTTCAACACACATCAAGTATAATAATTCGAATGGAGAGATATTAGTTTTATTGTTATTAATTAAGACAGGCGTGCACAGGACATGTCGCTAGAGGTTGGTGGTATGGGGTTGATGGCAGACGGACGTGACCGGGGTTGGCATGGCAGCAGGAGAAGTGAACGCAGCCCAGCGCTGAGATGGAGCGATTGGGGAGGGCTCGTTTGCAGCGGTCTGACGGATCGTGACACTGCAGGACCCTGAGGGATGGTGACGTCGTGGGAAGGCCTTCAACCATCATCACTAGATAGACAATGGCAGATAATAATAATAATAATGCTTGGGACCTTTTTTTGTCAGTATCAAAGTATGAAAAAAATGAATAGGTTTTACCCTTTCAGTTTCCAAGGCAATACATATCCTTTCGCTCGAAAAAAACACAAAGACAAAAATCCCCCGTATAGCCTTAACATACTATTGGGGCAAGTGCTGCTAGTGAGCACCTATGAAGGCCGACACGACACACGAGGAGGTAGGTGGTCAGCAACCACGCTCGGCCAACTTTGTCTCCCCAGTGGCGATGTTTGCACACCGCACCAGGTACTCATTTGATGCTGAGTCGACCTAGGGGATGCCCAGGACCGGTTCAGATACTCGTCACTGGGTGTTGATGGCAGTGAGCGGGAATTGAACCCGGGTCGCCAGGTTCATAGTGCAGCGCGCTAAACGCTACACTACAGCTCCCCACACCGACACACAAAGATTAAGATCCCCCGTATAGCCTTAACAGACTGTAGGGGCAAGTGCTGTTAGCGAGCACCTATGAAGGCCGGAACGGTACACGAGGGGGTGGGTGGCCAGCACCACGCCCGACGGCCTTTGTCTCCCCAGTGGCGATGTTTACACACGCACCAAGTACTCATTTGAGGCTGAGTCGACCTAGGGGAGGACTGGGACCGGTTCAGATAATCGTCACTGGGTGTTGGCCGTGAGCGGGAATCGAACCCAGGTCGCCAGGTTCATAGCGCAGCGCGCTAACCGCTACACTACCGCCACTCACACACACTGACACACACAGACACACACACAGACACACACACTGACACACACACACCTACCTTCCCATAAAAATCAATTACTCTTCATGCGAGACCTCAATACGTAACCTCGCCGGTATAAACACCCCTCAAAGGAGGCAGTCGCTGCTGTATTCAAGCCCGAGCACACAAAACTTGTTTCAGATTTCGTCAGTTGTCAGAGCATGCGGCTCGAGGCATGAAAGGAGCGATTCCGTTTGTGCTGCTGCTCTGTCCTGTGCTGCGGGCCTCTCATCGTGCAAGCCCGGTGTACCTCTGGCGTGCATGACTGGTATGCATGATAATCTGAAGCACAGCAGAAATGATGCTGTTACGGCTTCGATTTCTGCCAGTAAGTCGTGTTGTTCATTTTTTTTGCGGCCACACCACTCAGTCACAGGGGTTGTTTTTTTTATCATCACCTGGGTCAAGGGGTCACCAACCTGCAGCTCCGGGGCTGCATGTGGCTCTTTAAGCACCGCGTCGTGACATGATTCACATGCTTTGCGGCTCTTGAAATATTGAGTTTTTTTCTTTACCGAAGTGGAACCAAAAAATGTCTCTACTTGTTATTTTGGTTCATGACCCCTGATCTGGACAGTGGGGCAGTGGTTCGCAAACGGGACTATAAACCCAACGACCTTTGTTCGATTCCCGGCCAGCGCTAACATCAGTGGGGAGTGATTATAATTAGGCCGGCCTTGGCTCCAACCTCCCCCTCAACTCCTTTCACCAACCCGCACTTGACCAGCATGGTGAGGTATGGTAAAAAAACCCCGTGACCAACAAAATGTTTTTTTTTTACCAATCCGTGATACATTGCGATCTATTTGGTGACACATACATCCACGTTGTGGCCGTTATATTAATCGCAATGTCGAGTAAAGAATCCATTCTTGAATCAAATCGTGTCGCTCAAATGTAGCGACAATCGTCGGTGCACTTCGACACGTGACATGTCACGTGCTCAATGAGTACTCCTTGTGTAACAAAAAAAACCCTAAAAACCCCAAAAAGGAATGATCCGACGAATCCAACCAAGGTAGCACGGTCGCCAAAGTGCAGCATGAGGGCAGCAAAATTGATTTCTAGCGACAAGTAGGAGAAATGGCCCCCACTAATTTTAATAAAACAAAAATTATCCTCATTCACTAGAACTTCAATGTATCTATAATATCCGTATAAGCATTGAATAATCGGCTTAAAAAAATCCTGATAGAAAGAGGACCGCAGAGCTCGGGCAATTGTTTGTAGAGTCGCCTCATCGGCACCAGGCTGCTGCTGCCTTCCGCTCCTGGATGTGGATTGCCAATGGAGTCCAATTCCACCCGGAGTGGAATTCCACCCAAGTCGTCAAATCCCTCCCCGAATCATCGATGTCCACCCCGAGTCGAATTCCGTTCCTTTCAATGCCACCGCTCGGCGCAGAGGAGAGGGCAGCGTACAGGGAAAGGGAAAACGCAGCCCCACTCACCCCCCACGCCTCCCCCCACTGTCATTCGATTCCACCCACAAAGTCCAAAATAAATCTCATTGCAAATCAATCGTAGAAATGGCACCGGAAAGCACTGCTGCCGCCGTCCCGTGGAAAAACAAACTTAAGATACGCACGTCGTACAAAGGTAGCGGCAGTTATCGTTGCAAGGTAATGAGGCGGAGTAGAGTGGGTTAGCGCAGCGGTGAGAGCAATGCACTGTGAACCCGGCTACCCGAGTTCAATTCCTGGCCATGTGTAACGTCTAAATACGTAGTATAGGTTCGCGCAGCCAATATTACGAATTACAATTGATTTTCGGGTAAGGCCGCGTCACGGGGGATATACATTTGTTCGTAACACCGCCAACAGACAGTGAAAAAAACAATGCAATTGTCATGCGCACATGCATTCAATGGGCCAATTCTGATTGTTTCAGCTGAAGAACATCGTGGGCTTCAGGATCCATATTCATCGATTGAACGCTACATCGACATGCGTCAAGTCATTAGCGAGCGGTTCTTTTCCCCGACTGCTCATTCGATTGAGGCACAACATCGCTTGCTCTGTCCTCCGACCAGTCTGGACCTTTACGCCCTCTCGAGAAGCATTTTGAGGTAGGTAAGGCTCCCTAAATTTCATAGCCACTTTTGCCAGAGTCAAACCGCCGACGCTTGGGTCACCTCCACCATCATCTTCCAATCTGGACGTCTGTGAAACAAAGGTTCATATAACTCCACGGATTTCACCGGTATAAATCAATATTCCGATTTTGATTTTGACCCTCCGCTCCAGCCACATCGCAGAGAGATCAGGGCCCAAGCCTCTGGGAGCCTCGTGAAACGAGAAGCCGCCTGTGGCTGACGTCTGATTTCTCCGAGGAAAACCTGAACGCGTGGTCGCACCATGTTCGTCCATCAACCGTACGAACGCCGCAACACGTCTAGTGGATTCAAGTTTCCTCAACGATTTTGGGCGACTGTTTGCAATCGGTGCCCGGGGATGAGCCGTGAATGCCAAGATACGCGAGGGCCCAATTCAGACCTTGCTTCTCCTCGCCCGTCAGTCTTCAGCAGTCGCACTGCCAATTGGACGGTGAGCGTTAGCAATGGGTGTTTGTAAATAGAGCCGACATCGCGGCAAATCCCACTTGGCAGCGCGCCATTCAACGCGTGTCTCAAGCGTTTTAGAATTTCTCAGCCAGCTCCATCCTCCTGCGTCATTCTCTCTCTCTCGATCTCTCACTCACGCATACATTCCTGCTCCCGTATCCCCTACACATTTGCCCGGTCCATTTATAACTTCACCATTCACACATTTTTGTTTCGCTTTAAGCTGACGTTCATGTCATATCGCGCAGAGAGAGAGAGAGGAGCCGTTCTGCGGAGTCTTGCGTCAAAAACCGTACCTCTGATTACACAGGTCAACACACTTTTTCTGGCATAAGGTATTCCAACTGTTTTAAGGTAATTTTGGGGTGCTGATTCCAAATTTGGCATCACATCAGGTTTTTGAGATATCAAATATTGGATTTTCAATAAAAACTGTGGAAGAAAAATATTAAATAAATGTGGATATCTACATAAAATTATATTACAAACACACTATCCTAAAAATACAGCACCATATTTTAACACTAAAGCTGTCACTGACTCACAACAACTTGCAATCATAAGTGACAGAGTTAATTTCGGGTAAAATCAATGAAAATGCGGTATGCCGATAGCATAAAAATGATGTGATAGAGCAAACCTGAGATCAGATTTGGAATCAGCACCCTCAAATTAGTCTAAAACAACTGCAAAAGTCCAGGCTAGAATTTTTTTGTTTTCTTGACCAGTGTTAGCACGGTCGGCTACGTACGGTGCGAAAGAAGTTTGACATACAAACCGAAGGAAGGCGCATCCCACACGGTGAAGTCTGGAGAAGGTGGGGGCAATTGAGGTGTTCGCCCTGCCCCCCCCCCAATCCCCACCAACCTCTTGAGACTCCGAACATTGGTATTTTAGTTCTGCCTCTGACCAAACAACGGATGCGTGCACGATGCTTCATAATCTAATGTGCACCGGTAAACGGACGTGGTCGGATTTTTTTTGCCGTATTTGTTGCTTCGGGCGCAGTCACTCGTCGTCCCTGGTGTAGGAGAATATTAATAATATAATTAAAATGAATAATTCCCGGCTCTTTGCGAAGCCCCTGCTCGGGGAAGGATTTACCCGCCGTGTCGATCTCCGGGAGATGTATGATCGCAGTTCACACGAAAAGGCGGTGGCTTGGTTTGGTCTGGTGGAGAGGGCATCCAGGAACGGTTCTGATATCGCTCGCCACTGATGTCAGCCGTGGCTGGGAATGTAACTCTAGCTCCCTGGGTTTATTTGATTGAAAACATTACCAACTAGAAACTTTTTAAATTTTATTTTAGCAGGTAAGGCCCACTGAGCGGGAGAGCTCTTTTTCAGAAGCGCGCTGGCCACAAATGATAGCTCAACGAAGTGGCTTGTCAAGTGCGAATTTATCGCGGCCAAATACTCTATTTGCATGTTTATAAAACGTGGAGGGAAAAACCGGCGGTCCTCGAAAATAATCCACGCGACCACTAGGAGAACATGCACACTCCAAATATACAGGCGCTAGGGTAAGGTTCGAACCCAAGACGAGAGAAACTTCGATTTGAAGCTTTCGCGACTGCAGGGATTCATCTTCTTGGTTCTTTCGGTAAAGTCACGTAGAGTGGAAATAATAAAAATAATAAAAATAAAACATAATATATTATATTATTTTAATAATAATAAAAATAAAACATAATATATAATATTATTTTATTATATTTTATTATTTTTATTATTACCATTCTACGTGACTTTACCGAAAGAACCAAGAAAACACGACGAGGGAGTTAACATCTCGCCACTGTAGCGCCATAGCATAATGCAAAGCATTTCACTAACTGCTGTGCCACCGCTCCAACCCTGAATATTCATCACGCTGGCATTCAAGTGACTTTTTCAGATTATTTCACCGTGTGATTTGTAAAAAAAGAGAGACAGATGAATCTACAAAATAATGAATTCCAACTTCGCCACCGCGATTTTACGCGTTTATTTACATCGCTACTTCAACTATGTGACTGTAAAAATAATATAAATAGTAATACAAAAAATATTATGATGATGACGTAATTATGTTTTTCTATCATCCACGTTTTGCACGGTATTTATTGAACACCAGCATACGTTCGTGCCACCGAGCATAAACCAAACACGCTAGCGTGTGCGTCTATGGCATCACCTTCGTGGGCCCAACCTTGAACGTATTTTTTTCTCGGCGGCAAAGAAAGACAATCGAAGTGAATGCCTAAAAGCCCGTGGAATAAAAAAAACGGATTAGGCGAGTTTGCGTGTCACTCCACGGAGCAGCAGCATATGGCGAGCGAGCGTCCTCGCTAATACGCTTACGGGAGCCAGTGCGTAATAAGGGATGCTGCATCAATGCCCCCTTTGTTCTCGTGAAGGCACGTTGCATGCGTGCGTGCGTCGCTCGCTCCCCTCCCAGGCAGTGCCCCCCCCCCCCACGCAAAGAGTTGAGAGTAGGGACTTCAACACAAACTCCACGTGAGATAGAGCTTGGCACAGGGGTCTCTTGAGCACTGAACTTATGAGACCGGGGGAGGAAGGCGGCGGGGAGAGGGAGAATATGAGGACTTCGTGACGATGTCAACACGGAATTCACTGGAGCATTGAAAGCAGTGAACGCAATACGCCTGGGCAGATGGAGGACCCGTTATACTTTGCGCTGCCCTGCTCCAATGCCACTAACGACGACGCGTCGTTAATGAATTGTTGCCGGCTGATTACCGCACCGCCGCTTACAACTCTCGACCCCAAATCTTAGCCGTTCCTACCCCCAATTATCCTCTCTAGAGAACGGTCCTCGGTCCCCTTAATACCTCCTTAATACCCTCGTGCCATTAATAACCCGCCCACTCGCTCGCTCACAATTCCTGCAAATTTGTTGTCCTAAACTTGTGTGGGTGTTTGTGTTCAATAGGGCAAACACAAAAAGCTATTACGCGTAGGAGATGGCTTGGCTGGCTCAGAGGGCTTAATAATCCTCATATTGGGGGCTGTGAGTCAGCCGCAACCAACATCCCTGGCTTACAGCCACCTGAGATTAAACAGGTTTCTCAAGTGGTGGAGCGTTGATGGTCTCAATCAGCAGTCGCGACTGTATCCGTCTTAAAACGGGATTGCTTTTTTTTCCGGTGTATATTCATTTGATCGGGGGATATGTGTAGATGCGAGATTAATGAGGCGTGACATCAATTGTGGACCACGTGGATTGTGGGCTTGGGCAGAAGAACACATCTCCCGATGGGACCGATGGGACCGAAGTCAGCCAAAAAGTTGGAACTGGTCCAAGAGGATCTCCAGCAAGAAAGAGCGGAGCCGCGAGAAGGTTAGTTAAATTAGTGAATCATCTTCATCACCAGATGGGACATAAAGCCACATTGAGTTCCCACTACTTCCTCCTGTCCTTGGCAACATGTTGAGCCTCGCCCCATGAGAGGTCGATCGCTGCCACCAGCTCGTCCTTCACAGTCTCGCGCCACGTGGTCTTGGGTCTCCCAGGTTGACTTTTGCCCAGTGATGTCCATCTTAGGGCAATTTGTACGGTTACGATGTGGATTATCTCATTGCACGCGGTTCTTTACATCCAGTGGTGGTTTGACCAAAGGTTTGCTTCGAAGGCACATTCACGTGGCACAATCGACGAATATCATTGCCCATTAAGCGACGACTGGGAAATAAATTTGTAAATGTAAACTGGATGCAATGAGTTTCCATGGTCATCATTCTAGTGGTGGGGAGGGGGGTGTAATCTGACTCCAATAGTTGTCTTGGCAATCCAGTATACAAAGAGATGCTCCCTTAAGCCTGATTGATGGCCTGTAAAGGGCAGGCTGGTAGGGCACACAGCGTCACCAGCGTGTGCATGGGGCCTTGGTGCACAGGGGGCTGTTCCTCTCTCTCTCCCATCTATTTTTCCACTGGCACATCTGCGCCGTGCCAAAGCAGGGCCCACTCGGTACGGTGTGGGGTTTTCCACCGGCTATTTGCCAGGCCACCGTACCCAGCTCAAACCACAAATTTGTTGAGAAAGGAAACAGGAGGATTTATCCACAACTCTGGCTGTCGCCTGATGAAGCTGGTTGTAATTACTGGCAAAAACGTCGTACTCCGATTGTAAATGTTGTGGCTTGGCTCTCCAACACACCGGTGTGTTGTTCTAGTATCGAATTGGCACGTTCTGTTTTACATGAGGAGCCTTACTAATTGGCTGTGTCGGGTGGTGGCGGGTTTAGCGACACTTTTCTATATTTACACGATATAACCCCAAACAATACACCTGTTATGGAGTTACTAGCTTAGGATACCTCACAAAATGAACAAATGGTTAAAATACTGGTGATCATTATTCATAACATGTATTTCTCAGAACCATGTTGGGTCAGGCAAAGGGGTGTACTGGGTTGAAACAAAATTCAACAAGGGGGGGGGGGTACAATAGTCAAAACACGTTGAGAACCACTGATGTAAGAAACACTTTTATTATTTTGTATTTCCCATGATGCAGTTACGTGTTTTGCTTTCTTCAGCTTTTGTTCGATTCTCAGTGTGTATTATTAAAAAAATGAACACGCTTGTCAATCTAAAGCTGTTCATTGGTAAGATTACTTTCTGTTCTCTCTCTCTCTCTTAGGACCGCTACAGTGTAAAGTCTGAGTCAATCTCTCTGCCCTCTCGATTCTGAAGAAGAGCCACAGCCTGCTGTATGTTTATCTGTTACGGCAAAGTAAAATATATATATTGACGTGATCTTCGGCTCAAATGAGCGTTGATGCAGCGCTCATCTCCCGTTAACAGCCCTGAGTGAGTGGTGGAAATTAAACATTCCTATGGCGGGTGCAATGAGCCCCATAGGATGAGCACTGATGATGTCCCCACAAGGCAGTTCTGGTTTTATTGACCCCGGATGGATGGATTGGGCTGAGCCACCAAGCAACCCGCATATCTCTCTGCTACACGGCGCTGATAACGACACGATACATTATTTATTCAACCTCACACACCTCCGCCGCCAAAGCAGTCCCCTTGTTATTATTTCTGCATTCCCTTGCAACAATGCTCACCAGAGGTGCACATGCGCGCGCACGCACACACACACACACGTGAGTGTATGTAACATCGTGAAGGAATATGCAAAAAAAAACACACCACAGACCCTAATGGCTTGCACTGGTTAATTCATGCTCTGGCAAGTGCAGGTTTGTATAATTGACGGCGTCGTGGCCTCAGCTTACCCGGTGACGCCGTCGCGGCAGGAACGAGCCCCTTTGTTTCGCGTGCAACCAGCGGGTGGCCAAGAAGCTGCTTGTATCTTAACTCCATTAGACGAGTGGGACGGAAGGCACATTGTCCGCATCTCGGCTCCTCACTCCGCATCTCGCTGCCGAGTTGATACAGGGCCGATCACACTGAGACGTGGCGGTGGGGGGGGGTGTCGATCGCTGGTGTGGCCCTCAAGGCTGTGCAGAGCCGTACGCGGATAGTATTGCGGGACACGTGATCGATTTGATATATTGTGCGTATTCTTGGGTTTTTCGGTGAAGTCACGTAGATAGGTTCAAAGAAAATAACAAAAAACTATGACGTTTCGATCGCAACACAAGCCGTTCGTCATCAGGAAGAACCTATCTACGTGACTTCAACGAAAGACCCCGAGCATATGAATTCCTGCAGTCACGAAAGCTTTAAGTCAAGATTTATATTGTGCGTGTTTTTTTTTTTCAGACTATAAACTAAACAGTATTTTTTTTATTGTACCAGGTAAGGCTCACTGCGATGTTAAGCTCTTTTTCATGAGCGAACTGGCCCCAAACGAGAGCTCAACTAAGTGACGTATCACGTGGAAAATGCTCAGCAGGCAAATGCTCGAGACGCATGTCGATTCTAAATGTGGAGGGAAAAAAACGGAGAGCCCGCAGACAAAATCCACGCGACCACGGAGAGAGAGAGAGCGAGAGACACGCAAACTCCTCACATACAGCAGGCGTCAGGGTCGGGATGGAACCCACGACTTCCTGTATACCAGGTGAGGTAGTTAACATCACATCACGGAGAGACTCGCAAACTCCAAATATACAGCAGGCGTCAGGGTCGGGATCGAACCCACGACCTCCTGTACACCAGGCGAGGTAGTCAACATCTCCTAGCCACCGTGATGATGATGAGAGCGAGAGAGACACGCAACCTCCAAATATACAGCAACAGGTGTCAGGGTCGGGATGGAACCCACGACCTCATGTACACCATGCGAGGTAGTCAACATCTCCTAGCCACCGTGATGATGATGAGCGAGAGAGACACGCAAACTCCAAATATACAGCAGCAGGCATCAGGGTCGGGATCGAACCCACGACCTCCCGTATACCAGGCGAAGGAATTAGCATCCGTTGTAGATATCTGGAGTTGTTGACGAGTGTGTTGAGTTGTTGTTGTTGTTGTTGATTGTGCTCGTGCACCACTGCTAACGCAGCATCACCACATATTTTATTGCATATACGACGTTTGGGATTTATTTATTTTTGCTTTCACACAACACCGTTATACGTTCGACTGCACGTTAATCCGCGACTACTATTGAGGGTTGACGTGGATCCGCAGGGGTCAATACAAAAACAAAACTGGTAACCGCCGAGCGTAACCTGTGTACGCTGTTTCTGCGTGAAAGATAAAGGTGAAAAACGCAAAACAAGCAAACAAGAAATGCACGAATGAAGCCAATGGCAATCGTACCGGAAACAATTGTCATCACGTGAGAAATCGAAAATATTGCACGGGCATAAATCGATGTTAAAGAGTAGATTCCGTGTGGCGTCAGTCGGTTGAGAGAATGAAGGGCGCACCTGAACCAATTGCACAACACGTCGGAATGAAACGTCCACAAGTCTTATTCACGTGAGCTTACATTGTCCCCACTATCGCAGAATGCATCGTTAGACCTCAATCACTGAATTCTTCAGATTACTCCGCAGGCTTGAGTCAGTCTCCCCAAGAGGATTAACACTCGATCACCTCCCACAAAGTGGCACTTATTTTTATCGACCCAGGGGGGATGATGGGCTAGGTCGCTTGCCAGTTGAGCACTCTAAGCACAGAATAGCGTTTGGAATTTGCGAAATTTCCTTGCCTTATTTTTTTCCAGGGCTCCCCTTAAATAGCCGCCAGTAATTGAGGCATCTACTCTCTGGATTATGATGCATTCCCCTCCCCCCCTCTCTGTATTTTAAAATCAAAGTTAGGGGTGCGTCTGTGTGTCTGCAACCAGGTCAGTAGCGGATACATGGGGTAGGGGAACGGGGGGGGGGGGGCATGAGGGTGATTTTACTCTATTTTATACCCAGAAAAATTGGTGTTCTATTGACATTTGTCAGAGATGATGACTATTATTAAAAAGCTTGACTTTTCAGTACCGCTCTCCCCTCAGGAAGTTTATAGATCCACTTCTGGACTTGCATTATTCAGACTGGCAACAGGTTTGAGGTGTGTCTCACTTTTCAGGGAACATTATAATCCAGAGAATACGGTACACATGGTGTATGTGCGTTTCAGGGTTTAATTTCTCACGAGATATTTTCAAGAACGCTGCTAGGCTAGCTTCGAGTATTGCAGGTATTAGGCACCACCACTCCACTTAAAGGTACGTCTATCCATAAGAGTACTAAAACAAACGTTGAGGTGATGCTGCTGCTGCGTTTGCAGTGGTGCAGATGTCTAAATAACAACGTAATCCCTCAACGCGTGTGTCAATAACGCTGTGGTCTTAAAAATTAAAATTCATTATATGTCAAAACAAATCTCGGAGCAGCGTTCCAGACCGTTCTAGCTGAAGCTAATCACCCGTCTTACTGTTGCAGAACATCTTATGATCTGCAGAATAAATTCCATTTCGTCACGGAGCATAAACCATCACGCAAACTCCGTTCTGGATGGCCGTCGTACAAAGACGGCGCGCTTTCAGATGCGCATCTGTGGCCGTCTGGAAAGTTCTTCCTTCCGATATTAGGAATCCACTTTAACATTTATATTGAACGCTTATTTCTTTAGAACTGCTTTTTGCGTTTAGTTTGTTCTCCTGCCTCCACCCCCCGACCCTTCAACTTGCAGGGTTGGCTACGTACGGTGCAAAAGAAGTTCAACATACACAGAGTATGCTGTTCCACCACAATGTGCACCACAGCCAGCGCTGGTATCGAGGCATTGTGCGCTCACGACGTTGACGCTTGGCCACAGTGGCACCCTCGTGCCCTGGGGGACCCTGGAGCCTCCGTCCACGCACGGGAGACCTCACCTATCAACGGAGCGGTATCGGCAAAGACAAAGACAAATGTCCCCCATATAGTCTTAACATACTGTAGGGGCAAGTGCTGTTAGCGAGCACCTATGAAGGCTGCAACGGTACACGAGGGGTGGGTTGCCAGCACCACGCCCGACCGCCTTTGTCTTCCCAGTGGCGATGTTCACACACCACACCAGGTAGTAATTTGAGGCTGAGTCGACCTAGGGGAGGCCCAGGACCGATAATCGTCACTGGTGTTGGCCGTGAGCGGGAATCGAACCCGTGTCGCCGGGTTCATAGTGCAGCGCGCTAACCGCTACACTACCGCTCGGTAGACACACACACAGACACAAAGATAAAGACAAAGATCCCCCGTATAGCCTTAACAGACTGTAGGGGCAAGTGCTGTTAGCGAGCACCTATAAAGGCCGGAACGGTACACGAGGGGGTGGGTGGCCAGCACCACGCCCGACCGCCTTTGTCTCCCCAGTGGCGATGTTTACTCACCGCACCAGGTACTCATTTCAGGCTGAGTCGACATAGGGGAGGCCCAGGACCGGTTCAGATAATCGTCACCGGTGTTGGCCGTGAGCGGGAATCGAACCTGGATCGCCAGGTTCATAGCGCAGCGTGCTAACCGCTACCCTACCGCTCGGCAGACATACACAGACAGACACACACAGACACACAGACATACACACAGAGACGTACAACAACAACAATCGCCATTCGCCACTAAGTGGCGGTGACGTCACCACGACGCTTGTGCCAGGCCATGTGCACCTTGAGGCCACGTGAAGTGTCGAATGCCCGCTGGCAGGAGGTCACGGGGCAGACCCAGGTGCCATTGGTCGACTGACCGAGATGACCGAGAGAGACATACACACACATACACACACACAGACATACAGACACACACGCACACGCAGGCGACCTCCTCCTCCTCCTCATCCCCGCGTTATTAAATCACGATGGCGCCTGCATCTCAGTCCGCGACAGGGCACACAACGCTGCCTATCAACCTCCGTCCGCGCTCTTGGCGTGCTCGGCAGCTTGAATAGCCCAGAAGAAGCTCCCGCACGCCGCCTTGGTGCGGAGCGCTTCGCCGATGAGCACGGTCGGCTGCGTGCGGTGCGAGAGAAGCTCATCGTGCAAGACAGTCACAATTCACGTTGTAGTTGAACACGCAGGAGGATTTCTCAACAACTCCGGCTGACAGTCCGATGATGCTCGTTGTAATTATACCGGCGGAACGTCACGGTGTTCGATTGGTCAATGTCGCAGTGGGTTTACACTCCAAACACACCGGTGTGCTGTACTAGTAACGCATTGCCACGTGTCGTTTACGTGATAAACTTACCAATTGGCTGTGTCGGGTGGTGGCGGGTTTGACGACACATTAACATTTACGAGATCTAACGCAAGCCACTAAGAAAGATTATGGATAGTTAATTAATGTTGTTTAATTAATTGCTTACTTAATGTTCAATTAACGTTATCTAACAGCGACAACAACACCGCCTCCCACCCCCCTTCACTCGATCTCCCCCTAGACCGCTGGTCACTTCCTCCCCGCCCCGCTGCCCCCCATGCACATAACAAGTTCCCACTTACACACACACCCCCTCCCCCGTTGGAAGACCTCCTTAGGGTGGGCACCCAATATTCCTTCCCTTAGCCTAGACGTGAACAAGCGCCCAAATGGACCCCCCCCCCCCTGTCTCCCTACCCAGAAAATCATCGAGGCGTTATATCGCTTTCACAATAATAATAATAAAACAACCCATGAAAAATATCTCCACTGTAGCCTTGAGCAGACTGTCGGTGGCGAGTGCTGTTAGCGAGCAGCTACGAAGGCCGGCACGGCACACGAAGGGGATGGGTGTTGGTCGACACCACGCACGGTCACTTTTGTCCGCCCCGCTCCTTATGGCTTAGGGGCCGTCCATAAATGACGTCACGTGATTTTGGACGATTTTTTACCCCCCCCCCCCCCTCTTCGTCACACGGCGTCACAAAAAGTCAGACCCCCCCCCCTCAAATATGACGTCACAAAAAATAAAACATGCTTAAAATCGCGTTAAACTATTGTCATTGTAGTGCGTATTTAATGTGGCGCTGCACTCTGACGTTGGAGGAGAAAACATTTATTAAAAAGTATATTTAATTAAGTAGAACGCGTTGTCTATATTTATTTAAAGTTGCGCATTTTGATGTGACGTCACATTTCTCAAACCCCCTCCCCCTCGTCACACATCGTCACAAATGTCTGACCCCCCCCCCCCCCCCAGGTGCGTGACGTCATTTATGGACGGCCCTTTACACGCCGCACCGGGCACTCGTTTGAGGCCGAGCGGCCCTAAGGGAGACCCAGGACCGGTTCGAATTGTCACCGCTGCTATTGGTCGCCGGGGGTTCGGAGCGCGGTGTGCTAACCACTGCGCCACCACTTCTCCCTACAATTATGTCTAACAGTACACTGTGAACTCCGTTGTATCTACCTTTACTGCAGAGTGGAGGGGGGGTGGTCAATGGATTTGACTTTTGCTACGCTCCCCTCCGCCTCCCCCCCAATCACCCCCCCCCCCCCCGTCATTACCTGGCCCCCACCCTAGAGCAGTAAAGATGCGACCAGCGGAGCAAACTCTCTGAGCTCCGTCTCCGCAACGAAAGCCAATCCCGAGCTCACGCGCCTAAATAAGTAAAGGCTGCCGAGTGTCGCTGCTGTTGACGTCCCACATCAGCATATTCAGTGGCGCTTCCGTGTGCGCTGAATTCAAGGGGTCAAGAGGTCGTTACATACAATGCCCTTGATACCAACACACATCACCTTCCTTCCTTCCTTATGGATTATTTCATCGATGCACAGTTGACACTTGATCCCCAGAGTTTGGCCTTATACATGTATATATACACACGTTGAACTTCTTTCGCAACGTACGTAGCCAACCGCGCTAATTGGAAGTGCGGGGGGAAAAGACAACAAACTAAATACAACACGTAGTTCTAAAGAAGTGAGTTTCCAATCGAGATTATTTAAAATTCCACAGCTCCCAGTGGCTTCAAAATATCGTAAGGAAGTTCTTTGCAGACGACCGCTGAAGCGCACCTGAAAGCGCGCGATTGTAAAGCCAAAAGCCGCTGGTTGCGATGATTACCGGAGCTCGCGTGATGGTTTATGCTTCTTGACGAGATCGATTAAGTATTGTGGTTCCTTTGTGGCAAGAACTTTGTGTGTCGGATCTTGCAGTACCCGTTACGACACGTGCCTCTGGGTGGCACTCTAATGCACGTCTCGGCCACCTGCCCTCATCCACCCTGCACGCTCCTTTGACAAATCCAAACATCGGGCCTCGTTTTGAAATGTTGGGCAATCTGATTCTTAGGGGGAGTTCTTTTTTTTCCTTCGGATTTATAAAAAAAAATCAAGAAGCGTCGCTATCGGCCGAACAAAGGGGAGCTTGCGTTCGTACATCATGTAATTGATCCCAAAATAATTATCCACAATTATCGTAGAAAAATAAAATATTCCAAATCTCAAAACTCATCATCCAGCAACACAAGTGACCTGCCAATGTGCAGCCTCATCCTTCCCCGCTCACGTCTGCAACGTTTTCTTGCGACGGAATATCCTGCACGTCCTGGTCGCGTGCCCTCTCGTGCGATAGCAATCCGAGTATCCTTAGGCGGATCGCGCCTGCATTCGAAGGCAAGGAAGCCTCGCTTTTTTATGACATTACTGAGCTCGCGGGAGCCGTGATCATATGCCCCAGCCTCAAACATCAAGCCCCTTTAATCTCTTTCTTCCCCAGCCTCCTCGATGGGCACCCTCCCCCCCCCCCCATGGGTTCTCCAGACACGTCCGCTTGTTTCCACTCGTGAAAAAAAGAATGTGTCAGGGTTACGAAAACCTATTTCTGTTCACCGCCAATTAAAACCGGGCGAAACTGTCTTATGAACGTGAGCGCCGCTTGACACTTTCACATCCAACCTCTTTGGCCAGCGGCATTTAAATACAGCAGGGAGCTCAAGGTCCAAGAATTATAATAATCCACAATTAATTTTCATCGATATCTGTATTATCGTCGTCTTTGTCGTCGGAGGCGTGTATCGTCGAACGCGCACAAATGCCACGCGCACAAATGCTTCGAGATCATTTAAATAGCGTAACAATTCGTCGGTTTAATCAGCCTCAATTATCGCTGTCGTCCTCGTGATCCGGGTCAAGGAGGAAGAGAGATACCTACGCTCACATTGCCCGTGGCGGTGTGCGCACAAGCGCTTCTCGAGACGCTTGACGTAGCGTAATTGAAATTAAGTACATCAGAATGGGGGGTGGGGGGGGGGGAGGTGGGCGAACACCACACCGTAAATGTGATGATCCACGCCCATTTCATGAATTTTCGGCGTCAGACCATTTTCCGCCGTTTTCACGACGCAGATCGCGCGAGTCATCAGAGCGCCCTCCCCTCTGCGTAGACAAATGCAGACACGGCGGTAGCTAAACGTCGCTTCGGGTTAATTACCGCGCTTTGAATTACGGCGAATGCACTGAGCATATACGCACACGCACGCTACCTACCACGGGGCACAATTCAACAGAAGAATAAAAATGAACCTGCGAGAACAGCATTCTATTTTTGACTTTCATTCGAATGCTTTGTGTATTTCTTTATTTATTTTGGGTTTCAGACTGCGTATCGGTTGGCCCGCTAAGGTGAGCTGGGGTCACCAATGCACCCCCATTAAAAAAGGGGGTGGGAGAGAGTGGTGCCTGGGGACAGCGGGGCGGACGGGAAGGGGGGGGTGGAGGTAGGATGAGGAGCCGTAGCTAGAGTCAGGCAGGGAGCCAGCAAGGTAGCGAGAGCAAAGCACCGCCGCTTAGCATCCCTCATTGCTCTGCGTCAGCCGCAAACAGCGATTCCACGTTGCAGAGACGGGAGCTTTTGATCGCCAGCCAGCAACGAGGTGTGGCTGAACGCAGCTGACGAATCATCGACAGCAGCCGAGGTATAACTATTGACTGCTTATATAGATATGTTCAGACGCTGTCTCCCCGACAGACCTGGTCTTCACCTGAGGACGGCTGCTTGCGTTGTGGCCGAAACGTCGTGAGAATTATTTTATTATGTTTTCTTTTTATTACTTTATTATTTCCCTTCTACGTGACTTTACCGAAAGAACCAAGAAGATGTATGTTCTTGTTACCAGGTAAGGTCCACTGAGCTGTACAGCTCTTTGTGTCAGAAGCGACCTGGCCACAAATGATAGCTCGACGAAAAGTGGGCTCATCGTGTGGAAATGTGGAGCAGCCAAAGACTCGAAACACCGCGATGTCGATTCTAAATTTGGAGTGGAAAAAACCGGAGGACCCAGAGAAAAATCGACGCGACCACGGGGAGAGAGACACGCAAAATCCAAATATACAAGCGTCAGGGTCGAGATCAAACCCCACGACCTTCTGCATACCAGGCGAGGTAGTTAACATCTTGCACAAGCCATAAAAACACACCTCGCCACTGTAGATGTAACATGAACAATTATGTGATTCTTCATCGTGGGTAAGATCGCGTGAGGAGTGAAATGTGTGTTGGCACACCCTCCTCCACCCTACACAGCCAATGAATAAACACGTCACGTGAACAAACGCGCCGATCTATTACTGTGAACACACTTAACGATCGCCTTCCAGCACGCCGGTGTTGTGCCGAGGTGATAACACATTCGCGCGGTTGTTTATTAGTTGGCTGTGTCGGGTGGAGCAGGGTGCACGACACACAATTTAAACTTCATGCAACCTGATCGAAAATGAGTCATTGGATCAGCTTGCCCACTGTTTCTCTCATCTTTGCAACAACACAGCACTGTAATGTCATGCATTTGTCCGGGGAAGCTTCGGTGTAGGGAGCCTTTTTTAGGAGAACCCTGCATTGGGATGTTAGGTCCAGTTATATTAATACAAATTGACGCTGATATTGATAGATTGCCAGGGTCCCACGATGGGATGATGCGAGGTGTGGCCACCTCTTTACATTGGCGCGAGAGCTGAAACCCACCCCTACCCCGCATTGCGACTGCGGCTATCAAAGCCAAACCATGTGGCGCGTCGTCCATCAGCGCCCAGGGCTCCAACTCATTCACTGCCACCCTCTCGGGCATTCTCAACATCAGTCCCATCGCTTTCAACTTTGTGCTATGCACATAGTACGCAATGCTCTGAGCGTAGCACCATGCACTATGTGCATGAGGGTACTCTGCGTAGTTGGTTACCAACTTGCGAAACGAAAATAGAACTTGGGAGGCTTGACCAGTTCCTTTAAATGAGTAATTTTTGTGCGGATGAAAACTGGAGAACCTGGAGACGGACCCTACGTGCGATGGGATACATCTCGAAAGTCTTCACGGGTGAATGTTTCACAAACCCACCCTGTCTATACAGTTATCTCGTGGCCACCCCCTAGAACGGCGGGTTTCTGAGTTTCACCAATCTTCACGATCCACCGACCCGCGTCTCCAAAGCACCGGATCACGGGTTTGCGTAGTTACCGGGTCTGGCCTACGAGCAGTGATGCAAAGGTCCAGGGCTCGACAAATGTGGATCGGTGCTTCTTCGTGGAGCAAAAGCGGTCCGTCGAAATTTCAGTTATTTTGAAGCGGGATTACCACGTTTCACTTGCCAGAGAAATCAAACGGAGCCTAGGGCGATGGATTAATCGCGCAGATTTATGAAACTCCCAAATCAATCCGGGCTGCGAGGTGACCATGAGGTGGCAGTACAGCAAGCGGGTTAGTTACCCAGCAGCAGAGCAGATCACAGCCTTGTACATGTGGGGCTTCTCCAGGTGCCGCGATTCCATAAACGGAAACGATGACCCGCCCCTACTGAACGTCTGTGAAAAAGAGCTTCACAGCTCTTCGGATTCCTCCAGAATGAATAAAGGGCTTCTGATGAAGCCCTGCCAATGCTGACTCACGGCACTGCTGGCGGAAGGGCACGCATTGGAGGAGGATCGAGAGAGTCCTTCTAGAGGTTAGTTGGCATCCTCTCCCACACTGGACTCACGTCTTTGAAGAGGTAGGGGTTACCCACACTTTACCCCGCCATACACGACCGTGGCGAGCACCCGTTGATAACGCTGGGTAGACAGAGACAGTTTAACGCGAAGGTTTTCGCGACCAATATCATCCATAATAGAGGTAGGTTTTTTTGGTATTAGAACGCGTAAATCTATAAATGTGTCGTTAATCTCACTGCCACCCGACAGCCAACTAGTAAGGATTATCACGTCAGCAGAACGTTGCCAATTCGTCACTAGTACAGCACTAGTATGTAGTGTAGTGTGTAGTGTAGTATACTAGTGTACTGTGAGGATAGATGAGTAGGCCAGCTAAGCTTTGCATTGCCTTAAGTGGAGGTTCTTCCGTCGCCAGTGTGGCGCGCGAGCATTTACAGGGCTGCCCCGTCGACCTTTCATGCGCGTGCTTTATCGAGGTTCTCGATAACACAAAGAGACAAAGCCTAAACAGACAGTAGGGGCAAGTCCTGTTATCGTGCACCTATGAAGACCGGAACGGTACACGAGGGGGGGGGGGGGGGGGGAGGTGGCCAGCACCACGCCCGACCGCCTTTGTCTCCCCAGTGGCGATGTTTACACCAGGTACTAATTTGAGGCTGAGTCGACCTGTAGGGGAGGCCCAGGACCGGTTCAGATAATTTTCACCGGTATTGTCCATGAGCGTAAATAGAACCCGGGTCGCCGGGTTCATAGCGCGGCGCGCTAACCGCTACACCACCGCTCCCAACACACACGCGCGCGCGCGATGTGCTTCCTGGTGCCGGGGGGGGGGGGGCTGTGAAGTCAGTCAGCGTGTCGACCGGCGAGCTCACGCACCTTCTCGTTAGCCCCCGGACGCAGCAACTGCGGTGGCTGCTGCTCAAAGCCCACGTCGGCACCACGGGGCCGGCGTCGTTTGTCAAGCGCAGTCCGGCAGACAGAAGCGGTGGGCCGCGTTGAGTCTGACTCGACTGGCTCAGCGGCGTGCAGACGTTTCGCGCACACACCCTTGTCGAGTGTGCGCTCATTTAGCTAGTTCAGTGGTGTTACCCCATTCGTTCGATGGTTTACTTAATTAAATGAAACGATTCTGCCACTACATCTACATGTGAAAGTAATTGAAAGGTGCCCACAAGTACACCCAAAGAGTCATACTGGTTTTTAATCGGTCTTAAGGAGACTACGAGCTTAGCAAACCCCATGACCGAGATATGAACTCGCCAAGCTTCTGAATACGAATGAGTCGTGCGCGTGACCACAGGGCCCGCTTTGCCAGGCAGCCACAGGGGAGGCACTGCGTGAAACACGAGTGCATTGCAGACATCCAACTTTGTATCCATGGCACACCACGAGAAGGTAAAGTCAAGTCGAGGATTTGCAGACAGGGCAAGATGACCAGGGAAGGAGAGGGATGCCGGGACGACACTCCCTAAGATGGACAAAAAGGGCACGTATATCAAGAAAAAAATAATTTTTTTCTTACCAGGTAAGGCTCTTTTTCAGAAGCGACCTAGCTATCACAAATGATAGCTCAACGAAGGTTGGCTCATCATGCGGTAATGCATTGCAGCCAAATTCTCGAAACTCACGTTGATTCTAAATGTGGAGGGGAAAAACCGGAGGACCCGGAGAAAAATCCACACGACCACGGGGGAGAACACGCAAACTACAAATATACAGGGGTCGGGATCGAACCCACGACCTCCTGTATACCAGCGAGCCAGTTAACAGTGGCGCCCCAAGACGAACAGCAGCAAGAAAGAAGGAACGCCGTTGCGGGAAGGCGAGGAGAGACAGAAGGAACGACGGGGTCAAGATGTCGGGGATGGGAGGGTGAAGATGAGAGGTAGATTTGAAGCTTTCGTGACTGCAAGGATTCATATTCTTAGGTTTTTTTCGGTAAAGTCACGTAGGTACAAAATTTAAATTAATAAAAGTAAAATAAAATAAAAATTAAATAAAAATCACGACGTTTCGGAGGCAACACAAGCTTCCGTCTTCAGGTGGAACCGTCACAGCACAAATTTCTCATTTACTTGATACAGCTGTTGGGCTGTGACGGTTCCACCTGAAGACGGAAGCTTGTGTTGCCTCCGAAACGTCGTGATTTTTATTTAATTTTATTTTACTTTATTTTACTTTTATTAATTTATTTTTTTTTACCTACGTGACTTTACCGAAAAAACCTAAGAATAAGATGAGAGGTGACGAGAGGGAGCAGAGGGAAGGAAGACGCGAGCAGAGGTGAGCTGCAAGGAACGGCGTTTGTTTTCACAGGGGGCGGTGTGTGAGAGGCGAGAGATTCAGAGTGGCCACACACAAATCACGTGGTTTAAGGGAGGCTTGAACCGATTCAGATATACATGACGTATAAGATATGACGTTACTTCAGCTGTTGAGGTTCGTTTTGGAAATGAGGCACCGAAATAAAAAAAAACCCGCTCGTCAGCAACTTGTGACCACCTTCATTGGCTACCGAGTAAGAACCCGAGTGTGAAGTGTCACCACTTGAGCAAACACGCCCGTGTTCACGCACACAACGCGCATTCACACGTCCAGGCATCGCGATCGCGAGAGAACCTCTCTCAGATGGACTCTCGTAAGCCAGAATTCGGGATAAGCCGGAACAGCTACCGAAATGAATAAATAAACCCCCTTTTCTTTGACTGTAACTTTTACACGAGATCCACCCCCGGGGATGTGTGGGTGACGTCGGCATGCCAATGTCCGCAGTGACGTCACAGCTGCCCACCTGTGCGCCAGCCAGCCAGCAAAACTTATTCATAATAAACTTCAGTAAAAAAAATGTGCATGCACAGGCTTGAAAGGCTATTGACGCATTAATGAAGTTGCGCACGGTAGGTCAGTTGCGTTCTGCTGGCAGACCTACATGCACCGAACTACGATTCAAACGCTCTCTCTCTGGCCTCTACTTTTAAAGCCACACACTCTGTTGCTGACGAACGTGTTGTTTGTCTTTGTTTGTTATTCGCGCGCGTGCCAACCGATGCAGAAGCAGCACCAGCAGCAGCAGCGGGAGCAGCACCGCCAACTGAATTCGTGTTTGCACCGTGCGCGCAAACGCGACGCGACAATCGGTTCCCCTTGGGCGACAAGATGTTCCGGTGAGCCGCTTGCTCAATGTCAAACATTGCGGGGGGGGGGGGGGGTCAAAGGTGCCACCGTGTTAATGGTCTCTCCCCCCGCCCCCCGCCTCCGCAACAGATGCCGCGGCAGCCGGCCTGCGATGGTAGAGCCGCAGCGTCGGCGTGCGGTGTCGTCCGGTCGGTGAGCTGCGGGATAGTCAACGATCACGGCGGGCGGGTGGAGGAGGGGTTCTTCTTTTGCTCGCTCGCTCGACACGGAACAGAAAGAATGCGCACCTCCGATTAGCGCGATTGGCTACGCGAAACAAATTCGACGCGGGCGCGCGCGCGTGCAACCTTCGTCAGCTGCCGGCGACACGGCGAGAAATATCGAGGCGCGTTGGGACCGACGCGCTCGCGAAACTTTCGAACGGTGAGGTTAGCAGCTCGGTGATGAATCTTGTGAAAAGGGGGGCTTAGGTGAAGTGATCCAGTTATCACACACCACAAGAGAAGGTATATCTCTTGATCCGGATCAGGATTGGAGGTGCCTCCTGTATCAAGTGATCAAGGATGATATTGATCTCTTGAAACCATGAGATAAATCACGAACTGGACCGGGAAAGGAGCGATCTCGTGATACAGCTTGAGGGATGTGAAATCTGTACCAACAAGGAGGCTTCGATTCTCTGAGCCCGTGTGCGCTGCCTTCCGTCTGCTGCTGTTGGTCTGCCACGTGCTCAGAGACGAGGCCTTGTGTGATTCGACAGCCAGCATTCAAATCTTGCCGTCATTATTGCTCTTACTTCAAACTAAGTCCACCCCCCTGCAAGCGATGAAGGTCGCTTAGGATGTTAACGCTTCGGTGGCTTGTGTGGAATGTTGTAACAGACTCGCTCGTACTTTGTTCGTGCCCGGAGCACTTACACGCACACACATAGTTCGCCCACGGAAGATGTGAAATATTACTTAAGGGAGATAATTGTTCTTTCTTCTCTCCTCCGCAGCTTCTCGCTCTCCATTTTTGAATGCAAAAGGTCATTCATTGCGTGTCGACGCGCTTGGCAATTATTCAAAAGACATTCTGAAAGTCCCACAGATATTAAAATGCGATTAATTGCACCAAGAAATTTGACCCTGGCCGCTCAATTTGCGAGGTTAAAAGTGTACACTATCATGGCAACGGCATTTAAGGTTTAAACCAAAAATATAAACGGCCTCCTGCTCAAATGAGCATTGGGGCATTGGTGTTCATGTCCTGTTTACCGCCCTGAGTGAGCGGTGGGAATTCCACATTCTTATGGCATGGACACCACGGTGGCAACAGCCTTTTGTAGCCAGGTCGCTTCTGAAAAAGAGCGTTATGTCTCAGTAGGCCTTACCTGGTAAAATATTTATTTTTATACTCTGGTTTTTTCGGTAAAGTCACGTAGATATAAGATAAAATAAATCACAACGTTTCGATCGCAACACAAGCGGTCGTCCTCAGGCGGAAAAAATATAATCCAGCAGTGGAACTGCTGGATTATATTTTTCGTCGTGATTTTTTGTATTTTCTACCTACGTGACTTTACCGAAAGAACCAAAGAGTATGGATTCCTGCAGTCACGAAAGCTTTAAATCAGGAGAACATTTTTTTGTTTAGTTTATCTATTCTATTTTTAGCCTCTCCACAAAGTGATACCCCATTGCACGGACCACCAGTGGGATGATGGGCTGAGTCAACCCCCCCTCCCCTCTCCCCTATAACCAGGATTAGAAGTCGCATCCGTCCCATCGCAAGTCGCTCGCTCTACCGCTGAGCTGAGAGTACGAGTGAACTATTTTACCTTGACTTCCCGGAGATTGTGTTGCGGCAAATGTGATTTTGCGTGTATACATTAACTGGAACAAAACTACTTTTTGCCCGAGTTTATTCGTAGATTAATAGGCGCATTTCACGTGGTCATTGTCCTGTGAAATGTGTGCAATGGCCAAAAAAAAGTTCAACAATAGCAAGGCACCTTTACTTGTTGAACCGTTTAGGGCAGCTGTTCAAGCAATTTCTGATCATGCCATCGTACTATGTTGAACTTCTTTTGCGCCGTACATAGCCAACCATGCTCATCGGAGGTGCGCAAGTCGGAGGTGACCTTTGTGTGACCTTTGTGTCAGCTAATCATCATGAGTAAAATTGCGGATAATAGGGTGATGGAAAATAAATGTGGATAATAGGAGTTTTTATGGACGCTACAGCTAAAGTGGATAATAGGAGTCGTCTCTAAATGACGTCCCGCGATTTTGGACGATTTTTGACCCCCCCCCCCCCCTCGTCACACGGCGTCACAAAAAGTCAGACCCCCCCTCAAATATTACGTCACAAAGCTCTGCCCCCCCCCCCCATAGAATAAAACATGCTTCAAATCGCTTTAAACTATTGTCATTGTAGTGCGTATTTAATGTGGCGCTGCACTCTGATGTTGTAGGAGAAACCATTTATTAAAAAGTATATTTAATTAAGTAAAACGCGTTGTCTATATTTATTTAAAGTTGCGCATTTTGATGCGACGTCACTTTTCTGAAACCACCCCCCCACTCTCTCGTCACACATCGTCACAAATGTCTGACTCCCCAACCCCCTAGGTGCGTGACGTCATTTATGGACGGCCCCATAGGGCTGCAGATAAAGAGGAGTTATCCTGTCCTTACATGAAATTGGTCAAACATCCCAAATAGGGCCCAACTTTTTATATATATGCAGCAAATATTTGATGGGTAAACGATCATTCTTATCTCATAATCAGAATATTTATTTATACTGGAGACATCCCATGAGCTTTTTCACAAATGTCCAGTAAATTAATGTATTAGTATTGCAGTTGAATATATACTCTCTGGGAATCGTTTTCATAGTAGAAGGATTTGTTTGAGGTAAGATCGTAAGTATAAACGTGTCGTTCACCCGCCACCACCCGACACAGCCAATAAGTAAAGTTTGTCACGTAAAAAAAACCGTGCCAATTAGTTACTACTTCAGATTTTGGCAAAATAGCCCGATGATGCCGGATGTAATTATCAGCGAAACATCGTGCTCAAATTGTAAATGTCGTGGGTTTACTCTCCAACACAACGATGTGCTGTAGTAGTAACTAATTGGCATGTTTTGTTTCTGTGACAAAACTTACTTTAATCAGCTGTGTCGGGTGATGACGGGTTTTAGGATAACATTGAAACTCACGTGATCTAACCCCCCCCCCCAAAAAAAAACCTTCATTAATGATAATATTGGTCGCGAAAGCCGCCGTTTTAATTGTTTCAATTTGTCCCCTGACCGCCAATTGCATTGCTATTAGAGTGATCTAATTCTGGCAGATTACCAACTGCCGAAGACTGCCCCTGTGTCGGCTCTCCACGCAGCCAATGGGGGTGAGGATTTCCAAGCGCGCAATTAAACGAAGGCCCTTCTGCAGTGAAATGAGGTCAGCGCTGCTTAGCGTTCGAAATGCAAAGACCAGCTCGGCGCCCACCAAGTCAAATTGTGCCGCAATGTGGATTGTGTACACTTGACCTGCAGCGCGAATTATTAATAATCATTGGGAGGCCGGTGGGTGGGGAGGCTGATTGATGTATTGTTAGAATAGATCACCGAGTAATGCGTTTTAAATTATTCCCGGGCGGCCTACTAGAGGCGTCAGCGTGTCTCACGATACGCTCCTCATTTACCTACGCCGACAATTTGAGTGCCAATCACGCCGTTCATCACTGGCGTCGCCTTACGTCCCCTCCGCTACGGGCTTTAAAGCGCCCTGGCACGGCCCAATTACGGTTAAATATAAAATGCTCAGCCACCGTGCGTTCGCCTATCTTTGGTGCTCGCAAAATTGCCACGATTGCTCTTTTTTTTTGCTAAGATTGCCCACCCCCACCACCATCCTCCACCAAACGCCCCCTCTTTATTTTTGTCCTGACCAAATTTCATTTACATTGTGGATCGCTGCGACGCGTTCTCGTAATTTATGACAATTTCCGTCCCAGATTGGATAGCGATGGATTTGATGGGAAGCGATCGCGCGCGCGGTGGTTGGTCAACTCTGGTCACAACTCCGAGGAGCCGAGCACGATTCCTGGCCACGGGTGAACTTTTAAACATCCAGGCGAGCGATATCTGAAGAAGATATCTGAACCGGTAGCGAACAACCCAGCCGAACTTTGCCCACACGTACTGACGAGCGTGGTTACGTTTCGTCAAACTCCCTCCGTGACCAACTTGAAATGGGATTGCCTTCATCCACATTTAGAAACATACGCTCACATTTTCATTATTATTTTGCTACAGTCGATTTTCACACGATAAGCCACTTTTGTTGAGCTATCAATTGTGGCCAGGTCGCTTTTGAAAAAAAAGGTAATAGCTCAGTGGGCTTTACCTAGTAAGATAAAACAAATTTCAATTTAAAGCTTTCGTGACTGCAGGGATTCATATTCTTGGTTCTTTCGGTAAAGTCACGTAGAAGGGAAAACCAATAAAATAAAAATTGTATTGTTTATTTGTATTATTTTATTGTTTTTTCCCTTCTACATGACTTTACCGAAAGAACCAAGAATATAAAAAAAATAGTTGAGTTTTATTTGTATATTTGTTTGACGTGATTTGTTTACCTTTCCTATACTTTACACTCAATATCGTGTTTTTTTGTGTTTGTTGTTGTAACGTTATGAACCCATGCCCCTTCTAGACATCTGTGAAAACGAGCTTCATATCTCATCGGATTCCTCCAGAATAAATATCCTGATTATTATTCTGAGATGGGTAAATCGCTGTAAATGAGGATAACCTGTATTTATTATTCCCTAGAATTTACATAGCGTCCTTTCCACGGCGCTATATAAATTCGAGACAATATTAGAACAGTTTGCAATGTAACAATGAGCGAGACATTTGACAGCATAGACACGTTAGCATATTCTAATAATTGATCATGTCTCAATGCCTCAAAGACATTCCGCTGTTAGGCCCCCTTGCTCTCTATCAAGCGACTGCCACACGCTCATTAACATCCGCGGAGCAGATAGAATCTCTCAGTTTAATGTCTCATTACGAATGACTGATGGCACATCCACAAAGTGGTTTGGGGAGGGCTTCCCGCTGTCGTTTTAACACGGCCACGTGGTGCTGGGCTCAGTGAGCGTCACTCTCAACACCAGGTCCCTTTGAAAGAGAGCCACCTGATTGAAAATAAAGGATACGTGTGTGCGCTTAACTAGTAAAAGCATTTTTTATTTAAAGCTTTCGTGACTGCAGGGATTCATATTCTTGGTTCTTTCGGTAAAGTCATGTAGAAGGGAAATAATAACATAGTAAAAATATAAAACAATAAAAAATTATCACGACGTTTCTACTGCAATACAAGCAATCGTCATCAAGTGTGAAATCCACAGCTGATGATGATTTATTGTGTTGCAGTCGAAACGTCGTGAGAATGTTTTTATTGTTTTATATTTTTATTGTTTTATATTTTCTCTTCTACATGACTTTACCGAAAGAACCAAGAATATAGTAACTAATTGGCACGTTTTGTTTCCTTGACAAACCTTACTAATTGGCTGTGTCGGGTGGTGGCGAGATAACGACACATTTATATTTACGCAATCTATCCCCCTCCCCCCCCCCAAAAAAAAATATTTATTACGAATGGCAGTAGTCTGTGGTGCAGCTCATTAACGCTGCTACTGGGTGGACGGAGGCGGTGGGTTTGAGAGAGATTTCAAAAAGGCGCACCATTTTCTTGGTTCTTTCGGTAAAGTCACGTAGAAGGGAAGTAATAAAATAATAAAAATGAAACATAATACAAATAATTCTCACGACGTTTGGGCCACAACGCAAGCAGCCGTCCTCAGGTGAAGAACAGGTCTGTCGGAAAGACAGCGTCTGAAGACGCGTCTTATTTCCATTCTACGTGACTTTACCGAAAGAACCAAGAAGATGAATCCCTGCAGTCACGAGAGCTTTAAATCGAAATTCAGGCGCACCATTGTTTCAATTTCCGTGCCGCCGGGAAGTGGAATGGAACCAGCGACCTCTGGACCACAAGCCCAGAGCGCCGGCCGTCACTCCACCGTGGCAGCGTCTCTAGTGCGAAGTTTTTTTTTTAATTTACACTCGCTGACAAGGAAGATCCTGAAGTACACTCCGAAAGGTTAATGGAGGAAAATAAGAACAGCCGCGTTTATTTATTTATTTACAGTCACGAGTGCGAAATAAACTCTTGACATTTCAAGTGAGTGACTTTCGTCAGGAACCACTTTTGAGGTTCACAGAGAGAGAGAGAGAGGTTTAATAATTATGCCCGAGCGAGTAGGCTGGGGTGGATGGTCGGTGGCGTCAGATGATGGTGATCGACACACCGGGGCGATGCGATCCAATAAGTCGTCAGCGTCTAAAGGCGAGTCGGATTTCAGTCTGGAAGGCCAAGTGCGCATCTCATCGCCGCACTGCAATGGTTCGTCTGGGCGTGTGAAAAGCCGGTGCACACCCACTGGTTCCTTGGGAGAACCCGATTTACTATCGATGTACTTAACCTCACGAGGTAAAGTCCTTAAACATGGTAAAGTCCATCAACCCCTTCCCACAGCGCGAGCAGCAGCAGCAGACGACGCAGACGCACGTGGTGTTAGCGGTGCACCTCGTGAGCGCATCTCATTGTTTTTTTTTTGGGGGGGGGGGGGTAGAGACAGGCCGTCCGTTTCCGATGGCCGTGACACCGTTGGCAAGGTTGACGGGTCAAGAATTGTGTTTACACTCGCGTAATGCAACGGCGGGTGATGTATTAACGCGGGCGTTCACAGTCAACATCTTCCATCCTCCGGGGGGCACCGGGTGCTTCCTCGTTCGCCGATCGGCCACACAGTGAACACGCCCCCCCCACTCCGCCACCCCCCCCCCCCCCATCTGTGATAAAATTGATTGCTTCCACTTCTTTATTTATTGTCTCTCCGCCGGCTTGCCCATCTTCGGTCTCACAGGCTCACTCCTCAACCCAAAGAGCCCCCCGTCTCCCCGGTCTCACACGCTCCCTCCTCAACCCAAAGAGCCCCTCGTCTCCCCGGTCTCACACGCTCTCTCCTCATCCCAAAAAGCCCCCCGTCTCCTCGGTCTCACACGCTCCCTCCTCATCCCAAAGAGCCCCTCGTCTCCCCGGTCTCACACGCTCTCTCCTCAATCCAAAGAGCCCCTCGTCTCCCCGGTCTCACACGCTCTCTCCTTAACCCAAAGAGCCCCTCGTCTCCCCGGTCTCACACGCTCCCTCCTCAACCCAAAGAGCCCCTCGTCTCCCCGGTCTCACACTCTCCCTCCTCAACCAAAAGAGCCCCTCGTCTCCCCGGTCTCACACGCTCCCTCCTCATCCCAACGAGCCCCTCGTCTCCCCGGTCTCACACGCTCCCTCCTCATCCCAAAGAGCCCCTCGTCTCCACGGTCTCACACGCTCCCTCCTCATCCCAAAGAGCCCCTCGTCTCCCCGGTCTCACACGCTCTCTCCTCATCCCAAAGAGCCCCTCGTCTCCCCGGTCTCACACGCTCCCTCCTCATTCCAAAGAGCCCCTCGTCTCCCACTCCACCCACCCGCGTCTGCCGTTCTGTGACGGCACGCCCCCCGCCGTCAGAATCAACGACGAAAATAAACGAATGCGGGCTGCGAGCACACGCGACGTGTTCCACCGTTGGTGTTGTCGAATCGTGACCCCACACCCCCCCCTCGAATCGCTGTCACCAGGGCACGCGAATTGTGGAACGCCACATCGGTCTCTCCATGTCTTCTCCTTTCATTTGCATCCCACCTGCTCACAGGGTTACAGGGATGTTAATGTGTTTATCCATTCGGGGTTCTGTCCGGAGACATCATTGCACTCTTTCTTGGGCTTGGTCTTCCCAAGAAATAATTTTCCCGCAAGCACCTCCATCAACTAACATATTGCCTCTAGCTACCACCACCTGCCCATCCAGCTCTTTCAGCTCATTCCCTCTCACTCCCACCAACTGCCCAATCAGCTCCGTCAGCTCATTTCCTCTCACTCCCACCAACTGCCCAATCAGCTCCTTCACCTCATTCCCTCTCACTCCCAGCACCTGCCCGATCAGCTCATTCACCTCATTCCCTCTCACTACCACCACGTGCCCAATCAGCTCCTTCACCTCATTCCCTCTCACTGAGTCAAGTCCGGCTGCTCACACAAACAGGTCGCTGGCACCGGGCACGAAATGAAACACAACGTGCTCCTGGCATCCACAGTGGGCGCCTTGACGTTATCCAGAAGTGCGTGTGGTGCGCACAATCACTTTAGCTCTGCCCAGCCAGAGTCTCGCTGGGTGAGCTCTGTTGCTCACCCAGCCAGAGTCAGCTGCTCACGCAGTAGAGTTTCGCTCAATCTCACAAACTCGTTTTTGCAGATTTTTTAGAAAATACGACTTTTGATTATTGACGAGTTTGCAGCAACCCTCAGCCGTGCCTCGGTCACAGTCGATTATGTCCGCGAATTATCGTGCCCTTTACAAATGGCACCATTATTCTTGTTGTCGGTTATGTAATAGCTAATAAATACGTAACTCTTCATGTGTATTAATAAAAAAAATAGTCACAAAATATATATTCTCATCAGATTCCATGGTATTTGGTGCAGCTTCCAACTCGTAATAACTCGATCGCTCTTGCCTCTCTAATTATGGGCTATGAAGAGGAGCCATTGCTCGACGCGTCACCCGTTTTATACTTCGTCTTTGACGGCCGCGTTGTTGTTGGCCAATATGCCGTGCGTTTTTTTCACAGGAGGGTCCTTTCACTTTTATTTGGGTTTTTTTTTTTGGGGGGGGTTAAAGGTGCAAAGTTGCAGCGTGTGCCGTAGACTGAGTAAACGGCGGACGACTTCTGCAGCCTTGCAATGTTCAACCGATGCCAGTTGCATTGCAAGGTTTTGCTTTTCTAAGCACGTAGAGAAAACCGGAGAATCTGCAGGAGACCCAAGCGGGACAGGAGGAGAACGTGCAAACTCCGCACAGACAAAGGCGCCAGAGGCGTGTGGATTGGACTCAAGTCCTATACGGCACTTGCTGTGAAGGTACACGTGTGTTACCACTGTAACAGCCCTGCCACCCCAGCGAAAATATCCACGAAAAAAATTGCCACGCAGATGTCCATCAGCACGTGTCTTTTGAACAACCCTGACGCAACCAACAACTCTACTCAGCGTCCGTGCACGCTGTCGAACTGAGGCCATGCTCTGTCGAACAAATACAACATTTATTTTAGAAAGAGGAATGCTGCTTTCCTTTGTTTGTCCTCTGTGCCGGGGTCCTATTGAAATACAGTTTTTATTTTTATTTTTTTATAAATGCTGTGTTTTGTCATTTTTATAACTCACTTAGGTGAGGAATTATTGTATTTGGTTCTCAAGTTATGTGAAATGACAATCAAATTTTTTTTTCACGAAATCAATGAGAGGATTTGCTTTTAATTAACAAAATCATCGTGCAGCGAAACGGATGCGATTAAGCAAATACGTGAAAGAAATTCAACGAATGAGTAAAAGGCCGAATTAATTATTTAACAAATGAGAAGCAAATCCAGGAATAAAATCCGTACATTCCGTGCCGGCCGCTTTGACGTTTCCCTCGGTCGAGAGTGACCTCAGATGGAAATCTCCTGAGTTTCTGTCGACATTTGAAAGAGGCCTATAAAAGAAAAACTGTCCGAGGCTGTTCGTCGGGTGGTGACAACGGATCTGTGTTTACATCCCAAACCTGGTTACAGCGATGACATGACCCAGAAGCTCACGTGTCCCAATGCTGCGGTCCAGACCACCGTCACGCTGTCTGGCATGTTTAAACCCTGCCTGCTTTAGCGGAGACACAATGTCGTGAAACTGCACGCGTACGTACGTGAGTACGGTGGGGTTGTGGGGGGAGGGGCGACTCGGCAACGTGGCCCGAAGTGGTGCAAGAAGCAATCGAATGACAGCTCGAATTGCTCGCTCATACAAAGAGCAAACACTAAAAAAAACGTCTTCTTGGTTCTTTCGGTAAAGTCACGTGGAAGGGAAATAATCAAATAATAAAAATAAAACGCAATAAAAAAACGGTACAGAATAAATATCTGACATCTTCATATTCCGGCCAAGCACGTGGGATAATGTTTCACTTGTTTCATGCGCAGGCACATGGGTGTGCACGTGGGAAATAAGTATTCATCAAATATATATTCTTGGTTCTGTCGGAAAAGTCACGTAGATAGAAAATAAAAATTAAATTAAATAAAAAATAAAAGCAAAAAACCCCACGACGTTTTGATCGAAACGTCGTGGGTTTTTGCTTTTAATTAGCTTTTTGCTTTTATTTTAAATTAAATTAAATTACATTTTTTATTTTATATCTACGTGACTTTACCGAAAGAACCAAGAATATGAATTCCTGCAGTCACGAACGTTTTTTAATCAAGATTAATCGATTATTGATGATTGCTCTTACATGGTTGCAATTACAGCACGTGTGGTCAATCAGGGTACTGCACGAATAAACAATTTGTAATAAAGATGAGTTCATATTGGGCCATCTTAACAAGAGTTACCATGCCCCCCCCCCCACATCACCACTTACAGCCGATGCCCAGGCCATGGCAAACAAGAATGGCGACTGATAACTGAACAGGTCTTTGACCCCTTCTTCCCAAAAAACCCACACCACAACCAGTACGGTGAAGTATGATCGAACAATCCCCTCTGACCAATAGCCGGGGGCGATGGTGGTGCTAGCCTGTAATGTCGCAACGTTGTGGTGATGGTTTTGTGGATCGCACAAATTACACAATTTTACGAGACTCCCTTCCCGAGATGCCATTACCTGGCTAGCCAGTAGAATGCAGTGCAGAGAAGTGTGCACTGATGTCATCTCTCCCTTCTGCATGGGATTGAGTGTTGCTCCCTCGCATGTGTGGTTTTTTTTTCTGGTGTGGGGGGGGGGCGTTCCGGTGTCCTCCCACATGTATAAAACAAGCTCAGAAATGTGCTGAAAACATCTTAACATCTTAATATAATGAGAACTTCAGAGCAATTGTTGGTGCCGGCTCACCTATCACCCAGCAGCCTTCCAACTTGGTCTGTGGTTCCTCAGTGGGAGATGCAATTTCCATGAACGAAGCTTTATATATGTTTTAAAAAATGCACTAGATTTACGTATTTTTTTTAATTATGAGACCTCCTTTGCCAGTAGCAAGATATAGTAATAGGTTTTAACCCCTCTATCTGGCAACAAAAGTGACACCTTTTTACAAGGGATCATGTTTGCATTAACCACAACACTCGCGGTCAAAATGCAAACAAAAAGACAACTCTGATAATGCATGCACTGTCCTTGAAATTGATTGGGACAGATAAAGGGGTAAAAACCTATTACTATATCTTGCTACTGGTAAAGGAGGTATCATAATGTAAATGCTTACCCCGAGCTCTTTATACTCTGATGGTGCGTTGTCTCTGAGTTGTGCACCTTTTGGCGTCATCTGGTCCAACACCATTGGAGACTGGGCTCGAAGAAAAGCTGTCTCGGGTGTGTGGACCAATCAATTTCAAGGACAGTGCATACATTATCAGAGTTGTCTTTTTGTTTGCATTTTGACCGCGAGTGTTGTGATTAATGCAAACATGATCCCTTGCAAAAAGGTGTCAGTTTTGTTGCCAGATAAAGGGGTAAAACCCTATCACGTATTTTTGTTCGATTAGAATACGGTGTGTGCGTTGTTCAGACCTTCACCCAGCAGTAGTTGTAGTGGGACAAAGGGCTGTGTGTTTACATTAATCGTTCTTAATTCGCCCCCCCCCCCAATGGAGAGGCGAAAGTGCATGAGACGAACGCGAGTTCATTAAAGCGCTCGCTCGTCCATGAGTCAACAAATCGCGAACGCGGGCGGCGCGGCTCAGGGCAGCCCAACAGATCGTCACGGAGACGCGGCGACGGCGCTGGGCTTGAGTTGCGCTTCAAGGGGCCATCCATTGAGTAGGTGCGCACAAATCTGTCAAAATCTGCTTGGTTCTTTCGGTAAAGTCACGTAGAATTGAAATAATAAAATAATAAAAATAAAACATAATAAAATAATTCTCCCGACAGACCTGTTCTCGACCTGAGGACGGCTACTTGCGTTGTGGCCGAAACGTCGTGAGAATTATTTTATTATGTTTAATTTTTTATTATTTTATTATTTCAATTCTACGTGACTTTACCGAAAGAACCAAGAAGATGAATCCCTGCAGTCACGAAAGCTTTAAATCGAAATCTGTCAAAACGTTACCCCTCCCCCTCCTATCCCTGTACGTACGCGTACTTGTTATACCCCTCCCCCCCCCCACCTGCGTACGTACGCTTGACGCATCCCCCCCCCCCCCCCCCCGAATCCTATAGAACGACCGATATTTAATCCACGCAGGAACGATCAAGGATTAATAATATGAACGTGTTTAAGTAAACAGATAGTCCACCGCCGGCTGCATTAAATATTTAAGTTGGGTACCTTGGCCAATTACTTTTTGCTGAGCTGCGTGCTAGCTCGCAGTCAGGGGTACGGTGGCATACAAGTGACACCTCTCCCACAGTCCCACCTCTCCCGGCAGGACGTGTTGTCTGACAGCTGAAGAAACTAAACTGTGGCTCATTTGAAGGCCAATCTAGACAAATTATTATCGAGGCTTCACCAGCCCCCCCCCACCCCCGTTTCCTATGCGTACGTACATTGTCAGTAGACCCCCCATACGCAAGCGTACGCATTTGGGTTAACCCCCCCTCTCCCTTCCATGCATAAGTACTAAATGGTTGGCCCCTAGACAAACAAGGGTTGGAAAATAAAGCCCGCTGCTGCTGCTGCTGCCGCTGCTGCTGCTGCATTGAAGCCGCCTGCCAACCCGCACCTGTCAGCCCGCTGTATGTATTGGAGGGAGGCAGTGTCTACATTGAAGGTCCCTCTGGTGAGGATTTAAAAGCCAGGGCCATTGACGAAATATTATTTTTAGCTTCCCAATCTCTTACAAATGCATACGTGGAGAAACTAAAACGATAACAAAAATCATTCTCTTTGTCTTTGGGGTCAATTGTTAACGTATAATCAATACTGTTATGGACAACAGAGAGGCCGAGAGTTTCGTGGAGGAAAAAAATTAGTTAGTGAGCACCTATTAAAAGGCGACGTGAAGGTGTGGTGCAGCTCTGAGTTTTAGGATTTCATTATTCCAGATGTCGTATTTTAGGTTCGTTTCCGGATCTCGTTTTATATTTCTGGATTGAAATTAATTAAATAGCGGACACGTGCATTGTTTACGTAATTATTTTTATTACTTTTAATCTGCATCGTGGAATTATTTTCATCGAGCTAAAGTCTCAGTTAAAAAACGAAAATGTTGTTGTAAACATTATTGTTCTTTAATCATTTGGGCAACAGTGATGTCGCAGAGTGACAGCATTTTTGCCCCAGGAAATGCGCAGCAGTGATGAGATGGAAGTCCGATCACTTCCTGTGATGTAACTAAGAATAATAATGATGGCCCTGCATTGGGTGTTTATTTCAAGATCTTTTCCACAAATGAAAGAGCGTTCATGAGTGTGGGAGTAAACCGGAGCATCCCGACAAAGGTCACGCATGCGGTGTGTGGTAACACTCTATCCCCGTACAGATGGAAAGAAAAAAAGATGTATGCTAAACTTCTTTCACACCAGACTTGAAGTTTTCGTGACTGCAAGGATCCATACTCTTTGGTTTTTTCGTTAAAGTCACGTAGGTAAAAAAAATAAAACAAATGAAAACAACTTAATTAAATCACGACGTTTCGGGCGCATCTCATCACTGCTGCGCTTGTGTCGCCCCCGAAACGTCGTGATTTTTGTTGTTACCTACGTGACTTTACCGATAAAACCAAAGAGTTTTCGTTCACATCGTGCATAGCCAACCGTGCTAATCGGAGGTGCGAGAAAGATGACGATCCATCCCCTCGCTCCACCGCCTTCTCCTGGCACCTCCTCCACGCTCACGGAGTTTCACAATACTCGCGCGGTGATCCACCAACGCCCGTTGCCTCCACAGCGCCGCATTCGAGGCAGCCGCCGGCGTGGTCCACCACGTCACATTGTCGGGGTCAACCCGAAAATCACGTGTTCGTTTCGCTCTTTCAAACTCTCGTATCGGATTCAATCTTTTACAAAAACTTGGTAGCGCGTCACCACCCCTCCCACCCCCCCCCACAATGGCGTGTTGCAGGATAATAACGGCGCTCATCGCTCTCGCATAGCCCTCCCAGGTCTTATCTTTGCGAGCCGCTGAACGAAGAACAACGAGACCATCAGCTGCGCTCTCCGTGCCCACTGTCCGCCGTCGCGATAGATACCGCGGGGACAGATGTCACCGATCAATGTCTGGGGTTGGGGGTAGTGGGGAGAGATGCAAACCGATCCTGGGACACCAGACGCACATCACGAGCAGGAGGCAACTCGTAGCTTTGAAAATAAAAAGATAACACGCGTCACCTACAGCATGTGTGAGTGAATGCGCGTGTGTGTACGCTTCGGGGAGCGGTAGTGTTGCGGTTATAGCGCGCTGCGCTACGAACCCGGCGACCAGAGTTCGATTCCCGTTCACGGGCCAACGCCGCTGACGATTATCTGAACCGGTCCTGCGCCTTCCCTAGGTCGACTCGGCATCAAATGAGTACCTGGTGCGTTGTGTAAGCATCGCCACTGGGGGAGACAAAAGGCGGCCGGGCGTAGTGCTGGCCACACACGCAACCTTCGCGCTGCGTTGCTGGCCTTCGTAAAGCTGCTTGTCTCGCGGCACCTTGCCCCAAAAGTCGGTTGAGACTACACGGGGGACCTTTGTCGTGTGCTCGTGCGCGCGTGCGCGTGTACGTGCACGCGCACGCGAGCCCATTGAGCCGCGTGCCCCCCCAAGGCTTTTGTCCGTGAAATCTGGAAGGCAGCGTTAAGTCCTGCGGGGAAGACAATGGAGCCTCGTGCGGGATAAACCTTTTAATCAACTCATGAATTATTCAAGAAACAACGTGATTGCTTCACCACGCAAGGATTGAATGCAATTGGGGTGTGGATGTGGGGGCACTGTGGGATAAGTGGGTGGGGGGGGAGATTGTGTGTGTAGATGCATCCATGGCTCGACCACGAAGGTGATTCACCACTAAGCCTCAGATGTTGAGTGGCCTTAAAGGGACCGCTTCTTAATTGCCAACGTGCATTTCCATAAACACAAGCCACGCTGGCGTAGGATAAAGGACTCGGCAATGAATGCGCCTTTTGGTGGTGGTTTTAATAGACTACGTAAATAAACATAACAAGGGGTTACAGCCATCAGCCGCGTGTGCTGAGATACGAGGAGTGATGGATTGCCAATATAATGTCTAACTTGAAGCCCGATCATTCTGTACGCGCCGAGTAATAAGTGTGTTGATGTTCAGGGGCAACAAGATTTGAACAACATTAAGCGACAGAGTGTACTATTAGTAAGTTATTTTAGGCGTTGTAAATCAATTTTACACGTGCACACGCTGTATACTAACAAAACTTAACACGTTCGTCAACAATCGTTTACGTTCCGGGCAATGGTCCTTCTTCACAGCAAATAGAGAGGCCGGAGAACCAGTGCTACTGATGATTTTGTTTGGTTATTTATGCGCATGTACCAATGCAGTATCACCAAACAATCTGTACGCACAGCTACTGATTACATATACTGTGTATATATATAAACATACTGCACAAAACAACATTTTTTTATACTGTACCGACGCTGGGTAAATTGTTTTTCAGTTTTCAGTTGCATTTATTAGGTATAGCCCTGTGAGCCTTTCGACTCTTGTATCGGGTGCAACCGCAACAAACAAAAAACAAAAACATGAACAAGAACACATCTTAAAGTGACTATGCGCAAACAGAAAAATCGAGGAAAAAACTGCAAAGTCTTCCAGAAAAAAAGCACCGTACACCAAAGCTGTGAAAAAAATCCCAGTGGGATGCAAGTCAAACAACAACAAACACCACAAGACAACTTAGATTAATGTCATCATTCTAACTCCGTACTACAACAAACAAACATGGCCAAACCAAAAAACGTTTTCGAAATCACCAAAATAAAGCCATAAGCAATGTAACAGTGATCATAGGAACTGTAACCGAAATTTCACAATAAACGACAAAAACAACATGTACCACCAAACCCTGCAGCCGTAGCTGGCTGCATGAGTCACTCCACAACAGCAGGAGCATCAGTAGGAGTATGAAAATGTTTAAAATGTTAGATGATAGATCCGCAGGCCTCCACAATCTCGGGCTTTAAGTTTAAGCCCCAGTCAGTGTCAACTTAGGCCGCATCCTCATCATCCAATCTGCTGTCATCGCAAACAACGACGACGAAATTACTTTGCTGGCGAAAATCAACCAGCGTTTCGGAATGATAGAGACTGGCCTCTGCCATAGCAAGGTGTAATTTTCACCATTCGATCAATAATAATAATGTTAATGATGAGCAACCACTGGTTCCAGTCTTTGACCACTCTGTAGTGGCGCTAGGCATAGGTGAACAAAGAGTATAGGCAGTCTCATCAACAGCTGTTCGCCCCAAATAACTCAAGGGACACCGTATCAATTAAACAAAAATAGGTCCGCAATATATCAGCTCAAATTGAAATCCTACTAAACAGTAAACGCCAACTATTGCTATTATAATTTTTACTTTTTTAAATATGTATCAACTCTTGCTGGTCAGCTGTCTTATCTAACGACATATCTGGCTGTCGTCTGAATTTCATACCTCAGATTAGCACGGTTGGCAACGTACGGTGCGAAAGAAGTTCAACATACATACAAACATACCATAACTCTTTTTTTTCTCTCTCCCGTTTAGTATATTTCGTCTATAAAAAAAGAGTAATTGTAAAATGTTAATGTCGTGAGTTTAATTAATTGGCACGTTTTGTTTACGTGACAGACCTTACGAGTTGGCTGTGTCGGGTGGTGGCGGGTTTTAACGAAACATTTATATTTACGCGATCTAACCCACCCCCCCCCCAAAAAAACCCCTCTATTGTGGGAAAAAGTTTGCTTCTCTGGAATATATCACGGCGCGTGATATCGAGCAATGCCGGCTCAATCACGGCGCATTTCCCCCGTGACATTTCCTCCAGAGAGGAAATATTACACTGAAGCCTGCACAATGACACGTTGCAAGTCATTCTGTCAGCCGGCTGCCGACCGATGATGGACTACTGGGCCGCAAGGTACATATGTACACATGATGAACTGCTCCTTACAGCAATTAAGCGGCATCACGGGGAACATGCAAGACAACAGCATTCATCTTCTTGGTTCTTTCGGTAAAGTCACGTAGAAGGGAAATAATAAAATAATAAAAATAAAACATAATACAATAATTCTCACGACGTTTCGGCCACAACGCAAGCAGCCGTCCTCAGGTGAAGAACAGGTCTGTCAGGGAGACAGCGTCTGAATGAAACACCACCAGGCTTGGAGCGTATATCTAAGCTGGGTTGGAGGGGGAAGAGCGCCTTGACAAAATAATTTGCATATCCAGAGGAATTTAGCATATTTATGGGAAATGCAGATATGGGATTAGTACTACTTGTGAAATGCGTAGGAGGTGGGCGGGGGGTTTCAAAGTCATATTATGCCCGTGCATTATGCAGGATTAGCAGCATCAAAGGGAGGGGATAGGGGTAGCATTAATAACTCCAACCCAGCTTAAATATACGCTCCAGGCCTGGGGTGTTTCATTCAGACGCTGTCACCCCGACAGACCTGTTCTTCACCTGAGGACGGCTGCTTGCGTTGTGGCCGAAACGTCGTGAGAATTGTATTTTATTATGCTTTATTTGTATTATTTTATTATTTCCCTTCTACGTGACTTTACCGAAAGAACCAAGAAGATCAATCCCTGCAGTCACGGCTGGAGCTGTGGCGTAGTGTTTTATCGGGCTGCACCGCGAACCAAGCGGCCTGAGTTTTGAGTTCCGTCCGTGGCTAGCAGCGGTAGCAAGTGACATCTGAACTGGTATTGAACCTCTACAATCCGTACTGCCAAGCGTGGTGAAGTATGGTCACACACTCCCAATGATTGGCACCATGTGAAGAGACATTCCTCCGGCAGTAGTCTGACAAAAGGAAAACAATAATTTGTTTTCGATTTAAAGCTTTCGTGACTGCAGGGATTCATCTTCTTGGTTCTTTCGGTAAAGTCACGTAGAAGGGAAGTAATAAAATAATAAAAATAAAATAGAATAAAATAATTCTCACAATTGTATTATGTTGTTATGTTTTATTTTTATTATTTTATTACTTCCCTTCTACGTGACTTTACCGAAAGATCTTAATTTGGGAGCTTTCGTGATTGCAGGAATTATTCTTAGGTTCTTTTCGGTTAAGTCACGTCTAAAAATAAAATAATAAATCAAAATAAAACAACACATTACGACGTTTCGATTGCAACACAAGCAATCATCATCAGGCATAAAAGAAAATAGCAACAAAAATCTAACTAGAAAACTATAGACCGACATACACGCAGACAGACATCACAACGGCACACATAGAGAGGAGTATACAGGCACACGAAAATTAAATAACCTAGTAAAATATTGAAATGTGATGTAATACAACACAGAGAGTCGGTTAACACACAATTAACGCATGGCCTGGTTGACTACGTGTTTCAAAACTTGCTAAGTTCGAATTTTAAGTGTGAGCAACAATTATCTAACTAGAAAACTATAGACAGACATACAAGCAGACAGACATCACAACGGCACACAGAGAGAGGACACAAATCGGCACAAAGAGATGGTCGTTTCTGTGACGGTCCCTTAAATATAGAGAGGAGGGGGAGGGGACGGGGGGAGGGAGAGGGCGGGGAGATCAATGAGTTCACGCCAACGTACTACCATTGTAAGTGAGATGATAGACGCGGCACGGGAGGCAAACCTGAAAATTAGGACAAACGCGGCACGGGAGGCAAGCCTGAAAATTAGGAGACAAGCACACGAAAATTAAATAACCTAGTAAATTATCGAAATGTGATGTAATACAACACAGAGAGTCGGTTAACACACAATTAACGCATAGCCTGGTTTATTACGTGTTTCACCGAAAGAACCAAGAAGAATAATTTGTTTATTATTTAAATAAGGTTTGAGTGATGGCACAGTGGCTAGCGCGCTGGGCTTAAAACTTACTCACCTGAGTTAAATTCCTGGCCATGGCTATCCTCAATAGTGAGCAATATCTGTCCAGATCTGGCCTCCAACCCTTCACCAACCCACACTGACCAGCGTGGTGAAATATGGTGAAACAACCACAATGACCAACATAATCATAATTCGTCTTTGCATGTATAGGGAATACAAATACTCCAGCAATTCAAAACGCCTTTCATCTCATCTTAACCATCTGAAGGGAACCCCCAGTAGGCATCTGTCCGTGTGATGCACAAGCACATGCCTGCAAGTGGGCATTATTCTGCCAGTAGGGGGCGATTCTTGTTACGTGTAACCCAAATTGGTTGATATTGCAGGCAATTTGTCATATTTGAGCCATGACGCCGGCTCTAATTGTATGACGTCATGACATCTTTAACATCAACACACGACCGTAGAATGCACCGTGGCGGACTGCTGGATTCGAACCGTGAACCTCTGTAACAAGGGGGGGAAGGCGCTACAGCTGAGTCAATAGCATCACATGTATAATGAATGTAAAACTCTCACTGTTCATGAGCTCGATTAAACAATGTTTGTACTCATCTTCTTGGTTCTTTCGGGAAAAGTCACGTGGAAGGGAAATAATAAAATAATACAAATATAAAGCATAATAAAATACAATTCTCACGACGTTTCGGCCACAGTACAAGCAGCCATCCTCAGGTGAAGAACAGGTCTGTCGAACAGACAGGTCTGTTTATTTTTATTATTTTATAATTTCCCTTCTACGTGACTTTACCGAAAGAACCAAGAAGATGAATCCCTGCAGTCACGAAAGCTTTAAATCGAAAAAAAATGTTTGTACTATTGGCGTTTTATCAGATAAGGCCAGCTGAGCTCTTTAGCGATCTGGCTACAAATGATAGCTCAACGAAGTGGCTTATTGTGTAAACATTCATAGCAGCCGGATATGCTTACGAATATTTCGAAATGTGAAGGTAAAAACCCGGATACCCGGAACAAAAATCCACGCGACCATGGGGAGAACATGCAAATTACAACTATACAAGGAATCGATATCGAACCCACATCCTCATGAATACTAGGTGACGGAAACATAACCTTGCCACTGCGACGCCTGTATAGATGAGGAGCACTGAGCAGTAGGTAACGCTGCATGTTCGGAGCCAACGGTGACAACCGCACATCCCCACGGCGATTGAGCAGGTTTTCAGCATTTTGAATGACACTTTGCACCGTTCGCATTTAAGCATTGCCGCTTTGGAGGTCGGACTCTTCCTTGCGCACCCGTGGCCCCGCGTCTGTCCACCCCGTGGGCCCGAAGAGCGGGTCGCATCTCCACCGTCTCTCCGTCGTGACACCGGCTTGCATTTATTAGGTGTAGCCCTGTGAGCCATTCGGTTCTTGAATCGGGTGCAACCGCAACGAACAAAAAAACAAAAACATGAACAAGAAAACATCTTAAAGTGACTATGTGCAAACAGAAAATCCAAGAAAAGACAGCAAAATATTGCAGAAAAAGCACCGTACACCAACATTGTGTGCAAAAATCCCAGTGGAATGCAAGTCAAACAACAACAACCATGAGACAACATAGATTAAGCCGGTTAAATGTCTTCCCTTCTACGTGACTTTACCGAAAGAACCAAGAAGATAGATTAAAGCTATCAGTCTAACTCTTTGACCACGTGGGCACTCGGGTTGTGTCGACGGCCATTCACCGCCTACTCGTTTCTAATGACGACGACGATGATGATGGTTGCCACTTTGCCACTGCATAATCTGAATAAATAGACTCTGCTTGCAACCAAATGACGTTTTTTTTTTAAATGATTAAACGTTTTTTAAAGATGCTGCATACGAGACAGAGAGACCGCTAAATCAAACGGAAGCTCTTCACATAAAAATACACTCAAGCGGCTTTCAAAATGTTCAGCATGAATAAAAAAGAGGCAGATTTTTTTTGGTCGTTTGTTCAACCCCTATACTTTTGGTTTTTTGAATCCAGCAATTTGCACAGCCACTGATATTCCATGCAACCGGTCATTACGGAGAACCTTTCAGCATTTCCTACATCGCTTTGAAAAAAAAATTGAATACAACTGTAAGTTAAACAAAAAAAATATGCCTGAGAATAAAATGTCCCCGTGCTGTATTGTCCGATTTGTATTTAATCGGGCAGTGAGTTTGACGAATTTTTACACTTTAAATGCTTTTTTTTCCATATGTACGAAGTCTAACTGGTATGTTTTAAATATGTTATTTCGGGATGGATCGGCGGTGAGCACATTTCATTTGGTACCTGGCAAACTTGAGTGTGATACACAAACCATGGACATCATCGGTGGCGACTTGATCTTCGGATATTGAATTAGCAAAAAGAGGGTTTCACCCTGTCTTGCTTAAATACAGATGGTAAAATGTTCAAACTCTATTTGGTGATTGAAAAGATCCATTAACTGCTGAACCGTGGTCCTCGTAAGATATTCAAACACCAAATAGACACCCATTACGGACATCGTGTCTGCATTGACCACGCATATATATATATATACCTGTGGTTAACACACGAACAAATATGCTTTATTTGTCCTTGAAACTGATTGGCCTTCATCAGAGACAGCCTCTGTTATGGCTCACCAGTGCGAAATCAAACGCCGAGGCAGTACAATGACAATGCACACACCAAAGCATGAATAACTCAGGTTCAGTCAACAGTAAAAAAAAAAATCCGGACCTTTTCAAACACTTTTTGGTGTGTGAACATCTTAAACACCAGTTTATTTTTCATGCCAGAAAGTCCAAATCCCTTTGTTTCAGCAATCAATATCTTGCTACTGGCGAAAGGGTCTCATAGCGGGTATCTGGATATTTGAATCCGTCATTGCTTTACCAACAGTAAAAAAAAAAATCCGGACCTTTTCAAACACTTTTTGCTGTGTGAACATCTTAAAAACCTGCTTATTTTTCATGCCAGGAAGTCCAAATCCCTTTGTTTCAGCAATCAATATCTTGCTACTGGCGAAAGGGTCCCATAGCGGGTATCTGGATATTTGAATCCGTCATTGCTTTACCAACTGCACTCACCCCCTCACCACCTTCAACCTCACCCATTCTCCCAATCTGCACTGAACATTACATGGTGACGTATGGTCAAACAACGACCATGGCTGGCATGGCATGGGCAGGCCTTCTTCCAAAAGTGGATCGAAAAAGACTCGTAACATATACTCTTTGGATCTTTCGGCAAAGTTACTTAGATAGAAAATAAAAAAAATATATGATCTATTAATTTGTGTTTGTTAAATATACCTGTTGTACAAGAGCGAGAAAAAAGGCTAAGTTCTTCAAAATAAATATAGCAAAATATGAGAAATGTACACGTTGTTATCAATACCACTGCGCTAGGAGGAATAGATGTAAGGTCATGTTACAGGCGATGGTTCTTCATCATAGCAGAGGTATGCCAGAGATTGAGTGAATGCAGGTTTGAGACTATCAGGGTCCCATTGTGTACAGTGCAGTCGTAAGATAGTATTCACTCTATCTGGACTCGCTATCTCTCTCTCTCTCAATATATTTGTTTCCCTTTAGGGCAGTGTTATTGACGACTGTTACGTTTTTTTTGTTTTTATTGTCGTTATCTCTGCTCGTGCACCGCTGACAACGCAGCATCACAAACAGCAGTAACAAAAAACAAACGATTCTTTGATGCACCTCGCACTTAATACGTTTATTTTTTATCACGTCTCTGAATGCACCCTCGTAACGCGACGCTCAACTGACCAAAAACACGCTCACACATTCCCGTATGTTTATTTATTTATTTTGCGTCTGGATAGCAACAGAAAGAGAGGAAAAAAAAGAGAATTAATCCAGACATCAGCAATGAACATTCCTTTTTAGAAGAAGACAAAAAAAAACGAATTTGAAGGCTCATCAAGGCTTTTATAGATCAACAAAAATGTATCATACTTATTATCATAATTATCCTATAATTTACGCCGAGGCCGTATAGCGGGTGGCTCTATTTCTGGTCCGACAGAGCGATGACTAATTTCTCAGCTCGCGATGTGGGGCGGGAAGGGGGTGGGGGCAATGACAGCGATGAGCAGAAAACAAGTCCACGGCTCTGCGCCGACCTCATGGAATTGGCCATCTTCAAGTCTCTCACCTGCTACCAATAATCCCATCGACAGCGCTATCGATGGCTTTTCGCCACAAGAGCTAAGGTGGCAAATGCTATCGATGATTTTCTTCCGTAATTAGTATCGCTAGATTACGCATATCTATGACGCAAGTTCACCGTGGTAGCTTTTTTTTAAATGAAAAAAAAAACGTAATTAAAAGGGTGCCATGGTATGTTTGATGGGGAATTAAAAATAACGAATGTCAGATGAGAAAATCCACGTAATACGATAATAAATAGTGCACGTGTCTCCAAAAACAGATGGTGTAAGCGCTCCGATGTCTGCTGATGGTCGATACTGGCCATGGAGAATATCGGTTGCATTTGCCTCCCCCCCAGGTTGTACCGATCAATTCACTAAATTATTTTTCTTGCCGAGAATTCTTAAAACCGCGGAATGTCTCTTTGCGTGAAAAGTGACTTTGTGATTTGGCAGTATCTCTCTCTCTCTCTCCCGTATTAGCAGTGATGCATTTTAAAATACGTTTAATCAAGGCTATGAAGGCTTCCAGATCATCCTAAATGAGCCCGATCGGATCTTGGAAGCTAACCAGCATTCAGCCTCGTTAGTATTTTGATGGGTAAGTAACTGAGCTTGCCAGGTGTTGCAGGCGTGTGGCTGTGAGGTGGCATATGCGATGGTGGTATCGATCCCTTCGTGTGCGTCGGTTTTCCAGCTCCCTCGCACGCGAAGCCAACCACCACTCACGGAATGGCATTGGTCAGGCGTCCCCAGCGCAGGACCCTCCTCGAAGAGAGTCTTGAGACTCGGTTAGATTTTGTTTGGTTTGTGGCAAGTGTGTGCCGGTGCATGAATGCTGTTTCCCGCGTTCTTTAAAAGCTCCCTCTGCCCTTGCACAAAACAACTAGACGCATCGATTTGCCTGGGTTAAACAAATAAACATATTTTTTCTTCATTTTATATCAAATAGACGCATGAACTTGCACGGGTTAAAAAATAAACATAATTTTTCTTCATTTAATATCAAATAGGCGCATCAACTTGCCTGGGTATAAAAAAAATACGTATTTTTTCTTCATTTAATATCAACTAGATGCACCAAATTGCATGAGTAAAAAAAAAATACTGAATTTTTCTTCATTTAATATCACCAATGAACTCGAGTCAACTCCCCCCCCCCCCTCCTTATCACTCTCATATCGCTATCACCACGATTGTTGTTTCCGTCGTCAACCTCACCCGTTCAACCCTCCACCCACGCTGATGTCTCGAGCCACCACACGGACCGTCTCACCTGTGCCAGGTGTTCAAGCCACGCACTCTTCTAGTCTCCATCGCTTCTCTTTTCCCTGCGCTTGGGAATTCCGTCCCGTAGTCTAAAATCCACCCCTCTTCCCCCTACCTCGCTCTTAGAACACTTCAAGAAACGTGTCGCTACACGATTATCTGTCGCAACTTTGACGGTACTGGTGGTTGTTGGTTGCCTGGCACTTTGACGTTGTGGGCAACTGGGCCTGTGGCTCAGCAATTGTATTAAATACAAAACAATATATATACAGGGACTTATATTCTTAGTGATACACTTGATACAGCTATCGTGCTGTGACGGTGCTACCTGAAGACGGAGGCTTGTGTTGCCTCCGAAACGTCGTGATTTTTATTTTATTTTATTTTTTATTTTACTTTTAATAACTTACATTTTTTACCTACGTGACTTTACCGAAAAAACCTAAGAATATGAATAATTGCAGTCACGAAAGCTTCAAATCTAGAATACAGGGACTTCTCTACTTACGAATATTCGACTCACCAACTTTCAGAGATACGAACAAACCGGGTCTGTACGTCCAGTAGCATGTTAGAACCGAGAGTCTTAAGTTCAACTGCCGCGCAATGGCTGGCGGTGGTGGCATCGACATATGCTGAACGTGAAGTTCCAGTGGCATCGACATCCGCTAAACATGAAGAACCAGCTGCATCTCCAGAACACGGAGAACCAGTGGCATCTACATCTACAGGAAAGTGTACAACTTTTAAAGCCATTCCCCGTGTTTATTGTACATGCCATACACCATGTTTGAAATTTTGAAATCGACGGGAGTAAACTTGGACTTACGAACAAGTCGACTTACGAACAGACCTCTGAAACTTAACTCGTTCTTAAGTAGAGGAGTCCCTGTATATATAAACAAGCAAACTTACAAACTCTGCGGCTGCCATTCGGCTCCCACGGCTCCCTGCTGACCTCACGGTACGATGCGCGTGTTGGACGCATGCGCAGTCCAGCACAGAGCCCCCCCCCCCCACCCTGGGCTCGCACAGGGCGTTCAGAACCCCGCGGATTAGACACTTGGCAGAATCAGAAGAATCAGAAGAATCATTGATTCTAGATTTGAAGCTTTCGTGACTGCGAGGATTCATATTCTTAAGTTTTTTTCGGTAAAGTCACGTAGGTAAAAAATGTTAATTAATAAAAGTAAAATAAAAAAATAAATAAAAATCACGACGTTTCGGAGGCAATTTCTCCCACTTGATACAGCAAGCGTGCTGTGACGGTTCCACCTGAAGACGGAAGCTTGTGTTGACTCCGAAACGTCGTGATTTTTATTTTATTTTTTTATTTTACTTTTATTAATTTTAATTTTTTACCTACGTGCCTTTACCGAAAAAACCTAAGAATCAGAATCATTGACACTGGAGGGATGCGATGAGCTATAATGCTCTTTTCAACAGATGTCCATTTGGGACGGGGGTCGGGGTGGGGGGAGTAAGAGCGTTACGACAACAAACAGTAAAAGCTCATGAACGTTATGCAAAGTAAAATAAAGTAAACAAATACATCCAAAACACGCACAAATTAAACGAAACCATCCCCATCAGGCGCCGCGCGTATTCGTCGCATGCGTATGTGCGTGTGTAGTGAATTCTCAGTGAGTCAGACGACCTAGTGGAGGCACACTCTTTTATTTAACCAAAGGGCGGTAACAACACTTGAAGGGGTAACGGCCCCTTCACCCGTACTCAATGGGAAACACCCCTAGCACTATCCCCTAACTGTCCTATTCCCAGTCCTCCGCTATGAGTGCTAGGGGAGGCTATCTGATCCGGCCCTGGTCAAGCACGGATCCCGGCACCCAGCTAACCAGGCCGTGCTCTTACAAGAGCAGCGGTCCTGGAGCTCTTGGGGCCGCGCCACTGGCTTGCCCTGCTCGGCCCTGACAAGGACAGCGAGCCAGGGGAGTCCCAGGGCCTATTCTGCCGGTCTTCAGTCTTCACTGGTGAAGCTTCTAACACACTGGCCCCGAGCCCTCTGGCTCCCCGCCTATTATAGGAATCCTTTCCGAGGGGTGGGGCTATGGTTGATCACAGCGCCCCCATGGCCCCCCAGGGTTAACCGATGCAAACGTGGATGTAGACACCCGTGTGTGGGTGCAGACACCCTTGTGTTTCTGTCCGCCTTTCTCCCCGTAACAACCCCTACACGTGTATGTTGAACGTCTTTCGTGCCGTACGTAGCCAACCGTGCTAATCGGAGGTGCGGTGTCGGCACGCGCGCATTCACGACAGCCCATCGGCTCGTCCCGATCACGTTCTTCATCGTTCGTCGGTAGACTGATCGGGCCAAAACAACGAGAACGGAGGCGGCTGACGGAGCAACGGAGATAAACTCGTGCACTGTGCTGTGCGTTTGTACATTCATAACCATGGGGAGGGAGAGCGATGGAGAGATGTAACAATGAGACGGGATGAGACGGCGGCAGCAGCAGCGAGGCCAAGACACACAGCCTTGAAATAAACTGGGTGTCCATGAAGGTACAATTGGGCGTGAGTGTGAGCTGGGCTTAACTTCTCACCGTTTTCTCGGTACAGTAACAAATGACCACGGCCATAATGAGAGCCGTACATGATGTGGTGGTGCAGGCTGGGATAACATGGCCAGACCCAGCTGAAATGAAGCCCCCGTTTGTGAGCCGAGTCAATTTTGTGAGCAATTAAAAAAAACTGTTTTATGATGACCAGTTTTTTTTTATTGCCATATGAATAGTTGTCTAATAGTCTGTCATGCGTAACATACACACTCATTCAAACAATTGAAAACTATCGCAGATAAATAATCTCTAATTACACGCTTTCATTTAACTCACTCTGTCTGTTGTTGTTGTTGTCGTTGTTGTCGTTGTTGTATCCTCAAATCTTGTAACTCAATTTTAACCCACTTCCCAATGTGGTATCGACTGCAAACTTGGAATACTTATGTCATACTGATGACAATACTATATGCTATCATGAAAATATACATTTTTTTAAACATAAATTTTTATATGTTATGTTTCGGCTTGGGTCTAATTGTCCACGGTCAACTGACGTTGGCTGTAATTGGCCACGGTCCCTTACGTTATGACAAGCTTCGGGGCCACTTCCTGGAGTCGTGGAGTTCTTCCATTACTAGTACATTTCATAAAAGCGTGTTTAAAAAAACTTTTTTAAAATATAACTTATTTATGTTAAAAATAGAAATGGGTAAAAATGTTCTTAGGAAGATTGCTTCTTGCAGGACAAGACACAGTCCAGTTAGCGATGCAGTTGCTCACCGCATCGCGTGCTTTCAGATGCGCTTTTGCGGCCGTCTGGAACGCTCTTCCCTTCCGATATTCGGAAGCTACTGGAGCTATGTACTTTTAAAATCTACATTGAAAAAAATAAACCAATTCCTTTAGAACCGCACATTGTGCTAAGTTAGTTGTACGTACGGCGCGAATGAAGTTCAGCCCACACACAGCAAGAAAACTGTTTCTTACAAGTCCCCTTGTTATCGTCACTCGAGTGTCAGTTCTTCTCTCTCTCTCTTCTCGCCATGCCCGCCAGCAAGCCTGTCTCAATCAGAGTAAATATAGGCAGAACGAAATAGATAGGCTTGACACATGTTCGGCCATTGAAAGAAAATAATTCACGAACAAAAAAGCCTCACCCCCGCACTCCCCATGATTGTTGACTTTTACAATGTAACACTTTGGCCATAATTTCAAATTAGCGGTGCTAAATCCGCAACACGTGTTCCAATTGTGTTGCTCTCGGTCGAAATGCATAATGAGTTGTCACGTATTAAAAGTTATTATTTATTATAATAACAACGTACAAATGGATTGGCTGGCTGCTCTGACTGTGTTGTTTTTTTTCAATTCCCACGAAATTTTGTTTGCGATGCAGCTGTCCGGTTCACAGGCCGTGTGCGGTAGGGGTGTGGGTGGTCCCTGTGTGAGCCTCGCGAATATGGAGGAGGCTCGTGAAGGACGCTGCTGCTGCTACTGGGCAGTTGGAGGCAGTCGCCCTCCAGCAACAACGGAGGGCAGAGGAGCGACGCTCACAACAGCGAGCGGAGCGGCTCAAATTCAGGCACATTAGGGGGTACAGCTGGTGGTGCATCTACCGGTCATCTCAGTCAGCCAACACGTGGCACCTGCTGGGTCTGCCCCGAGACGTCCTGTCGGCGAGCCTACGAAACCCTCACGTGGCCTCAGAGTGCATCTGGCCTGGCACAGGCGCCGTGGTTGAAGTCACGGTTACTTAGCAGCGAACGGCGTGGGTTATCGGCGTTGGTCACGAATAGCAGCGGCGTGTTGCGGTTCTCTCGTGAGACGGGCGCACTTAGAAGTTCCCCGCAGCAGGCGACGACGGCAACGCGGCCCGCTCAGCTCGGACAGGCATGTGTCAGCCAGTGCCCGTCCATGGTCAGTGGATGAGTGAGCGCCGTTGGTGAGCAAACGATCGAGCGAGCGAGCGAGATTCGCTACGTCGGGGACGATAACCGAACGCGACCGAAATGAGAGGAAGAGGCATGATTTCACCGAAAGAACCATAGAGTATGGATTCGTGCAGTCACGAAAACTTCAAATCAAGAGACATCTTTTTTTTGTTTTGTCGAATTCGGTAAAAGGACCAAAAAAAAGAAACCCCGCTCAATATTTCAAGAGAGTGCGCGATGCGTGCTTGTGTATGTAGTTTGCTGTCCCTCCGCCGTACGTACGGTGCAAACGAAGTTCAACATCCGTGTTATTACGAGACGGTGGTCGTAGACAAATAGCGTCACGGAGCAGTCCTTGAAGATTCGCGCGCAGCCGTGGCCTTAAAAAATAAAGCATTATATATAAAATAAAGCGACGTTTTGGGCCAATGCCACATTATTCGCAGCACGCAGGGATGGCCAGGGAGTTAGATTAGACGATTCGAGTTGGAGACGACGCTTTGTATACCACGGGGCCTGATGAAAATTCGATTATACAAATGTGTGCTGATTAGCAGCCTTCGCTTAATCCACGTAGTTCAATTCTCATTTCAATATACGTATTCACCAAATAACACAATAATGATGCTACGTTGCTACCTTTCCCCCGCTATACTTACTGCCATGTAATATGTATGAATATTTTAAATAATTTACAGCCACGTGTAAAATTATCAATCCCTGCTGGATATCATCGCCTCCCCATGCCATGCCGTTCATGCGGGTTTTGTTAACATGCTTCGAGGGGAGCGGCAGTGTAGCGGTGAGCGAGCTGCAATACGATTTCGGCGACCCGAGTTCCATTCCCGCTCACGGCGACGATTATCTGGGTCTCCCCTGCGTCTACTAATCCTCAAATGAGTACCTGGCGCGGTGGGTAAACATCGCCACTGTGGTTGTTCACCCACCCCCTCGCGTGCCTTGCCGGCCTTCATAGGTGCTCGCTAACAGCACTTGCCCCAAGCGTCTGTTACGGTTATACGGGGGATCTGTGTGACGATGTGTGACGAGGGAGAGGGGGGGATGTGTTTGAAAAACGTGACGTCACATCAAAATGCGCAATTTAAAATAAATATTGACAACACGTTCTACTCTATTAAATAGACTTTTTAATAAATGTTTAACTCCTACAACATCAGAGTGCAGCGCCACATTAAATACACGCTACAATGATAATAGTTTAAAGCGATTTGAAGCATGTTTTATATTTTATTGGGGGGGAAGGGCAAAGCTTCGTGACGTCAATTTTGAGGGGAGGCGGTCTGACTTTTTGTGACGCCGTGTGACGAGGAGGAGGGGGTCAAAAATCGTCCAAAATCGCGTGACGTCATTTATGGACGGCCCCTTATGAAACACCACGAGCAAGGCCCAAAATATTAAATTCGCCAGCACTGGGAAGACAAAGGCGCCTGGAGGGCGCTGCCAATGGATCGACAGGGCCCCTAATGTGGCGCGTGCCTTCCTTGGGAAGTGCTCGCTGATAGTACTCGACCACACACGAATGAAGCAAACGAAGTCGTGATGTTTCTAGATTTGAAGCTTTCGTGACTGCAAGGATTCATATTCTTAGGGTTTTTTTTGGTAAAGTCACGTAGGTAAAAAATTAAAATTAATACAAATAAAATAAAAATAAAAAATCACGACGTTTCGGAGGCAACACAAGCTTCCGTCTTCAGGTGGAACCGTCACAGCCCGACAGCTGTATCTTGATTTTTTTTATTTTTTATTTTACTTTTATTAATTTTAATTTTAATTTTTTACCTACGTGACTTTACCGAAAAAACCTAAGAATATGAAGTCGTGATGCTGCTGCGTTGACAGTGGTGCACATATACGGTTAACAGCAACAACTAAACACAGTCGGCTGTAACACTTTAGCATGAAAATGGAAGGATGAATAAAAGGTAAAAGTCGATGTTTTGGATAATGGCCCTTCTTCATGGCACAGCAACAACAAGAAGAACAATAATAACACGAGACCGTTTGTGCCCGTATCAAAGTGTGTACAAGAAGAAAGAGGGTTTACCCTTGCTGGAAATAAAACAGGTGTCAAGATGTTCGAACGTCAAATAGATACCCGTTTGCAAGGAATCAAGTCCGCATTAAACACACGTACTTGTGGTTAGCACGCAAATTGAAATGCTCTGATAAAATATGGCATTGTTTTTGAAACTGACAAACCCTATTTTTTGTTTTCATACTTTGATACTGGCAAAGAAAAAGTCACCCCGAGCTATAAATGCTCTGATACGTACATTGTCCTTATACTGTTCAGTTTCAAAGACAACGCCATATATTATCGAAGAATGCATGTGTAGTGACATAGAATTGGTCACTTAGCAGCAAAGCGCTGGTTGCTGGCAGGGAAGGGGATCTGCAGCTTACAGCAGCCCTGGCTGACAGCAGAGCACGTGATAGACCAGAGAGGGATGGAGGGGAAAGGTTACGTAAGGCAGGGGTCCCCAACCCCCGGGCCGCGGACCGGTACCGGTCACGTGGCCTGTTAGGAACCGGGCCGCACAGCAGCAGGAGGAGGTGAGAGCGGTGAGTCCGCGCGTGGAACCCGCCCCCATTGTTTCATTATTCACCACTTCCATCCGCGCCTCTTCCCCGCACTGCGCACTTGTCCCAGTCAAAGTGTTGGTAACAGAGGTGGGACAAAGTCATTGTTATGCAAGTCCAAGTCGAGTCGCAAGTCATCAAATTCATGACTCGAGTCTGACTCGAGTCCAAGTCACATGACTCGAGTCCACACCTCTGGTTGGTAAGCCCACAAGCTCTAGCCCCTAGTAGCCACAATGAGTAGAAAACAAACGTCGCTGGAGAGCTTCCTTGAAAAGGGGGAAAGACCTAATGATGAACCACCCCCGCCCCGGTCCGTGAAAAAATTGTCTTCCACGAAACCTGTCCCTGGTGCCAAACAGTTTGGGGACCGCTGACGTAAGGGACACGTCAAGACCCCGCTAGTAGGTTCCAGAAGGGCGCGGAGCCAGCAGGCCACGGTGACAGGATAAGCGTGGCCCTGGGAGGGGACCTCGGGGCTGTCGTTTGGAGTGGGATCACCGTCGTCGTCGCTGTCGTCTCGTCGCCTTCGTCACCGTCGTCTTCACCTGTTGAATGTCTCGGTTCAGCGCCGTCAGTGTCAGACGGCGAGCGTTGTGGTTAGGCTAGCAACTTGCGTAGAGTTTCATCTTCTTGGTTCTTTCGGTAAAGTCACGTAGAAGGGAAATAATAAAATAATAAAAATAAAACATAATAAAATACAATTCTCACGACGTTTCGGCCACAACGAAAGCAGCCGTCCTCAGGTGAAGAACAGGGCTGTCGGAAAGACAGCGTCTGAATGAACACCACGAGGCTTGGCAGCGTATATTTAAGCTGGGTTAGGGGAGGAATTTTATTGTGTTTTATTTTTATTATTTTATTATTTCCCTTCTACGTGACTTTACCAAAAGAACCAAGAAGATGAATCCGTGCAGTCACGAAAGCTTTACATCGAAATTTACGTCGAGTTGTGTATGAACGAGACAGACAGGAGTGTGTAGCAAAAGGGTGCTCGGTTTAATAAAAAAAACTGCCTCCAAGAACTTACGTCTCCAAGTTAGTCACTACGCTTGTGTGGTTTTAATGCAGACATGATTCCTTGGTGTTTGCACATCTTAACACCTGCTGTTTTATTGCCAGAAAGGGTAAAATCGATTTTATTTTTTTCACAACGATAATAACAACAACACATCCGCTCATCCTCCGAGGCAGCAACAATGACCACTAAGACTCGGGGCACTGCCGACGTTGTTGATTAAAAAAAAGATCTCTTTCAAAATGAATGCTGCTGATAAGAACAAGTTTGTGACTGGACAATCATCCGAAAATCTCTCTCAATCGATGACCACAACATTGTCCAAGATAGACACTCATGCGGAGATGTTATGCACATACACAGCATTTATTATTTTTAAACGCAACCAAATCCTAAATTTCGATTTAAAGCTTTCGTGACTGCAGGGATTCATCTTCTTGGTTCTTTCGGTAAAGTCACGTATATTGGAAATAATAAAATAATAAAAATAACTCATTTGAATGGAAATAATAAAATAATAAAAATAAAACATTGTATCATGTTTTATAATAAAAATAAAACATTTTATTATGTTTTATTTTTATTATTTTAATATTTCCATTCTACGTGACTTTACCGAAAGAACCAAGAAGACAAATCCTAAATGGCCATATCAACACGAGCGTTTTTGTTTTTTAAAATCGGAGACCGCGTGCGCTTCGATTGTTGTCCTGCTGCTGCTGCTGTTGTTGTTGTTGTTGTCCAGTGTCGACGGCTGTGTGGACTCGTCGCCTCGCTGTTCAAACACCGGGGCCCGCCCTGTCACGCAGGCATCGCTCCGTGCGGCCTCATGCGCTCTGCTGCCCTGGGGCCAAACCCAACACGCGCACGAGCCACACCGCGCCCCCTGCTTCAGTTTTCAGTTTCATTTATTAGGTATAGCCCTGTGAGCCATTCGGCTCTCGAATCGGGTGCAAACGCAACACACACAAAAACAAAAACATGACCAAGAAAACAGATTAAAGTGACTATGCGCAAACAGAGAAATCCGGGATAAAACTGCAAATTCTTCCAGAAAAAAGGAGCGTACACAAACGCTGTGCAAAAATCCCAGTGGGATGCAAGTCAAACAACAACAATAACCACACCCCAACAACACACACACACACACCCCGTGTACCCCCGTGTCCCTGCCTTGTGTACACCCCACACCTCGTGTCGCGCCCTGTGTCCCTGCCTTGTGTACACCCCACACCTCGTGTCGCGCCCTGTGTCCCTGCCTTGTGTACACCCCACACCTCGTGTCGCGCCCTGTGTCCCTGCCTTGTGTACACCCCACACCTCGTGTCGCGCCCTGTGTCCCTGCCTTGTGTACACCCCACACCTCGTGTCGCGCCCTGTGTCCCTGCCTTGTGTACACCCCACACCTCGTGTCGCGCCCTGTGTCCCTGCCTTGTGTACACCCCACACCTCGTGTCGCGCCCTGTGTCCCTGCCTTGTGTACACCCCACACCTCGTGTCGCGCCCTGTGTACACCCCACACCTCGTGTCGCGCCCTGTGTCCCTGCCTTGTGTACACCCCACACCCCGTGTCGTGCCCTGTGCCCCTGCCTTGTGTACACCCCACACCCCGTGTCGCGCCCTGTGTCCCTGCCTTGTGTACACCCCACACCTCGTGTCGCGCCCTGTGTCCCTGCCTTGTGTACACCCCACACCTCGTGTCGCGCCCTGTGTCCCTGCCTTGTGTACACCCCACACCCCGTGTCGTGCCCTGTGTCCCTGCCTTGTGTACACCCCACACCTCGTGTCGCGCCCTGTGCCCCTGCCTTGTGTACACCCCACACCCCGTGTCGCGCCCTGTGTCCCTGCCTTGTGTACACCCCACACCTCGTGTCGTGCCCTGTGTCCCTGCCTTGTGTACACCCCACACCCCGTGTCGCGCCCTGTGTCCCTGCCTTGTGTACACCCCACACCCCGTGTCGCGCCCTGTGTCCCTGCCTTGTGTACACCCCACACCTCGTGTCGTGCCCTGTGTCCCTGCCTTGTGTACACCCCACACCTCGTGTCGCGCCCTGTGTCCCTGCCTTGTGTACACCCCACACCTCGTGTCGTGCCCTGTGTCCCTGCCTTGTGTACACCCCACACCTCGTGTCGCGCCCTGTGCCCCTGCCTTGTGTACACCCCACACCTCGTGTCGCGCCCTGTGTCCCACACCACGCTGCGTGTTATGGGCCTTTTTCAACAAGTGGCATTCACTCCGTTACAGTTAAAGTAGAAGGTAAAGGCGCAGCCCTGCAATGCCTTTCTCACGCGACTGCTGGCAGGAGGGTCTCCGCGAGAGGAAGCTCTAGCAAACTGGTTCATAAGCGTTCGTGAGAGACGTTATTAATTTGAGTGTGTCTATATTGTTAAGTCAAATGTGTGCGTGTTTATTGTTAAATACGGCACGCCCCGTTTTCTATTTATTTCATAAAATCAATATTCACATGTGTCTTTGTCCCAAAGCACGTGTCTGCGTGGCGTGTATTGTTATTGACTGACTTGGGTTGATGGCACTGGCATAAGCACTTACATTAGCATTGATTGCATGTATGGCCCTCTGTGCGCCATAGTAATCACTTTTTATGCAGATCGCTCACGCAGCCAGATACTGAGCACAACATGAGAGACGCACGCGCACTTCACAAAACGGAGGGCGCACTTGTAACAGATGTAGCTCCATGTCATCTTTCGTGACTTATTCAGGATAAGCTGTTTAATAGAATCTTGATTTTAAGCTTTCGTGACTGCAGGCATCCATACTCTTTAGCAGAGGTGGGACAAAGTCATTGTTATGCAAGTCCAAGTCGAGTCGCAAGTCATCAAATTCATGACTCGAGTCTGACTCGAGTCCAAGTCACATGACTCGAGTCCACATCTCATAGGTGGGACAAAGTCATTGTTATGCAAGTCCAAGTCGAGTCGCAAGTCATCAAATTCATGACTCGAGTCTGACTCGAGTCCAAGTCACATGACTCGAGTCCACACCTCTGCTCTTTAGTTATTTCGGTAAAGTCACGTAGGTAGAAAAGTAATAGATCACGACGTGTCGATCGCAACACAAGCAATCGTCATCAGGAGGGACAACCACAGCAAGAAAAACACTGCTGTGGTTGTCCCACCTGATGACGATGGCTTGTGTTGTGATCGAAACGTCGTGATCTATTATTTTTCGACCTACGTGTTTAATATATATCAGCACTACTTCAATTCTCGTGTAGAATCTGTAAGATGTCAATGATTGTCCGTGCTACTGGGTGAACTTGATAAACAAGGCTTGCTGTGATCTGGCGATACGATGCTACGTTGTACAATATACGATCCACAGTAATTGTGTTTTTTTTATTTTTAAAACATCGTCATATTGCGATTAATGTTGATAGTTGAATATTTTATATTTCATTTCATAACGAAATATTTATTAAATAACAATAATCAAAGTTTACAATCTAATTAAAGGTTCAAATTTATTGCCCTTACCCATTCAAAACATGCTTTACAAAAGGTTTTCCGGAGAAATTCACTGCACGATGTGTTATTTGGTGTTTTCAATTATTAAAATGACAGCATGCGCATGATAAGCGTTATATATTGTAAAGTTTCAACGATTAGGCATAATCCACGTAGCTCTCGCCCTCACACAAAGTTTCCCACAATGTAACATGCGAACAACAATTAAAAAATGCACTTTAATATAAATGAGTTAATTTCGCAACACTTGTATTTTTTTTAGATTTAAAGCTTTCGTGACTGCAGGGATTCATCTTCTTGGTTCTTTCGGTAAAGTCACGTAGAATGGAAATAAAAAAAATAATTAAAAAAAAAACATAATAAAATAATTCTCACGACGTGTCGGCCACAACGCAAGTAGCCGTTTTCAGGTGAAGACCAGGTCTGTCATTCAGAGGCTGTCTCCCCGACAGACCTGGTCTTCACCTGAAGACGGGTACTTGCGTTGTGGCCGAAACGTCGTGAGAATTATTGTAAAGTGTTTCATTTTATTATTTTATTATTTCCATTCTACGTGACTTTACCGAAAGAACCAAGAAGACTTGTATTATTCTTCCTCTTCTTGGTTCCTTCGGTAAAGTCACGTAGAAGGGAAATAATACAATAATAAAAATAAACATAAAGTATTATTGTAGCTTTTTTTTCGTTACACAATAGGGACTGTTAGGTAACTCTTAATTTTCCATAAAAAAAATGTAGTCGACCCTATGCTGTCAAGTGCTGTTTCCAACACTTATTATCCACTCGAATTCTCTAGCTTTTGTATGTGCCGTGAAGAAGGGTAATTACCTATTCAATATTGTTATATATTTTTTCAGGTCACAATGTTGTTGACGAATGTGTTTTTTTGTGTCCTTCTACACCGCTGCCAATGCATCAGCGGCGGCAGCAGCAGCAAAGAATTCATACTAGCAGTACAGAAAAGCACCACAAAAACAATAAAATAATGACGTGAAATACAAAGTCAAGGAACACTGATACAGCGAGAAGCATTAAACCATTCAATGTAATATTGTATCTTATTCATAATAGATATTTTTTTGGGGGGGGTTAGATCGCGTAAATATGAATACGTCGTTAAAACCGCCACCACCACAAATCTGGTTGTCTGTCGCCTGATGATGTTCGTTATAATTGTTGGGGAAAAATCGCACACAATTGTTGTGGATTTGCTCTAAAACACACCGGTGTGCTGGACTAGTAACGAATTGGGATGTTTTGTTTACGTGTCAAACCTTACTAAATGGCTGTGTCGGGTGGTGGCGGGTTTAACGACACATTTATATTTTACGCGATATACCCCCAAAAAACTCTATTATGGATTATATTGGTCGCGAAAGCCTACGTTGTATCTTATTGTATCGGGAAAAAATTATAACGCCGCAAAAAACTGACCTAGGAGTTTTTTTTTTTAAGAGAGCGAGCAGTGGAGGCAGAGGATAATTTATACAAAGAAACCTGAAACTCAAATCTCACCAAATTATGTTCATATGTACCGCATACACAAGTCATTACTTATTACACAGTGCAGATTATTGCCGTGTAAATCACGGGCTAATGGGATTACAAATGTCATTCCTTGTACAATATGTTTGGTTCCGAATTTTTTTAGCATTCCTCTACCATACTGAGCCCTCTCCCAACAAGGTTTTGAAAATCCGCTCACCAAGACGAGCAAAATTCCACAAGCAGTCACGTGGCACCACGGTCACTACATCGCACTGCTTCTGCGGCCGTCTGGAACGTTCTTTCTTCCGCTTTTTAGGAACTCACTGGAGCTATGCACTTTTAAATCTTCTAGATTGAAAACTAATTTATTTAGAACTTATTTATTGAGTACAGTTTCTCGTCCTCCCCTCACACCTCCAATTCGCACGGTCGGCTACTATCGGTGCGAAAGACGTTCAACATACATACAGCGTAGAAAATCCACGGGGCCTCAATGGGATTGTGAACTTTAGCGAGACTCCCTGCGGCTTAAACTGCGCATCATTTCTTTCTCTCTCAAAGTTTCTGCATGGCTGCCCAAACTTAAGCGAAGATATTTTGATCTCTGAGCCCACGTAGCCCTCCCTAAGCCATTATCCACTTTGCAATACCATGGAGAGCCCAGAACTCTGCAGCTTGTACCACTGGTGAACTTTAAGATGTGTTCTAATCAGATCTTCGCAAGTAGCAAACCCACGTGCAAAGATTAGGCAAGGCCTCCAGCATTTTCTTCGGTCGCTCCTGAATGTTTAGTGCAGGCGGTGAACAAATCAAGCAATTAATAAACCGAGCATCAGTCCATGTTCGTCTCTCCCCACTTTTCACTCCATTGTTAGAAAACAAGGCTCAGCAAAAAAACAACAAGTTTATATCAAGCGTGACCAAAAAATAAAAGTTATAATCGTGTAAACACACAGATACAACTTTTGGGAAAGGTAACAAATATCCAAGGTTATTAAAACACCGCGAGGAGTAGACTGCAGTTGATAAAGTGCGATGGTGTCAGAATAGCAATCTTTACAGCTGAAACCATAAAAGTGGTGATTGAAAAACACAATCCAGGACCAGGAAACGGGACAGAAAGTACGGACAAAAAATATATAATCAGATGTAACAGAGGTAAAAGCTATTGTGAATGTGCCGTCAAGTTCCGGCTACCGAGCTACAGATGGAGTGGGACCTATAGCGAGCGAGAAGATTTGAAAGCAGTCGACTGTCACTCCACATTTATTGCACAGAGACCCTTCCAGAACAAGCAAGACCACTGCAAGCCTCAGATGCCATGCATTCTCTCCACTCACACAGCGAAAACTTCTCGATTCGTGTCCATTTCTGTAGAAGGGCGTTTAGCGGGTTGAATACACCCTACTCGACGACTAAAAGCTAAAACGTGACAGTCCTGCAATTACTTGCTCCCATCACTGCTGGTGCAAGGGCCGCCAAACACCCACATTCTGTACCACATAGAGAGCCTGCCTAGAGGGTATTTTTGTCACGCTCTTGCACGCTGTCCATGTGTCTTGGAAGAGGTGGGAGTAGCCACACTTTGCCGATCGACTAATTAGTCCAGTCTAGTGTCCACCGCTGGTTGTGTGCGCGCGTGTGTGTGTCGTGTGTAGCGGTTAGCGCAGTGCGCTATGAACCCGGCGACCCGAGTTTGATTGCCGCTCACGCCAACTCCAGTGACGATTATCTCAACCGTCCCTGGGCATCCCCTGGGTCGACTCAGCCTCAAATAAGTACCTAGTGCGGTGTGTAGCAAACATCGCCACTGGGGAGATAAAGGCGGCCGGGCGTGGTGTTGGACATTTCACTCCCTCGTGTGCCGTGCCGGCATTCATAGGTACTCGCAAACAGCACGTGTCCCATCAGTGTGTTATGTCTATACGGGCGATCTTTGTTTTTGTGTCATCTGCCAGTAATCTAAGTTAATCCATAACACCTGGTTTTGTACCGTCACCTCTTGTCTGCAGCGAATGTTCGACAGTTCAGGTGGCCCCAAGGTGTACTTAGCCGAGCGCAAGCGCCGTGGTGGTATCACCATCGCTAAGTGGCAAATTGCGGTTATTGTTGCTGTAGATAGGGGAGCGGTAGTGTAGTGGTTAGCGCACTGCGCTACGAAGCCGGTCCACCCCAGTTCAAATGCTTGCCACGGTAACCTCGGTGGTGATTATCTGAACAGGTCTTGGGCCTGTCCTAGATGGAATCAGCCTTAAATGATGACCTGGTGCTGTGTGTAAACCACCAGCAGTGCCGGATTATCCCAGTAGCAAAAGTAGCTACATTGGCTACGGGCCCCGCACTTTCAAGAGCCCCGCGCTAAATGCTTTCAAGATATCAATTCCGGTTCAGTGATTCTGCACTTGCTCTATTACTATAGTACTATTCTGCCTTCAACTTTTATGAACGACTGGGTGTTTAAGGTTAGCGATTTGTCCTATTATCTGGCTGTATAGGAAATGAAAAAATACAATTACTTTACTATACAAGTAAAACCTTTGCGTTTTAATATTTACCTGTTTTTTTTTTAATGTAGGGCCGCTTCATAACATGTGCTACAAGCCCCGAACTAGCTTCATCCAGCACTGACCACCAGCGCTGGGGGTACAGAAGCGACCGTGCATGGCCTTGATAGAGTCGGTGCTCGCAAACGGCACTTGCCCCAACAGTCATTTGTGGCTATATGGGGAATCTTTACATTTGTGCATGTGTGTGCCAAAGAGCCCCCACGCACACATTACCATGCAGCTGGTACCATGAGCGATTAACAAGGCCCATTGCCCGAAACGTCGACTATTATATATTTGTTTTCATTTTAAGGGCCACGGTGTTATTGATGGACGTGTTGAGTTATACGCCTCAACAGATCTCTTCCAGAATTCATAAACCTAATCTCAGTGACCAGTTAGAAAACAAATATAACGAAATGGTGTTGACAGTTGTATTTTTAAAAGTAAATATGGTGCCGTCTTTAGTTATGTTGTTGCTATATTTAAACGAAACAACGAATCTCGGGTCGAGCGTTTATGATCGTACGCATTCGCAGAGAGCGGTGTTTTGCAGAAGTATTGTTAATCAAAAATTGCATTGTTTTTACGTGGCATTAATGCCTACTTTCAATTACAAAGGCGGGTGGTGGGGGGTTTAACGACACATTTATACAAAAAAAAACTTCATTACGGAGTTGCAGTTCAAACGACGACTCGTTTGATTGAACTTGAGTGACCCGCGGCGTCGTATAGCGAAAAAATACGAACAATATATCACGTTGTAATTCTTCAGTGTGGAGCCGCGAATTATCTACGCCCTCAAGCACGAGTGGAAATGTTTACTTAGGTTGTGTGCCAGGTATTAATGGGTTTTGCATGTTGAGCCCTCCCGTGACGCGTGTAAACATATATGTTTTCAACCCTCCCCAAGACGACGTCCGTGAAATCAATAGCGAGCGTATCGCGCATGCAGCACGGGAAGATGAGCTTTTGTTTTACAATGATAGCATAACAACAATAGCATTGAGTTCGTTTGTATCGTAGCGTCATTTTTATGCAACTATATATTTGTCGAGGGGTTTTCTTACCGTACTTTTCACTCCCGGTATTGTTTGTTGTAACTTTCTGACCCGCCCCAACTTGACATCTGTGAAAAAAGCGCTTTATAGCTCATCGGATTGCTCCGGCATGAATTGATATTCTGATTTTTAACTGCATCGCACAACGCTGTGCAACATACAAACAACGGAGGCGCGTACAGATTAACAGTGCCTTCAAATCTAGAATTAGATTAACAGTGCCTTAAAAATGAAAAAACGATCATTCAGCCAATGGCTCATTTTCACAGTACACGTGTATTGCAAACTTATAAGCCAATTAATAACCATTCATAATACACGTGAGGAGGAAATCGGAGCACCCGAAGTAAAACCCACGCGTGCGAGGGGGCAACACTCGATCTCAGTACAGATGGGACAGATGACAAGATTTTTCATTTGCTGTATCGCCAGCTCCTGGCGACCCAGGGTACTGCACCGTTGATTGTGCCGAATTCCTGAACCTGTCAGCCCAGCTTTTTGTGACACAAAATAAGTGGGAAATTATTGTAACGTGCACAGATTTCATGAGATTTAGATGCAGGGTAAATGATAGATAAGCTGGAAGGGAACCGTGGAACCCAGAGGAAACCCACGCAGAATAGCAGGCGATCATATATACAACTCCGCATAGAAAGGTCGGGGAATGGAACCCAGGTTCTTTGTGCTGCGGGGCACAATGCGTTACCAATGCACGACCCTGTCGCCGCCAAAGAACATCCACACAAAAAAATACACAAAGCTCCTGAATCACAAGCCAAGCATCGTTACGCAACCCTGAAGCTGCTTGGGGAGGGGTAAAAAAAAAAGTGAGTTCGTTTTTGACTGGAGTAGTCATCACCGTCTCAATCGAATGTCTGGATAACCCAAAGAACAATTCGTGAGGACAACTTTGAAACACAATCGAGGGGAGAGAAATCAAAGTGGAGAGGAGGAGGGGGTAAGTGATCCATCCTCAAGCAATGACACAGCCGTGTATAATAATCTGCATAATCGTGCTTGAAAATTATAAGTTATAACAGATATACAACTCCAGTTCTAACTGCTTAAGCCGTATTCATGGTAGAAATAGTTAAGTCGTTTTTTTTCTATCATTCATAATCTTGATATTGGAAAAGAATGTACGATCGATAAGCATGTCGTATTTAATTATCATAATAAGAACAGGATTAAAGAGTTACATGAATGACAGGAATTATATGTGCAACTGACTACATTTGCCTTGAGAAAGTGCCCAGGGATGAGACAAATTCATAACTAAACTGTCACTTTAAGAGCGGAGAGGATGGGTTTCTTAAATCCTTTATATTAAGTTCACTTGCTTGCTTGCTTACGCGCTTACGACCGTGCAAATCTTTCGGTCGTTTTTAAACCCACTTCCCGTGATCCAATCGAGCTGACATTTTGCACACAGACTCGTTGTGCGTGACAATTTATTTTCGTGAAAAAAACATTTCCAAAATTTTACACTTTTTAGGATTTTTTTTTATATTTCATTACCAATTGCTTAATGGTGGCAGGCAATCATCTGACCCATAGGTGGCAGCCATCTCAAGCCAGAGGACGAGAGGACTCTAGCCGCCCGTTTCAAAGACCAATGTGGGCTGGGTTGTGGCCCATTGAACACGCATATAAAGGATTTATAGTGAAAAACTTTGTTTTTACGGGTTAATTTTTTTTATGATGCAGTCATCGGTTGACAGGGCTAGGACTATTAACTCACTGCACCTTATGTAATCATGAGTGGCCTGACTCTGGATTCAAACCCAGGTTCTCCGTTTCTGAATCTTAAGCCACCGACCATTCAGCGCGCACTCGCATGAGTAACTTTCCACTCCATTAAGACCTACGACTTACAATGGAGGTTGGTCCTGTGCTTGGATGTTTGGACGAATCCATTAAATAATTTATATTTTGAGAGTTGGAAGAAAGAAAAAAAACACACGAATACACATTCGAAGGCCCGCAGAAAAGGCTTGCCAACCAGCCCCCCTAACTCTGGCCCGTTCTTCTGGGAGTAGTGCAGAACCAACGGGATTGACAGCTTAACAATTGTGATTTAACGTGGTCCACCAACCCTCGCGCCTCCTCCGATGCGCAGGATCACGCAGACGGCGATTTTCCCCGTAATCCGTGTATGGTAAAAGGGCCATGTTTGGTCAGAGACGCGTGCGCACACAAACACGAAGATCCCCCGCCCCCTCCCCGTATTGCCTCAAAAGAGTGCTGGGGCAAGTGCTGTTAGCGAGCACACCTATGTATGTATGTATGTTGAACTTCTTTCGCACCGTACGTAGCCTAACTTGTACCAATCGGAGTGCTGGGGCAAGTTCTGTTAGCGAGCACACCTATGTATGTATGTATGTTGCACTTCTTTCGCACCGTACGTAGCCCAAGGCGTACCAATCGGAGGTGCGGCTATGAAAACGGGCACGGTGCACGAGTGGGTGGGTGGCCAGGACCACGTCCGGCCAGCCTTTGTCTCCCCGGTCGCGATGTTTACACACTGCACCAGTAACTCATTTGAGGCTGAGTCTACTTCGGGGAGGCCCAGGATCGGTTCAGATAATCGTCGCTCGTGTTGGCCCTGGGCGGGAATGGAACTCCGTAGCGCAGCGCGCTCAACGCTTACCACCACCACCGCTGCACCATAGACGCGCGAACGCACACAGACACACGCTGTGAGCAACAAAGACAAATCAGCACATGGGCAACATGTCTCGCTTAGGGCAGATTGACAGAGAGAGGGGAGCTTGAGTGATCCCCTATCTCGTGCGCACTGCTAACCAGCACAAATCACACCCCGTGTCAAACGCGTCTCTGCCATCTCTGCTGATGGGGAGCGGTAGCGCAGCAGTTCGTGCGCCGCGCTACGAATCACACGCCCCGAGTTCGATTCCCGCTCACGGCCACCAACATCGGTGGCGATTATCTGAACCGATCCTGGCCATCCCCTAGGTCGACTCAGCCTCAAATGAGTACCTGGTGCGGTGTGCAAACATCGCCACTTGGGAGACGAAGACGGCCGGGCGTGGTGCTGGCCACCCATACTCTCGCGTGCAGTTCCGGCCTTCATAGGTGCTCGCAAACAGCACTTGCCCCAACAGTCTGTTCAGGCTATACGGGGGATCTTTGTCTTTGCTGCTGTAGGATGATGCGTGTCGTGGGTGGGCGGGCGAGCGAGCCGGCTCTGCGTTGCTGGATTTGCTATTGCAGCTGCTGCCGCTATTGAGCAAGGGCAGAAATTGTATTATTTTAATTTATTTATTTGCCTGCGCGCACAGAGCGAGAGAGAGAGAGCGAGAGAGCGAGAGCCCAGAGTGAGAGAGGGACGCGACAGCGCGGAGGAGTTGATGTCTCTTTCCTGTTCAGCTCCGAATTGAGAGGGGCGTTCGCGACCCTCAGCACCGCTACAAGGCAACAGCGCTGCAGTTGTGGCGGCGTGCGGACTAAGATGGATCGCTCTTCACCATATTAATAATACAAAATACGATTACTAAATACAGTATACAAATACACCAAACCTCCTGTCCGCCTGCACCCGAACGCGAGAGCCGCTCTATTAATAGCGATCCAGTGGTAAGAATAGGGCGCGGGGGATAGGTGTTAATACGCGCTCCAAAGCTGTCTGTCTTTGGCGAATTTAACGGCGTGTGCATTTTTTGTAACGATCGATGTTTAGATAATCTTACTAGTGATCGATATATATATAAAACGTAGCACCGGTTACACACCAAAAAAAGCAGCGCTGCGCTAAAAGTCGTGCGTTCGACGCGTGCACAACACAGGGAGGGGAGAGCGAGAGATACGCCGCTAACTCACACTCACTCACACACTCACTGACACACTCACTGACACACTCACTCACACACTCACTCACACACACACTCACTCACATACTCACTCACACGCTCACTCACTCGCTCACTCACACACTCACTCACACACTCACTCACACACTCACTCACACACTCACTCACTCACACACTCACTCACACACTCAATCACACACTCACTCACTCACTGACACCCTCACTCACTCACTCACACACTCACTGACACACTCACTCACACACTCACTCACACACACACTCAACTCGCTCACTCACACACTCACTCACACACTCACTCACACACTCACTGAGACACTCACTCACACACTCACTCACTCACTCACACTCACTCACACACTCACTCACTCACACACTAACTCACTCACACATTCACACACTCACTCACTCACACGCTCACTCACACGCTCACTCACTCACTCACTCGCTCACTCACACACTCACTCACACACTCACTGATACACTCACTCACTCACACACTCAACTCACTCACACACACACTCACTCACACACTCACTCACACACACACTCACTCACACACTCACTCACTCACACACTCAACTCACTCACTCACTCACACACTCAACTCAACTCCCCACGCTCGCACGGAACGCCGCTCCGCCCGTGCTCGCATGGTCAACATATTCGCTCGCTCCGGCACCGCCTGGGGCGACCTCTCCTTCGCCGTATGCACGGCCCGAGGAGCGAGCATGCCACGAGTTCGTCTTCATTGATGGCCCTGCGCAGTGGGACTAACTACTGCCTGGGCCGCCTTCTGCGCATCACGGGCACCCGCCGAGCCAGGCTGAGGCGCTCCAGTAGCCTGCTGTGTCTGTCCGCCTCCGCCGAGTACTCTCACCGGGGCTCCCCGGCAGGAAACGGCGCGGACCATGTTGCCCCGAGCGGGCCAGACAGACACCACCATCACCACCATCATCATCACCAGCAGCAGCAGCAGCACCACCAACACCGGCATCAACAACGCCTCCAGCAGCAGCAGCAGCAGCACCGCCATCAGCAGCAGCAGCAAGATCACCACCATCACCACCAATACCTCCAGCAGCAGCCACAGCATCAGCAGCAGGAATCTGAGCATCAACGTCAACAGGAGCACGACCACTACGACCATCACCACAATCAACTTCCGTATCACCACCTCCAGCACCAGAAACAGCAGCAACAACAACAACAACAACGGCAACAACAACAACAACGGCAACACATCGAACAGCACTACCACCATCATCAGCAGCTGCAGCAACAGCAGCAGCAGCATCACGAATACGACATCCCTCGCCAAAGCTACTACCACACCATCAATCACCATCATCCTAATCATCATCTACATCAGCAGCATCATCCGCAGCAGCAGCAGTATCAGCAACAGCAGCAGCAACAGCAAAGTCAATTCCTTAATTCCGAGTTATACAATCACCCCTACTTTCAGCAACACAATCAACATCATCACCATCCTCCTCATACTCTTCATCCTCAACACTATCAATCACAGCAGCACCACCAGCACCTGCAGGAACTTCAACTGCGAGCCCTCCAGCACCAGCAGCAGCAGCAGCATCAGCATCATCAGGCGTGTGCGGGGGGTACGAGGAGGAGACGGTGGGGAGTTTGGACAGCCGTGCGACGCTGGGGGACCAAGTGCCTGGAGAATTGGAGAGTTCGTTTGGCCGGGGCAATGAAACGACAGAACGCGCGTACTCTCACGCTCATCGCTGTCACCTTCGTCTATTTGCTGGTGGGTGGAAGTGTGCTGTGGGATGCCGATAGGTCACAGAGAGAGAGCCATCGGCAGTGAACAGGAGGCCACGTGGCAGTCTGTCGGTGATGGGGTTTCTTCAGTTATAAACTTAATATGGAGCTTTCGTGACTGCAGGAATTATTCTTTGGTTCTTTCGGTAAAGTCACGTATAAAGATAAAATAATAAATTAAATTAAAAACGTCGTGTGCTAGTATTTAATTGTATTTATTATTTTATCTTTATACGTGACTTTACCGAAACAACCAAATAGACTAATTTCTTCAGTTATGTTTATTCATTTATTCACTCGATGATTATTTAAAAACCCCTCCTCCCCCTCCCCCCGGCCCCCCAGTGATAACCCGTTGGGATTTGGGAAGTAAAACTCTCTACGAAGGTGAAGGCGCAGCCCTGCAATGTCTTGCCCACGTCACTGCTGGCAGAGGGGCATCCACTATTTCTTTAGCGCTGTGGTTTTTATTTTGTGTATTTAAGTTTGGTGTCCTTCTCCCGCACGTCCGAATAGCGCGGTCGGCCACGTACGGTGTGAAAGAAGTTCAACAAACGCACATCCACTAGAGGGAGCCCTAGAGAGACCCCCATGAAGGGTTTTTGCTCCGACTCGTCCACGATGGTCGTGGAAGGAGTTGGGAAGTGCTCACGCTTTACCCCACCTCAAGCAACCTGTAGATCGATTAAAGAATTAAACGGTGGCGTGTCCGTTTACACCGCTGGGACGGTGGATAAAGGCGACGGTTGAAGGGGGATTAGAGCCTCGGCAAATAATTTCAACTGCCTCTGCCGGCAGATTGAGCTGGCGACCTCAAGATTTCAACATTGCAAGTCGGATGTGCTTTCAATCTGCACGCTGAATTGACGATCGTTGATTTTCAGCACCTTTTTTCGATCTCATTACTGAATGAATGCTTCCCTTGCGCCTTGGTGTCCGTGGGGCTGTTTGACCATACTTCATTATGCTGGTCGGTGCGGGTTCGTGAAATGAAGGGGGGGGGTGCTACTCGGATCGGTGTCAGATATCACTGACCAATGATTTCAGTCCTGGTAGGCAATCGAACTCAGGTGGCGCAGTGCGCGCTAACCCCTGCACCACTGATTTCCACTTGCCTCTGTATAGCAGCGATTGACGCGCCTGATCCCTCGAGTCAATAACGCGAGTTCCACCGTGAGAAGTTTTTGCGATGTGGACATACTTGCCTCCCCTTACTGCCATCTGAACGTGGAATTTCCACCGGTGGCTGAGGGCTGCTGACGGAGACGGGTGCTGCCCCATCGTTCGCCTGAGCAAAGTGACGCGTCGAGTATGCACGTAAACCAATAACACATCGCTTGTGGATCATGTTCACATGTGCCTTCTATCACATGTGCTTACAACACACGAAGATAATCAACGGCGTCTTATGTCCCTTTAAGCCCCTTTATTTCCCGAGCACCTCCGATGAGCACAGTTGGCTAAGTACGGTGCGAAAGAAGTTCAACATACATACAGGTGTCGAGCGTGACATCCACTTCTAAGCCGGGGGTGCGCACTTTTTTGTCAGTGAATCGCCGAGTGCGGGAATCGAACTGTGTTCTCCGTACGAAGCGGCTTAGTGGCGATCCCGCTGAGCTATCGGCAATTCACCCGTCCCAATGCACCGTCTGTGCGCCAGCCATTGCCTCGAGGCAAGATCGCGAAATAGCCAGCCGTGACGGTGGTGTTGGTGATGGTGGTTTCGCACGCCTGTTACCCAACGCTTTGGGAGAGGGGCAAGGGTTGTCGGATCGCAGGCAGATTGTGTTGTCAAACCTCCAAAGTCTGCTGTTGTTGCGGTGAGAGAGCTGTCGAGCAGGTGGGTTTGTGAACCCGTGTGTGCCGACCTTTGAGTGTTTTTTTAATCACTTTGCATGCTCGGTGGGTACTCAGCCTTTCCTGTTACTCCACGTTATTCCTGCACACACTGGTTAGTAAAAAAAAAATCGGATTTGGCCAAAATAGTAATGTAGGACCCTCCTTAAAGCAGCAACATTTGTTTTACAAAATCATTGAAAAATTTGCTTCATTAAAAATAATAATCCAGCCGCGTGGGCTCGGCGGTAGAGCAAGCAGCTCGCAATCAGAAGGTTGCGATTTTTTTATCCTGATTGATCGTTGTCTCAGCCCATCATTCAAATTAGGGTCGATAAAATAGTACCACATTGTCGGGGAAATCAATTGTGGTTGTCCTAAAGAGTATATCAAAATCGCTGACGTCATTTACAGCTCACTCAAATCGGGTTACCTTAACTGGGAGCCATGTTCAAAATTAGCCTTCAGCGACATATTGGCGAACATCTTATTATAGCTTGATGCTTATCGACAGTTAAAAAAGGGGTGTTAGGGGCTGAATCTATGATTATGGCTTTGATTCACCCGTAAAATACTCACTGAGACATGAGATATGAACTACCTCGCCTGGTGTACAGGAGGTCGTGGGTTCGATCCTGTCCCCGATGTCTGTATATTTGGAGTTTGCGTGTCTCTCTCGTGGCAGCATGGATTTTTCTCCCGGTCCTCTGGTTTTTCCCTCCACATTTATAAACATGCATTTAGAGCATTTGGCTGCTATACATTTGCACGTGATAAGCCACCTGATTGAGTTATTATTTGTGGCCAGGTCGCTTCTGTTAAAGAACTATTATAACTCAGTGGGCCTTACCTGGTAAAATGAAGAAATGTTTGTTTTCTAAATCACGCCTCCTCATTGTATCCATTTGCCTGTAAAACTGATTGCACTGCGAGTTTAAAGACGGCCCCTCAATATTTACCGGTTGCTCGACAGAGTTGAATCATTGAGTTAAAGCCAATACACACAGAGACGAGCTGATGCTGAGCCTCCTGTAAACATCAACAGAGTCCAATGAGATTCTCAGCTGTTGACTTTTACACCAAAACTAACCACGTGAGAAGGAGGATGCCATTCCAGAAAAAAATTTAACATCACGTTTCCATACGCATATTCGGTGAATCCCTAATGTACACATAAACATCCCCTGTAGATTCTAGATTGGAAGCTTTCGTGACTGCAAGGATTCATACTCTTAGTTCATTCGGTAAAGTCACGTAGGTAAAAAATGAAATTAAAATTAATAAAAACTTTAAAAAATAATAAAAATAAAATAATATAATATAAAACGAAATAATATATTAATTTTAATTTCATGTTTTACCTACGTGACTTTACCGAAAGAACTAAGAGTATGAATCCCCTGTCGAGCCTGTAACAGACTGTAGGGGCAAGTGCTGTTAGCGAGCACCTATGAAAGCCGGCACGGCACACGAGGAGGGGTGCTTGGCCAGCAACACACCCAGCCGCCTTTGTCTCCCCAGTGACAATGTTTACACACCGCACACGGTACTCTTTTGGAAGCTGAGTCGATTTAAAGGGGGTCCGGGACCGGATGAGATAATTGTCACTGGTGTTGGCCGTGAGCGGGAATCGAACCCCGGTCCGCCGGTTTCGTAGCGCGACGCACTAACTACTGCACTGCTGCTTCCCACAGCACTGACACACACACGCACAGAAACCTATTACACTGGTCAACACTCTTTTTCTGGCATAAGGTATTCCAACGGTTTTAAGGTAATTTTGGGGTGCTGATTCCAAATCTGGCATCACATCAGGTTTTTGAGATACCAAATATTGCATTTTCAATAAAAACTGCAGAAGAAAAATATTAAATAAATGTGGATATCTACATAAAATGATATTATAAAGACACTATCCTAAAAATACAGCACCATATTTTAACACTAAAGCAGTCACTGACTCGCAACAACTTGCAATCATAAGTGACAGAATTTATTTCGGGTAAAATCAATGAAAATGGGGTATGCCGATAGCATAAAAATGAGACGTGATAGAGCAAATCTGAGATCAGATTTGGAATCAGCACCCTGAAATTAGTCTAAAACAGCTGCAAAGGTCCAGGCCAGAAAATGTTTTTTTTTTACCAGTGTTATCATACTTAGCCATGGTCTATCTACTGCCTGGGTGAGGGCCAGAGGTCGCAAACGGGTTTTGATTCCTTACCCGTACCCGTACCCGTCCGCACTAGGGTCGCAAATGGGTACCCGTACCCGGCCGGGTACGGGTACCCGTTCCCTACCCGTGCCCGTACCCTACCCGAAATGAGTGACAAACGGTTACTCACCAGTGACTCACGGCCTACCCGTACCCGGCCGGGTACGGGTAGCCGGGTATCGGGTATGGTACGGGTATCGGGTACCCGGTTGCGACCTCTGGTGAGGGCTTACCCGCAACGTCGCCATGCAAAAACATGCCACGTGCCGTGTCACTCCTGCGCATGCGCTGATCTCATCTTTAAATCACAGACGTACGTACACAATGCGTTTCAGACACACACACGATTCTCATTACTACATCCTCGTGGTGTTCGTGCTCGTGGGCGCAATTATTTCCTCTGGCTTGCTGCTATTCCATCACCAGTCTTGTCCGCTTGCCATCGTCGTCATCATCATCATCTCCGATCATGATGGGTCCTGGCCGAGCCCGTTTATTGGTCTGGTCCATTTGCCTCTTCTCTTTAAATCTCGCTAATTCTGAGAACGCATCTCTCGACGGACACTTTTGTGCACACATCAGCGTTCCCTTCCCATGATTATTTTGTAAAGCTCATATTATGCTTTCACTGAAAACTAAATTACGTTTACTCGTACCAGTTGTAAGCCCTTACCACTCCGCTCACAAAGCCACGATAATCACCCTGTAATGTTTGTAACCCTGTCGGATCTCAGAGGCGAAGCAGGGGTGAGTCTGGTTACCATCAAAGTAGTTGCCGGTAACTGCGAGATGGCAGGGACAGCGATGGGTTGTCGAATCCATCTGTGCTGAGCTTTGAATGTCGTGGGATTTCTTTGAAGCACTCCAGTTACATACACTCGTAGTTTTATATTTATGGAATTGGACAGACTTCCTTATGCAAGACCCTCCTGTGCATTGATAGTCGGTGAGGCTTTCTTGGAGAATGTAACAGACATTTGTTTGTTATTTATTGGTGTATGGATGCAGAGGCCCATTGCTAAACCTCCCAGGGGCAGTGAGGGGGGAGAACATTGTTCCAAAAGTCCACGTTTTTAAATCGGGCCCTGCATTAATAATAATTAATACATCCATTGTATTTTTTCTTGAAAGAGTCAATAAAACACGAATTTTCATGGCCTCAAGGTAGGGGTGCTGTCATCCCCCATTACCGCCCATCCCCTCTTTGATTCACGGCTGTATAGATATGTTTCTTTAAATCTTCAGGTCTTCATTTCTCACTCGATCCCTTCTGGGATGTTGCTAGGCTAACTTGAAAGTTATTAAACATCGCCATTCAGGCACTGCTTCTTCTTCTTTCGTACGCGTAATTATCAGCAAATCAAAGATGTAATATTAGATGTTGTTACCCACTCAATTGTCTGTTCCGAAGCAGAGTGGATCTCGTCCCATTGCTCCTTTAACCGAGTGAAGACAGCAGCAGCCGCGGAGTGTTCACGATGCGCGGGTCGAAGGTGGTTTGGGATTAGTGGCCGCACCACTCGCAGGCCGCCGAAGCTCGGATGGCGCCATTTATGGCATCGCCACGTGGCCGCATCGGACACGTGGCCCGGCTCCCTGATTCGGCTGATGATCGACAATTGGCGACGTGGAAGGTTGAAACCGCGAGGTTCGATGGCAGGGTGCTGCATGAGATGTTGATATTTTTTTACGTCCGACGCACTACCAGCAGAGAGTACAGGAGTACGCCTACACATACGAATCCGATATTATTGTACCTATATTCTTATATTGCCAGGAAAATATGTTTATTAATTAAAAAAAGGAATAAATGCATGTCCTCACCGATGTCGTCAGTGGGAGGAGGGACCAAAATAAGTCTCGGAACAGCGTTCCTAACTGTTCCGGCTGAAATGTAACGCCATATATAATATCCCTATTAAAACAATAAGCTGTGATGACACATTGACAAAAAAAGAGAAGCCGGAGCAAAGGACCAAAAATAACAAATCACCAAGCCGTGCGTGGAGGTTTGGGAATGCAAAACACTTAAATGGTTCACAGTGCCCACTGCACAATCATCCTGGGAAGCGCCTCGTCCTTTTAACGCTGAGGATCTCACTTCTCAGCGACGCAAGCTCGCGCTCCCGCAGATTTCAAGCGGCTTTTGGGAATTGCCTCTTAAATCACCGTTATAAATACCTGCGACGAAAATGGGAAACCAGTCACCACAAGCGAACCACCCCCCCCCCCCGTAATCCGATCGGTCACCGCCAGCTATAATTGGGGTGGCGTTGTCTCGCGGTTGCTGGATACAAATGACGGCGTTCGTTTCGCTGGGTGTAGTGCTGCGAGATTTTCGTGCGGTCATTGACTGCAACTTGAACGCATGCGTACCGGTGAAATCAAGCAATTAGCACACGGGGGTTTGTGAAGCTCGCGGTCACATCGGAATCGGTCATCGGAACTTGTATTTGTCCTGAAAGAAATCCGATGGGCTATGAAGCTACGCTTTTTATCGATGGTCCGGTGGGGGCGGGTCACAAGAGAGTCGCAACAAGAAACATTACGAAAAGAATGTACGGGTGTGATCACTGTGACGGTTCTACTCCGCACCTTGAGCTTCACAGAGGGCGTTAAAGATGCCGAGACGCCATTTGCAAGAGTAGGCCATCGTGTACCGGCGTCGGGGTCCAAAAGTGGCAAATTTTACCTGGTAATATCAAAAAATGTGTTCAGTTTTCTTTGTATATATAGATTTTTTAAAGGAATTTGTTTACCTTTCCGATGCTTTCCGCTCCTATTGTGTTTTGATATTGGTATTTGTTGTTCTGACGTTCTGACCCCCGTGTCTCTGCTGGACATCTGTGAAAAAATCGCTTTATAGCTCATCGGATTCCTCCAGTACAAATAAATAGTATCATTCTGATTCACAAATTTGAAACATTACACCGTAATTACTCATTTAGGATGAAACACACAGCTGCAGTAGTAGTCATCACCCACCCCACCCCCCCTCTTGGCAAAGTCATGCCACACACAGATCAACTCTTGCAGAATGATTCTCCACCTGGTCTCTTGCGTTCTCACCAGGTTCAATAAAATAAACTCCAAATAAACTCGAATCGCGAGGGTGGCGATTCGTTAAAGTCCCTTAACTCGACGCGTATACGCATGCAACGGTTCACCGACCGATATCGATGAACGTTCAACGATTTGTAAGAAATGAATGTGCGTTTCAAATCAACGAAATTATACGGAAACTATATGTTAGTGCCACATTTTAGCCTGATAGAGTGAACAAAAGTACAATGGAAACAGATACAAACAAAATGGAAACGATACTAAATGAAACGGCGGTAACGAGATACTCCTATGAAGGATAACCCACGTCACGCTGTGTTGTCGGCTGATATACGACTTTAAGCATACATTGATTTAACGGTGTCAATTTCAAAATACTCGATAGTCCACAAAACCGCTTTGTCTGGCTCCGTTTGCGAGTAGGTGTTGTTAATTGCACGAACGAAGTGAATTGTTAAGTTGATTTGTGTGGCCATCCGTATGGAGATATTACGATTTTTAAAACATATCATCGTGGACTGTCAAAGGTTTCAGTGAAGACAGAAGGTTGGTTGTTTCTTTAGTTTGTTCCAGAACACCACCTTACTTATACGCACCAAACAACGACGACGAGTGGCATCTCTTCTCCCAGATCGACAAATCGGCAGCGTTAACAAGCGATGCGAAGCGTTTCCATGGACGGCTGACTTTGCACGAAGATTACTCGAGTGGCACACTGTGTGCAGAATATTGACGAGAATACACACGGCTCAACTGCGTGTTTAACTGCGCATCATTAAACTCCTATTTGACTTTGCAAGCTTCCACATGTTTGCCACTCAATCCTTCGGATTGCCTTCGTTATTGCTCAGTGCTCACAGACTTACTCGCAGACTACACAAGACAAGCTTGAATTTCGATTTAAAGCTTTCGTGACTGCAGGGATTCATCTTCTTGGTTTTTTCGGTAAAGTCACGTAGAAGGGAAATAATAAAATAATAAAAATAAAACATTATTAAATAATTCTCACGACGTTTCGGCCACAACGCAAGCAGCCGTCCTCAGGTGAAGACCAGGTCTGTTGTGGCCGAAACGTCGTGAGAATAATTTTATAATGTTTTATTTTTATTATTTTATTATTTCCCTTCTACGTGACTTTACCGAATGAACCAAGAAGAAGACGAGCTTGCTTCCTCTTCTTGGTTCTTTCGGTAAAGTCACGTAGAAGGGAAGTAATAAAATAATAAAAATAAAACATAATAAAATAATTGAGCTTGCTTCCTAAAAGGGGCCTCAATGCAACCACATTGCAAATGCCACCTCGAACTTCTGTGGCTTATTCCGATGTACTCACTCTGCTTTTCATAATGAAAGTTTTTGGGTTAGATCACGTAAATACAAATGCGTTGTTAAACCCGCCACCACCCGACACAGCCAATGAGTAAGGTTCGTCACGTAAACAGAACGTGCCAATTCGTTACTAGTACAGCACACCGGTTTTGTGTTGGAGAGTAAACCCGCAACATTTACAGTTTGTGTTCGACGTTCGCCAGTAATTACAACCAGCATCATCAGGCAACAGCCAGAGTTGTGGATAAATCCTCCTGCTTTTCGATCCTAAATAGAGGGGATAGATGTGATGTCGATACTTCGAGATAAAGATCCCATCGTGGATTTTTATCTCAAAGGTGTTGGGGAGGGGGGTAGTCGTGGGGGGTGGGGGTGGTTGTCCTGAGAAATGTCAAAAGTTTTTAATAGAGCCCTACAAAGACTTTAAGGGAAGGGGCAATTGCCTCAAAGCATTCTCCCCGCTCCGGATCCACCACTGCCCAGGCGTCACAAAACCTTTACTGATCTGCCCGGAGAGTATTCCACCTTCTAGGCTTAGGTCTCCGACATCACCCTTGGTCACCGGACAGAATCAGAAAATCTGAATATGTATTCATCCTGGAGGAATCCGATGAGCCATGAAGCTCTTTTTGACAGGTGTCCAGTTAGGGGCACGGGCTCTGGACGTTACAACAACAAACACGACAAAACACGATAGGAGTGCAAAGTATAGGAAAGGTTAACAACATAAATAAAATATACAAATGAAACGAAACTAATTCTTATTTTTCATCCCACCAGTTAAAGCCCGTTGAGCTCTTAGCTTATTTTCCAGAAGCGACCTGGCCACAAGTGATAGCCCAACGCAGCGGCTTATCATTGGAAATCTATCGAAGCAGAACACTGCAGTGCCTCCATCCAGAACCCCTCCTCCTCCTCCCCTATCCTGCACACGTGTCCCACCCAGCGCAACTCGTAATGCCTCATCGGGAGCGTGAGTGTCTGTGTGTGTCTGTCTGTGGCTGTGTGTCTGTTGTGGGGAGCGGCAGTGTAGCGGTTAGCGCGCTGCACTACGAACCTGGCGTCCCGGGTTCGATTCACGCTCACGGCAAACACCAGTGACGATTATCTGAACAGGTCCTGGGCCTCCCCTAGGTCGACTCAGCCTCAAATGAGTATCTGGTGCGATGTGTAAACATCGCCGCTAGGGAGACAAAGGCGGCCGGGCGTGGTGCTGGCCACCCACCCCCTCGTGTACCGTTCCGGCCTTCATAGGTACTCGCTAACAGCACTTGCCCCTACAGTCTGTTAAGGCTATACGGGGGATCTTTGTCGTTTGTACTGTGTCTGTGTGCGTTGTCCTGTGGTGGGGTGTGAAAGTGCGGCGGTAAGCGTGCTGACCTACGAGCCTGGGCACGCGCGTTCGAGTCCCGCTCACGACCAATAACAGTGGTGAGTACAGAGTGACCCGTGCCTCTGGAATCACAGGACAAACAGAGCCCCGTGTTATTTGCTCGCGGTCTGGATGCAAGTCCGTTCGATTCAACAGCGACCTCCCTCTGACTCTGATTTCCTACGAGTGGAATTATCTGGACTCGTTCTTCCTTACTATTCAGAGACATCTTGGGCCTGCAGAAACAAAACAAATTCGTTATTTTTCCCTATGATTCCAGACTTATGGGCCACCCTGTAGTACTGGGACTCCACTAGGTCGACTCAACCTTAAATGAGTTCATCGGACGATGTGTAAACGATGTGAAAACGATGTGTGCCGTGCCGTGCCGGCCTACATTGGTAACAGCACTTGCCCCAACGGTCGGTCCAGGCCACGCGGGGGATATTTATCTTTGTTGTCATATTTGTTGTTATCGGCGGCCGATGCCAGGTGCGGCGTTTTTTTTTGTTAACGCGGTTAAGAGCCGACTCGCATGTGTGTGTGTGTGTGGGGGGGGGGGACCCCCCACATCCTTCTGATGTTCCACAGCCGGAACAGCGCAAACAAAGCGGTCACTCGCAGCAGACCAAACGGCGGAGGCTTCACCAAACCTCCCCGCCGCCAGTTGCTCCGTGTTTACCAGTCCGCAAATGCATGCGGCGCTCGCTGTTAAATGCCCTTAGTCCATTAATTAGCGAATGGGGGGGGGGGGGGGGTGTTGGAGGGGGAACCGGCCAACGACTGACAGATGGGTCTCTGGTGGGGTCACTGCGCTCTTAAATTACCCACGCGTCCATAGCTCGGAGATAAGTCAGTTAACTGGAACAGCCGTAGCACGGCGCAGTCGGCTGTCAATAAGCGCCCACGTTGCTCGAGTGTAGCACGGGCGAGACGGCGCCCTCACTGGTGCGTAGCCCCGGGATGGGGGGCAGTTCGAACAGTTCGCCTAACTCAGCCGTGGGGGGCAGGCAGCAGGTGCCTTGCCCCCCCCCCCGGTGGCCAAAGCTACGAGTTGGAGCACACACCCCCCTCACCCCCCTTGACAACCACCACGAGATTTGTTTTCAGCGGCAAGGTGTAAAAGAACAACAACATCAAAATATTTAAAACGCGATTCGCATTATTCTTTAATCATGACGATGATTTCATTTCCGTTGCACGTTTCATTTTAATTTAATTTTAGAGCGGTAACGTATGGCGACCGTGCGAGACGGATCCAATGTTGGGGTCCCCGGCTGGCCGGTTTTGCCGCACCCCATTGAGCTGATAACGTCGCTATGACGCCCGCTGCTTGCGACGTTGGTGTCCCCAGTCCCAATAACGATCCGAGTTTGTGCCATCGACGTCGCGTGGCGAGACGAGACGATCTCACCCTGGGGACGATCTCACCCTGGGGACGATCTCACCCTGGGGACGATCTCACCCTGGGGACGATCTCACACTGGGGACGATCTCACTTTGGGGACGATCTCACCCTGGGGACGATCTCACCAAGGGGACGATCTCACCAAGGGGACGATCTCACCCTGGGGACGATCTCACTCTGGGGACGATCTCACCCTGGGGACGATCTCACTCTGGGGACGATCTCACCCTGGAGACCATCTCACTCTGGGGACGATCTCACCCTGGGGACGATCTCACTCTGGGGACGATCTAACCATGGGGACGATTTCACTCTAGGGACGATCTCACCCTGGGGACGATCTCACTCTGGGGACGATCTCACCCTGGAGACGATCTCACTCGGGGGACGATCTCACCCTGGGGACGATCTCACCCTGGGGACGATCTCACTCTGGGGACGATCTCACCCTGGAGACGATCTCACTCTGGGGACGATCTCCCCATGGGGACGATTTCACTCTAGGGACGATCTCACCCTGGGGACGATCTCACTCTGGGGACGATCTCACCCTGGAGACGATCTCAATCTGGGGACGATCTCACCCTGGGGACGATCTCACTCTGGGGACGATCTCACCATGGGGACGATTTCACTCTAGGGACGATCTCACCCTGGGGACGATCTCACTCTGGGGACGATCTCACCCTGGAGACGATCTCACTCTGGGGACGATCTCACCCTGGGGACGATCTCACCCTGGGGACGATCTCACTCTGGAGACGATCTCACCCTGGAGACGATCTCACTCTGGGGACGATCTCACCATGGGGACGATTTCACTCTAGGGACGATCTCACCCTGGGGACGATCTCACTCTGGGGACGATCTCACCCTGGAGACGATCTCACTCTGGGGACGATCTCACCCTGGGGACGATCTCACCCTGGGGACGATCTCACCCAGGGGACGATCTCACCCTGGAGACGATCTCACTCTGGGGACGATCTCACCCTGGGGACGATCTCACCCTGGGGATGATCTCACCCAGGGGACGATCTCACCCTGGGGACGATCTCACCATGGGGACGATTTCACTCTAGGTACGATCTCACCCTGGGGACGATCTTACTCTGGGGACGATCTCACCCTGGGGATGATCTCACTCTGGGGACGATCTCACCCTGGGGACGATCTCACCCTGGGGACGATCTCACTCTGGGGACGATCTCACCCTGGAGACGATCTCACTCTGGGGACGATCTCACCCTGGGGACGATCTCACCCTGGGGACGATCTCACCCTGGAGACGATTTCACTCTGTGGACGATCTCACCCTGGGGACGATCTCACCCTGGGGACGATCTCATCCAGTGGACGATCTCACCCTGGAGACGATCTCACTCTGGGGACGATCTCACCCTGGGGACGATCTCACCCTGGGGACGATCTCAACCTGGAGACGATCTCACTCTGGGGACGATCTCACCCTGGGGACGATTTCACCCAGGGGACGATCTCACCCTGGGGACGATCTCACCATGGGGACGATTTCACTCTATGGACGATCTCACCCTGGTGACGATCTCACTCTGGGGACGATCTCACCCTGGGGACGATCTCACTCTGGGGACGATCTCACACTGGAGACGATCTCACTCTGGGGACGATCTCACCATGGGGACGATTTCACTCTAGGGACGATCTCACCCTGGGGACGATCTCACTCTGCGGACGATCTCACCCTGGAGACGATCTCACTCTGGGGACGATCTCACCCTGGGGACGATCTCACCCTGGGGACGATCTCACCCTGGGGACGATCTCACTCTGGGGACTATCTCACCCTGGGGACGATCTCACTCTGGGGACGATCTCGCCCTGGGGACGATCTCACTCTAGGGACGATCTCACCCTGGGGACGACCTCACCCAGGGGACGATCTCACCAAGGGGACGATCTCACCCAGGGGACAATCTCACCAAGGAGACGATCTCACCCTGGGGACGATCTCACCATGGGGACGATCTCACCCAGGGGACGATCTCACCCTGGGGACGATCTCGCCCTGGGGACGATCTCACTCTAGGGACGATCTCACCCTGGGGACGATCTCACCCAGGGGACGATCTCACCCTGGGGACGATCTCACTCTGGGGACGATCTCACCCTGGAGACGATCTCACTCTGGGGACGATCTCACCCTGGGGACGATCTCACCCTGGGGACGATCTCACTCTGGGGACGATCTCACCCTGGAGACGATCTCACTCTGGGGACGATCTCACCATGGGGACAATTTCACTCTAGGGACGATCTCACCCTGGGGACGATCTCACTCTGGGGACGATCTCACCCTGGAGACGATCTCACTCTGGGGACGATCTCACCCTGGGGACGATCTCACCCTGGGGACGATCTCACCCAGGGGACGATCTCACCCTGTAGACGATCTCACTCTGGGGACGATCTCACCCTGGGGACGATCTCACCCTGGGGATGATCTCACCCAGGGGACGATCTCACCCTGGGGACGATCTCACCATGGGGACGATTTCACTCTAGGTACGATCTCACCCTGGGGACGATATTACTCTGGGGACGATCTCACCCTGGGGACGATCTCACTCTGGGGACGATCTCACCCTGGAGACGATCTCACTCTGGGGACGATCTCACCCTGGGGACGATCTCACCCTGGGGACGATCTCACCCTGGAGACGATTTCACTCTGTGGACGATCTCACCCTGGGGACGATCTCACTCGGGGGACGATCTCACCCTGGGGACGATCTCACCCAGTGGACGATCTCACCCTGGAGACGATCTCACTCTGGGGACGATCTCACCCTGGGGACGATCTCACCCTGGGGACGATCTCACCCTGGAGACGATCTCACTCTGGGGACGATCTCACCCTGGGGACGATCTCACCCTGGGGACGATCTCACCCAGGGGACGATCTCACCCTGGGGACGATCTCACCATGGGGACGATTTCACTCTATGGACGATCTCACCCTGGGGACGATCTCACTCTGGGGACGATCTCACCCTGGGGACGATCTCACTCTGGGGACGATCTCACCCTGGAGACGATCTCACTCTGGGGACGATCTCACCATGGGGACGATTTCACTCTAGGGACGATCTCACCCTAGGGACGATCTCACTCTGGGGACGATCTCACCCTGGAGACGATCTCACTCTGGGGACGATCTCACCCTGGGGACGATCTCACCCTGGGGACGATCTCACCCTGGGGACGATCTCACTCTGGGGACTATCTCACCCTGGGGACGATCTCACTCTGGGGACGATCTCGCCCTGGGGACGATCTCACTCTAGGGACGATCTCACCCTGGGGACGACCTCACCCAGGGGACGATCTCACCAAGGGGACGATCTCACCCAGGGGACGATCTCACCAAGGAGACGATCTCACCCTGGGGACGATCTCACCATGGGGACGATCTCACCCAGGGGACGATCTCACCCTGGGGATGATCTCGCCCTGGGGACGATCTCACTCTAGGAACGATCTCACCCTGGGGACGATCTCACCCAGGGGACGATCTCACCCTGGGGACGATCTCACCCTGGGGACGATCTCACCCAGGGGACGATCTCACCCTGGGGACGATCTCACCAAGGGGACGATCTCACCTTGGGGATGATCTCACCCTGGGGACGATCTCACCCTGGGGACGATCTCACTCTGGGGACGATCTCACCCTGGGGACGATCTCACTCTGGGGACGATCTCACCATGGGAACGATCTCACCATGGGGACGATCTCACCCTCGGGACGATCTCACCTGGCAATGGAATATCGCTGTGCCACGTCGCCACGTGTGTAAAAAAAACGTGCATCTGGGAGACGACACCGCAGAACTGATATCTGATGTTCCCTTCAATTGCCTCGCTCAATTGTGTTGGTGCGCCGTGCCACAGGGCCTGCTACAGCGGTGTTCATCGCTCCGCGATCACGGTTTTAAACCCCTGAGCTGGAACATTCACAAGTGACAAAACATGTGGATTTGTATATATATAACAACAGGTGGCGTCACCACGGCCCTTGTGCTAGGATAGGTGCATCGTGAGGCCAAGTGAATTGTCAAAGGCTTGCTGGCTGGAGGTCACAGCACAGACAGAGGCACCTTGTGTTGACCGGCTGAGATGACTGACAGATCTACATTTCCTGAATTTAGAGTGTTTGGTTGCTATACATTTCCACGTGATAAGCCACTTCATTGAGCTATTATTTGTGGCGAGGTCGCTTCTGAAAAAGTGCGACACAGTTCAGTGGGCCTTACCTGGTAAAAAAAGTGATACATATGTTGAGTAGTTCCTGACGTACGTACTCGGAGATGGAGGTAAGTTAGTAGCTTTCGCCAGGGTTTATTAAAGCGTATCAATACTACACAGGGTACACAACTCCCAGGGGCTAGGGGTCCTACTCTGAGTCCGGGTCCCTGCCGGCTAGCTCCGGTCTCTCTCTCTCTCGTATCGGATCGTGGACTCTGCCGACTCCACCGACCGGAGAGAGAAGCACCTCTACGGCTACCACCGGCTTCTCCCCAGACTCCCTATTCGATCCCTCTCTCTATCCCTGGTTCCCTCTTCACCCTGTTTACTTTACCTGTTACCACGGTGACCCCGCTTACGTCACGGGGTATCCCTTAAGTACCCTAGGAGACGTGACGTCACGTGCACTGCCCAGCGCGCGCGACCCCACGTCCCGTGATGTCATCGCACCGGACAGCGCACACGACGCCACCACTCTCCTCTACTCCTCTACACATATTGAGTGAACCATTCAGAAACACTATTTAGGAGGCAAGAACGTTCACTCTACATTTACGTAACACCGTACTAAATACACCTATCTCTCACTCTGGTTACACACGGGACCACAATACACCTATTCCTCTCCATACGGGATAACTATAGCGGGTGAGAGCAGCCAACGTGCTGTCTGACCCACGGTGTCGAAGACGGAGACGTAGCACTTGGATTCCACTTCACCTGCAGACAGCTCCGATACGTGATCAGATCTCCCCTTTTATCCTTCACTGGCGCGGCCTGGCTCCACCCTTGGCCACGCCCACCTCAGGAATATTCTCGACGGTTCCAGGCTATTCTGACTCTGTCTCCTCGACAGACCTGGTCTGCACTTGAGGACGGCTGCTTGCGTTGTGGCCGAAACGTCGTGAGAATTATTTTATTATGTTTTATTTTTATTATTGTATTATTTCCATTCTACGTGACTTTACCGAAAGAACCAAGAAGATGAATCCCTGCAGTCACGAAAGCTTTAAATAGAAATTTGGTTCCAGGCTACACCGCACCTGTTCCCTCTCTGGCTCCGCCCTTAACCACGCCCCCTTCGGGAACTCTCCAGACGTTTCTCAGCGACTCTTCCCGTGTCCCCGCGTCCACCCTTGGCCCACACGAAATTGATTTCTCTAAGACGATGGTACTTTGCAAGCCTACTGGCTATCAACAAAGATTCGTTCGTGAAGCCATCCATATATACAGACACAGACACAATTTCAACCGAGAGGAAGGTCATAGAGTCAGCAATCATTGGTAAGATGTCATCAACCACTTTGGGTCATGACTTGACTTGTGTTTTCTTGATAATTGTTTTTTTTACCCTTCTATCTGGCAACAAAACTGACACATTTTTTTACAAGGAGTCATGTTTGCATAGACCACAATACCTGCAGTCATAAGGCAAACAAAAAACATAACTCTGATAATGTATGCACTGTCCTTGAAGTTGATTGGTCCACACCCGAGACAGCTTTCCTTGGAGCAGAGTCTCACATGGTGTTTTGGCGTCATCTGGTCCAACACCATGTGAGACTAGGCTCTAAGGAAAGCTGTCTCGGGTGTGGACCAATCAACTTCAAGGACAGTGCATACATATCAGAGTTATGTTTTTTGTTTGCATTATGACTGCAGGTATTGTGGTCTATGCAAACATGACTCCTTGTAAAAATAGGTGTCAGTTTTGTTGCCAGATAAAAGGGTAAAAAAAACAATGATCATATTTTTTACCGGCAAATGAGGTTCCAATGGTTGTGATTTCTTATCAATCAACCTCCACCGTCAGCAGTGTGGTGTGTGGAGCGGGGTGCAGGGATTTGATGGCGGCCCTTTGCTGCATTGGCATTGCTGCTGCGTTGGCATTGCTGCTGCGTTGGCATTGCTGCTGCGTTGGCATTGCTGCTGCGTTGGCATTGCGTTCTACTTGATTAAATATACTTTTTAATAAATGTTTTCTCCTACAACACCAGAGTGCAGCGCCACATTAAATACGCACTACAATGCCAATAGTTTAAAGCGATTTGAAGAAAACATTTCGTGACGTCATATTTAAGGGGTGATCTGACTTTTTGTGATGCCGTGTGACAAGGAGGGGTGGGGCGGGTCAAAACTCGTCCAAAATCGCGTGACGTCATTTATGGACGGCCCCTTAACCAAATTTAGCCGGCCCGGTGACCTTTGCGGCAGAGCAAACGTCTCGTAATTTGAACGCCGCGAGTCGGCATCCTGGTCGGAGAGGGGGGGGGGGGGGTGGGTTGACTCAGCCCATCATCTCTCCGTGGTCGATACAGCGAAGTACCGCTTTGTGGGGACGTCAACAGTGGATAGACTCGCTGAATGTGTAAATCACTGCCTCGGGGCTGTGAGCAGGAGGGGACCAAGCACTGCCTTATCGATGCCCTTTTGCACACGGAACGGCGCTGACTTTGAATGAAACGAGAAGCGCCTGGGGAGGCTGCTGCACCGCTCGGTGAGAAGTTGTGAGCAGCGGTTGTCCCGTGGCTACACTGATCTCTGCCCATGGGAACTTGGAGTTTTCACCACCAGCTCAGGGTTATTACTGTCGCTTTGTTTGAAGGTGTGTGGGGTGGGGGTGGGGGGAGAGGTGAGAAAAACACAACAGGAGTATAAAGTATAGGAAAGTAAACACGTCATTTAAAATATATACAAATAAAACAATTTTTTTTTTTATATTACCAGGTAAAGCCCACCGAGCTATTTGCTTTTTGTGTCAGAAGCGACCTGGCCACAATGATAGCTCAACAAAGTGGCTTATCATGTGGAAATGTATCGCAGCAAAATAATCAAAATAATGAAAATGCATGTTTCAACGTTACACAGACTGTACACGATTTGTGTAACACGAAGTGGATTGAATGACGACCGCGATCTGCTTCAATCTTCGGTGCATTCTGCTCCGGTTCCCACCTCCTGTGTTATATAACGGGCGCGTTCCACGTTATAACGGACGCGTTCCACGTTATAACGGGCACGTTCCACGTTATAACGGGCGTGTCCCACGTTATAACTGGCGTGTCCCACGTTATAACGGCGTGTTTCGCGTTATAACAGCGTGTCCCACGTTATAACGGGCGCGTTCCACGTTATAACGGGCGTGTCCCACGTTATAACTGGCGTGTCCCACGTTATAACGGCGTGTTCCGCGTTATAACATCGTGCCCCACGTTATAACGGGCGCGTTCCACGTTATAACGGGCGTGCCCCACGTTATAACGGCGCGTTCCGCGTTATAACATCGTGCCCCACGTTATAACGGGCGCGTTCCACGTTATAACGGGCGTGTCCCACGTTATAACGGGCGTGTCCCACGTTATAACTGGCGTGTCCCACGTTATAACGGCGTGTTCCGCGTTATAACATCGTGTCCCACGTTATAACGGGCGCGTTCCACGTTATAACGGGCGTGCCCCACGTTATAACGGCGTGTTCCGCGTTATAACAGGCGTGTTCCACGTTATAACAGCGTGCCCCACGTTATAACGGGCGCGTTCCACGTTATAACGGGCGTGTCCCACGTTATAACGGCGTGTTCCGCGTTATAACAGCGTGTCCCACGTTATAACGGGCCAGTTCCACGTTATAACGGGCGTGTCCCACGTTATAACAGGCGTGTTCCACGTTATAACAGCGTGTCCCACGTTATAACGGGCCAGTTCCACGTTATAACGGCGTGCCCCACGTTATAACGGCGCGTTCCGCGTTGTGCGACAATGTTTCCGTATGGAAGAACCGCGTTTTAGTGAAAACAGGCAAAAATCTCGTTTTACTCTTTGATTACAATCGTGCTATCGGCATCATGTCACGAGATAAAGTCTCCGATCTCTCGCAGTGCAATGCAGAACAGCCTGCAGAAGGAGACATCGTAGAACTACTTTCGAGGTGTCGCAGAGTAACATTCTCCAAGCGGCAAAATGCCAGAGCTACAGTTCAGCCAAATAAAGTGACGACCTAAATGTCAGGTGTTGCTCTAGAGAGCCGTTTGACGCATGCACAAACAAAATATCGAGTGATATCCACAACGCTGAAATTGAGTGATGTTAAGCTGAAGCTAATTCAATATCGCGGGGGGTTTTCTTGGGTGCAATATCTATAAGCACACTGATACAGTGATCTCACGGGTAGACACGATGAACGTTTATTTATTTCAGCTGTCACTGATTTACCGGGTCTACGACCACCAACTCAGACGATCCTCGTGAACGTGGATGAATCACGCGCGGCAGACTGCAACATTCAGCTTAGTAACCCAGAACTCCAGCGGCACCTGCCGATACTTTAAACCCGCGGGCGGCCAGCCACACGGTGCCCTCTGAGCAGAGAACGGCTTTAGCATTGAAACTAATACTAAACTAAACTTTTTTTTATTTTTACCACTGAGCCAGAAAGCTTTTATTTTTTATTTCAGAGTAGCGACCTGGCTCTCACAAATCACGTGGAAATGTATAGCAGCCAAATACTTGATAATAATAAAAAATACGAGAATTAAAAAACCGTAGGATTCTAGATTTGAAGCTTTTGTGACTGCAAGGATTCATATTCTTAGGTTTTTTCGGTAAAGCCACATAGGTAAAAAAAATCAAATTAATAAAAGTAAAAATAAAAATGAAATAAAAATCTTTTTTATTTTACTTTTATTAATTTTAATTTTTTACCTACGTGACTTTACCGAAAAAACCCAAGAATAAAAACCGTAGGTAGGACCCAGTGAAAAATCCATTGCTTGAACCAACGCTGACCATACCCTCCCCCCCATGCGCCCCACGCCCACCCACTGGCAGGTCGGTGCCACAATTTTCGACGCTCTCGAGTCCAAGAACGAGGAGGTGGAGAGGGAGAGGCTGCAGAAGCGAGAGAATCTCCTGCGAGGCAAGTACAACGTGAGCAGCGACGACTGGAGGGAGCTCGAGCGAGTGGTCATGCTGTCGGAGCCGCACAGAGCCGGCGTGCAGTGGAAGTTCGCCGGGTCGTTCTACTTCTCCATCACCGTCATCACCACCATCGGTAAGGGGTGGTTGCTGTTCACGAGCCCTATGATGGGGTGTTGCAGCTCGCTGCCACCACCACCCCCCCCCCCGCCACTCACGCCCTAGGTGAACACCGGCACGCGTGCACGAATTGAATTCCCGTGGGACGCGATCGTAGCGGGTGTCGATAGGAATTGACATCCCACGCGCGATAGAACGCAACTCCGATTCGGGTCGCCCGATGTATCGCTCCGGCGCCTGTCTCCCTGCACTACAGCTCCTGTCACCCTGCACCACAGCTCCTGTCACCCTGCACCACAGCTCCTGTCACCCTGCACTACAGCTCCTGTCACCCTGCACCACAGCCCCTGTCACCCTGCACTACAGCCCCTGTCACCCTGCACTACAGCCCCTGTCACCCTGCACCACAGCTCCTGTCACCCTGCACTACAGTTGCTGTCACCCTGCACCACAGCTCCTGTCACCCTGCACTACAGCTCCTGTCACCCTGCACCACAGCTCCTGTCACCCTGCACCACAGCTCCTGTCACCCTGCACTACAGCTCCTGTCACCCTGCACCACAGCTCCTGTCACCCTGCACCACAGCTCCTGTCACCCTGCACTACAGCTCCTGTCACTCTGCACCACAGCTCCTGTCACTCTGCACCACAGCTCCTGTCACCCTGCACCACAGCTCCTGTCACCCTGCACCACAGCTCCTGTCTCCCTGCACCACAGCTCCTGTCACCCTGCACCACAGCTCCTGTCACCCTGCACCACAGCTCCTGTCACCCTGCACCACAGCTCCTGTCACCCTGCACTACAGCTCCTGTCACCCTGCACCACAGCTCCTGTCACCCTGCACCACAGCTCCTGTCACCCTGCACCACAGCTCCTGTCACCCTGCACCACAGCTCCTGTCACCCTGCACTACAGCTCCTGTAACCCTGCACCACAGCTCCTGTCACCCTGCACCACAGCTCCTGTCACCCTGCACTACAGCTCCTGTTACCCTGCACCACAGCTCCTGTCACTCTGCACCACAGCTCCTGTCACCCTGCACCACAGCTCCTGTCACTCTGCACCACAGCTCCTGTCACCCTGCACTACAGCTCCTGTAACCCTGCACCACAGCTCCTGTCACCCTGCACTACAGCTCCTGTAACCCTGCACCACAGCTCCTGTCACCCTGCACCACAGCTCCTGTCACCCTGCACTACAGCTCCTGTTACCCTGCACCACAGCTCCTGTCACTCTGCACCACAGCTCCTGTCACCCTGCACCACAGCTCCTGTCACTCTGCACCACAGCTCCTGTCACCCTGCACCACAGCTCCTGTCACCCTGCACCACAGCTCCTGTCACCCTGCACCACAGCTCCTGTCACCCTGCACCACAGCTCCTGTCACCCTGCACCACAGCTCCTGTCACCCTGCACCACAGCTCCTGTCACCCTGCACCACAGCTCCTGTTACCCTGCACCACAGCTCCTGTCACCCTGCACTACAGCTCCATGGCAGCCACCACTGTCTGTAATGCGGCCATCGTAGTCCTGCTGCCGCTGCTGCTGCAACATTCGCCCCTGCAGCATCAGCAGCGTTCAATTTACGCCGACTTTTAAGAGGCACTTAAAGCCTCCCCCCCACCTCCCCCCACCTGTGTCTATCGCCTGGCTTTCGAGCGGCACCAAGCCTCGGCTCCATTCCCCAGCGCCACGGTCATTCGTGTGCGTGAAATGTTGCGCGCGTTACAAAAAAATCACATCGTTATTATTTGCATCGCAATGCCGACCAAGGCAAGTGCTGCCCGGATGATGTTACATGACCGCAGTTGAGAGCGTTCCCAGTCTCATTAGGGATCAGCGCCAGTCGTCACAGCGTAACCCGAACTACTCGATTTCGGCTGTTCATTTGTACACTGATTGGTTTGGGGTCTTTCTCCCGCACCTCTCGTTAGCGCGGTTGGCTACGAACGGTGCGAAAGAAGTCCAACACACGCGCACACACTGGCAAATCTACACCTGCATATAGCGCCCATCTGTTGCATGGGATTGAGTGAGCCCGTGCCCTTGGATTCATCGGTCATCCGCACCTCCTCGTCCTTCACGTTCATATCGCAACAACAACAACAACAAAAACGCTCTTCGTGTCGGTCAGAAAATGTCTTCAACATTGCACGTGCAGAGTGCACCTCGGCTCCACCCGGCTACCTCATGACCACGTGCACTTTTGTAACCCCCCCCACCCCCCCCCCCCGTTCGTCGTGACCCCTCTCGCCGCGCAGGCTACGGACACTCTGCCCCCGGCACCACGGAGGGCAAGGTCTTCTGCATGTTCTACGCGCTGCTGGGCATCCCGCTCACGCTCGTCATGTTCCAGACCCTCGGCGAGCGGATGAACACATTCGTGAAGCACCTCCTGGAGCGCCTCAAGTGCTGCCTGGGTCTCCGCGAGACTGAGGTGTCCACGCAGAACATGGTGACCGTGGGGCTGCTGTCGTGCGCGGGCACGCTGTGTATCGGCGCCGCCGCCTTCTCGCACTTCGAGGGCTGGACCTTCTTCCAGGCGTACTACTACTGCTTTATCACGCTCACCACCATCGGCCTGGGCGACTTCGTGGCACTGCAGAAGAACGACTCGCTGCAGCGGGAGCCTCCCTACGTGGCCTTCAGCTTCATGTACATCCTCGTGGGCCTCACGGTCATCGGCGCGTTCCTCAACCTCGTGGTGCTGCGCTACCTCACCCTCAACACCGAGGACGAGAAGCGCGACTCCAATGAGCGAGAGTCCCTGCGCCTGGCGGCGGACAACAACCAGCAGCAGCAGCAGCAGCATCAGCAGCAGCATCAGCAGCAGTACGTCATCGACGGAGAAGAGACTCGCAGCAACGGGAAGGCGGTGATCATGCCCGCGGCCGCCACCACCACCAGCACCAGCAGCGGCACGAGCAGCGGCGTGGGTCGGTATCACGGCGCCACGGCGCGCAACGAGGCCGGGCTGCGCTACGCGTGCCCCCAGCGGGGACACGTGGAGCGGCTCTCTCCGCCGTCTCGGCTGTCGGCGCCGCAGCAGCAGCAGCCGCGCCTCAACAGCAGCGCAGCGGCGCTGGTGCACACGGGGGCGTCAGCATCGCACCTCGACGCCGGCTTCAGACGGAGCTCGCGGGGGGCCCCGCCAGGCGAAGAGCCCCCCACGCCGCCGATGGCCTCGTCCGCGCTCAGCTCGTGCTCGGGCCTCTGCGGCTCGTGGAGGGAGTTCAGCGGTAGCAAGTGGAGGCTGCTGGGGATTAGGCGACGCTCGCTTTGATGGCGGTGGAGCGTACGGTGCGCGCTGTGTGTGTGGCACACGCGTGTGTGTGCGTGTATGCCACACACGCACACACACGCGTTTTCGTGTGTGTGCGTGTGTGGCATACACGCGTTTCAACGGAGAGTTTCACGCGGTGACCGTGAATGCTGAACGCGATAGCGTTCCTGCATGGCAGTGTTGCCTGAACTTACGAAGCTGTGACTTCAGACGACTTACGTGATGAAATTGGAGCGGTTGAATGTTCCCCGCCACCCCCCCCCCCCCCGACGCAATCCCTCATCTCCGCCTCCACTTTGAGCTCTCAAACGCGACGGCATTACAAGTTTGAAACTGTAAAAATAAACCATTGACTTTGTTTTAGATCTTTAGAAGCACACACGCGGGTAAGAGAAGATTAAGAATGAAGGTGGCGCCAGGTTCTTTAAATCTACAAATGTATTTAATATTTTGTTTAAACAACTTGAGAAACCAAAAGACAATGAGAGTCGCGTTTGCAAGGGTGACCTTGGGGATTCGTCTACCGATAAGTGGCGATGATTGCTGCGCTAAATTCCAATTGAGTAATTTGCGGGGTAATTTTTGTTTTTCGTTTTGCCCAAATTTGGACTCAGACGCCAGCACTTATGAATGTCCTTCTCGCGCAACTTAAGTCAGGAAATGTTTAAGGTCCAACTGCGTAGTATTATGATGGTTATTACACCCGCAGTATCAACTAGGGTGGCCACTGGATTCGAACCGCGAACCTCTGCAACAAGTAGGCCACTTCAAGCCGCCAATAATGCATTGAAGTAAACGTAAATGTAAAGCGGTTTTGCGCCGATTGACAAATATTGCAGCCAGCAGCATGGATTCACCCTTATGAGGACTCATCAGTGGGCCAGCCATAGCCAAGTAAAGAATCAATGATCTCCCAAAGTGTTTTTTAAAATATATATATATCGGTGAGATAACCACATGAGCCATAGGGCACCCATTACCATTGCAGCAACGTTGGAAAACCATCCGTCACGCTGCCTGAGCGATGTATAATAGCGAAACTAGAAAGGCTGAAAAATAATTTAACCATTTTATCTTTTTTTTATGGACTTCTTCTGACGGCGTTAAAACGCAGTGGGGTACCTTAAGCTCAGAATGAATGCTCACGCACAGATCTTGCACTGTGCGTTGCTGCCGTCCCGTGGTTCGCGTATGGATTGCACGCGGCATGTTGTTTGAACCAACATCACGAGCATGGCTTAGTCCGCTCACTCGGAGCTCAGACTGTGTGGGCCGTGCCTGGGTGGCGTTTTGCGATTTAAGCCCTTGAGCCATGGGCCTGGTGATGGCTTCTAGGCACCACCCAAGGGTGGCAAATGCTAACGCGTATTTTTTTTAAACATGTGATCACACAAGTCCAACGTTGTAGCTTTTTTTTAAAGAAGAAAGATTGAATTATTTGGGCACCGTCGTGTGTTTGATAGAGAATATAATTTTATAAGAGAGAGAAAAAAAAACGGTCGTGATATGAAACATCGATGGAATATGACAGTGAATAGCAAGTGTGTGTATATTACACAGACGGTCAAAAAAAAAACAACGCTTCGCTTTCTGCCCAAGCACGGATACTGCCCATTGATGGACACTTGACAGCATTTGCTACCCCAGCTGGTACCGGACATCCCTTGGCGAACGGGCTCATAGAGTGGGCAACCGCGCACGAAGGTGGCAACCACAACGATCTCGGTCAACGGGCCCGATGATGCAATTAACCCACGTGGCCCACCAGAGCTCGATTGGGACATTTAAGTTTGTGCTGCACCGAGGGCGAGGTTTCGCGCGCGTCATTTGAAAGACGCTTTCACGTTGGACGTTTCCCAGATATTGACCGGGTTTTATTGAGCGAGGGCAATTGATGGTTTTGCGATTGTGTGTATTGTTTTAGTTGTTGTCCTGCGTCCTCAAAGTGCATCGACATGTATCCCACGCACGTGTGGTTTGTATTTTACATTTGTATTACCGGACCATATTCTCTGAATTGTGAGATACGCCTAATTTAAAGCAAGCGTGCGGGGGCGAGTGTTATAACTCGGTTAATGTCGTTGTGCAATGTGTGTTTGCGTGTGAGACCACATTCATTTTACTGCATTGAAACCGGGCATTTGTCTGCATTGCGTATTACTTTCCAGAGCTCTTATAATAATCCGGAGAATGCAGCAATCATCATGAAAACAGCTTCGGCTCAGGGTCTTGCTATTCACGTTGAATGACTCATCTCCAACTTGGCGTCATTTTATCAGAGAGATTATGATACGGGCGACAAAAGGCAAACGTTTAACAAACAACGATCCAAACAACAACAACAACAGCAACAGCGCGCGTTATACTAAATCCCTGCCAGCACAAACGTCCTCGAACGCAGGCGAAGAATGGCGAATTAGAACTGTGGGGTTGGTGGGAGCGGGGATGAGAGAAGGGAGGTGGGAAGCTGAGCAAGGGAAGGAGAGTGTGAGAGAGAGTAATCGAGAATGGGCCTCTGAAGGCGCAGGGGATAAGCGAGGGAAGGTTGTTAGGAGATAATTTAACGTAGAGGGAGGGCGCATGTGGAGGGAGTTCCAGAGGTTGGGGGCACAATAGCTATGTAGTACATTGCTATTTTTTGAAAATAATAATATATTATGTATGTTGAACTTCGTTCGCACCGTACGTAGCCAACCGTGCCAATCGGAGGTGCGGGGGGAAGGACAACGAACTAAAAACTCAAACTAACTCAACACAAAAAGCAGTTTTACAGAAGTGCATAGCTCCAGTGGCTTGCTAATATCGGATGTAGTGTGACTTGTTGTGTATAGACTGGGCACAGGTGTGGTGAGTTGTTGTGTATAGACTGGGGACAGGTGTTGTGAGTTAAGAGATGCAGACAGAGCGTAATTGACATGTACGTGACATTGATTGCTATGTTGATTAGCACCTGAATTTGAGCTGATATTTGACGCTTCCAATATTTGGACGTGACGCAAACCTTGGGCTGCTTGGGGGCCCTAAGCTTTGGCTCGGTTCGCTAATGCCTGGCGCCACCACTCATGACCGGTGCGTGTGTGTGTGTGTATGTAGCGCGTGTGTTGTGTTTAGTTTGTTTTTCCATTACGCTATATCCACTGTTAAATACGTGGTTACGTTTGATTTATTTTTTACAAGCAGCTTTGGTCGTAAAACATAATTCATGTGCAAACCGCTGCAGTGTTTTGTATCCAATAGAGCTTAACACAGACACTTTGCTTGTATAGCAAATACAAAGCTCCCACATATTTAGCCTTTAACAGACTGTCGGGGCAAGCGCGTGCCGTCAGCGAGTAGCCATCCATTGAGACCGATACGGCACAAGAGGGGGGTGGGTGAGTAGTTTGGCTCGTCCACCCTCGGTCGACTTTGTCTCACCACTACTGAGTTGACCCAGGAGAGGCTCATGACCGGTTCGGATATTCGTCATCGATTTTTGTCCGTGAGCGGGAATCGAACTCGGGTGTCGCAGGGTTCATGGTGCGGTGTGGTAACCACTGTGCTACCTCCTATAGCTTCATCGAGACAAACATTACGCAGACATCACAACGGAAAACTTCCTTGCTATCCGACTCTGTTCAGTCTGTGAATGGAAGTGCGAATTTGCATTGTGTGCACACTTTGAGCCAAGTAAGCAGTTTCGTTGATTCCAAGTTCTACATTTATCAACGTTGACAATTCAAACATGAAACACTCGAGGCTCTAGTACGTTTTTGACAGCACGTGCTTAAGCGGTCACTTGGAATTTCATGGACAGACATTTCATGGAATGGACAAATACGCAACACATTCCTCAATAGCACTGTGGCCTTGAACGGGAAATAAAGCAATATATAAGCGACGTTTCGAGCAATGGCCCTTCTTTATAGTACAAATATAAATTAAGGTACATTTCCCGAAACGTCGCCTATTATATTTGTTTACTTTTAAGGCCACATCTTTTTAACAAAGGTGTTGAGTTGTATTTATTTTCACCGCTGCCAACACGCAGTAGCAGCATCACCAAACAACTTGGCATTTGAACATGAATTGGCGGACTGTGGTGGAGTTCAGTTTGGAAATCCTCGGATACATTTACCGTCTTCTCCTAATTAACAGGACGCAACGGTGTTTCGTTTAAAATCATGGTACTGTGTAGGAAATCGAAGCGTTAGAGAGTGCGTCTCATAACCCGCGTCTGCCTCGTTATGTGTGGTGCCTGACAATTGGCAAATCAACAACAAAACGAACGCGGACGACTACTGCGGTCGCCTTTCGATGAACCCCTCGTCGTGTCATCATTTGCTGCAGATAATCTTGGGAGAGCCTGACTGCCAGCAGCTGTTTGCATGCCAAACGCGCGGTTTTGCAGGTTAATTGGACAATCTCTCCTCTCTCTGCTTGCTCAAACACAGTCGCGCCGTGCCCAGCGAAATCACGGCGTATTTAGTTAACCATTGCTGCTCACGGAAATGTTAAGTTAGGGGCACAGTTTTGGCTCATCCGCTGCTGGTAAATGGCTCCCCTTGCGGCCTCAGTCTCGGGGTTACTGGCTTCATCAACCCTCGAGTGCCGTGCCGGCCTTCACAGGTCGCCAACAAAACTTGCCCTCAACAGTTTCTTGAAAGTATACGGGGGATTTTTTTCGTATTTTGTTTCACAGATATTGGTGCCACATCACTCCATCATGCTGCGCTGGCCTTCATGTGTGCACTCTCCTCTGTCTGTTAAAGGATACATGGTGGCATTGCGTCTATGTCCACCGTGAATGACTGTGGTGTGTACCTATGTATACGTCACGTGATACTCACACACACACCACACATGGTGTCATCTCCCTGTGTTCCACTCATCAGAACCCGCTCTCCTAAGTCACATGGGACCAATCATCAGGCTTGTGCGGCGTGTATAGACTACATGATGCATGTGAATGCAGATGACCGATACATGTGTCAATACTTTTAGGGGTGGTTGTGCGACACGAGGGTTGCAGTTTGTGAGCCTCTATTATCAGGCGTGGCTCTGCACGTGTCCCTACACGTGTCAACTACGCAAGCAGCATGTGACTAAAAGTGCCGTGCACTCATTCATTTCGCTAATTTCCTCGACTACTGTGAGGACTATCGCATGCCAGTATAGTTCAGCTGCGTGTTCTTTTGTGCAACACTAACCGAGACCATCAGCACGTTCAAACACAATTCATTATCAGACATTTGGCTGATTGGGCCATTTCAGGAATAATTACACTGGTCAACACACTTTTTCTGGCATAAGGTATTCCAATGGTTTTAAGGTAATTTTGGGGTGCTGATTCCAAATCTGGCATCAGTTTTGTCCATCACATCAGGTTTTTGAGATATCAAACATTGCATGTTCAATAAAAACTGCAGAAGAAAAATATTAAATAAATGTGGATATCTACATAAAATTATATTATAAACACACTATCCTAAAAATACAGCACCATATTTTAACACTAAAGCAGTCACTGACTCGCAACAACTTGCAAGCATAAGTGACAGAGTTAATTTCGGGTAAAATCAATGAAAATGGGGTAAGCCGATAGCATAAAAATTATGTGATAGAGCAAATCTGAGATCAGATTTGGAATCAGCACACTGAAATTAGTCTAAAACAGCTGCAAAAGTCCAGGCCAGAATTTTTTTTTTGTTGACCAGTGTTATTTATCCGACTGCGCATTGAGCCCACAGCTCAAACACGTCTCATAGGTACCGCTCAGGGTGGCAAATACTAACAATATTTTTTTCGAAGCATTGTATCTATGGATGGCAGCATCCGCATGACAGCAAAGTTACCGCGGTGGCGTTTAACGAGAGGACAATATAATTGCCATGGGTGACGTGGTGTGCTCGACAGAGAGATATACTCATGTTGGAAGAAAGTAATCGCGCGCAGTGTCATTAGAAACAACTTACGGAATATGAAAATGAAAGAGGAAGCATGTCTATGTACAGACGGCGTGTGTACGCTCAGTTTTATGCCCACTCTGGACACTGTCCAAGTTGGACACTGGTAGCATTTGCCACCCCCCAGCTCCCTCTCGGTTAATGGTCTATCACAGGACCTTGTGCGTGAGTCACGCCAGCTCGCCGTTTAACCATCGGACTGGATCACAACATCGAAAGCTCGCCCAGCGCTCAATCGAACGCGCGCGTTTGCGTTGCCTGATTTCTCACCAACTCACCAGGGTAAGAATGCCGTTAGTCTTCTTCTTCTGCGTTGAGAAACTCCCCGTGTTTAACAAAAAAAAAAAGACTTTTAAAGTTGAACCGCCGTAAATGCTCTTCGCCTAGGAGGCGGCGGTGCTGCAACGGTTGATGAGTGCGCCCCTAACCCTGAGCCACTTTACAACGGATGAGAATGCTCGACTCCGGCTTGCCGCTGGTAAATCTACCGAAGCGCCTCGAGGCGCACGCTACCACGTGTCGAATCGCGTGTGTGGGAATCCACGATGGAGGGTTTTTTTCCCCTCTTCATTTTATTTCGCGCATTGCATTTAACGGGTGCGCACCGACCTCGCAGCCACGTGCGGCCACCACATTGACCGTTAGCGTTCTTGTTTTAAAGAATCAATTCTGTCGAGGCATATCGCGGCCCCCTGAATCGTCGTCACGCCTCGCGTCGTCGCGGACGGGAGCGTGCTGCTCGTGCCGAGCAGAGAGTTGGTCACCACCATGGGGTCTCGCGTCGCTTGGATGTGGGTTAATATTAGAGAGGGTCAACACGAAGTCGTTGGTTAGGATCAGTGGGAGGATGAGTACTCATGGCTGTTTGCTTGGAGTTATGGTGAATAAGAGGGCCATTCCTTGTGGCTAGAATTTGTTTGGATAATCTGCACTGCTCCCAAACCGCTTGCTTCTCCCCATTTAAACTTAGCACCTTTTCAGTTTCCTATCCGATGTCCGCACCGCGTGCGTGTTGTGTGTGGGGTGCGTGTGGGGTGCGTGTGGCGCGTGAGGTCATGTGGTGCGTGTTGTGTGTGGGGTGCGTGTGGGGTGCGTGTGGCGCGTGAGGTCATGTGGTGCGTGGGGTCGTGTGGAGTCGTGTGGTGCATGGGGGCATGTGGGGTGTGGGGTTGTGTGGTGCATGGGGTCTTGTGGGATCGTGTGGGTTTGTGTGGGATCGTGTGGGTTTGTGTGGTGCATGTGTTGCGTGGGGTCGTGTGGCGCGTGGAGACGCATGGGGTGAGTGTGCTGCTTGTGCCCAGGACGCTGTAACTTGATTGTACATCGGCGTCGTTAACAGAGACGCCGTGTGTGTGTGTGACAAACGCATCAGAATGACACGACCTCTCGCAGTGGGTGGTTAAGAGTTCTGGATGGCCGGTAACATTTTTCTACGTAACTTAACGTAATATTTTGGCGTGGTTCCGCATACTTTGTTTATTTGCGTGGTCAATTTCTACGGGGATCTGCGCGGTTTTCAGAGTTGTTTTTGAGCTCGATTTTGAAAACGCAGTCGCATTTTTACACATTGCGTAATGTTGACCACTCAATTGCTCCTGAGACCAAAACAATGCCATCGGCATTTGGACTGAGCATCCATTAAATCCTTACACCCCATCGATGCAACCGATCCGACGCGTTACCGCTGACATCGAGTGCGTCATTGGCGCTCGCCTGCAATAACGTACAGCGTGTGGGCGTTGTTGGATCGCATATGAGATGGGGCAACGTCATGCGCTCGAGATACCTGCAGTTCAAGGTGCTGTCCGTTTGGGGGCAGCACGCACGCAGATTGGCTAAAACGTTCGTGAAAGAGGCCCACTTGGAAAAATAAAACTAGCCTTTGCTTAACTTCCTGAGCATTGTCGCGGGTGAACAATTAAATTGATTGTACGTATGACTCCGTTAATCTCCGAAATAACTTATTTGTATTTTTCACACTTTGCATACAATTATCGGCATAAGATTCCAATGCGTCGGAGTTGATGCCAGCCCTCGTTTGAAGAGAGGCGCGTTACCCATAGCTAAAGTATCCTAAAAAACAATTAAGATTTTTAGAGAATGGTCAAATGAACGTATTCGTAAATGAGACCTGTAATCAAAAAGGGGAGAGGGTATTTTGGCCGAACATCTTCCCCCTTTGGCCCGACGTCTCGGAACAGGTGTGAGTCGTGTACCCACAGAAGACGGCTACGCAGTCATTAATTCGATGCACATTGTGATGAATCACAAAGGCTCGTGCCAGCCGAGAAAAATCTTACTTCATATCAACCTCACCATTATTGAATTGCCTGGACCAGCACCAGGAACTGAATGTACGCATTGCACCTCGTCGATTATATCCAGGTTATGTAAAAATGTATGTAAAAAAAAGCTAAGAAAAGTGGGTTGTAATTTAAATAGGGAGAATAAAATTGTAGTTTTTTTTTAAATATGCTGCAACAATGCACTATTGTACTATGATGTCCTAACTTGCGGTGTGTGTGGGTGACGGTGGCGCCATGGAGCGTCAAGGGGGTGTTTCACTGTATTATATAACCTGTAAATGATGCTTGTTTTCTATCAGGCTTTGCAATAAAGAGAGACGTTATTTACGCAGCGACAAAAAGAAACCTGGCTGCGATGCACACAAAAACAAATCTTTCGCTTTGTTCTCATTCAGCGCTCGGAGTTGGCGGAAGGTCACAACTTCGAATCCTGGTTCGTAATTAAGTTTTTTTTTGGGTTAGATCACGTAAATATAAATGCGTCGTTAAACCCACAACCATCCGACACAGCCAATTTAGTACAGGTTTACCACGTAAACAAAACGTGCCAATTCGTGAGTACATCTGCACAACAATGTGTTGGAGAGTGAAACCCACAACGTTTACAATTCGAGTACGACGTTTCGCTGCTGATTACAACCAGCTTCGACAGGCGATTGGCCCGGAATTGCGAATACGTCTTCCTGGTTCGGTCTTAAATCGAGGAGTAAAGGTCATGTCAAACCCTGCTTGTGGAGGTTGACTCAGCCCATCAGCCCTTCCGGGCTCCATATAAAATAATCACCGTAACTCTTTGTCGGGAATTCACCACCGTTGTCCTCTATGGATAGAATTGCCCCCCACCCCTCTACCACCCGCCATGCGAATGTGGAATTACCACCACTGGTTCTGGGCTGTAATCAGGAGATGAACGCCAATACCTCAATGTTCATTTCAGAAGAACATCACCGACTCAAGTGCTATTCAAACTTGAACGCGATAATTGATCGTAGCGGAGCATGTAGCTTCAAAACGATTCTTCCTTAGACACGTTATTATGGTGGCCATATTCTGCGCTAAGCCTCTGTATTTACTTAAATCGCGCATGTACTAATGTTTTAAGATATGCAACAATGCATCGAGTTTAAATCAATTATAGCGCTCAAAGAATCATTCAGTCAATATTTGTCCACTCAAATATGTTGCATACAATCGGTTAAACCTAGCTCACGCAGACACTGCACGTGCTACTCTTTCGATCGCAATCGAAACGTCGTATTCTATTATTTAATTTATTTTCTTTCCACGTGACTTTACCGAAAGAACCAAAGAGTAATTCCTGCAGTCACGAAAGCTTCAAATCAAGACGGCACGTACTCTTTAAATAGATAAAGGTGCAGCCCTGCAAGTGCGTGCTCGGGGCATACTGCTGGAAACAAAACTATCTCCCACTCGAGGGAGTGTTTGAGGGTTACCTGGTTTCCTCGTCCCCGTTGGTCAGATGTCTTAGAAGAGGTGGGCGTTACTCACACTTTACCCCACCACAAGCCGCCCGCCGATGGACTAACTGCGCTGAAACCCATCAACACCGCTGCTTGGGAGGGCAGTGGCGCTGAGAGAGGATTTAAGAAACTTGCGCCGTTGATTCAACTGTTGCGCTGGGAGACTGAGAATCACATTGCAATTCCAGCGTGCGAACCATGGCAGCTCCAGTCCCACTGTTTAACACAATGTAAACAAAATTATATATTTTTGGTTATTTTGGTAAAGCCACGTAAATAGAAAATGAAAATAAAATAAGAATACAATTAAATTAAAATTAAAAGCAAAAAACTACGACGTTTCGATCGCAACACATTCGGTCTTCATCAGGCCATCGAAACGCTGTGGTTTTTTGCCTGATGAAGACCGCCTGTGTTGCGATCGAAACGTCGTGGTTTTTTCCTTTTATTTTATTTGTTTATTGATTTTAACTGAATTACTTTTTTATTTTCTATCTACGTGACTTTAGTGAAAGAACCAGGAATATAAATGCCTGCTGTCACGAAAGTTTTAAGTCAAAATATAGTTTTATATATCCTAATATATATATAAAATATATATTTAAAAACATTCTATGTTGACCCTGGCGAAAACTGTCAAAGTTTGAGCGCTCATATGAGCATCGTGCTGTGCTCATCTTTTCCTTTGCTAACCTCAGCCGAAGGCAGACATTGCACACTCCTCTGACAGAGGCAAGATTATCCAAATAACAATTGCTGCTCACTTCCGCAAAATTATGACCAGGGCTGAATGGACGGATGCTTGAATCCACCAAGACCCTAACACATTTCATAATTGTGAGGCCACAATTTAAGATATGTGCAAGCCAAGGTGGAAACAAAAACTCTGTCACGAGGTCTGAAAATTGTAACCGGGACAAAATCAAAGTTTGTTTCTTAATTTATTTGGGACACGTGGATAACATTTCTCAAGCCAGGACTGTCCTAGGCTCCACGGTGGTGAGATGTTAACTACTTTGCTGGTATACAGGAGGTCGTGGGTTCTATCCCGACCCTGACACCGGTTTACGAAGAGTTTGCACGTTCTTCCCGTGGTTGCGTGGAATTTTGTCCGGGTGTTCTGATTTTCTTTCTACATTTAGAAACATGCCTTTAGAATATTTGGCCGCTATAAATGTCCACGTGATAAGCCACTTCGTTGAATAATCATTCTGTGGCCAGGTCGCTTCTGAAAAAGAGCTATATGGCTCAGTGAGCCTTACCTGGTAGGTAAAAAATAGTTTGAAAAGTGTTAAAAAGAAAGACCTAACAATTAGACGCCTGAGAATGGATTGATTCCCCGATTAAAATAGATTATGCTCACACACGAATGCATGCTGTTTAAACAAATTACATGCAAATGTCACGGTAATGTTCCTTTTGTGCTCAAGGCGCCATCCAGAAATAGACACACACGAGATGCTAAAAACGAGACAAGAACAAGGGGTAACTTTATTTTTTGGTACTTTCCCCACCACCCCCCCCCCCCCATGGTATTCCAGTCGTGCTACCGGAATCATTCACGAGACGAAGGACCCCTGAGGATATCTGGCACGGCAGTTCGCCCCACTGTGTCAGAGAGCGGCCGTGGAAGAAATGTGTCAACAAGAGACTTTGGTGGACAAAAAACGGCATTTGTATCCTTTAGTCCAGGGGTGGGGAACGTCCGGCCCGCAGGCCGTACAAGGCCCGCGAAATCATTTGGTCTGGCCCTGCCAAGGCAACCGCAGGCGGGACTCGAAATTCAATAAATCTAGGAGCAAACCTGGAAAAGCAGTTGCGAGTAGCAACATCATCAATACCGGCTAACATCACACGCTTCACCAAAGAGAAGCAGTTCCAGCCATCACATTAGGAGGTGAGTTAATTAAACGTTTGACCAAATATAACGGGCTAATTTTTAAGTTGATAATTTTGTATGGCCAGCGAATGATGTTATAAATATCCAAATGGCCCTTGGCAGAAAAAAGCTTCCCCACCCCTGCTTTAGACAATAGCGGGCGCATTTTACCATACACTCAATTAAGCCGCTTTATTTTTTAAATACTGGCCGCTGGAATGTAACCAAAATATGTATTTAATTTTATACACCACATATATAATGGCTGAGATACATACTCGCTCGTATTGAATGTGGCGATGCGTCTCTCGTGCTCAGAAGTGTGTTGTGAGTGGCGCGAATGGCAGGTGCGGATTATCCCCACGTGTCTTCGTACCTGTCCCAATTAGTGACACGTTCCCAGGATTAATGCGTGAGTTACACAGCGCTCAATTTCAGCCAGAATTATTTTGGCATCCAGTTACATCCATGTCGCCTTAAATTGGCCTCGTGATGCTGCGGTGACTGTGGGTTTGCGGTGGTGTGCAAAGCCGCTCATAGGATTATAGGAATATAGAATACAATAACACAGGGTCTCTAGTGGTAGTGCCTTACGCCGTTAATCCCTGCTCCGAGCCAGCCTTAGCAGCGTTCTAGTAAATGTCCAGTGAGAAAATCATCCCTGGTTCTTACAACACCGATGCGATGATGGATGACGCGTAGCAGGGGAATAACTTAAAAAGCGGGTCCGTTTAGTGTCGTTTACTTTCAGTTTAACCACGAACCAGCCTCCTGCTGGAAGTCTTATGAATTTCCTTGCACCGAACGCCAACATGCATTACAAGTTGACCTTGGCGATTACGCCATTTAAAAGTGTATTGGCCACGAAAGCCTTAAATCGAAATGTGTCGTTAAACTCACCACCACCAACGTCGTACTCAGATTCTAAATGTTGTTGCTTTGCTCTCCAACACACCGGTGTGCTGTACGAGTAACGAATTGGCATGTTCTGTTTGACATGACCAACCTCACTCATTGGCTGTGTGGCGGGTCTAATAACAAAACATTTATATATTTGCGTGATCTAACCCAAAACAAAACTGCATTATGGATGATATCGGTCTCGAAAGCCTACGTGTTAAGCTTGATTATTATTAATATTCGACTTGTTTTACCCAGCAAACCCTCGCCGAGTCTCATGACTCTCTTTTTCAGGAGGGTCCTGCCAAGTTCTCGCAGTACGGGGTGGGATTGCGGTCCACTTTGAGCAATACGGTTGCGCCACGGCCCGCAATCGGTTGCAGACGTCCACACAGTTGCACGCCACCGAGTATCCTGCCACTGAAGTTCAGTTGTAGGGGATTACCTTGCGTGCACCCTGCTTAGGTGAGACTGCCAACAAGCCAAGAATTGGTTGAACGTTATTGATAATGCGGGACAGAAGTTGTTATTTAGCAAGAAGCGTGCTATTAAACTGTGTTTAACAGGGTGGAAATTCCAAGTAGGGAGTTTTTCATTGTGAATGAAATTAGGGTGACTTCCTAAATGGCTAATGCCGTTATTAAATCTTCACATTGATTAGATCATCTCCATTTCGCATGAGCTTAATGGGTTATTCGCATTAGCGTAACATTAATTGGATGATCTTATATTACAATGCGTGGTGGTTGGCCCGTTGGGTGATTGTGTTCGCCACCGTGCCAAGGACATGCATTGTCGAAGCCACGTTTGCCAATGATAGAGTGACAACATCATGGGGGGGAGGGCGTTAAGACCCAAGAAAACGTGGACAAAAGTATATCGCTGTTGAAAAAACCCAAAACATTTGTAATCACAAAATCAACAAGTAGCCGTATTAATAGAACGGCATACAAAGAGAGATATTGTTTGCCTCTGCTGGTGTATCACGTGTTGTTCACGGTTACAACCGGTGCTTAATAACAGTCCAGAACACGCTGTTCGCTAAATAATATTTTGCACGAGACATCCATCTTGTCAAACAACAGGGGGTCCCACAACCAGATAATCGGAATATAGGGTGCAATAGCGTAGCATTGTCGGGGATTACTATGGATGACTCTGTACGTACGGTTGAACTTCTTTCGCACCGTACGTAGCCAACCGCGCTAATCGGAGGTGCGGAGGGAAGGGCAACAGACTAAACCACGAAAAAAGCAGTTCAAAAGGAATGACTTCATGCTGTAGCTTGTACTCTGGTGGTTAGCGCCTTGCCCCGATCAGCTCAACTTCACGCCAGCCGAGCAGCGTTCCAGAATATATTTGTGTGTATACATATCGAGTGAGAAATTGAGCGCTGGTTGCAAGCACACGTTAACCGCAGAGCAGGCCCCGACATTCGCTGTCGTTAGTGCATCGCTGTGTTTAAAACACGCCAAAGTGTCACTCACAGACGGCGCCGCGACGTCTCATGCTGAGCTATCGGCGAACACAATCGGAAGTACAGTACGTACTTACTCACGTAAGCATGTTGAACTTCTTTCGCACCGTGCGTAGCCAAGCGTGCCGATCAGGCGGTGGGAAATCCACCACGACCCTAGCTCGAATGCAAAAGTGCCCTAATTGTGAGGCCACAATTTAAGAAATGTGCCAGCCAAGGTGGAGAATCAAAAGCTTCTATGCCATGAGGCCAGAACATTGTAACATTGAGAATGCCTTCCCTTCCACAGCTAAACAGTCTGATTTAATTGCTCCATCTCCACTGAGGACGTGACACACTCGGATGCGTTCCATTCCGTGGCTGCTGCTCCCTTTGCATTCTTGAAAGCGTGAGTGAGTACAAAGGTCACCACTTGACCATTTGCTGCGATATAAACGCGTGGTAACGATGCGAATATTCATAACGACGTATAATTGACTGCCCTTTGTCACTCCACTGCTGGATGAAGGCCTCCCCAAACTGCTTCAGTCATGGGGGGGTCGTTGAAGCACACCTCTGATCGCTGCACAGTGCGGGTTGGTGAAAGGGATGAGAGTTGAGTCCATGGCTGGTGCATAGCGGTCCACACCAAGTGCTATAAATATATTTCCCGTAGCTAATTGCATCCTGCTGTATATGAAAAAAGTTCATTACAGGTAAATAGCTCACTCAAATAGTCCGCGGACTAACCTTTCACACAACAATCCCATACAGATTTTAAACGATTACACGGGAATCTTTAAACCGCGGAGTTACACGAAAACATTCAGCCGTACGTAAAACTCCCCCGTTACTTCAATTGTTCAGATTCTGCATTTCAAAACGAATTCATGCGTCTCCCACCTGCTCGAAGATGACCGTGAACGATCGGTCGATTGATTCCTGTTGGTGGCAACGTTGTTAAGCTACGATCTTCTGAGTCCCCAGTTCATATTTGGGAGGGGTGTTCACCCACCACACACACACACACCCACAGATTGGGGCCTTTTCTTCATATTCTTTGGGTCTTTCGGTAAAGAGACTCCGGCGCGCGGTTCTCCATTGCTCAGCCTATCATCGTCCAAACGCGACGAGGTAGAGGCGGAGGAGGAGGAGGAGGAGAGAGCTGAGACGGGAGGAGGTTATATCATGCCGGCGAGCCACGGTGGAAGAAAGAGCCCCACGGTGCCCAGAAGACACACGACGACGAAGACCCAGAGGAAGATGCGGTCGATCACCATGGCCACGTACTTCCAGTCTTCCTTCACCTGGACGAGGAGACACCCCCCACCAGCGCACCTCCAATTAGCACGGTTGGTTACGTGCGGTGCAGAAGAAGTTCAACATACCGTACGTGCATATCAGAACTATTCCTGGAGCTCCCCCTTCACGCAAGACCGAGGGGTGAGGCCCATCGCGGTTTCGGAGACCAATTGGCAGGAATTTAACTCGGGCGAATTTCACTCGCAGCGTGTAAACACCACCACCATCAACGCTTACACCCCCCCCCTTCACCAACCCGCACTGACCAGCGTGGTGAAGTATGGTAAAAAAAAAACACGTGACTGACGGCTCGGGGAGTCATCATTCATGCATTGGTTGATTGACAATGGGCAGACGTATTCATGGGATGAGACTGGAGTCCAGTGCTGGTTCAAAATCACTCGCCACTGATTGTAGCCAAGGCTGGGGATCGAACTTAGGTCACCACGGGGTTCACAGCGCTTCACACTGAGTGCTGTGCACATGCCGAGAATATTTCCTGTAGGTAATTGCATCCCGCTGTAGATGAAAGCAACGTCGGAGCAAGGAAAAGGTTTGTGCACAGACGGAGACTTGGTGCAGGCAGTGATGAGAAGGAAACTGGCACCAATTGGACAACGTTTGAAGGAGGATAATCAACAACGGGCACATTTAAAGTGTTGTTGTTGTTCGGAAAAATGGAAGGAACCGGAAAGAGAGGAAGACCTCACAGAGAATGGATATATTATGTGGATCTTTCGGTAAAGTCATGTAGATATATATATATTTTATAAAAGTAAATAAAATAAAACTACGACGTTTCGATCACAACACAAGCGATAGTCATCCTTTCCTGCCCCCCCCCCATTTTCCCCTGCTGATGACGATCGCTTGTGTTGTGATCGAAACGTCGTAGTTTTTATTTTATTTGACTTTTATTTTTTTCCTATCTACGTGACTTTACCGAAAGATCCAAAGCAAATGAATTCCCGCAGTCGCGAAGGTTTTAAGTCACAAACAGAGAACGGATTAGGCGACGTAAGAGGCCGCTGCCGGGAAGATGGGGCCACGACTTGAGTAGAATTGGCGCTCCAAGACAATGAAAGTGGACGCCAATGACGACAAGTGCAGCGGACATCCGCGGGCTCTCTGCCCCACGGATCACGATGATGATTGCTGATGAACACAAAATCCATTCACATTCAGGGGCTCATCTTCTTGGTTCTTTCGGTAAAGTCACGTAGAAGGGAAGTAATAAAATAATAAAAATAAAACATAATTATTCTTTCGGTAAAGTCACGTAGAAGGGAAGTAATAAAAAAATAAAAATAAAACATAATTATTTTATTACGTTTCATTTCTATTATTTTATTACTTCCCTTCTACGTGACTTTACCGAACGAACCAAGAAGATGAATCCCTGCAGTCACGAAAGCTTTAAATCGAAAAATAAAATTCAGGGGCTCACTCAAGAAAACGCTTCGCTCGCTCGCCCGGCCATGCGCGCGACCGCTGCCCGGCTGACCCCCCCTCCCTCCCCACCCTCCCCACCGCAACTAACCGAGAGATGCGCGTCCTCAGCGCGCAGGTGGTTGGCGATGTATTGCACCCCCTGCACCGCCAGCACCAAGCTAGGCCGGGGTGGTCGCGGTGGCCGCGGTGGCCGCGCTAACGGCGGCGGCTGTGAAGAAGCCGCGGCCTCCTCCTCCTCCTGCTCCTCCACCACCACCTCCTCCACCTCCTCCTCCATCTCATCCTGCTGCTCATGCTGCTGCTGCTGCTGTTGCTGCTCCCCGCACGCGCAGCGGCACGCGCAACCGCCCGGCCACGGTGGCTCCGACTTGCCGGCATCGCGCGTGCCCAGCTCGCACGGCGTCGCCCGGGATCCCGCGCCCACCGGCACGGCCCAGCAGCCGCCGCCGCCGCCTCCGTGGTCCAGACGCTCCTCGAGCTCCCGCGCCACGTGGCGCTGCCGCTCGCGCTCGTGCAGCCACTCGCCGTCGCCGCGGCTCGTGCCCCACGTGGTCACGGCGGTGGCCTCGACGCCCGGGCACGCGCAGCAGCGGGGGAGCGGCGGGGGGCCGCCCGCATCTTTCCCGCGGGGCGGCGGACGCTCGTCGCGGAAGACGCTCAGCTGCTCCGGCAGGAGGAAGTGGTGGTGCGGTTGGTGCCGGAGGTGATGCTGCTGCTGCTGTTGGTAGTGCTGGTGATGGTGACGCGGCTTGTGGTGGTTGCGCTGCCCGCCGAGGGCGCACGGCGGGCGCGCGGTGCGGGCCAGGAGGAGCTCGGCGCGCCGCTGCTGAAGGGGCGGGCGGCGCATGACGAGCCAACGCGGTACGCGGTCGAGGAAGACGCGACGCACCCATCGCGGCATGCCGTGCGTCGCCGGCGAGCGGTGGTGCACGTTGAGCACGAACACCGTGATGACGATGGAGAGCGTCACGAAGATCATGGTGAAGAGGAGGTACTCGCCGATGAGCGGGATGACGAGCGACGTGGACGGGATGATCTCGGTGATGAGCAGCAGGAAGACGGTGAGCGACAGCAGCACGGAGATGCACAGGGTGATCTTCTCGCCGCAGTCCGAGGGCAGGTAGAAGACCAGCACGGTGAGGCACGAGATGAGCAGGCACGGGATGATGAGGTTGATGGTGTAGAAGAGCGGCAGGCGGCGGATGATGAACGAGTAGGTGATGTCGGGGTAGATCTGCGGGCAGCAGTCGTATTTCTTGGTGTTGTACGTGCCCACGGCGTGCACGATGGCCCACTCGCCGCTCTCCCAGTAGTCCTTGAGGTCCACGTCCCTGGCCATGCTCACGAGGTCGATCTTGGCCTTGTCGTAGGTCCACGAGCCGAACTTCATGGTGCAGTTCTGCTGGTCGAACGGGAAGAAGGTGACGTCGATGCTGCAGGAGCTCTTGTAGATGGCGGGCGGCTTCCAGCGCACGCGGCCCGTGTGAAAGAGGTGCGCCTTGGTCATGTGGGTCACGGCGAAGTCGCCGTCCGCGCTGGCCGGCGCGCGTGCACACAAAGACAAAGGTTCGCCCGTGTAGCCGCGGCAGACTGCTGGGGCAGGTGCTGTTAGCGAGCGGCGCCTATGAAAGGCGAACACCGCGCACGGAGGGGCTGGCGTGGGATCGCGCCACGCCGTCGCGTGACGTCACTTAGGGGCCCTCATCATGGTGCCATAAGGAAGGGTCGTTGTCCGAAACGTTACCTATTATATATATTTTTCCCGTTTACGGCCTACAGTGTTATTGAGCAATGTGTAGAATGTTTTTTTGTTTGTTTAAATATACATCGAGCTTTTGGCATGGGTGGTGGTAAAACAGTCAACAGGAGTCTCCCAAAAAGACAAAGATCCCCCTCTTAACATACTGTTGGGGCAAGTGCTGTTTTGCGAGTACCTATCAAGGTCGGCACGGCACACGAAGGGGTGGGGTGGCCAGCACCACGCCCGATGTTCACACACCGCACCGGGTACTTATTTAATGCTGAGTCGACCAACGGGAGGCCCAGGACCTGGTCCACATAATCCTCACTGGTATTGGACCGTGAGCGGGAATCGAACTCGGGAACCGCCGGTTTCGTAGCGCGAGCGCGCTAACCGCGGCACATCCGCTCACCACCCCAACCCACCACGTGGACATGTCCCGGCACGTACTTGTTGTAGAGGACGATGTCGGGGACCCATATGAGCTCGGAGGGCACGCGGATGGACGTGACGTTTTCGTAGTCGGCGGGGTCCCACTGGAGCTTGTAGTCATCCCACTCCTGTAGGGACAGGGCCGCGGCTCATGAGGTTTGTTCGCACGGGACCGTTCGTCAAGAGGCCGGTCCACGACCTACCAGCTCCGCCGTCGTCGTCACCATCACCGTCGTCAACGGACGCCGACGTTCACAAATGTAACGTGAAATTCTAGATTTGAAGCTTTTGTGACTGCAAGGATTCATATTCTTCGGTTTTTTCGGTAAAGTTACGTAGGTAATTTTTTTTTAAATAAAAGTTATAATAATATCCAGGGCCTACCTTGGCTCCTCCCACCCTCAACCAATATATATACAAGGACTGTTTTCTTGGAATTTCTCTCACTTGATACAGCTATCGTGCTGTGACGGTTCCACCTGAAGACGGAGGCTTGTGTTGCCTCCGAAACGTCGCGTTTTTTTATTTTTTTTATTTTACTTTTATTAATTTAAATTTTTTACCTACGTGACTTTACCGAAAAAACCTAAGAATATGTAACGTGAAATATTGAACCCGATCGTGTTCTCGGCTGTGCAATGGTGGTTGGTGCACTAACTGGACTTGCAATCCAGAGGTGGATTCCTATTGGTGCAAGTTTCTTAAATCCCCACCCCACCTTTTCCTCACCACACTCCCCCCCCAATAGTGGACATGGGTTCTCCCCCCCGCCCCCCCCCCCAATAGTGGACATTGGTTCACCACAATTAGTTGACCGGCAGGTCGCACATGATGAGGTAAAGTCTGGATACCCCCACCTCTTCCAAGATGGCTGGCCAGTGTCAAAGAGTAGCCCAAATACCACTCGAGATGGGGCTTCCTCTAGAGCTTCCTCTAGTGGAGGCCCTACCGCCAGCAGTGGCTTGAGCGAGCAATTGCAGGGCTGCTCCTTTGCTTATCTCAATTTGCCAGCGTAGTTATATTCGTGATAATTTTTTAAATGGGAAAATTACAAATCTCCGTAGCTCAAACGAGAAATGGGATGGTGCTCAACGCTGACGGCAGCCTTGAGCCAGTGGTGGAAATTCCACATTCCTCCTGACGGGAGCCGGTCTTTCTACATACGTCAACCGCTGTTGTTACAGAGTGCACAGTTAATAGTCAACTCCAGACATTATATTACGAAAAAAAAGCCATCCGGTGTGAATGTAACGTTAAAATGCAAGTGTCAGAACAATAAATTTCGATTGAAAGATTTCGTGACTGCAGGAATTCATCTTCTTGGTTCTTTCGGTAAAGTCACGTAGAAGGGAAATAATAAAATAATAAAAATAAAACATTATAAAATAATTCTCACGACGTTTGGGCTTGCGTTGTGGCCGAAACGTCGTTAGAATAATTGTATTATGTTTTATTTTTATTATTTTATTATTTCCCTTTTACGTGACTTTACCGAAAGAACCAAGAAGATATTCATCGCTATCAAGGCAACGATTTTGTCGTGACATTCTTTTTTTTGGCAAGAATCACCGTGTGTTCTTTTTTTCATATATAATGAACGGAAAGGTCGCGGAATCAGGTGTCACAGTTCCCATTACTCACGATGCGTGACATTCTCGAAGGAAACTAATGGACAGAGCCTAACAATAGTGTGCGTCTGCAGACAAACATTACCAAGACTTCATGGAATTTATTCAAATTCACGATTTATGGGACCATGATGACCTCTGTGCAAATACTCATCACAACAGACAGATCTCATTATGTTTTGTCCACCACCTGCGTGCGAGATGAATGCCATACCTGTTTTAACCACACGTTCGTGGTCATCATCTGATTCTTTTCATCCTGAAAAAAACAACAACAGGACAACATGCCTTTGAATGCAGAGTATTTTGTAATGCTGCTGCTGCTGCAGCGGCAGCGGTGTACAAGCACAATTAACAACGAAACTCAACACGCTCATCAACACGACTGCATACAAATACTATATATATAATCAGCGTCATGTCAGCACAATGATCCTCGCTCGCCAGAGTGAAGAATGGCCATAGGGTCATTGCCTGAAACGTCGCCGATTACATCTTTATTATCTTAAGGCTTCGTTGTTGACGTGTGGATTGAGTTGTGTTAAATACAGTCACACAGATGTGTACGGAACTCTGCGTAACGCAAGAGCCACCAAAAACGTTGAATGCACCACGTTATTCTAAGGTAACCAACGATAACAAGAAGAGATGTATACTTTTTCGAATTTGGTATAAAACAAAAACTCAATATTTCAAGATCCCATGACAATAACGTGACGGAGCAGCCCTTTAAGCGTCGTATGGCGGCACCGGAACCACGGGTAAGGGGCCGTCCATAAATGACGTCACGCACCGAGGGGGGGGGATCAGACATTTGTGACGATGTGTGACGAGGGGTGGTGGGGGGGGTTGAGAAATGTGACGTCACATCAAAATGCCTATATTTATTTAAAGTTGCGCATTTTGATGTGACGTCACATTTCTCACCCCCCCCCCCTCGTCACACATCGTCACAAAGGTCTGACCCCCCCCCCAGATGCGTGACGTCATTTATGGACGGCCCCTAAGTTGCTCAGTGTGCCCTAACTGGTCAAATACAAAGTTGAGTTTTACTTAGTTCATCATCATCATCGTCGACCTCAATCAATTAGTCCATCTTTATGTTACGTGCCAATATCGCCCTGAATAAAGTGGGCATCGGTGCGCATTACAACGGAGCGGGAACGGTACCGGTGGGGGGAGGGGGTGAAAACAGCGCGCAACGAATAGCATAAGAAAGGTAAGTAGTAAAACAAACAAAAAAGTAAAGAATTTTAATTGAAAAAAAGTTATTTCATGGGATGGTTGAAACCTGTTCACACGCTGGCCGTGTTGCAAGCGCGCGCAACAACAACCACAACAACAACAACAGCAACAGCAGCAACAGCAGCAGCAGCAGCGTGCAATGCGCGTTGTGCCGAACTTGTTGCGGAGGCACGGGATGACGTGCAGAGGGAGAGCGTGACGAGGCCCCCGCTCATCTCAACACAATTTAAAAAGGGCACCCCCAGAGGCAGTTGTCGCTCTGCAGCACTAAATGACTCAGCTCCTGGCCTGAGTCATTTAGTTGCCAGTAGAGGGGCAATGGCTGCTGCTGCTGTGAAATCCCAATTGTGTGATCCGTTTCGAATGACTTCAGGGGATCCTTAACGCCCACTGTGAAGCAGACGGCTCTAAATTGTTGCTTTTAAAACAGCCGCATTGATAACCAGGGTGGCCTGGCGAAATCGAACTGCAAACCTCTGCGTCACAGCCCCAGACACTCATAGCTACACTATCAGAGACGTAAAGAGGCAATAAAAAAAAAGCATCGTAATTATCATCATCAGCCATGTTTAATCCACTGCTGGATGAAGGCCTCCCCAAAGCTGTTGCTGCCACCTCGCCCGATTCATCTGATGCGCACGAATTGATTCCATCGCACCATCTCCCCTCGGTGGACGTGTTCTCCATCTCTCAGGCCATTCGTCCATTGGCTGTCACTGTTGTGGGAAGAACGATTCGCTTTTGACCGGACCTTGTGTGATCTGAGCAGCAACTCTGGCACAACAAATACGGACTTTGCGCCGAGACTTTGCTCCGAGACTGGAGTCGGCACTAGGTGGCGACTTTTGCGTGATCGTATTGTATTCTTGGTTCTTTCGGTAATGTCACGTACATAGAAAATAAAAAAGTACAAATATATAATCATTTAGAAAATAATAAGAGCAAATAACCCACGACGTTTCGGTCGCAACACAAGCGGTCTTCATCAGGCGGAGAGAAAAGAGGTAGTATTGATAGCATTGCTCACTGGAACGGCTTTCGACTGAGGGTTTCCCCGACAAACTGGGATGCTTTTAAGGCAAAGCAGGATAATTTACGCAATTAATTAATAGAGGAATGTTGCTGGACTCATCACGGGGTTTCCAATTCGATCTAACGGGTGTGGCAGCTGAAAGAATGGCGTACGTTTCTTGAATCCCTGAAATCTATGTCAACTCAGGAAAGTCAATAGGTTTGCGATATTCAGTTTAACACCTAAGTTTTCGCGACCAATATCCACAATAAAGGTTTTAGTTCTATCACGTAAATATAAATGCGTCGTTAAACCGGCCACCACCCGACACAGCCAATTAGTAATGTTTGTCACGTAAGCACACCGGTGTATTGGAGAGTAAATCCATAATATTTACAATTCGAGTACGACGTTTCGCTGGTGATTGCAACCAGCTTGGTCGGGCGATTGGCCGTAACAGTGAAGAATTCTTCCTGTTTCGGTCGACCGGTGAGACTGGCAAGATGCGTGTCGTGGGGCAAAGTGTGGGTACTCCCCCACTGCGCTTTGACGTGTGGCCAGCATGGAAGAGTAGACCAAATGACCTCTTCGATGGGCTCTCCAGAGTTCCCGCTGGTGGAGACCTATCTGGTAGCGGCAGCTTTGAACAAGCAATTGCAGGGATGCGCCTTTGTGTTTATCTATTTGCAATGAGCGACTTCCGTGACACGTCGTGTAGAGGGTACTCTTCTTTATTTCACAATCGGGCACAGCACAGGCTAACGTTATCTTCTCGCTCTTCCCAGTACACGCTTTGGATATTAACGTTGTTACAGACTACACACACGGTTGATCACACGGCGGGGCTCTGCCCGTCCACTCCTGGCCTCGCCGCTGGCTGACGGCGTGCCGGTAAGGGCGGTGGAACTCTGCAGGAGATCCGCCACGTGGGTGCAAGAACGACGGAGAGAGATGACGGCGAGCAGCGACGCAGTCCGGACCCAAGGCTCCCCACACCGACCACGAGTCCTCCTCCGCCTCCGCTTATATAGCCGCAGGCGCGGCTAGGCTCCGCCTCCGGCCACGCCCTCTCGTGGAACCTTCTAGCCGGTTCCCGGAGTATCTCGGCTAGCCCCGCCCTTCACCTGTGGCCCAGATACCTCTCCCTTGGGGAATAAATTATGTTTCTAGTGGTGCCTGTACCCGCACTTCGCTTTTCCAACCAGTAGATGTCACCATCTCATTACATATTTAAAAAAAAAACTGTCACTCAATAATTCATAATATAGGTTTTTGGGTCAGACCGGAAGCAACAGGAGAGCTTCACCATTCTTGCCCGATGAAGCTGATTGTAATTATCAGCGAAACGTTGTACTCAAATTTTAAACTGCTGTTGATTCTCTCTTCAGCACACCGGTGGGCTAAAGAAGTCTATTTATTTGTCCTTTGAAAACGTGACACATTTTTTACTGTTTGGCCGTGTCGGGTGGTGGAGGATTACGACACATTTATAAATAACGCGATATGACCTAAAAAACCTATATTGTGAATAATATTGGTCGCGAAAGCCTACGTGTTAAATTGTAACTCAATAAGTTGACCCGTGTAATGTTTTCTGAAACTGAATTGTTTCCTTTGAACGGCAACTATTGCCGCAGTGTGCTTGATGTTACCAGACAGCAGTCCTGATGACAACTGACTGGTTGGAATCTGTCAGCTGCGGTGATTTACCTCGACTTAGGACTCACTTTGCAAATCGACTGAAGACTTACATCGTCACGGATAGATGTATTCCGCTAGATATAATTTATTATCTTTTATTGTTTTATATTTTTCTTATTTTATTGTTTCCCTTCTACGTGACTTTACTGAAAGGTTTCGATTTAAAGCTTTCGTGACTGCAGGGATTATTTTTAAATGTTTTATTTTATTATTTTATTATTTCCCTTATATGTGACTTTACCGAAAGAACCAAGAATATGAATCCCTGCAGTCACAAAAGCTTTAAATCTAAATTTAGATATAAATTACGTGTATATGCTTTCATCTTGATTTGAAGCTTTCGTGACTGCAGGAATCCATACTCTTTGATTATTTCGGTAAAGTCACGTAGCTTTCCCACCTGATGACGGACGCTTGTGTTGCGCCCGAAACGTCGTGATTTATTTTATTTTATACCTACGTGACTTTACCGAAAGAACCAAAGAGTATATAAGCTTTATTATTCTTTTCTGTCCGAGGAAATTCTCTCACATTTTTATCCAGATTAATGAAAAACTGAACACTCACCACAATCCCAGTAAAAATGCGAACATCGTGCCAACGTTGGTGTGTGGTTGGAACCGTTTACTGGGTTCGTTCTGTACCAGGAATATTTGCCCTCGGGAAAAAAAATAATAATGTCCCCTTATAACAGAGATTGCCCAAAAACATTGCCTTTAATATATATCCTCCCCTGTAGGATAGTGCTGTTGATGAATGTGTAGCGAGCTTTTGCTGTGTGTACTTGTGCGGCTCTACAGTACCACACAAAAAAACAATTCTTCGTTGTGGTTTCTACGACTCGATGCAGCACGGGGAGGCCTTCATCCAGCAGTAGATTGACAAAGAGGCTGAACACTTTCACAAAACAGATTAATTGGAAACCCGGAAAAAAACGGTAAACGGTTAATTACGTCTTAATTTTAGAACTTTCGTGACTGCAGGAATTATTATTTGTTTCTTTCGGTTAAGTCACGTCTAAAGATAAAATAATAAATTAAATTAAATAATAGAATACGACGTTTCGATTGCAACACAAGCAATCATCATCAGGTATAATGAAATAGCGACATAAAATCTAACCAGAAAACTATAGACAGACATATTAGCAGACAGATATCACCAAGATACATAGCGAGAGCAACACAGGTAACAGAGAGGGGGTTAATTACGTGTCTCTTTTGCAATAGGGGAACATGTGATCTATTCAAATCTCAGCTTATCAATGATCTCGTCCTCATCAATCAATCTACGGGCCCTGTACACATTGACACAATCGCTAGGTGGGATATGGATGCCCCTGTTGGTCGTGTACGCTGCGGTGACGGGAGCGCGGAGACGTGAGCTGTGAATGAAAATAAGTCGATGCGAATACGAAGTCAGAGCACTGCGCATGGTTTGTCGGGTTTGAGCATTGTCATCCTGTTTCGCAATGGATTGATGTCTAGCGACGTCGCTACAATGGGAGGCGCCATGAATCCTGCAAGTTCAAGGCTTACTGACCTCATGTATACTTCACTGTGAGCCTCAGCATCTATGAGAGCGTGTTATCGACAAGACGTTCCCATGCGCTCTGATTCTGAAGGATTTCACACTTTATCACTGATAACGGGCAAGCATACATCTTAAAGAGTGTCTAAAATGCGCCTGCAATACATCACCAATTCAGCCGTCACAGACACACGCACACGCACACCCCGTGGGCCCAAGCAAACACGTGCCCTTGCCGAACGCGTGGCGTTGAAATTAACGTGATAGATATTTAACGGTGGATTTCTCAATCCACTGCTGGATGATAGGTATCCCCATGCCATGGGGTTGTCCGATCACACGATCAACTATGCACGCTGGTCAGTGCGGGTTGGTGACAGGGAGTGGGGTGGGAAGGTCTTTGCACTGATGTTAGCCGTGGTCAAGAATCCATCTCAAGTCACCGCTGCTCCCTGCTCACGACATATGCATTGCAAAGCTTTTGATGAAGGTTACCTGGCATGAACACAACTATTCTGTCAAATAAACTCAACAAATGCATCAGTAACACAGACACACACGAACACAAATACACATTCAAAGACCCACACACATAAGCAACACGCTTAAACAAACACACACATACCCAAACACACAAAATACACGCGTGTTCAATCGTACATACTCTCCCCATACAGACACATGCTGTCATAAATAGACAAAGACCTTCCCCCCCACCATTGCCTTTTAATAGACTGTTAGCGAGAACCTATGAAGGCTGGCATGGCTCACGATAGACACGCACAAACAACATACAATACACTCATGTATTGTATGTTGAACGTTTTCGCACCGTACATACTTACATACGTCGTCAGCATCATGCACCATCACGCACTCGCGCAAATTAATTCTCGCAAAAAAATCACACTCACATTACTCTATATATATTGTTTTAAGGCAATGGACAGCTACAAGCATGAAAGCTGCAGAACTTCTACACTTGGGCCAAAGTGGCGGGGGTGGTGGGGGAGTTCCGGCCGACACGAGCATTGACATCCCTAGCACGCTTGGTGACATTGCTGACACGACGATAAATTGTCATTGCTTCGACTCGATACCACCGCTCACGAGGCTTCGGCCACGGCGCGACACCGACGCTCAACTCTCGTGGCTCCGCACTGCTGTCGCTGCTGCTGCTGGTGCCGCTTTCGGGCGCTCCAACGAGGTGGACAACCCGCATCACAAAACGAGCGTGGTGCCAACTCCGCAAGTGACTTTGCTCTTCCCCTCGGTATGAGAAGAGGAGCCTCCGTGACACTTGGCGCAGAGATAAAAGTCACCCTTGCTGGTGATTGGCTGCTAATCATCCTTACAGGTGATTGGCTCCACGCAATCAGCCCCACTCCACCCCTTCCCCGCCCGCCCCCCCCCCTTGCATGTGATTGGCTGCACACTTGCAGTTGATTGGCTTGTGAAGCAGAAACGATGACTCAATCCCTAGCAACCACTGACACGCTCCCAGCATTGCTATCTGTGAGGATGCGCAATTTTAGATCCTACAACAATAGTTGCAAGTTGAATTTTGCATGCTTTATCTGTACACGGAACGCTGGTTTTGGACACACACACACACGCGTCTGTGTCAGATTATAAGATGCACTCCTACCGTTGCGCTTTAAAATACAGGGGGGAGGGGACTGCAGACAATAACCACGGTACACATAGCCCAAGGTCAGGGTTGCTGCAGTAAAATCTACATTGGCTTCCCCTAGGTTGACTCAGCCCAAAATGAGTACCTGGTGTGGTGTGTAAACATCAGCACTGGGGAAACTAAGGCGGCTGGATAATTGTGTCCACACCACCCCCCTCGTGCAACTGTGTCACAAAATGAATAGGTGCTCGCCAACATGACCGCTTGTCCCACCAATCTATAAAAATAAGCGTGCGTGCGTGTGTGAGTGAGTGTGGTGCTCGCAACAATAAGCGGAGTACTGGGCGGCTAAAATGCAGCAATTTGGCACAGTAGGGGGCACAGGTGTGGTGCATTTACCAGTCATCTCTGTCAGTCAACCCAACGCACCGGGATCTGTCCCGTGACCTCCTGCCGGCGAGCCTTCGATAGCCTCGGAGTGCACCTGGCGTTGGCACAGAGCCGCCGTGACGATGTCACCGCCACTTAGTGGCGAATGGCGGCCGCTGCTGTTGGTCCCGTTGTCGTTGTCAATGTGTAATTACGGCTTGACACACGTCTCTTGAGATGGAACTCTAATGAAGACACGTTCACTTGACATCCGGCGCAGACCCCCACTGCAACAGCCCCGAGTCTCCCGTGCATCTTCCTTTTATATATCAACTCGAGGCCACGCCCCTCTTCTTGATTATTCTCGCTGATTCTCTACCGGCAGACTCTACCGTCACCTGACCACGCTGCCTTCTCGAACATTTCCCTAGCCACCAGTCCCTTCACACTCACAACTGATACCCCTGTCATTACCTCCCGTGGCCACCAGTCCACTCACACCGCAGGCTGACTCCACTGTCATTACCTCCCGTGGCCACTAGTCTCCTTGCACCGCATGCAGGCTCTCTCGCCATTACAAATGTACTCACCACATCGATGAGCTGAGCGATGGACAGGCCAAAGGTGATGCTCACGATGTCGGTGATGTTTGGCACGGGTCGCGACCAGCGGCTGTAGCCCGTGAACAGCACCCGAAACAGACGGTCCTCGGCCAGTGAACGCTGACGACTCATTCCACACGCTGCACAAAGATAAAGATGCACCGCCATGTAGCATTCACAGACCGTTGGGGCAAGTGCCGTTGAGCAAGCGCTGATGAACAGCGGCACAGCGCACGAAGGGACGGTGTTGGCAACAATCACGCTCTGGCTGCCTTTGTCTCCTCGGCCAAAAAAACTGGTATTTATTTGAGGCTGAGTCGACCCTGGGGAAGACGGTAGGACTGTTACAGGGATTCGTTGCCGATGTTGACTGTGAGCGGGAATCGAACTTGGTTTTGCCGGGTCCGTAGCACAGTATGCTAACCACTACACCACCACTTTGTAGTATTCATATTTCCTAACTTCGTGCATGGCTCACTGAGATCCATAGATGGATTGCGCCTCATGAATGTAAATTCTTATTCCGACACATAACGCCAAACGTGCGAAGTCCTCTTCCCATATTTGTCCATCCACATAAAAAAAACAGAAGTGTTTTTGTTACACATTCCATTAGCTACCATTCTGGAAGTGCATAATTTCAGCATCATTGGTGCACCCATCACAAGAAATGCAGAGTCTCATCTCGCGTTGAAACAATGCTGCTGAATTTCGATGAAAAGCTTTCGTGACTGCAGGGATTCACCTTCTTGGTTCTTTCGGTAAAGTCACGTAGAAGGGAAATAATAAAATAATAAAAATATAACATAATAAATACAATTCTCACGACGTTTCGGCCACAACGCAAGCAGCCGTCCTCAGGTGAAGAACGGGTCTGTCGGAAAGACTCATTCAGACGCTGTCTTTCCGACAGCCCTGTTCTTCACCTGAGGACGGCTGCTTGCGTTGTGGCCGAAACGTCTTGAGAATTGTATTTTATTATGTTATATTTTTATTATTTTATTATTTCCCTTCTACGTGACTTTACCGAAAGAACCAAGAAAATGCTGCTGAAATTACGCACTCGCAGAAGGCTGTGTTTGGCTGATGAGATGTCTAAAAAAAAAATTTTTTTACGTGGAGAGATTTGAAAAGAAGACATTCTCATCAATGACCCTCGATGAAGTCTTGTGGTTTGCCTTTGCCGTGATGATGTGGCACGCGGCGCCCAGATCTGCCAAGTCTGGTAAAAAAATAACGAGGCATAGCTTGGAAATAAGAAAGAAAGAGCATATCTCACAACACCATGAGTCTAGAAGTGGGAGAGACCTACATGTAAATGCATTGTCTTGAGTGGTGTATTATTACACAACTGACACAGAAAAGCACTTTAAAAGTCCCGTGGAAGACATGCATATTTCCCAGGACATCCACAAGAGGACGATCCTGGGGAACACAGGACAGGTGACAACCCGACTAAAGACGTCACGAGTCAGTGGAGTGTGTGTGTGTGTTGAACTTCTTTCGCACCACCGTACGTAGCCAACCGCGCTAATCGGAGGTGCGCGGGGGAAGGACAACAAACTAAAACACCAAAAATGCAGTTGCTTGTATCTCGTGGTGGCGCGAGATGCAAGCAAAAGCTTAGGTCCCCAAATTACTCAAGGCTCTGTAGATTCATAAAAAAAAAAAATTCTGACGGGCCACCAAAAATCGGCTAAAATTCAAAGCCTAAATAAGCATAACATGTTTTTTTCTTTTCTTCTCGCAACACTAATAACAGGATTGGATTTCACCGAGTCTATTAACGTCAATTATCTCACACGGCTGCGTGATGCAATTAAGTTGCGCAACGGGTCCAGTGGTCACGCGAGGCACGGGGCTGATGGGGCTTTAATCCGCATCGCGGCAGTAGCGGCAGACATCGGGTGACGTGACTGGGGGCATCACCCGTGTCTCTCTCTCTTTCTCTCGTGTCCCTCACCTCTTCTAAACGACCCCCCCCCCTCTCTCTGTTCTCACTTTATCCCTCCTCTCTTCTCATTGAACACATCTCAGTCGTGAATCTCTGCTTATCGCGTATCTCCTGCCTCTCGTCCAAGCCTCATGTGTAAACACATTTCTCCCGACTTCGTCTTTAAATACTTCTCTCATGTCTTATATGGTGCCACGATGGTGAAATATTGACTACTTCGCCTGGTATGCAGGAGGTCGTGGGTTCGACCCTGACGCCAGTATATATTGGTAGGCTTGCATGCCTCTCTCCCCGAGGTCGCGTGGATTATTCTCCGGGTCCTCTGGTTTTTCTCTCTACATTTAGAACCAACACGCGTTTAGAGTGTTGGTTTGCTATGAATTCCCACGTGATAAGCCACCTTCGTTGAGCTATCATTTGTGGCCAGGTCGCTTCTGAAAAATAGCTATATAGCTCAGTGGACCTTATCTGGTCAAATATAAAATTGTTTATAGTGTCGAGTACGTATCCTGAACACACATTCTCACTTGTCCCTCCGATAATCTCATCTTAATACATCGCTCTGCTGCCTTTTCTACAGCTTACTTGCCCCATCTGAATGCATAACTTTTGTCTATTGTCGTCCTTCTTCATGTCTGTTTACCCGTGGCATTACGTGTTTGCTGTCTGTCAATCATCACCCTTGGACACCCTGGCAAACTTGAGACGTGCAATCTCAAGGGATGTTTTGTTCCAGGTGAAATAATTTAGTCACGTTGTGTTTATTCGTTGTTTTCTAACCTTATGAATACATACTCTTTGGTTATTTCGGTAAAGTCACGTAGGTAGAAAAATAAAACAAAACAAAAATTAATATATCACGACGTTTCGATCGCAACACAAGCGGTCGTCCTCAGGCGGAAACAATCATCCAGCAGTAGAACTCCTGAACCAGCGAGAGAGATGTTATAGGAAGGTCATATATGTGAATACGCCTGTCACCCCACCTCATTTGAGTGCATCTCGTGAGAATTGTACCTATCTCAATCGCGACTGAACGGATCTTTCGTCGTCTCACACGAATGGATATTTCTCTGTCCTTCCATCTCTCTCCCACCTTTCCCATCTCAACGCTTCTTCTCTTATATCTCTATCACCGAAGTTACATCTATCACTCGTTTCTCTTAGCCCATCTCGATGTGTATCCATCCCACCGTCTTATTCTCACCCTGTCTGAATATCTATAAACTAGTCAAAACGCTTCTTATTTTGCCAGGTAAGGCACACGGAGATATGCAGCTCGTTTCCATGAGCGATCTGGTCACAAATGATAGCTCAACGAAGTGGCTTATCACGTGGTAAATGTATAGCAGCAAACTACTCTGCACGCGCGTTTCTGAATGTGGAGTGAAAATCCCGGAGAACTCGGAGAAAAATCCACACGACCACGGGAAGAACGTGCCAACTCCAAATATACGGCAGGAGTCAGGATCGGGATCGAACCCATGACCGCCTATATACCAGGCGAAGTAGTTAACATCTCGCCACTGCTGAGATCGAACCATCACAACCACTGTGGCATCTCCCTTCGTTTATACATTTTCAAAAAAAAAAAAGTTAACATACTACATTATGTCCATTATTGTGCTAGACATTTCTATGTGTGCGGAAAATCGGTAACCGGTGAAAACCGGAGTTCCCCCATATTCAAACGCCAAAACAAACGAATGCGTGTTGCACTGTATCGAAATGCGCATGCTCTACTAGGTTTACTCAGCCTTAAAGAAACATTATGCGCCTGATGCGGGAGGCCTATGCGGTCCGGCCGTTGTGTTGGCCATCCACCCCTCGTGCGCAGTTGCTGCCTTAATAGGTGCTCGCTGATTAGCACGTGACCCATCAGTCTGCAATACTACACGGTGGATATTCGTCTGCATGTGTGTATGCGGGTGCGCGTGTACTCCGTATTTTAATGAATGGACACTCATTAGTATATGTGCATGCATGGTATGAATGTGCATGATCCATGTACACAGGGCTCTGTGGAGCAATCTATCATCTAAAGTACACATGCCTCGTATATGTGTGCTTATGATATAACGCTTGTGTGTTGTATGCGTTGCAGCCTTAAAATGTACTCGATTATCTGTATACTGTTGGGGCACTTTCCCCAAAGGTCCGTAATATTTCACGGTGTAAATTCGTCTTGATATGTGTACGCGAGTGTGAATGGATGAATGGACGCTCATTTTAATGAACAGACGGATTCATGTAAGTGTATGATTCTATGCACAGAAGTGCATTTAACGTATTTGGTACGCATTGCCCGTTTTGCTCAGTAAATGAATGTGAGGTTGAGCAACACGCACGTGTCGTGTGTTCGCGTTTGCAACTTACACGTCGCAAGCAAGGCGGTCCCACACAGCAGCATGCCCAGCATGCCTCCCTCGCTCCTCATTCCGACAGCCCCGCCACACTTTTAGAATTTCATGAGTTGCACTCCCCGGACCCGGCCGAAACCCACACTCCGACGCTGGTTGCAAAGCGGGCGGATCAAGAGGTCGCGTCGATCAGAAGTTCCGAAGTTCTCCCGGCCACCACGACGTGGAGAGGACACGGGGGGACCGCTGAGAGGAGGAGAGGAGAGGGCTGGTGCCAGCGAAGATGGGTAGTCAAGCCTTCCGCTTTGCCCTTATTGCTCGCAGCCTTGTCCCTTGATAACCTCCGCGCCCGTGATCTCCCGGCAAAGAGCAGCGCGGGCTGACTTGACTCCGTCTTGAGAATCTCTTGCAATCGCGTTGACTCGAATGGCATTGAACAAATTCGAGCTCGTTAAGAGTGCCGCTCGCGCGAATACAAAGCCGATGGTTGTGATCACGGTGCCGTTTGAGGTGGTGGTGGTGATGACGACGATGGCTGATTAACCAGCGTGCTAATGATAAAGTCGCTGATGATAATTACGGAAATGATGATGCTGCTGGTTGGTGGTGGTGGTGGTGATGATGATTAGATTTAGCAGCAGCAACAGCAGCATTTGGATTACACTACCACAGCCACACTCGCTCTGCGTAAATTGCGCAATATCGGCAGCACCGTCTCGTCGAGAATGAGGAGTGTGAGTGTGTGTGGATGGGTGCACGTGTCTGCTTATGGGGGGGTCGAGGTGGGGGCGAGTGCGGTGTGTGGAGGGGGAGGAGGGGCTGAGTGGAGCTGCGTGCATGCTTCGCCGCTCTGAAGTTCGCACACGCACAGCGCAGAGCGCACGTGTGGAGTGTACACACACGGAGAGAGACGCAAGCAAGCACGCACGCATGTACATATATGCATACATGTACAGTAACACAGATATTTCGCGCATACTGTGAACATATGTGCATGGTTCAATGCATGTACGCATACATGCATGCATTAATACAAAACAAATAAAGACAAATACTGCATCCTCCGTATAGCCTGTAACAGACTCTTGGGGCAAGTGCTGATAGCGAGCACCTATGAAGGCCGGCACGGCACACGAGGGGGTGGGTGGCCAGCACCACGCCCAGTCGCCTTTGTCTCCCTCGTGGTGATGTTCACACATCGCACCAGGTACTCATTTGAGGCTGGGTCGATCTAGGGGAGGCCCAGGACCGTTACATATAATCGTCACTGGGTGTTGATCGTGAGCGGGAATCGATCTCGGATGGCCGAGTTCGTAGCGCAGCGCGAACATCTCCACTACCGCTCCCTCCAACATGCATACATGCATACACCCACGTGCACACGTGTACGTACACGGATGTGCTGTTTGCATGCATACATGCATTCACGCAATCGTGGCAGCGTACACACATAGACCACGTGTGTACCACGTATGGATGTAATGTTTTACTGGCTGCGATTACAGCCCCGTGGAGTTCATATCCGCAGCACCGGGACAATATGAAACGACAACAGCAATCCCGTGGCATGCCATTTGACGCCGTATTTGAAATTTGTTTGAACTTGAGATGATGTTTGATATCAACAATGCGCGGTTTTTAGCAACAATATCATCACGCCGCACTCTCCCGCCTTTCATGGTTTGCGTTTTCTCCAAAGAGGAACGCAAGAATGGAATCAGGTGGCCCCGTGGCTCAGAGGGCAGTAGAGGACTGTTGATGTGGCAAAAAACCACGCCCGGCCGCCTTTGTCTCTCCAGTGCCACCGTTTGTCGAGTCTATCTCGGATCAGATGTGCGCCTCTGATATGTTGGCCGCGTGAATCGAATTCGGGTCGGCGGATTCGTAGCAGAGTGCTCGAACCACTCCTCCAACAGCTCCGCTCGCTCTTAGACAAGGGACGGGATTACCCATGTCACTTTGTAACAGACTGCTCGGCACATGAAGGGATGGGTGGCCAGCACTACGCCCTGCCGCCTTTGTCTCCCTAGTGGCGATATTTATCTCTGTGGCCTCTCTATGTACTATGAAGGGCCATTGCCTGAAACGTCACCTGTAATATACTTTTTCCTTGTCAAGGCAGCGTTAATTTCGAGTCGATTTAAAGCTTTCGTGACTGCAGGGATGCATATTCTTGGTTCTTTCGGTAAAGTCACGTATAAGGGAAATACGAAAATAATAAAAATACAACATAATAAATTAAAAAAATATTTTTTAAATTATATTTGATTTTTATTATTTTATTATTTCCCTTCTACGTGACTTTACCGAAAGAACCAAGAATATTAATTTCTAGTGTTGAGTTTTTTGTAAGTTTTTGATTGAAGCTGATGAATCCGATGAGCTATGAATCCTTTCTTAGTCACAGGTGTCCAACCCAAGCTGCTGGAACATTCCAGAGGAAAGCCACGGTATATATTGCGGTGTTGGCTAGACACGCCTGTAATCCAGCACTGTAGAGTCAGCAGCGAGGGTTGATGGAACGCTCATTTACAATGCAAACTCGCTTCCAGTGGGTGTCGAGAAAGGTGCCATACTCTGGTTTGCCAGGAGACGGCGGTAGAGTGAAATGTAGACGAAATTCCATCTTTGTTCATTTGTACGGGGATAGAATGTTCCCCTGTCGTGCGCGTGGGCTGTCTGTGAGTGCTCCGGGTTCCTCCCACTTGCAAACACTCATTCGTTGGTGCGATAACACCTGCATATATAAAGGACCGCAGAGCTTGGGCAATTGTTGTTCTAAGTTCACCCGCGCACCTTCCTGCTTGTCTCTGGCTCATTGCATCTCTCAGTCGGTATCTGTGTTCAATGGTGAGTGAATACTGTGCGTGTTACAAGTTTTAATTGTTGTGTACTGGTCTTCATCCAGTAGTATAACTTTAAATGGCTATGCCCAGTGACACCCAATAAACCACTGGCTCATAAATTTACGGGGGCCCAATTATGAACATATAGGGTTTTTTTAATAGTTTTTCTTCTTGGATGAATATATTTTATCTTTGATTGGAGTAACAAATCGGGCTAAATATGTGCCAAATATCTTTCTCGCCCGTTTAGAACATCATTAAAATTTTAAATAGTTCACTAATTTATGATCATCTACAGGGCGGCCACGGAGCTTCTTTGGGATGAACCGCTCTGGGTGCTGCTCCTCAGTCGCAACCCACGGCTCGATCTCTGCCCACGTTCTTCTTGACAGATTCTTCCGAGCGGATGGTGGTTGCATACTGTGGAAGAGCAGTTCCTGAACGCACGGCTGTTTTGAGTTGCTCAATATTTGTCAATCTTAAGCGTCAGGTATTCTCCTTGATAATTCCCCAAAAGGCAATTCACCAAAGGGAATTATTTGTACATGTTGCGGTTGTCAGGTGTGAGCTTCGGGGGCAGCCACATCTGATAAGATCCTCTCCAAATCCATCGTCCACTGAATTTCTGATTCAAATAATTCCCGAATTGCGAAGGCGAATTGTCCCGGAGGCCCCGTCATGCAAAGGGCCTTTGTGGCCACTGTTTAGCATTTATAGGAATGCGATAGTACGCGGACACTGAGAGCGGACACGAAAGCAACACTCTTGCTTGCTATGTGAGCGAGTTTATGTACAGGTGACAGTTTACAGATGTGGAGGCAGGGGGGGGGGGTAGAACAGTATGTTTTTATGAGATGCGAGCTCACGTTCGCACGACACCGCACGTTACAATAGCACCTTGGAGACGCACCGCCGACGCGTGCATTAATGCCGGCAATGAGAAATGCAGCAGCGATAATTAGAACAATAATAAAAGCAGTAACATTGAATACACTTGATGCATAGTCTGCTCCCTGATGTGCAACATTGCAACGCAAAGTAGCAATGCTCAAAATGTTGACCAGCGAGATGCTTCGTGAGTGCCTCACGATCGACCCCCTCCCGTCGCAGGAATGTGGAATTGACACCGTTGTCGCAGGGTTTGCCACTCCCCACCCTTTCGTCCGACAACCACAACCACATCACCTCGGCGATGTGTGCCACCGCTGGTGGCGAAATAATCACCAAAGCCATCGAAAAAACCTCGACATTTGCAAGTAATTGAATGGGGGGTGGGGGGGCCTTTAACTTTTTCCGAGTTCATGGAAGCAATCATTGATCCGCTTACTTAAAATCTCATTATTGTTTCAAGTGCCTACTAAGTACGACTGACCTGTGACCTCTTGAGAGTGTTACACAGCAAGTCTTGGCCCATTCTCTCTCCCTGGGGAGATTGTGCTTTCGAACAAACATTGGCCTTGCTTCTAAGTCGCAACACATTGAGAGGATCCCTTGCAAATGTTTGGATCATTACATTGAATTCGCTGTGTCTACATTTATAGCCGCGATGTCCATTTTCATTGAACATCCTTTGCAACCAAGGGTAAAAACAGGGTTTCTGATGCACATCTAAACATCGCATTAACCGATCATAAAATCTTAATGAAATCAACAGGCACGCGCCTCTTTAAAGTGGGCTTTAGACTCGATACAATCCTCGAAAAAACGAAACTCGATCAATAAACATGGATGCACGTGAGCTTAATTCACACCCAAAGCGAAAATCAGATTTCATCTCGTGGACTCAAAAGCTGCTTTGACATTAAACAGATGAACGCTGCCCCGTGTAATCGCGGTAGAATCATCAAGACCACAGTGCTAATTTAGTCAGAATTTCATGGTTCGTATTACGGAAAGACTGGCCCTCACCATGGCAATGGGTAATTTCCACCATTTGGTCCGATGAAGGGCCACTGAGTGCCACACGATGACCCTTGTGAAAAAAGAGACTCTCAGACTTCGAGATTTCTTTGCCTCCTCCCCCCCCAAACCTCCCCCCCAAAGCCGACACAACGTACCGCCCGACAAAAATTCTCTCCGTCCCCCACGATCGTTAATCGCAGGCGCATAAAAGGGGGCATTATTAATTGCGCGCTCAGAGAAATGCCACTAAGTAATTATGATCGCAGCTGCAAGAGCGCACGGGGCCCGTGTTAATCACTGGGACGTGGCGTCAGCTCCGCGCAACGAAATCTCTCAACACCCCACCCGCCCCCCCCCCCCTCCCGTTTAACACGTAGGCTTTCACGACCAATATTATTCATAATCAACGTTTTTGGGTTTAGATCGCGTTATTTATAAATGTGTCGTAACCCTCCACCACCCGACACGGCCAATCAGCAAAAAAAGTGTCACGTTGACAAAAAGACAAATAGTTCACTGCTTTAGCCCACCGGTGTGTTGAAGCGTGAAACCACAACATTTATAATTTGAATACGACGTTTCGCTGGTTATTGCATCCAGCATCATCGGGCAATCCCCCCCCCACACCACACACACCGCTGCTGTGTGCTCACGGAGCCACGGCGCGTGCACCCGTCGACTGGTCACCCTTGTCGCGTTCGATTAGATTTCACCCTCGGCTCGCGTCTCCATCGATATCCGTAGCAATCCCTCTCGTCCTCGACCGTCGAAGCAGACTCAGCGAGGAATGGGCCCCTCGCTTCCCCCCCCCACGGTGGATGCGAGAAACAGGGACCCTGACCGTGAGCTATTTTACGAAGCTAACTTTTGATTTATTTTTACCAGGTGAGGCCCACTGGGTCGTAGAGTTCTTTTTTGAGAAGTGACCTGGCCACAACTAGTAGCTCAACGAAGTGGCTTATCACCGTGTGTACATTTATAGTAGCCAAATACCCTAAACGCACGTTGATTCTAAATGTGAAGAGAAAAATACACGCGACCACGGGGAAAGAGAGAGAATCACGCAAACTGCAAATGTACAGCAGGCGTCAGGGTCGTGATCGAACCCACGACCTCTTGCATATCAGACGAGGATTAAGCATCTCGCCACCGTGACGCCCCAAACACGTCCGCGTTTTTAGCAATCATAAGATACCTTGAGCTTCTATGGTCAAATAGCCTTTGGAACAAGCTTGCCTGAGAATCTGAGGGCATCAGATTTAGTGAATGGTTTTAAACGAAATCTTAAAACATACCCTTTTAGATTGGCGTTTAATTAGGATGCTTTTTTTACGTGTTTATTATACATTTTATGATACTGTTAGTTCATTATAATGCGATGTAAAAAAGAAATATGCGACATTCTTATCGCTGTGTACATTGTGTCAGTCGCTTTTATTTTGTCCTGTAAAGCACTTTGTATTGCTTTATTTGCACGAATTGCGCTAGGTAAGTAAAGTTTGATTGATTGCAGTTCCGAATCACTTACATCTCAAAAACGGAGGAGATTGGTAAACCTGAGCCGTGAACCACGGTTGGGTCTTGTTGAGGGTCAGAGTTAATTGATGTTGTACCCAAAGGCGGCTCAGCGGCTTAGCTTAGTTATTTGAGCCACAGCCGTACCCGGTACATGTCATGCCATCGTAATCAATACTCAAAGCTTAATCAAATCAGCTGGACCGGTGGCTCAGTGGTAGAGCGAGCGGCTTGTAATCGGAAGGATACGAGTTCGAATCCTGATTGGGGCGGTCGATTAAACGAGTCTCGCTTTGTGGGGAAGTCAACGGTGTTTGTCCTATAGACTTGGCCATGCCCTATGAACGTCCACTGTCTCAGGTGATGTAAACAGAAAATGAGCACCAATGCCTCAATGCTCAACGGAGCGAGGCAATCGCTTTGACGTTGACCCGAAGGGGCTGTGCGTGGGTTCGCAAGAGCCTGTGACCGGTAAAAAAGCCGTCGTTTGATTACCCCATCATTATTACATAAAGGAAGTATTTAATTCCTTCCAAGCCAGCCCAACCTGCCAACGACCACGTCGGCATCCTATCCGTCAGGATTACGTAACACAATTGTTGCACTGCCAGGACTGAACGCTGCCAGGATTATATAACACAATGCTTGGTAATCTGGGCGAATGATGCGACTTATTAGTTTGTACGAATCGCGATAGTAACTGCGCTTTCTCGCCCCCCTACCACTTGCATCCGGGGTGTGTTTCATAATCAATCGGGTTGCGTGCGCACGCGTGTATAACTTTAGAGACAATTTTTGTTGCGCGTTTTCTTTCCTTATCTGCCCAATGACCCCACGAAAATCAATTATTTAGCTGGCAAAAGTTTCACCGAATCTCAATGCCTACTTCAAGAGCATCCTGCACTGGTATGTTGGGTTTCTTTCTATTGACGGAATATAAAGCGATGTTATAATGTGGATTCAAAGTTATAGCCTCAACTAAACTCAGCCATTCATACCATCAGGGGTCAACCAAAATGAGTACAATTTTAGCGGGAAGCCAACAGTGGTTGTGCGATAGATATCCATGCCCCTGACAAATGAACGTCGAATTTCCACCATGGACTCTATAAGCAGAGGTGAGGTGGGCCGATGGCTCAGGGTACAAATATGCTGAGACCCTGAGTTCCAATCCAGGTTCCAGACGTCCTGTTTAGTCACCCGGTGGCTGAAACCAGGTTCCAGCCACCCGGTGATTAAGCATGGTTCACGGGCGCAGTGATTTGATGGTCGTGGCTTTGTCACCAATGACTCAACAAAAATCAATAGGCGTTACATTTGGCTTTCAAATTAATTTGATTACTCACCAGCTCTGAGCACAACAACAACAACAACAAAATATTGATTCGAGTGCCAAGCTGCAAAACATTTCTCCGCAGCGGGTCAAGCGAGAAAAACACAAGAGCTGGTGTGGAGATTTTCTTTTTTTAAATGCAGAAGTCATTCCGTGATGTCTTCTCGCACAGGCCACTCTCTTACACGTGGCGGTCGCACTGCTCTGCGAGAGCTCCGAATGGACGCTTCGTTATGCGACGCGACACCGATGCAGGGTTGCCACCTTTGCCACACAGTCGGTGAGGGTTGGTGAGGTGCCATACCCCGGCAAAATGTGCATACCGCCTGCTCCATCGGCACGGGATAGAGTGTTGCTCCCTCGCACGATTGGGTTTTCTCCGGGTGCTCCGGTTTCCCTTCACGTGTAAACACGTATTAATTGGCTAATATAACACATTCATATATGTAGAGGATTCCAGAGCTTGGGGTGGGCACCGGCTCCTTGTGTGGCTGCCTTCACCGCTTTCCTGTGCTTCCTGTATGTTTACCGTTGAGCGCCGCATTACCAAGTTGAATTACTATTTCCATATGAAAGTAAACAAAAAACGAAACATTGACCAGCAGACGCCCTCCTCCTGCAGAGCGAGCTACAGACCAAGCGTGGTGCTCCAGTGTTTTCAAATAGACCAGACAAATGGCTTTGATCTTTCTTGACTGATAAACCTTCATCATGTGCATCGGTGTTTCACACAAAATACTGGTTTTCAACACTTTATTGCCTTGCCCTTTTTTTACCCTATAACGGTTCAGAGGCTGTGCCTGTGAAATTTGACTTTTGCTGTTGCTTTTGGCTTTACGAGGCTCTGCGTACATCAGTGCACACAAGAGCCCTCTCTGTACGCTGCGTTTTCCAAACTCCGACGGGATCTGTCTGCGGCGTAGTGCGGCCTGCTGCGGGAATGTGGCCGTGTGGTTTTTTTTTTTTGGGTAGCAACGAAAAATAAACATCGCCGAGATTATTTATGAACTAGCCTCAGTGGCCCCCGTTCATCCCCGGGAATTTATGCAAACGTAATTTTTTGGCGACAGCTAGTTTTTTTTATTTTACCGACGCCCAGAGCTCGAATTTCTCATGGAACATTGTCCTGGCAATCCCTCCCCCCTCCCCAACCCGCACCATCCCGCCAACGGCACCACCCACCCAAAAACACATCCGGGCGACAACAGACGGAGGGAATATTTTCCAGAGCTCAGCACCGGACAGCTCCAGGCGCGAAACGAAGCCCCCCTTGGCGATGCCGCAATCGTAGCGTCGCCTTGCAGGGGGTCCGGAGGTAATCCTCCTTCTTCTTGGCCACAGGCAGGGTCGAGCATCCGGATCTGTTCAGTGGCACGCCGCGCCTGTGTATCGGTGGAAGGTGGTCGGGGGCGGACGTTTCCAACACACACAAAGAAAAAAATCCACAACGTTATTATTCTTAAGCCCGAGGCAAACGGGGCCCGCACAATCTGCCACAGCAGCAGCGGAGGTAATGCAACGACGACGGTGACTCCAGACCGACAGCCACGTTGCGCCCGTCGCGTTCGCGCGAGCCGCTTGCGATCGCGACCGAGCGCGTGCGCGCGCTGGCTGCATTCGTCTGCAGCGCACGCGCGCGCAGGCGCGAGCATTCCTTTTTAGCCCGGGATAATATATGGCCCAGGGCTATTAGAAAGCGCGGCGTGGGGCTAACGACGTGTCTGGCTCGAAAAAGTCTCCCCAACTTCCGACGCCGACACGATCGTACCGGGTAATCATTTAATGCTGAGTCGGAATAGGGGAGGCCCAGGACAGTCACACATCGTGTGAATGACTGCGAGTCACGCCTAGGTGCGAACAGGATTGTGGTGCAGCGCCCAGCCACTGCGCCGCTAGTGATGTCACCAGTGCACTTTGTGCCAGGCTAGGTACACTTTGAGGCCACCACGTCAAGTGATGGTGGCCTGCTTGCAGTCGTTCACGGGACACACACAGGCGTTATTGCCTGACTGGCTGAGATGACTGGCAGATGCACCACCTGTGTCTCACCACTGTGCCAACACATCAAGACAAATGGGGCCCCATGTGGCTGACGTCTGCAAATGCTGTTGGCGAGTAGCACCTACAAAGGCCGGCACGGTACACCAGAGGGTGGGTGGGTGGCCAGCACCACCCCTAACCGACTTTGTCTCCCAAGTGGCGATGCTTACACACCGCATCAGGTACTCATTTGAGGCTGAGTCGACCTAGGGGAGGCCCAGGATCGGTTCAGCTAATCGTCACTGTGTGTTGGTGACCGTGAGCGGGAATCGAACTCGGGTGGTCAGGTTTCTAGCGCAGCGCGCTAACCGCTGCGTCACCGCTCCCCACAATCAAACGACAACCGCCGTTCACCACGAAGCGGCGGTGACGTCACCACGGCTCTTGTGCCAGGCTACGTGGACTTTCAGATCAAGCATCGCTGTCCAATAACAGTGGCGAATATTTGTAACAGACCCAGGTGCCGTGGGTTGACTGCCTGAGACGACTGGCAAATGTGCCGAATGTGCTCCCCTCTTGCTGCGTTGTATCCGCTCGTCGTGGTGAGCGTCGCTCCCGCAAGACGCGCAGACCCACGTTCGCACGGACGGACGGACGGATCGCTTGCCCTCTACGACGCGCCACGGTCCGCCCAGACTCCTCCATGCATGCGGGCGCCCTGCAGACGGGCCAGGCGATCCCCGTGGTCCCGCGCGGAGTCGTGCAGCCCCCGCAGGGCCCCCTCCAGGGAGGCGTGGAGCCGCGCCGCCTTCAGCAGCGAGTCGGACATCTCGGCGAGACTCGCGCGCATTCTGCTCGCCGCGACACATCGGGAGGTCAGGGGAGCGGCACGGCGGAGAATCGTCGCGATCAGAATGTTTATTTAGAGCGGAGGTGGAATTCCGATGAGCTAATGAAGCTGTTTTTTTTTACAGATGTGCAGAGTAGGGCGGCGGGGGGGGTGAAGTAAGTTACAACAGCAAACGATACGAAGAAAACGATAGGAGTGCGAAATAGTGAAAATGGTAATCAAGTCAAAGACAAAGGCAGGTTAGGCCCACTGAACAACGTATCTCTTATTCTTGGTTCTTTCGGTAAAGTCACGTAGAAGGGAAATCATCATCAAGTGTGAAATCTACAGCAACCTTGTTTCAAATGTTCTTGCTGTGGATTTCACACATGATGATTGTTTGTGTTGCAGTCGAGACGTCGTGAGAATGTTATTGTTTTATATTTTTATTATTTTATTATTTCCCTTCTACGTGACTTTACCGAAAGAACCAAGAATATGAATCACTGCAGTCACGAAAGCTTTATATCAAAATTTACGTGTCTCTTTTCCAGAAACAACTTGGCCATGAATGAGAGGCGTCACTGCACCCCCAAAACCCTCTTCTCTCGGCCCGTGTCAATTCGCCCATTGCAGTGGAGTGGGCAGGTTGCTTGAAGCACTCGAATTAACTTCAGTACCCTCGTGCGGGATGACCACTTGGGGCCGGTTGCCGTTCTTAAAGTCTGCCGGCGCAAAGATGATACCGTCAGGACAGGAATCCTAATTGATCTGTGAATTTATTCAATTACCTGCACGCGCCGCCCTTTGAGTTGCGATGCGGAGGTGAGGCCGCCGGTAATTATAGCGGGGGGCCTGTGCGTGCCAACGTGCTGCGGCTGATCCGCAAAAATCCTGAGATGGAGCACTTCATCTGCCCGGAATTGGAGCATGAAAAGTGGAGCCGCGTTGGTTCAAGCGCGTGAAGCAATTGCGCGCTCCAGGGGATCACGGAGTTGAATTCCTGCCGGGGTTTCTCTTGCGCTCTTTCTTCCCCCACCGCGCAGATCGGATCGTCGCTCTGGCGTGTAATCACTTGTGTTAAACTCAGGACGAAGAGTACCATGTAAACATCCGATTCGCGATACAACAAAAAAGTTAAGTTATTAAAATCGGAGAAATTATCTCGCTTTAAAAATAATTCGCACTGAACTAATGCCGGGCGTGTCACCGACACTCGGGTTTGTGTTTTTAATCGTAAACATATAAAATTGCGGCCTCCCTGCCGGGTGAAAGACTCCTCCCACACGAGTCAACCATGGTGTTCGTTTCACCATAACATCACCACAACTAGTCACCGCTGATGACAAGCCGGGGCTGGAAATCGAGCTCGGGTCGTTGGGTTTATAACGGAGCGGGCCAACCATTACGTATTTTCTCTTCTCCCTCTTTGACGTTCGCGCAGAAAGCATTGTTTATGATATTCTAGGGCGATAAAGGAACTGCATATTTGGTTTACTCCCCTTGCAAAATACAATACAAGTTGGTATTTCGAGCGTTTGCGTGTACGGTCTCCGCATCTCTCTGCGCTATACAGACAGTTGGGTGGGAGGCCACAAGTTAGACAGGGAGAGAAGATCGTATGTGCGAGTGTTGCTCAAAACAAGTCGAGGTATAGCAGCAGTCACAGGCAGAGAGAGAGAGAGGGAGGAAGAGGCGTTCAGTGACCAAACTTCAACAGGCTCAACGATCGCTCTATTCCACGTGTTGAAATTAACTGATTAAAATGAACCAACGATGTGCAATCAAACGTGCATATTTAATTCAGAGCCCCAACCTGTAAACAGTACGCGGGGTTATCCGTGTAGCAGTAATACGAGAGTTCAAAACGTTCTGATAAAGATAATTTTGAAGATTAAAAAAGACGTGAACATACACGAGCGTAAATGTTTGTCTTGAAATGTACAACTTTAATTAAGAAGCCGAAAGGTTTTGCTCAGTTTTGGTACCTGGGTATGACCCAGGATTCGGACCACTTGAGCTGGTGGCACTGCTGCGATATTGGATTCGCATCCAGGTTTTAATCATCTTCATCGTAGCTGTATATATAGCGGCGGCGTCCGTTCGTACGAATTGCATCTGACAGTTGCCGAGGAACCACAGGCGAGCTACTGGAAGATTGCAGCCATGCGGTGAGCCGACGCTACCGATATTTGTCCAAGTTCTACGATCCTCAATATATCAAAATGTTTCGTGCCAATGGCTGAGTGCGATCCGCATCACCCGGAGGAAACCCCTTGCGTGCGAGGAGGTATCACTCTGTAAATTAACGCTTCACGGCTAAGTCTCCCGGGGTCTCAAGATGACTTCTCAAGACGGTTCCAGCATTGGGCTGTTTGTGACCAATCCAGTTATTGTACGTAATGAGTGTTTAGATAAACGAAACTATTTTTTTTATATTTTACCAGGTAGGGCCCACTGAGTTATATACAGTAACTATTTTTCGGAAGTTACCTGGCCACAATTGATAGCTCAACGAAGTGGATGATCATGCTGACATTCATCGCTGCAAATACTCTAAAACGCATGTTTCTAAATGTCGAGAGAAAAAAGCACAGATATCCTCCCGGAGACAAATCCACGCGACCACGTTGAAAAAAGACGCGCAGACTCTAAATATGCGGCAGGCGTCAGGGTCGTGATCGATCTAACGCACGACCTCCTGTTTAACCAGGCGAGGTAATTAACGTTCCACCACCGTGGCACCCCACGAGCTGGCAATAACAACTCCTAGCCCACACCTCACTGCCACAAGCCTTACCGACCTGCTGGTGGTGGGTTTGGTGGACCCATCCACCACATGCCACGCTCAAGCCTTGCTTTAAGCGTGCGAGCGAGATCGGGCGAGATCCACACAGCAGCGAAATCAGTGGCGAGTTTCTCGCAGCTCGGCTCGCCTCGGCGTGCAGCTCACAGAGCGAAAGGCAGTGTTTTTTTTTGGGGGGCGCCACGCTAACGAGATGTTAACTACCTCACCCGGTATACAGGAGGTCGTCGGTTCGGTCCGGACACCGACGCCTGCTGTATATTTGGAGTTTGCGTGTCTCTCTCCCCGTGATCGGCGTGGACTTTTCTCCGGGTCCTCCGGTGTTACCCCTCACATTTATAATCAAAATGCGTTTGGAGTGTTCGGCTGCTATACATTTCCACGTGATGATAATCCAACTTCGTTGAACTATCATTTGTAGCCAGGTCGCTTCTACAAAACAGCTATACCGTATAGCGCAGTGGCTATTACCTGGTAAAATAAAACAATTAATGAGTTTTTACTGGCAAATGAGGTTCCCATAGTGTAGATGCTTGCCCCGAGCTCTCATACTCTGATGGTGCATTGTCTTTGAGTTGTGCGCCTTTTGGCGTCATCTGGTCCAACCCATGTGAGACTAGGCTCTAAGGAAAGCTGTCTCGGGTGTGGACCAATCAACTTCAAGGACAGTGCACATTATCAGAGTTATGTTCTTTTGTTTGTATTATGACTACAGGTATTGCTTTCTATGCAAACATGACTCCTTGTAAAAAGGTGTCAGTTTTGTTGCCAGATAGAAGGGTAAAAAACCAATTATCATATTTTAACTGGCAAATGAGGTTCCCACAGTGTCAGTTTGTTAAAGTTAGTTTTCTGTGACATGCGACGCCGATGAAGAGCGCGCGCGACACGAATCACCTGACCGCCGCCTTGCCAACGGCATCTCGCTCTTGCAGGGTGTCGCCCGCGGCCCCCTCGAACGCTGCCTCGACTCGAACGACTCCCCGCTGCAGCTCGCCGTGCTCTCCACGCAGCGCGCTCAGCGACGCACGCAGGGCACCGGCGAACGAGCCGTGTTCGCCCGCCTCGGCCAGCACCGTGTCGCGCACGCTGGACAGCACGAGCCCGTAGTCGGACACCACCCGGCGGACCCGGTCCATCTCCTGCCTCGTGGCCGGGCGGCACTTGCCCTCTGCGGGGCGCGCGGGGCCCGCCGTCTCGATGGCGAAGGAGATGCCGCAGCGGTCGCTCCCGCTGCCGCTGCCGCTGCCGAAGACCTCCGCCGAGTCCGTGATGAGGGTAGGTTCTGAGCGATGGTCCTGGTGACCCGGTGGTACGACGCTCGCGGAATTATCCGTCCGTTGATGGCGAGAAGCGGTGGTCGTTGTTGATGATGATGATGTTGTTGTTGTTGCTTTTGGAGTGGTGGCAGTCGTGGTGGTGGGTCCATCGTGGTTCAGCGAGCGCCGAGGTGTAATTAACGGGCGAGGAGAAGGAGGAGCTACTGCCTGCGATTGGAACCACACGGAGGACAACGCTTCGAGTCCCGAGCCAGAGCCTCCGTCGTTGTCGCCGTCACCGCTGATGTGGCTCACGGCCCACGGGACGCAGAGAAGGAGCAGAGCCACGGCCCGGCAGCTCCGCGAGAACAGCATCATGAGGACCTCCTCCCTCGGATGAGCCGGCAGACGACGGCAACAGCTTGGGGCTGGGTGAAGTGCGCCTCGAAAACGATACCCTGAGCGGAGTGTCCGTGGTTTTTTTTGCGCAATACGGAGAGTTAAAGTTGGTGCGGTGCTTAAAATGTCCTGCACTAAATGTTTGCCCCCTGTTGATTTTACGGTTTCAGAGCTGTTATCAGAAGTCTGGAAGACCGAAACGCCGATAGACTTTTCCCCCCCTTAACAGTAGAGACACGTCAGGAAGGGAGATCGATTTACTTGGTCAATAACAGCTCGATACAACAATACGAACCGCCCTTACGGTCGGATGAAAGTTAGACTGGACTTCTTTAAAAAAAAATACTGAGCAGTCTAAAACAATAACGAAGCATAAATATTAAAAGAAGTTGGCGTGAACATATATATATGTGCACGTGAAAAAAAGGCAGATAGCTCGCTCTTAAGAGCGACTACATCTGTTTGTCATAACCGAATCGATTACAGCGCAAAGAACGAGCGGACACACACGGAAAGAATGCAAGCACTTCACCGAGTCGATAGGTTTTCTCACGGCACTTGCCAACATCGGAATTCAGCGGCTGCGAAAGCCGCTGACGATGGCCGCTGCAAGTTACGCAGACGGTGCCGTGAGCGAATCGGCGGCCCTGATGTCCTCTCGATCACCCAACCACGAGTTCACGCTGTCATCCAAATCGAGACCTTTCCCCGCACGCTGCGTCTCTCGTTCACCGGCGACGGCCTTTGACATCCACACGCCAGCATCACGACCGTGAGGTTTCACTATGATTATTAGTATTGCTTGCCACGTAAATAAAAACAACAGTCTAAAACCTGAACCCCCACACCCTTTGGTGAGTTGTAGTGGCGGAGCTGAAGTCGGCGAAACAGTTTTGGGTAGCAGCGCAGGCAGATACCGGCGCGTCTGTCTAGACAACAAAGACAAAGATTACCCCCAGGATAGCCTCAGCAGGCTGCTGGGGCAAGTGTGCTGTTGGCGAGTAGCAGCACCTATGAACACGAGGGGGGGGTGGGATGGCGTGGGTGGCCAGCACCGCGCACGAGACAACTCCGCACAAACTACAACGCATCGACTCCGTTACAAGCCGCGTGCCCCTTTTGAGCCATGTGGTAAAGGGAGATGAGAAGGGAGGGGGTAGTGGGAGGAGCGGTGGATTGTGAGGGGCGTTAAGTTGTGGAGGAGAGCGGTGTTTTTTTCTTCTTCGTGTTAGGGCACGGGGTGTGTTTGTGCGGACGAAAGGGTGGTGGATGGTGGTGGCCTCGCTCAGCCAGTAGCAAACCAAGTGAAAGCTTAGCGCCCCAAAGGCTCAATGTGCCCTGCATTCATGGGCAATATATTAGCTTAAATTCAAATAACTGCATCGTAATGTAAACACAATAAGCTAATTACGGTGACAAGCCGGTTAATATCTCTTGTCCATTGTATCTGCATCTCTTTTTTCCCGTCTCACGATATCGCTGTGTTTGTCTGCATTTCTATTATCTCACTACAAACTGTATATCTCGCCTATCTGTCTCTCTCTCCTGTCGTCTCATTGAGAGATGTTTGTGAATCAAGAGGTTGATGCCCAAAAAAACATGACAGTACTGTTGAGGGCCCCATTGTGGTCACACCCCAACTGAGCACCACCACTACAAGACCGCCACCTGAGTTGGATTCCCTGCCATGGTTGGTAACTGACCTTTGACTCGCTTGTGGGCCCTCCCCTAGGTGGACTCAGCCTTAAACACGAGTGCAAGCGCTGGCGCAGACACGTGGCTTTGGCGTGGTCTTGCCCACAATGCCCTTTATTCGTGTGACGTTCTGGCCTTAAGAGGTGCTCGCTAACACTAAATATATAATGGACATGTAAGGCTAAACAGAAGTTGATGTGTGTGTGGGGGCTGGGATAGCACTGAGTTGGGACGTGAAAAAGGCGGACCAGCAGAGGCCCGCTATGAAGCTAAAGTATTTTGTGAAAAGCTATGAAGAAGGGCCATTGGCCGAAACGTCAGCTATTACATATATTTTCCCCGTTTATGGCAGTGTTATTGACGAATATGTTGAGTTTTTTTTTATATATGAAGGCAAAAGGATCGCTTTACAAATGAGGGCCTGTTGCTTTTTCTCTGTTGGCGAGTGGGAGTAACAGCTGCTGTGTGTGAGTGCACGTGTGTGTGTGTGGGGAAGCCTTGTTTGTGTAAGTGGGCAGCACTCGCATATCGTGTTTCCTGCACTGCCCTTACACGTCCCAGCAATCCGAGGTTCCATTACTGGTCCCACGCACTCCATCAGAGGGGCATTGTAATATACGGTACGTACGACGTGCAGGATTGGAACGCCTCCAGGTTGACTCAGCCTAAAATCGGTGCCTTCCACCAATGTAGGTAATACCAAGGGGGGGCGGGGGGCGCAATGGTTAGCGAACTTCGCTTTGTACCTGGCCACATGAGTTCGATTCCCGGGCGGCACTAACATCAGCGGCGAGCGATACCTTAACAAAGGCCAGACCACCCACACCCCCCCCCCCAGACTCACACCCTTCCACCAGCCTGCACTCACCAGTACGGTGAAGTATGGTTAGGTGAGACTCCCATGACCGAAGTGGAATGTGCGAAGCCTTCCTCCAGCCGCGACAAACTGCACTCGTGTTTTCTGATTCAAAATGTCTGCTACGGTATCGTCAATTCAATGTGTCTTGTGGTTTTTAATATCTGACGCTCCTATTGAGATGAGGTTCGTAGCGTTAGACCAGGGGGTCGGCGACCTTCCGAGTGCTGCTCGTTTATTTCACTGCTTCGTGGCGTTATCTATTGAGGACCAACGTCTCTCGCATTGACCGCACGGCAGAGGTCGCAACCGGGTACCCGATACCCGGCTACCTGTACCCGGCCGGGTACGGGTACGGGTAGCCGTTTGCGACCCTGGTGCAGCCGGTTACGGGTACAGGTAGGCCGTGAGTCACTGGTGAGTCACCGTTTGTCACTCATTTCGGGTAGGGTACGGGTACGGGTAGGGAACGGGTACCCATTTGCGACCCTGGTGCAGCCGGGTACGGGTAAGGAATCAAAACCCGTTTGCGACCTCTGCCGCACGGTGCACTGCGGCTCTCGTTACTTCGCCTTGCCGATCCCCTGTGTGACACGTTCGGACCGTTTGTTGAGGTGTGTTCTCCATTGCTTTGTTCACCAGGTCTCTCTTGAAACGGAGACTTTTGGTCTGGATGGGCTCTCGTCTGGTTAAAATATAATAATATGCGGTACTAAATTTTGATTATAAGCTTTCGTGACTGCAGGGATTCATCTTCTTGGTTCTTTCGGTAAAGTCACGTAGAAGGGAAATAATAAAATAATAAAAATTAAACATAATAAGATAACATTCTCACGACATTTCGGCCACAACGCAAGCAGCCGTCCTCAGGTGAAGAACAGGTCTGTCGGAAAGACAGCGTCTGAATGTTCTTCACCTGAGAACGGCTACTTGCGTCGTGGCCTAAACGTCGTGAGAATTGTATTTATTACGTTTTATTTTTATTATTTTATTATTTACCGTCTACGTGACTTTACCGAAAGCACCAAGAAGAAGAATATACGGTACGGTTTAACACGCAGGCTTCCGAGACCAATATTAGTCACGGTAAAGTGTGTTTTTGTTTTGTGATCGCGTGAACATAAACGCGTCGCAAGTGCACCTCGACCCGACGCTTCCAGCCAGTCTGTAAGGTTTGTCACGTGACATTGTAAACAATGTGCGTCGGCTCTTGGACACTCCAAGTGTTTCTGAAGTAGCTACATATTCTCACGTTTTGTTCACGGGACAAACCTTACTCACTGGCTGTGCCTGGTGGTGGCGGGTTCAACGACGCATTTATATTTTCGCGATGTAACTCAAACAAGACCTATATTATGGATAATATTGGTCGCGAAGGGCAACGTGTTAAACGGAATATCGCAACAACCTATTGATATTACTGAGTGAACGTAGGTTGCAGGGATTCAAGAAACTTGCACCACGTTTCGGGTGGAGATGGGTTTACGACAAACATTTGCGTGATCTGACCCCCCGCAAAAAACGTGATCATGGATACACAGTACCGCATTGTATACGTATGTGCTGGGTGGCGCAGTGGTGAGTACAATGTGCTATCAGCATGGTCACATGAATTCAAATAAACAAAAAACGAAACAATGTTTTATTTCGTATATTACCAGGTAAGGTACACTGAGCTATACGGCTCTTTTTTTTTTGCAAACGACCTGGCCTGCTCATCGAAGTGGCCTAATCACCATGTGGACGTGTATGGAAATGGGGAGAGAGAAAACGGAGGACCCGGAGACAAATCAACGCGACCACGGGGAGACTTTTGACTTTTAAACCACAAATGAAAATCAACGCTATACATCCACGCGCTGTGGCGCTAAATGCAGCGCGCACAACACGAAAGAAAAGTCACGTGGTGGTGGTGGTCATCGCGCACGCCACGGTGACGAGCGAGCGCTTGAGAAGGTGACAATTAGGGTGCTGTCCACGCTGGTACAGAGGGATTTTCCGGCTCCCCAACGTTCGAAGAAGACGTGCACATCACCGACATGTGTGTGGTATGCGTGCTCCAGCCGGAGCCGCGCCTTAAGCAGGCCTCTGAACACTGGAAGCACAGAGCAGCCGTCAGTGTCACCTTCCAGCATCTTTTTTCAGAGAGACACGCAAACTCCAAATATACAGCAGGCGTCGTGATCAAAACCACGACCTCCTGTATAACCACATTTGGTAGTTATTGTCTCTTCACCATGGCGGCCGGTGGCGACATGTTAACTACCAGGCACGGCTAACATCAATGGCTCGTGGTAATGGACTCAGTCCTTGCCTCGCCATTAGGATCGCGTGCTCATCCCCACAAACAACACGAGTGCATTGACAGTGGCTGTAAATTCGTATCTGCGCTGCGTGGCCAACATTAGCCATTAGAGAGACAAAGCAGCCTGGACGTACATGAAATTAGCCGCATTCCATACCAGTTAAGTCACGGCACCCTTAATACGTGCTTACAAACAGTAGGCAACTTGAACAGACATCCTATAATTGTACACTGTAGCTCTTTGCTAACTCAGAAAACAGACTGGGCGTTGGGGAGTTGTTCTGGTTGATCGAACTTGGAATTGTTATGGTCCAACGTGTGGCTATGAAGTCAGCTTTAAACCCTCGATTGATTTTTTTTCGTGCTTTAAGTGTTGGTAATAAAAAAAAATATATAAATATTTTTTTTATTTTCATTTTAAAGCTCCCGTGTGAATCAAACACACAGCTGCTCTGGAGTGTGGCTCAAATTTGTTTTATAACGTGGAATTTCTGAATTAATCCCACATATATACGGCGGCATAATATCTTTTTTTTAAAACACAGTAATCACACACGTGACTGCCGAGCGCGTGTGTGCACGCTGTACGCACGAGCGGACAGGGCAGTGCAATAGTGAGTGCGTATTTAGTTTTAATTAGTGAACTGTGGGGGGGGGGGGTTGCGAAGGGGGAGGGGTGGACACGGATTTATAAACAAACCTGGGACCTTCTAAAGGTGTTACGCTTATCGGGAGCACGCATGCAGTGCGGCACAGTACATTGCGGAATGTGATTTTGCTGCTCACGAAAAACGCCACTAATGGAAGCCACATGTGGCACTGAGAATGAGTTAAATTCGTCAGGCACTTTGTGATTAAACTGACCCGGGCATAGCGGTGTATGCCTGTGATCCTGCGCTTAGAGGGCCAAGGGTTTATCGTCCTCATCATCGTCATCATCATCACAGCGGTCAGGATCACTCCACTGCTCGATGAAGATGTCCGCAAGCCAACGCTACCTCTCGTGATACCATGAGCGATGTGATGAACCGCCCGGCACCTGCCGATCCGTTCTTATTCTTGACCGTCATCAAAGGGTTGCTATAAAAATCTCAAAGTAACACTCTCACACTCGCTGGTATGCGACGTTGCCATATTAGACGGCGGTAGAGCGATTAGTATTATGCGGAACTTCTTTTGCACCGTACGTAGGTCAACCACGCTAATCGGATGTGCGGGAGGAAGGACAACATTGGTGTGGACCTTTGTTATTGTCCCATGTGTGTGTGTGTCTTTGTCTCCAGGTACTCTGGTTTTCCCCCACACGATACAAAACAATCCTTAAAATATCAATTATCCCAACATCCGTTTACAGGGTACTCTTGACAAAAAGCTATTCTTGAGGATGACTGAAGCGTTGCCGGATAGATAACACATTCCTGCGGAGGGAGCTGGTAGGAACGTTGGGTTGCTCGGTCAATGGCCAGGGTCAACGGCGGCGTGGTGTATTCCGCAAATATGCCCGACTGTGAGAGCGGGCACAAGCCGGCGTGAGTAGGTTAAACGTTGAGTTTGATAAGGGCACCACGGGGTGACCAGCCCCTCCCCACCCAGCCCCACCCCTCCCACCCCCCACCCAGCCCCACCCTCCCCACCCAGCCCCTCCCCACCCACCCCTCCCCACCCAGCCCCTCCCTGCACGACGGACACAATAATCCCCTGTGGGCTGGTGTAACCAGGAGGTTCCTACCAGTATAAAATGTATCTAAATTTTATTTATTTGGTGATGCTTGCTGTGTCGGCAGTGATGCGCAGGCACAAATAATCATTACCAATCATGAACACTCAAACGTTCAGCCAACCCTATAAACTCTGTAAATGAAAACTCGCAACGACCTGCAACGCCTGACCGTGTGTTCATTGTTGGAATGCACCCTTCGTCGAATATGCGAATGAATACAAAAAAAAACACCCCAACACATTCATCAAGAACACTGCCCTCGAAGGTAAACAATCTACACGAGGCGACGTTTCAGGCTCATGGCCCTTCTTCACAGCTACACGTGCGTTGAGGTTTGTTTTTTACCACGCACTGCGTTCACGCTCCTTATTGTAACAATAAGCCAACGATGAAATGTAGATGCTTCTGTGAAGCTAAACATGCCCTCGGTGCGATGTTTGACCGCATCTGGTCACGCACATTCGATGAAGGCAAGAGACTCAACCATCATTCGCCTTGCTGTGTCTCACGATCCCTAAGCACGCTGTTGCCATCACAAGGGGATGCAGGCAACTTGAGCTAGTCACCATGAGTAGAACATCGGCTAAATATGTCTGTAGAACTGCTTTGTGTGTTCCGTTTGTTTTCCTTCCACCCGCCCCGTACCACCGATTAGCACGGTTGGCTACGTACGGTGCGAAAGAAGTTAAATGTACATACATACACACACATGCATCAGTCCGAATCGTGGTGTGCAAACATCAATGGACTAATTCTAGATTTGAAGCTTTCGTGACTGCAAGGATTCATACTCTTAGGTTCTTTCGGTAAAGTCACGTAGGAAAAATAAGAATAAGAATAATAAAATAATAAAAAATGAAAATAACTAAATTAAATCACGACGTTTCGGAAGCAACACAAATTACTGTAGCGTAATTTTACTCGAGCAGTTACACCTGATGACGGAGGCTTGTGTTGCTTCCGAAACGTCGTGATTTAATGTAGTTATTTTCATTCATTATTATTGTAATTTTTTTACCTACGTGACTTTACCGAAAGAACCTAAGCGTATCAATGGACTACGCTACAATAACTAGTGATCTGCTGGGGGTACCGAGGCAGTGGTCAACATTCGACAATCCCATCGTAGCGAGACGGGTGGTCTCCAAATGGCAGTGACTGGTGGGTCTTCACTCTCCAGCGTGAACTGCTTCTTCCGTTTGACCCCGCGGCGATGACGGCCGTGGTGATGGCTGCGTTGACATGGCAAGCTGCACCTACGGTCCAGAAGCCATGACAGAACCTAGGCATGAGCCCCTTGGAACGCTGCCTCACTGTTGGCGATGTAACGGTGAACCCCTCTGTGCCGGCGAGTCAACGATGAGTCGCAACCATTGGAACCTCATTTTCCAGTAAAAAATATGATAATTTTTCTTTTTTACCCTTCTATCTGGCAACAAAAAAGGTGTCAGTTTTGTTGCCAGATAGAAGGGTAAAAAACAATTATCATACGATGAGTCGCAAATTAGGACTTCGATTCGAGTGAGGAATTGTTCGAATTTTTTGGCGTCTCGTTTTTTTTATATGAAAGCTCTTTTTGACGTTCAATGTAGTTTGTTTGCTTAACCTATTTGTAACACCATAATTTTCCAATAAATATATTGATCATTAGAATAAACCGAAAAGCATCTACAAGTTTAGATGCGCGCGCTCTGAGCGATAATTCACGAATCGATGCATCGTTAGGCCTCAAGTAATTGCATATTTTTTTTAATCGCCTCAAGCCTCCCGTACATCACGTGACTTCTGTGTGGCCACCCCCACTCTGAAGGGCTCCGCTCTCAGCTCCGCCCACTGTGAAAACAGACGCCGCTCCTCCGTGCAGCTCGCTTTTGCTCTCTCCTTCCACCTCTCTCCCTCTCCTCCCTCCATCTCTCCTTCCCTCTCATCCCCAACATTTTGGCTGGATCATTCCTTTTCGCCTTCCCTTCCTGCCTGGCGCTCCTTCTTCTTCCTGCTTGCTGCTCACCTTGAGCCATAGACCTTTCTGTCCGTCTTGGGGAGATCCGGCCCCAGCATTCCTTCCCATTCCACGTTCCTTTTTCCTTGTACGTTTATTATTCACTTGACTCCACTCACCTTCTCATGATGTGCCACGCCTTAAAGGTTGTAGAAATATATGTTTTATCACCAAGAAAAGTCATAGCCCTAACCCTATCTCCTGACTCTGGAAATGTGGCAAGATTTCTCTATAGTGAGTCGCAAATAGTGACTCAACTGTATGATAAAGTTTGTTCATATCGCATCATCCTTTAAAGAGTTATCATGACCCCATTATTTAGACGGACAGATGAACGGACAGACGCAATTGCCGACAGATTGATGGACAGACGGATGGAGCTACTGCATCCACACCGTTCGACCTCAGTTGGGAAGTTTTGAGAAGCAGAGCACCAAACACCAAATGCCAAGCACCAAACAGAGCACCAAGCAGCGCATCAGTATCGCTCTTTGCGCTGGCATGCCGCTACCGTTTCCCATCACGAATGTGCGCTGAGTGTGCACTGCGATTTTAGCCCTTCAGCCCTGGCCGTCGACGCGTCCTGACATTCTCAGTTGAGTGGCCAAGAATAAAACCAAAAAGTGGGGTTTGGTTGCGCTCTTTTTGCCAGGTCCACCAAAGGTTGCGCAACTTTTTTCTTTGGATCCGTTTCCTTCACAGCTGCGGGCTCGGGTTTCGAAATCTGAAGGGGACGGTTGGGTTGGTTTGGCTGACCCAGGGGCAAGCTATTAACTTTAGCAGAGACGTGTCGACGTGGAGCAAGTGCAAGCATCCCATTCATGCCACCCTGTCAACATCATGTTTCGACATTTTCAACTTTGCACATTATTCAATTCTGTACATACTATCTGCATTATAATAGCAGTGAAAAGTTGATGATGATGCTGATGTTGATAATAATGTTTAATTTTGATGATGCTCAGCTTTCAGATGTGCTTTTGCGGCCGCCTGGATCGTTCTTTCTTCCGATATGAGGAAGACAATGGAGCTGTGCACTTTTACATCTAGACTGAAAACTAATTTCTTAAGAATTTGTTTTCTCGTGTGTTTAGTTTATTGTTATTCCCCTGCACATCCAAATAGCACGGTTGGCCACGTGGAGTGCGAAATAGCTTCATACTACACACACATGTACGTAGCTGCCACTAATCCAGCACTGTGTAGGAGGTTGATGGATCACCGCACCACCAATGTTGTGAAACAACTCCCCCCCCCCCCCATGGGCGTAGAAGTGCCATACCCTGGAATTTGCCAGGGGAAGGCAGTACAGCAAGTGGACTAATCACCATCTGTTTCCATCTGTACGGTGGATAGATTGTGTTGCCCTTCTCGTAAGGGTTCGTTTTTTACGAGCGTTCCAATAATAACGTGTATGAAGTCAATACATTATCTGAAAACATCTTAAAATATAAATCTTATAATTAAAACCCAGCCTAGCAGGATCCTCCTGAAAAATAGTCGTTGGACTCAGTGTGGCTTTCCTGGATGGATAAATAACTATTATTACTTTGAGAATATATCTAAAACGTTTGAGCGTATTTTTGGAACCTGATAAGGATGAATTGTATTACTGTAGTTGTTTCAGCTACGTTCAAATGAAAAGCAACATAGAAATGTGCCTCATATGTAGGAGAACATTTGCAATCAGTGTATATTGCCTGCCTCGACACGTGGATCAGAAATGCGGACATTGTCACCAGAAAAAGTAACACAACCTGAGAAGTAAGAAATAAGTGTGCACTTGCAATTACACAAGAGGCAGGAAGAGAAACACGTGCATTTGAAAACATGTGCAACTTCGAGACGTCAGGTGGACGATTAAGAAGAGCGAGTGGGCTTAGGCAGGGAAGGTCGCTACAGAGGGTGTGATGTCAGTTACTAATCAAGACTGTGGCAACAGAAAGTGGCAGCCATAAGAGATGAAACGCACGCTTAGAAAGATGGAGGTAAGATATCAATTTGTTCCGCAGGTGCTAAGTGGTTTGTTCCATCACAAGGCCATGAGAGATGGGACACGGCTTGGGGAGTTTAACGCGTAGAAGTAGGCCTTCGTGACCAATTTATCCTTAATAGGGGGGGGGGGGGGGGGGTTGGGGGGGGGATTAGTTCGCGTAAATATAAATGCGTCATTAAACCCGCCACCACCCGACACAGCAAATTAATAAGATTTGTCACGCAAACAAAATGTGCCAATTGGTTACTAGTTCAGCACACTTCTGTGTTGGAGGGTAAACCTGCAACATTTACCATTTGAGTTCGACGTTTCGTCAGTAATGGCAAGCAGCCTCATCAGGTGACAGCCAGAATTGTGGAGAATTCCTCCTGTTTCGGCTTGGGGAGGTTTTCCCCCAGGAGCAGATTGACCCATGGATGCTGAAGATTTCGACGATGACGATAGCCACGGACTAAAATATATTGGCCGTAAAATTCGAGTTGGTCAAGCATTGGCCGTGTGGTTGTAAATACAGATGGGGGTCAATCCAGCCCAGGGTCACGAGCTCCTTTGTCGGTGGAACGACAGTGGCGAGTGGTGTGCGAATCAGTGCTGGGGCGTCCACCACCCCTTCACCAACGCGCACGTGACAGTGTGGTGAAGTATGGTCAAACTCCCACCCCCCCCCCACCTCTTCAATATCGACGGCTGTGGGAACGCCTTCATCCAGCAGTGGATTGAGAAAAGGGCTCAATTTTGTTATTTGATTATATCCAGGTGTTACTCCAGATAAACGGGATAGGGGTAAAAACACCGTGGTTCATGCCCCTTGGTCAAAGCAAACAGTACACCCCCGAGAACAGCTTAAAAAAAACATACCTCGTAAATAACCTTCTCCCGGCACGCTTAAATATGCACGGCTCATTTAAATACGACAAAGCAACCCGTTGCATGCTTACAGAGCGCAAAGCAACACAGCTGAAAGTGTATTTTTTGTGAGTACGATTAAAACAAAAACAAAAACGTTCATGGGGATGGGGCGGGGTGGGGGCCGATAGAAATGAAAATCATCCTCCGTCTTGGCCGGCAAATCTGTTGTGCCACCTCGAAACGCGAATGTGGCTGAGATGTCTCACGCCGAGTTTGGGTACGAAGTCGTCGTTGGGGTTACATTCATTGAGGGCCCGGTCGAGGTCTCACGATGTCAAGGGTTATGTTCACAAAATTACAGGAAAGGGGCCATTTCAGCACAGTCCACAGCAGCCGTTGTAGAAAAAAACTGTTTCAGGAGCAAGACAAAGCGCTGACTTTGGTTCAAAAGGACCGGGGTAGCTCAGACAAAACCCCAAAGAGAAAAAAAAATAGACATTGGAACTCTAGGCCGCAGGGTAGGGTTTCAGCTATGCAAATCGTTCACGATATGATATTACATTTCACAACTTAACGATTCATAATAAACGTTTTTTGGGGTTAGATCGCGTTATTTATAAATGTGTCGTAACCCTCCACCACCCGACACGGCCTGAGACGTTGTCCCACAAAATCATTAAGAAAAGTTTGATCTTTAATGCAAGCGTTATTATCGTGCCTACAACGCACGTGCGTTCAGATGATAGATGATGATGGCGATGGGTGATTGATGGTGAATGCTGTAATATTTATTATTCGCGATTTAGCTAATTGTTCGGTGATTCTGCTGCTGCGCTATTTCCAATTAAGAAGCAACTTAACATATTCGTCAATAACACTGTCGCCTTGAATGTAGAACTATATGATAGTGGGAATTCTGGGCAACGGCGCTTCTTCGTAGCACGAAATAGCATGAAAGTTTTTTTTTTATCATTCATGATGAATAATTATGATGGATGTTGAGTGATTGATGTTGATTTACAATGATGACGTAAAGGGGGAACTTGATAGCATCCTAGCGAGCTGGCTAACGGAGACATTCAAAGCAGTGACACGTGATGAACATTCTCAACGTTCATTAAATAATGATTGATAGGCTGAGGGCTAAACAGCCCCTGGGTGGCCGATCCATGGCTGTGTGAAGCTTGACAGACACACACACACGAACGCTTACAGACAAAGATTCCCTCTGGAGAGACTTACCACACCAGCTACTCATTTAAGCCTGAATCGACTAATGGGAGGCCCAGGACCGGTTCAGACCAGTTCGTCAACAATGTGGCCATGAGCAGAAATTGAACTCGGGTCAGCAAAATCAGAGCACAGTATCCTAACCACTCCACTACCTTACATGCACACACACATTCATACATAAACGCACACACAGACACATGCGTGCACGAAGCGCGCAAAACAGACAATGACAAAGATCCCCCGTATAGCCTGTAACCGACTGTTGGGACAAGTGCTCTTAGAGAGAACCTACGAACGCCGGTCCGACACACGAGGGGGTGAGTGGCCAGCACCAAGCACGGCCGCCTTTGTCTCCCCAGTGGCGATGTTCACACATCGCACCGGGTACTTGAAGCTGATTCGACCTAGGGGGAGGCCTAGGATCGGTTCGGATAATCGTCACCGGTGTTGGCCGTGAGCGGGAATGGGAATTCGGGTCACCGCTCACACCACCGTTCTCCACTACGCACGCACGAGTTCTCATGCACGACGCAAGACACCGACGTTCAAAACCGCACGCACCATGCTCACGGACAAATGCGCGCGCGCGCGAGCATGACTAGGTACGACCCCACGGTTGACCCTCCTACGACGGGCGAGCGAGGCTCAGCGAATGAGCGCAGCCCGCGAGGACGGACCCGCTTATTCATTCATCCATTCGTCAACTCATTCACGCACTCGGCTCACACGACCAGTGGATAGTTGGGGGCTGTCCATAAATGACGTCACGCACCTAGGGGGGGGGGGTCAGACATTTGTGACGATGTGTGACGAGGGGGGGGGTGTTTGAGAAATGTGTATTTGGGGGGGGGGGCAGAACTTTGTCACGTCATATTTGAGGGAGGGTCTGACTTTTTGTGACGCCGTGTGACGATGGGGGGGGGGGGTAAAAAAATCGTCCAAATCGAGTGACGTCATTTATGGACGCCCCCTTTCAGCGCTTCGGCGGTTTAGAACCTGGGCAATAATCTCACGCGGCATAGCTGGAAGGCGGCGTAACTCGGAGTCACCGGTGGCATCATTGTCGGCAGCTGTTGTTGAAACACCTGCTGCATGAAGTCCACCATCCGCAGGCTACCGTGTCTCACGGACTTGCAACAAACCATCTCGCTCCTTGAGCACGTGCTAATGACGTCACTCCTCCTCGGCGGTGGCTGTACCTATCCGAGCGAATGGCGAGGTAAAAAATGCGTCACGGCAGGTAAACGAGTGCAGGCCAGGGAACATGAGATGATTTTGTGTGCGCAGTGAATGCCTGTTTGTTGAATCTGCGTCTCTTGTGCGATGTCCTCTCGTCCATTGGTCGTCATCCCTTCTAGTGATGTGAAACTAAACTATGAAACTAAACATATTTATGTATTTTTTATTTTATCAGGTAAGGCCCACTGAGCCATTTTTGTATAGCCCTGTTTCGGAAGCGACCTGGCCACAAACGGCTTATCATGTGGACATTTGTAGCAGCCAAATAATCTAAACGCATGTTCCTAAATGGGGAGGGAAAAACCGGAGAACGCAGAGAAAAAGCCACACGACCACAGAGAGAGGCGTCAGGATTGGGATAGAAACCACGACGTCCTGCATACCAGGCGAGATAAATAACATCTCATAGCCACCGTGATGATGATGAGAGAGACACGCAAACTCCAAATATACAGCAGCAGGCGTCAGGGTCGGGATCGAACCCATACCAGGCGAGATAAATAACATCTCCTATTCTTAGATTTTTTCGGTAAAGTCACGTAGGTAAAAAATTTAAATTAAAATTAATAAAAGTAAAATAAAAATAAAAAAAAATAAAAAATAAAAAAATGTTTTACTTTTATTAATTTTACGTGACTTTACCGAAAAAACCTAAGAATATGAATCTTTGCAGTCACGAAAGCTTCAAATCTAGAATTAACATCTCCTAGCCACCGTGATGATGATGAGAGACACGCAAACTCCAAATATACAGCAGCAGGCGTCAGGGTCGGGATTGGGATCGAACCCATGACCTCCTGCATACCAGGCGAGGGAGTTAACATCTCGCCATCGCAGCGCCCTATGTGTCCTGCCCAATGTCGTGTACTAACGGTCAAGGTGATGTCCCCGATTTGCGTTTGTTCCCTGATCCATGCATTCCTCTTTCTGTGCCTCGGGAATTCCAGGCATACATCTCTCCGTGCTCCTTTGTGCGTTCGTTCAGCTTTTGTTCATCCATATTTTTTGTCAACGTCCATGCTTCCGATTCACGTGTCAGAGCAGGGCAATATTCAATGATTGACAACTTCAATTTTTTTTAGGGCATATTGGTGCACGTTGCTTTTCGTGACCAAAATTCATTATTCCAAAAGCACTCTTGAGCAGCCCTTGTCCGACTCTTTGTTTATCGTCGCGTGAATTAAATGTTACGGAGTGACTTCCTACTTGGTGCTCTCCCGGCAACTGGTGGGACCACCATGGGAAGGGGAGCAGAGGGAAGGATTCGATGTGTAATGCGGGCGAAAGCGACCTTCCGGATGTGACGTCACGAGGAGGCGGAGCCAGGTGACGTGGGTGAAAGGTAGGGGGTCCTTAAGCGGGTAAACCGGAAGGAGAAGGCAGTCGGGGTGTGAATGGAAAGGTGTGGGGCCACGCGGGCGTACGAGCCGAGGGGGCACCGTCAGAAGCGGGAGCCAACCCTGGGAACAGTAGGGAGCTACTGGGAGGTGTAAAGCTGCAGATAGAGATAGGCAGTAAGGCTGTGTGTGAGGAGCAGCGGGGTGGCTGCCAGGAGTCGCAGGAGCGACGAGAAGGCGAGACAGCACGAGGCCGTCAGAGCTGCAGCAGGAACAGCCAAGGGAGCTGTGTGAGAGTACAGCAGCGGAGCTGCTGTGGGGCTGCAAGAGCGACAAGAACAGCAGCGGGGCTGCTGATGTGGACTGGAGTGACATCGGAACCAGCACAGAGAGAATAAGAGAGACAGCCGTGTGGGAACGCAGTACGGACCGAATAAAGGACACTGAGCCAGATATCGTGGTCAAGTCTTTTATTACAGATGCGTTGAGAAAGGCAAAGGAGCGTAAACAGATAAAATTGGAAATTGGAGAAAAATTACGGAAAAGGAAGAGAGAAATGGGAGACAAGGGTCAGGAGAGATGAGTTTCAGTTTCAGTTCCTATTCTTAGGTTTTTTCGGTAAAGTCACGTAGGTAAAACATTAAAATTTATAAAAGTAAAATAAAATAAAAATCACGACGTTTCGGAGGCAACACAAGCTTCCGTCTTCAGGTGGATTTTTATTTTATTTTACTTGTATTAATTTTAATGTTTTACCTACGTGACTTTACCGAAAAAACCTAAGAATATGAATCCTTGCAGTCACGAAAGCTTCAAATCTAGAAGTTTCAGTTCCATTTATTAGGTATAGCCCTGTGAGCCGTGAGGCTCTTGACTCGGGTGCAACCGCAACAAACAAAAACATGAATAAGAAACATCTTAAAGTGACGACGCGCAACAGAAACATCCAGGAAAAAACAGTAAAATCTTCCAGAACAGAGCACCGTATATCAACGCTGTGTGCAAAAATATCAGTGGGATGCAAGTCGAACAATAACAACCATAACACAATTTAGATAAAGTTATCAGGCTAACTCCGTTCTTCAAACAAACATGGCTTAACAATACGTTTACGAAATCACCAAAATAACGCTATGAAAACAATGTGACAGTGATCATAGAAACTGTTATTCAAATTTAACAATAAACAATATACATAACATGTACAACCAAACTTTGCAGCCATAGCTGGCAGCATGAGTCACTCCATAACAGCAGAAGCATCAAAAATTTCAAATTCAATGAGGGCCTCAATGCTGCTGCATGGAGCGGCGTCTGTTTTCACAGTGGGCGCGGAGAGGGGAGGGATTCAAACTGGGGTTGGCCAAACACAAGTCACATGACTTACAGGAGGATTGAGCTCATTTAAATACGTGGATTACTACACATGGATATCAATATACTATTTGTAAGTCTGGTTTTGCGTATTAACTTTGCTTAGAGATAAAGTTAGAACTCAGGTCAGTGTTGGGACAAGGGTTACGTTAGTGCTGGCAAAACATCATAGGACAATTCTGATCAAAGAGTCTTGATGGCTTTTCTGGGTAAACCATAAACACATTCCTGCGGAGGGAGCTGGTAGGAACGTTGGGTTGCTCGGTCAATGGCCAGGGTCAACGGCGGCGTGGTGTTTTCCGGAAAAATGGCCGACTGTGAGGGCGGGCACAATCTGGCGTGCGTAGGTTAAACGTTGAGTTTTATAAGGGCACCACGGGGTGACCAGCCCCTCTCCATCCAGCCCCAACCCACCCACCCCCCACCCAGCCCCTCCCCACCCTCCCCTCCCCACCCAACCCCTCCTCACCCTCCCCACCCAGCCCCTCCCCACCCTCCCCTCTCCACCCAGCCCCACCCCTCCCATTTTTGGATGCACAACGGACGGACGGACACAATAATCCCCTGTGGGCTGGTGGAACCAGGTGGTTCCTACCAGTATAATTCGATATACACCCAGAGCATGCATATATATTTATTTTGGAATATTCTCAGCTGACAATGCCATTGCACACAATGTGATAGCAACAGGGCCGACACAAACAGTTGCTCACGCTGCAAGCATCGCACGCGCCCATCCAATGAAGACATTCTGGCTGTGGAGCGGGCTACGTGGCATTTAAAGACACGTATCATTAAACCGGCTACGACTTCCCAGCTAAAACTGCTTTTTTCCCCACGAATTAAAGCGCTGGCACGTCTTTTACGAGTTATATAAATACAAAAACGGGTTTTACGTTTTGCAGGAGGATATGAGAAGCCAAGAGTAAGAGAAATTGATTGTTTGTATCGCACGCTTTCAGATGTGCTTCTGCGGCCGTCTGGAACGCTCTTCCTTCCGATGTTGGGAAGCCACCGGAGCTGTGCACGTTTAAGTCGAGATTGAAAACTGATTTCTTCAGGACTGCCTTTTTTATTTTTAGTTTTGTTCTATTTTCCCCCGCACCTCCGATTAGCGCGGTTGGCTTACGTACGGCACGAAAGTATTTCAACGTACGCGCGTTGCTCGTAAGATGCCCGCGGTTGGGTTTCAGTTTTCTTTGGCTTTCACTCTGCCCTGCAGGAAGTGCAACGCAAAATGCCAGGGCGAACTGACATGCAGAGAGAGCGAGCGAGAGAGCAAGACGTCATTGTGAATTCCTCCCGGTTGAAACGCAAGACCCGCACGCGCGCGCGCGTGTACTTGACGGAATGACATTTCGTTATTCGTTTTTATTTTAAATGACCCTCCTCCTCCTCCCCTGCCTGCCTTCGTCTTTAAATCGCCGTCAATTTGTTTGTTGTTGTTGTTGCTTTTGCGACGCCGACCGACGGGGCCAGCATTTCGTCGGTCGCAACGGCGGCTCCGATTCTCGCTCCCCTCGCGTCTCCGCGAGCACCGAGTGGGCGATAGCGTGGCGCCATCTCCGCCGAACGGTTCGCTTCACCCCCCCCCCCACCAGCGCCACCACCACCCCCCCCCATATGGCTCGCCGCTCACCAACGCGGCCAGCATGCGTCACTTCTAATGCGCGCTCGCCAAACAATGAATACCGCAGTACGAGCAAAGCAAGCGCACCGGCTAAATGTATTATCGGTGTGCGTGCGTGCGTGTGTGCAAGCTTGTGCGTACGTTATACAGTATCGTAATGATAAGACTTTGATTTTGAACAATGTCTTCGTCTAAAAGGTGCTGTGTGTGGACGCACATGTTCTATCCGAACCGGTTCAGGGTTTCACTTTTTATTTCTTCCACATCAACCTTAAATAAGTACCTGGCATGATCAGCACTGGGGAGACAAAGGCGGCCAGGCATGGTGTCGGCTACGTCACCCCCTGCGTGCTCTGCTGTGCTGTCCTTAAAACGTTTTGGCGAACAGCACTTTCCACTCCGGTCTACAGTATAAGGCTACACGACTTTGGGATTTTGTAATAGTGGCTAAAGTGCTGCTCTGCACTGCAAACCTTGGCGATTATTGGTCATATACAAACTTTCGTAGTAAGTGGTATTTCAGCTTTGTCTGGCCATCCCCAAGGTTGACTCGGACAATAATGAGCATCCGGTGCGATGTGTGAACTCTAGCAAGGGGAGATACAAAGGCGGGCAGGTGTGATGCTAGTCGTGTAACCTTGTACTCCATACTGACCATAACACGTGCTCGCTATCTGTATATCGTCGCCCCGTGATGCGTCTAAACGTTGTGGCTTTTGTATCTTTGCCGTCCGTAACAAATACACCAACGGTGAATACGTTACCGTTGAACGAACCACCCAAAATAAACGCGAACACACGGGGGGCAAAGGTCACCCAGATAAACAACTGCTCGGGCCAGACCAAGAGGAGAATGAAAACTGCTGCAATTATTTTGTTCCCACCCCCCCCCCTTAAGCCCGTGCCACGTTACTCCTCCCTCCCCTCCCTTCCCTTCACCTCCATCCCTCGCCCCTCCTCCTATCCTACTTGCACCCAAAGGGAGGGCACGGCCACCTCTAGAGACGTCAGCGGGTGGAGGGGCACGCGCGGGTGAAGGGAAGGCGGTGGCAGGTTTAGATACGGTTCCAATTTAAAACACCCCCCTTTCATGTCACGGAATGTTCTGCTTCTCATACTTTGCACACGTGCGCGCACGCGCGTGGGCTGGGTGCGTTTACGCGTGTGCGTGTGAACGTGCGTGCGTGTGTGGCGATTATCTGAACCGGTCCTGGGCCTCCGCTAGGTCGACTCAGCCTCAAATGAGTACCTAGGGAGACAAAAGCGGCCGGGTGTGGTGCTGGCTACCCACCACCTCGTGTGCCGTGCCGGCCTTCATAGGTGCTCGCTGACATCACTTGCCCCAAAGTCTGTTAAAGGCTATACGGGGGATCTGTCTTTGTTGTGGTGGAGACTAACAGCCCTTGCCCCATCAGCCGATGTAGGCTATTACATGCGTGCCTTTCTGTTGTGACGGTGACATGGAGAGTGCAGCGGTTAGTACACTGCGTGAGCCTCTGCCTGCATGGATAAGATTAGTGGCGAGTGGAGTCTGAACCAGTTTTGGGCCTCACCTAGGCTGTCCCTTAAATTCTGTAGCATTTGAACATTTGCACTGGGGAAACAAAGACGGCCAAACGTGGTCACAGCACCTTCCTGTGTACCGTACGGGCATTAGTAGGTGCTTGCTAACAACATTTTTTTTAATATACATAATAATGACATTTTTTCAGTCGGGCAGGCCGGGAAAACAACTTTGAAGTTGGAATTAATTAAATGTTGCAAAAAAAGTGTTTTGTGTAATCAAGAGAAAGGATTTAACACGTATGCTGTCGCAACCAATATCATCCATAATACAGCGGTTTTTTTGGTTAGATCGCGTAAATATATAAATATGTCGTTACACCAGCCACCACCCGACACAGCCAATTAGTAAGGGTTGTCACGTAAACAGACTGTAAATGTTGTGGCTTTGCTTTCCAACACACCGGTGTGCTGTACTAGTGACGAATTGGAATGTTCTGTTTACGTGACAAACCTAATTTGCTGTGTCGGGTAATGGCGTGTTTAATAACAACACATTTATATATTTACGCGATCTAACCCGAAAAAAACCCTGTATTAAAGATAAATAATGTGTTGTGTTGGGCGGAGGAGCATGCGCAGGATGGAGGAGGCCATGCGACTGAGACGGGCACTTGAGTGGCACCCAGAGGTTGGCGACCAGATGAGAAGACCTCAAGCCAGATGGTGGTGGTGAGACTTCAAGAGTGGCCCTTAATAGACACATTGACTTTGCAGCAATTGGAAGAAGAGCTAAAGTCAGAGGGTTTTTGGCCCTTGAGATTATTTCGATTATTTTGCTGCGATGAATTTCCACATGATAAGACTCATTTGTGGGCAGGTCGCATCTGAAAAACAAGTTAATATCTCATTGGACTTTATCTGGTAAGATTTAAAAAAATACTTGTATTTGCATATTTTCAAGCAAATTTATTTACGTTTCCTATACTTTGCACGCCTCTCGTGTTTTGTATTGTTTGTTGTTGTAACGTTCTGACCCGCCCCAACTGGACATATGTGAAACAGAGCTTCATAGCTCATCAAATTCCTCCAGTATGAATACATATTCTTATTTCTGGTTCTGACATTGATGGTCAGGTGTCGAACGTGCAACACTTCTTAGATCTGGCAGAAGGAAGGGGGAGCCACGGTGAGATGTTGAGGCACAAATGGCATTGTCCGTGAAGGCCTCTCAGTCGGAGTCCCTGAGCCCTCAGTATTTCTATAGAATCCCCAGGATTTCTGGAATGTGGCGTTACTTCCCCCAACCCCGCAGTCGCCTCCTGCATTACCGTCTCTCCCTTCCCCCCGCTGCCCTCTCTCTCTCTCACCACGCCACTTCCCCAGCTCTCGCACGGCCGGATGTCTAGACACTCGATCGCCCGGGATTCCTCCACGAGGTCAGTGCTGCCCTCTCCGCTGCAGTGACGCTCACGTCGTTTACCACCCACACAGTCGAGGGACCACCGTGCATGCGGGAAGCTGATGCAGTCGTTACTTCCGCAGCACCGCATGCCACCATTCCAACTGCCATCCCTCACCACCACCACCACCACCACCTTCCCACCAACTATCACCCGGCCAGCCTCTACCCCACAATCATCTCACAGATGTGTTTGTCATCGCCCTCTTTTTATTTGTATTTTACCAGGTGAGGCCCACTGTGCTATAGAGCTCTTTTTCAAAAGCGACCTGGCCACAAATGATAGCTCAACGCAGCGGTTTATCGTATGAAAAATGTATAGCAGCCAAATAAGCTGAAGGCAATGTTGATTTGAATTTTTCGTGACTGCAGGAATCCATACTCTTTGGTTCTTTCGGTAAAGTCACGTAGGTATAAAAAAATAAGTAATAAATTACGACGTTTCGATCGCAACACGAGAAATCGTCATCAGGTAGAAAGATACAGCCGTAGAACTGCTGAACAAGAAGTTTATCTTTCTACCTACGTGACTTTACCGAAAGAAAGGCACTTTGATTCTAAAGGTGGAAAGAAAAACCGGAGGACCCGGAACAAAACAACATGCGACCACAAGGAGAACACGCAAACTCCTAAATATTCAGCAGGAATCAGGGTCGGCATCGAACCCACGACCTCCTGTACATCAGGCGAGGTAGTTAACATCTTTGCCACCATGGCGACCCAATTTTTCCAACGCTGTCTCCCCAAATGACTGGTCCTGTCTCTCTTATACCATCTATGTACTGCATATTATTAAACACCATATACGTAGTGAGGTATTATATTGCGTTGATAAATCCAGTTCATGTGCAGGTGCTAGATGGATTGTTGCTTTGCAGATTTGTGATGTGGTGGCTTGTGCATGACTTCATCTTGTAGTGGATTGAACATGGCCGATGACGACGATGCTGATGATGATGATGATGGAAAAATTGAAGACGGCCGCTTGGATCTAATGGCCTATTCTTTGGGATGATGTTACGGGGTTAACTTCAACGAAGGGACCTCCTGAAAGGAGAGTGCTGAGTCATTGTGGCTTTCTCAGGTATGTAAAGGTCACTATTATCGTGGGCATTTATGAACAAAAAAAATCTAAATTTTAGTTCAACTGTGCTCTCGGTGTAATGCCACGAGACAAAATATCCATTCATAACCGAAACATCGTGCACATTTGATGCCAATCATCATTTGGTAGCAAACCGGATTTTTTTTTTTTATATTTCACGGGGTTAGTGTCCACCAGTGGATCGTTACACTAGGTTACAATGCTTTCTTACTCCGTCCAGTTCGGCCTCCTTAGCTGAGCTCAATGAGCCATTGGGTGTTAACGGCCCGCGTGCCACTGGCAGCCCCTGGTGGCCTTTAGTGCCCCCCCAGCTCCCCCAGACAATACACAACACGTGACAACACCCCCATCATCATCGTCATCATCCTGCTGTCAAACCCCCAATGGTTTCACGTGTGTGCCGGCCCTCACACTGATGTCGTCTTCTCAGCTAAATTACCCCCCCCCCCCCCCCACTTTCCCCCTTCCCCACCACCTCTGAAAATGAGTGAAGAACCGTCGCTCTGCGGTGTTTGCGCTCGTAGCCACCGGAGTCGTCTATGATGGGCGCGCCCGGTCTCATTGCAGGCACCGCGCAGGGTTCGCGTTTGTTATTTCCGGAAGACGGCAGCGAGACGACGGATTGCGACTCAAATCGACCGTCGTGGAAATCGGCCAGCTCAGCGGTTTTTAAATCCTTTATATTAAGTTCGCTTGCTTGCTTGCTTGCGTGCTTGCGTGCTTGCGTGCTTGCTTGCTTGCTTACGACCGTGCAAATCTTTCGGTCGTTTTTTAACCCACTTCCCGTGATCCAATCGAGCTGACATTTTGCACACAGACTCGTTGTGCGTGACAATAAATTTTCGTGAAATTTTTTTTTCCAAAATTTTACACTGTTTAGGGATATTTTTTTAAATATTTAATTACCAACTGCTTAATGCTGGCAGACAATCATCTGACCCATAGGTGGCAGCCATCTCAAGCCAGAGGACGAGAGGACTCTAGCCGCCACGCATATAAAGGATTTATAGTGAAAACTTTGTTTTTACGGGTTAATTTTTTTTTATTTGCGAGCGGTTACAAGAACAAAACAGGGGACATGCACCTCGACAATGAAAGCTGATTAATCCCTCGTGAGAGATTTTAGACAACAACAACAACAACATCACCACTATTTGTCTGCCTGCGTGTTTCAGTGGTGGAGATAATGACAGCGGCAGTTAGTGGAGTACTTATCTCTAATGGGTTTCATTTGTGTGTTTGAGTTTTTTTGTTTAATGGGTCGGAAATTAACGCGGTTGAAATGCGTGGCAGAGGTTCGCGGCTCAACCTCGGCGGCCGCTCTGGTTAACACCGCCAGGGAGATTAACCGACAGAAACATAAGCGCTGGTCTGCTTCACTTGCGGGCGTTAAAGACCCAATGCATGTCATTCGCAAATGATGAAAAAAGAGTCGGTCATTGCGAGCCTATGGCACATTTTACGAAATTATACAGACACACGTTCATTCACACGTCAGCAGAGTCTCTTAATTGATAGCCCAAAAACTACGGGCGCTACAGTGGCGAGATGTTAACTCCCTTGCCTGGTATATAGGAGGTCGTGAGTTCGATCCCGACCCTGACCCCTGTATATTTGTAGTTTGCATGTTCTACCCCGTGGTCGTGTGGATTTTTCATCTGGCTTCTCCGGTTTTTCTGTCCCCATTTAAAATCTAACATCACCCGTATATGAATGTCTAAGTGATAAGCCACTTATCGTTGAGCTATTATTTGTGACAAGATTGTTTGCCCGTCCTAGGACGGAAGCTGTAATATTTACGAAAAAAAATTGAGCAGAGTATAATTGTATCTTGTGTAAATGTAATGGCAGTGTATCTTGCACGAAAGTATGTCATCAAACACTTCACTGCAGTTCACTGTAGCAATGTATATAACTGACCTTACATTTGTTCAAATTCGCTGCTCTGATGCTTTATTCTCTTCTGCTTTCGGTCGCTGGGGATGAAATAGATTTTGAATTCGATACAATATCTGCAAAATCACCGAGAAATGTCTCTTTTACCATAATGTACAAGCATAAATTAGACTTACCTTTTGTCTCAAGTGCTGAAGAAATAAATAAAGACACCAAATCCTCTTTGTTGCTGCGTAGCATTATTTATTAGATCAACTTTCAATAAAGAAACGTCAAAATTAAAGCGAATTTGCGAAAAAAAAAATTATTTCCACCCGACCTTCTGCGTAAGTGTAAAAATCCACCCACTCATGAATATTAATGAGGGGGGGGGTGGCATGTGGAGTGACGTCACGTGCGTGACACACCGACATTCTTGGCTTATTATCGTAGTAATAGCCTAGTGGCTTCTGAAGAAGAGCTATGCAGCTCAGTTGGGGGCCTTAGCTGGTAAAATAAAATAACAGTTTCGTGTTTCTATTTGCTCGCTGCCAATGCGTCGGGGGTCAGGGCGAATGTTTTAATTCGACTGTTTTGCTGACGTGGTTGGTTTTACGAGCGTCGCTCTGAGACCCGTAGAACGGCTGGCTGATCTCCCCCTGCAAGCCTGAACGGGCCCTCAAGCTGAAGCCAAAAATAAAAAAAATACGTTGCTTTTTAATACTTGATTTGCATAATTGACTTCGGGAGAGTACAATGGAAATCTGCTCATTTACATAATTGCCTTCATTGTAACGTTACAATAATAATAAAAAAATCCAGACGGAAAAAAGCGGTTTCATAATGAATGCACCAGCTCTCACAATCGCTGCCCCAAGTAGCTTCGTGGGTGCGTTGAGCTCATAGGCATGAGGACGAAACCCCTGAAATTCGGCGTCGAAATTCTTGTCAACTCCTGTTAGTTCCATTGTCATTTGTGCTCTCTCGTTCGTATTGTCTGCCTGGTGTGTTCTGTCTCGCTAGCAAGTCAAAGCCTGTCTCTTAAACATAGCACCTAATGCTCCTGTCACCCTGCACTACAGCTCCTGTCCCCCTGCACTACAGCTCCTGTCACCCTGCACCACAGCTCCTGTCACCCTGCACCACAGCTCCTGTCACCCTGCACCACAGCTCCTGTCACCCTGCACCACAGCTCCTGTCACCCTGCACCACAGCTCCTGTCACCCTGCACCACAGCTCCTGTCACCCTGCACTACAGCTCCTGTCCCCCTGCACTACAGCTCCTGTCACCCTGCACTACAGCTCCTGTCACCCTGCACCACAGCTCCTGTCACCCTGCACCACAGCTCCTGTCACCCTGCACCACAGCTCCTGTCACCCTGCACCACAGCTCCTGTCACCCTGCACCACAGCTCCTGTCACCCTGCACCAGAGCTCCTGTCACCCTGCACTACAGCTCCTGTCACCCTGCACTACAGCTGCTGGAGCATCAGCATGACTCACCACCATCACCACCACCGCCTCCTCCTCTCTACACCAAGGAGCGGGTCCGTGGTCACTGCCGTGCTGCTGATGATGCTACACACTCGCAGCAGCATTCAATCACCACCGACTTTCAAAGAGACACTTGAACGACCCCCACATCTTTCACCCCTTCCACCTCTTCCACATCTTGCCCCTGACTTTCTAGCGACGCCGAGCTTTGCTCTGAGCCTCAGAGTCACGGCCATTAAAACGTCTGTCAAACATTGTGCTCGTCACAAATCGCATGATCATCATTATTATTATTATTGATTTGAAGCTTTCGTGACTGCAATAATCCATAATCTCTGGTTCTTTCGGTAAAGTCACCTAGGTAGATTCAGGTGAAGACGGACGCTCGTGTTGTGACCGAAAACGTCGTTTTTTCTTTCATCATTTTTTTCTATCTACGTGACTTTACCGAAAGAATCAGAGAGTAGTATTATTATTAATTAGATTTTTCCTTGCCACGTTTCACCGGTGCCTGGTTAAGTACGCGAGCGTGCGGTGATGTGAGCCGCCGCCGAGGGGAGAACGGTCAGCGATCGCGCTCGCCGCTGCAACTCTCGGAAGCCGACCCCTCTGCTTCGTTGGCAGCTCAAACGAGGTAGCGATCGCACGGCGAGAACGAATGCTCGAGAAACAGGGGCGGTTTCTTCATTAGGGCGATTGGGCGACGCACCACCAATGTCATTCAACCACAGAGTCACGCTAGCCGTCACTGTGCCTCTGGATATAGTCCAATCAGCGTCATGCTACGTTCTGTGGAGTACCGCCTCTTTTTGGGCGATTTCCCTCCAGCTGAGAATCGCCCCGAGTGGTCCCATAGACTTACATTCAAAGATGTTTTTTTTCGAACGGGGGCGCTGCAATGCATTCTCTATGGCTTCCGGGAGGGCTCGCCCTAACGTGCTTACGTCATCATACGTGCTTACGTCATCATACGTAAGCACGTTTCATCCAACAAAATAATTTGTCGCCACCTAGTGGAATCTTTAATAAAATAAACTTGAGTGGATTGTATTAATAGTGAGTATAGAAACAAACAAGATGTATTGCAAGAGTCACTTTATTTTTCATTAATATTAAAGAAGTGAAGTTGCCTTTACATGCTTAAGCTGTTATCCATTGCATGGGTGGACCTTATCCTTATCAATCATCCAGACATTTGCCCCCCCTCAGAGATTTTGCAGGAGCCGCCACTGCTCGAGATGGTGATCCAACCACGGCGCGCATCGGAGCACGAGCGGCTCTAATCGAAAGACGCACGTGGCAGACCTCAACGGCGCCAGCGTTGGTGTGACGGGCACCGATCACGCCGCCACGTGAATATTCATGACGCGACCAACAGAAACGCACCACCCTCCCACACATCAAAACGAATCTCATCCGTGGCGGTTCCACCGCAGGGTGAGAGAGAGAGAGGAGCGAGAGGGGGAGGGAGTCGACAATGAATGAACGCACGCCAGCAGTAGGAAAATGCGGCGCTTTTGAGGCAAGGGGTCAGTGGATCATTTCGACATTTGTGAAGCTCTCAATATTCGTCAGGAAGTACAGAACGGTTTGTTTGCAAACCCCATCTGTGTGGGCCTAAGCGCGATGGCGAGAGAGGTTAACTTCCTCGCCTGGTATACAGGAGGTTGTGGGTTCGATCCCAACCTTGACACCTGTGTATATTTGGAGTTTGCGTGTCTCTCTCTCTTATCATCATCACGGTGGCTAGGATATGTTAACTACCTCGCCTGGTATGCAGGAAGCCGTTCTCTCTCATCATTATCACGGTGGCTAGGAGATGTTAACTACCTCGCCTGGTATGCATGAAGCCGTGGGTTCCATCCCAACCCTGACGCCTGCTGTATATTTGGAGTCTGCGTGTCTCTCTTTCTCTCTCCCCGTGGTCGCGTGGATTTTTCTCCGACTCATCCGGTTTTTTTCCCTCCACATTTAGAGACATCAGTTTTAGAGTATTTGGCTACAATTAATTTCCACGCGATAAGCCACTTCGTTAAACGATCATTTGTGACCAGGCCGCTTCTGAAAAAGAAAGATATATAGCTCAGTCGGCCTTATCTGGTTAACAAAGAAGAAAACTTTTGATTTAAAGCTTTCGTGGCTGCAGGGATTCATATTCTTGGTTCTTTCGGTAAAGTCACGTAGAAGGGAAATAATAAAATATAAAAAATATAGAACAATAAAAAATTCTCACGACGTTTCGACTGCAACACAAGCAATCATCATCAGGTGTGAAATCCACAGCAACCTTGTTCCAAAATTTATTTCTGTGGATTTCACACCTGATGATGATTGCTTGCGTTGCAGTCGAAACGTCGTGAGAATGTTTTATTGTTTAAATTTTTTATTATTTTATTATTTCCCTTCTACGTGGCTTTACCGAAAGAACCAAGAAGAAGAAGAAAAAAAAGTTTAGTTTCCCCAGCTCGGGCTACGTGCTGTGCATTGCTTCTCCGGAGCGTTTGTCAAGAACCGACTGTGGGCATCGTTCAGGCGCCACTGCCTGCAAAACGTCGCTTTTGCGCCACAGCCTTCCCGCTCCTCGCTACGTGGAGTGGCGGAGTGGATTCCAAATGTCCTTTTGATGATTTCATTCGATACAGAGCTTGAGATCAAACGCAAGCACCCCCCCTCGCTCTCACCCCCCGCCCCCCGTTATTACGCATGCTAAATCATTCAGCTTACCCCCACCACCCCACGCGCATAAAGCGGAGCATAAACGTCTGGAGAGAGAAGTGTGTGGGGGACAACGCGAATTTCCAACTCACACCCACGCGCTCGCACGTGCCCTTATCTCCGCGGGCAAACGTACATGTTTCTCCCTAATGTGATGGACATTAGAGAAACCTGTTGCGACGTGAAGGGTCACGCCCGACGGCAGTGTCGCGTCAAGAGAAATAACAGCGCACGAGTTCATGGCACAGACACTGCGCGCTGCTGTGCGAACGCGTGTGTGCGCGTGCGTGTGTCTGTGTGTGTGTATGTGTGTGGATGGGGAGCGGTAGTGTAGCGGTTAGCGCGCTGCGCTATGAACCCGGCCACCCGAGTTCGATTCCCGCTCACGGCCAACACCAGTGCCGATTATCCGTACCGGTCGTTGGCCTTCACCTAGGTAGACTCAACCTCAAATGAGTACCTGGCGCGGTGTGTAAACATCGCCACTGGGGAGAGAAAGGCGGTCGGGCTTGGTGCTGGCCACCCACTCCCTCGTGTTCCGTTCCAGCCTTCATAGGTGCACTAACAGCACTTGCCATAACATTCTGTTAAAGCTATACGGGGGATCTTTATACTTGTGTGGAGGGAGCAGTAAGTGTTAGACGTTAGCGGCACGGCGCTACGAAGCTGACGATTCGACTTTGATTTCGGGTACCTGAACCGATCCTTGGACCTCGACCTTAAACGAGCACCCACTGCTGACAAACCACATCCCAACGGATACGAGGTACTCGTGTGCGATGTTAAACCATCAGCGCTGGGGAGTCAAAGTTCTACCTGGCGTGCCGTTGGCCACACTCGGCCCTCTGTATCTGCTGCGCGGACCTTAATAGGTGCTCACTAACATTATTTATCCTTGGAGTTCTTTGGGGCTATGTGGGGTGGGGTGGGGGAGGCTTTGTGTACACTTTCTCTCTCTGTGTGCACTCTCTCTCTCTCTCGTGTGGTTTTAATTTTGCACGCCCATGATCTTTCCTACGTGTTATTTTGTTGGCTACAGAAGACGAGCTTTTCCTGCCAAAGGGCAGCTCGAATGTCGCAGGGAGAATGTTTGCAATAACAAACAGGCCTGGCAGAATTCCTTTTTTTCCGCGAGGTTTACAAGAAATACAATAACCTCAGAAGATGTTCTACATTTTTCTACTTTTTTTAAAACACATATATGCACACACATATGCCAGGACAGCAACGTTCCACTGAACACTCCTCAACGCTGTGATGGACGGAATTAATGATTTACAAAAGGAGGTTTGGATGGCACAGATAGCCCCGTTTCATCCGCCAGCCCACACCATAACCCCCACGCAACATCGCACGCACAGTCGGCTCACTCACACTCTGCACTCACCCAGCGGCCGTGACGTGTATGCCAGGGACTCCTCTACTTACGAACATTCGACTTACAAAACTTTCAGAGATACGAACAAACATGTGCGTATGTCCAGTTGCCTGTCCGGACCGAGAGTTGTAAGTTCGACCGCGGTGGTGGCATCTACATCTGCTGAACTGGAAGAACCAGCGGCATCTACATCTGCTGAACTTGAAGAACCAGTGGCATCTACATGAGATTTTACAACCTTTAAAGCAATTCCCCGTGTTTAGTGTAGATGTCCTACAACATGTTTGGAATCGACAGGATTAAGGTTGGACTTACGAACAGATCTCTGGAACCTAACTCGTTCGTAAGTAGAGGACTCCCTGTATGTTTGTACGTTGGACTTATTTCGCACCGTACGTAGCCAACTGTGCTGATCGTAGGTGTGGGGGAAGGACAACAAACGGAACACAAAAAGCGGTGATAAAAATTATTTGTTTTCAATCTAGATGTAAAAGTGCATGTTTCCAGTGGCTTCCGAATATCGGAAGCAAGAGCGTTCCAGACGGCCGCAGAAGCGCATCTGAAAGCGCGCGATGCCGTGACCATCGCCGTCTTTGTTTGACGGTCAGCCAGAAGCTGCAGCTGCTGCTGCTGCCGCTGCCGCGAGGATGAGCGGTGACGAGATCAGCAAGGCATTGCGGTTCGTTTGCGGCATGCGCTTTGCTCACGCCTGCGCCCTACACAATAGCTGCAGACACGGGCGCGCTGACACCTGCTCCTCGGTGACTTTGGCTGAGCCAACGATGGGGCTGACGGAGCCGAGACCTCCTGCTGGTGGTGCTCATCGCTGTGCAAGCGTTTGTCAATCACTATACTTGACCAAATAGGATACACCCTAGGGTTACCAACCTACTTAACACGCACAGTCATCTCCTCCTCCCCTTCCCTGCCCCCCCTCCCGGCAACCCCCGCGTGTTTCTGTGCCCCCCCCCCCCCGCTCCCCCCCACCAATTTTTATCCACCAGCTGTCACAGATTATATATATACTCCGCTACTTCCAGGTTATTGCGGGCAGTTCCTAGGGAATTATAGGGTCCAGCACGTCACAAGACACTGCATTGTTACCTCATAATGTGGTGTTTGGCATCGTCGAATATGAGAGTAGAACGAAAGCCCCGCTTGTGTTGTGAAAATCATCTGCGGATCGTGAGAGGTCCGTCGACGCGCATTGCTGCGCATATGGAGTTTGCACGTAAATCGGTTCCAATGCCTCCTCGAGCCACACTAAATTCACCGGGACGCGAACAAAGCAACGCGATCCCTTGAGTGAAAGCGCGCGCGAGTCGCCACGTAGAGGCGCGTGGGACGAGGACACTGAACCGGGGGCTAAGAAGTTCGTCACCGCCGAGAGATGGAAAATGCGGAGCGACAACAGCAGTTCATCTTTGTACGGCTAACGATGTGGATTACATGATGGGCCCCTCCTCTTGCTCCAGAGGAGGCGCGTGGTTATCACCACGGGTGCGTTCACCGTACAACCCGTGCCCGTCTCGCTTGACCTCGTTCGAAACAATGGGAGGAGGAGGGGGAACATTGCGTGCCGGCGCCATGCGCACACATTTGCTAAATTAGAAAAACATTCTCGCAAATTGCTCAACTGGGATTCCACATGGCAGCGGCAGCAGCAATTATCGCCACCCCTCCCACCACAACTCCCCCCCCCCGCCCCTCCTGGCAGACAAATGCCCGATTGCAGGCCAGGTGCCGAGTCGCCTTGTTTCATACGGAGACAGCTGCCACTGGGGGTGACCTTTGGTGTTGAGATGAGCTGTGCCAATGTAAGGCCATCTGAGACGCTCCCGTCAAAAGCAAAGAATTAACATTCCAAACTCATGTTTTTTTTATTTTGCTAGGTAAGGCCCACTGAGAAGCGATCTGGCCACAAATGATAGCTCAACGAAGTTGGATCATCATCTGGACATTTATAGCAGCCAAATGCTTGAAACGCATGTTTCTAAATGTTGGAGGAAAAATAGGAGGACCTGGACAAAAATTAACGCGACCACGGGGAGAGAGATAACACGCAAACTCCGAGTATACTGGCGTCAGGGTCGGGATCGAACCCACGACCTCCCGTATACCAGGCGAGACAGTTAACATCTCGCACACCGTGGCGCCCGCGATATCGTACTTATAAACAAAAGAGTGAATCGAATTCACGACATTTTATTGGCGTATTAAAACTGTTGTTTGGACTCAAGTGTGACCATCTCAGATGGTATCGGCAAAAAACAAAAAAAATGATTTGCTCCCCACGCGCCATATAATCAACTCTAACACCGAGCTCGCAACTCCCACTGTGGGGTCTGTGGAGAGCAGCCCACGGTGGTGGGATCCGGCCTGACGGGGAATTCGTCGCAATCAGAGTGGAGTGAATTGTGCCGTGCTCGAGTGCGCACGAGACCATTTCCAGGGCCGGCACTCGAATAACACCCCAGGTTAACTGCAGCATGCAACATAACAACAACAACAACAACAGGAAACAGGAGAGTGTCAACATGCCTCTCAGGATGTGTATAACAAAATAGATAAAGGCGCTGATGTGCACCTGCTTGCTCGCGGCACTGCTGAATGAAAGGCCTCCACTATTTATGTATATAGCCGAGCAGCCGGCTAAAATCAAGTTTCAAGTTTCATTGATTAGGTATAGCCCTGTGAGCCGTGCGGCCCTTGAGTCGGGTGCAACCGCAACAAACAAAATATGAACAGAGAACATCTTAAAGCGACCATCATCCGTGTAACAAATCAAATGAACTCAAACACTCGAGTGGCAGTTGGCCTACTCTTCCACGTCGGGCAGACACGGTGGAAGAGGTTGGCGTATTCACACTTTACACCCACCGCACACGACAATGCCAATCCACTGACTACGGAGTACACATTTACACTGATGAGTGCGAGCTGAAGAATGGCAAGCGAGAGCACAAGGTGGCCCCAAAAAGCGCTACAAGGACACCCTTAAAGCTTCCTTGAAGAGCTTTGGATTCGACCTGAAAAGCTGGGAATCCCTAGCACAGGACCGACCTGCCTGGAGAAGAAAAGTACAGGACGGTGCAGTCCTCTGTGAGAGCAGGAGAAGCTCCTGTGCTATCTTGAAGAGGCAGCAGCGCAAATCTACCAAGGAAGGACGTGTGGCTGCACCTCAGAGCTCTACATCCTCCCTGACCTGTCCAGTGTGCCACAGGGAATGCCGGGCTCGGATTGGCCTCTTCAGCCATCTGCGCACTCATCAAAACCCAACAAAATGACAAACGTGCCATGGTCATCATCAACTTTGATGGACGATCAAGAAGATGAAGATGAGTGCAGGACAAAGACGCTCTCATGGTACTGGGTGGGATTTGATAAACTGTCCATCGTTGCTTCAGATGAAAGACTTTAGCCGGCGACCTGTGGCATTACCGCTACACCGCGTTCAGCAGCTCGCCCGTGGCGATGTTATGACCTTCAAATGACTTTGAGCAATATAGAAAGCCATACCCTGGCTCGCCAGAAGTGCAGCGCAGCTAAGTATGAACTAATATCACATCTGGTCCCTTCTGTATGGGATAACGTTTCCCCCCTCGCACGCGTGGGTTTTCTCCTTGTGTGTCCAAGTTTCCTCCCACGTATATAAACGCTTGTGAATCGGCTGACAAGATTTGAATACGCAGAGGATTGCAGAGCTTGGACAATTGTTCGCAGTAGCAGCGCTATCGCCTGGCTGCTGCCTTTCAACATGTAGTTCCTCGGCGATTGTGAGATGCAATTTGCGTGAACGACGACGCTATATACACGTACAACGAAACATTAAGAGTGTAAACCTACGCTGGCTGTAGCGGCTCAAAACTGACGGACGTAATAGAAGCAGCATGACCATTAAGGGTGAGCAGTTTGGCAAACAAAAAGTGGGTCACGTCTCGGCACGCAGACCTAATGCTGGCGAAGGGGGGGGGGGGTCTCGTGGTCTCGTCTTTCAACCCTTCCAAGTGGCCAGGAGCCAAAGAGAATCGCTGCTGATTTCACGGAGATTTTGCGGGCAATTTGCGGGCAGTCGTGAGCTTTGGCTCGCACTTCCGAGTTGTCCATCGAACGATGCATTCTGATTGGTGAAATGTGAGCAGGTTAGATGTCGTGTTTATTATTTATCAGTTTGAATTTCATGGGGGAGGGGGGGGCGAGCAAAATGGTGGGGTAGTGGTTAGCACAGTTTGCTAAGAACCTAGTGACTTGAGTTCGATTCCTGGCGAGTGATTTCTGAACCAATCCTACTGCCACATCTTCTACCATCGTGATGTCCATGTCTCCGATACATTTCTCACAGCGAGTAAAATGCACCGATGGAAAGCTTTCTTCTTCAGCCACAATGCAATATTGTTTTTCACAATCAATTTTTTTTTTACAAACGCAGAATTACGTTTCGCCGATACATTAGTTAACCGATGCTTTCTCAGTCTAAAATCTGTTTTCAGTAAAATTTTCCACCGGCTGTTGCGTGTTATGAAACTAAAAACGTGCTTCTCAGAGGAATCTCGTCGTCGGCAAAAGCCCCCTAACCGATGAAGCGCTCGACTAGGCCGGCGGTGACGTCAGTGATGGGGCACGGCGGTTGTTGTTGTTGCAGAAGTTCACGGTTTAGCTCGCAGCGGCCGCCCTGATTAACACTGCGGGTTCATTGACCGCTATGTTAATAATGCGCACCCGTCTGCCTCATAGGGGACGTTCGAGATCCCGTGAAGTCATTCGCAGCGAGAGTAATGTCATTGTGTGCCCAATTTGACAAAAAAATACACCGCAAAATTAACTCAATTTGGATCTACATATAAATCAATGCACCGACTGTGAAAACGGGCAAAACACTCCGATAACAGAGTCTTGAGACTCAGTGACGCTTTGCTGGGTTAACAAGCGAAATCATAAATAATCGCCATCACTTTTTATGAGGACGGCCCATTCATTTGGTCCCATTGGAAGCCCCCCCCCTTGAATGCGGTCCAAATAAAGTGGTCTGCGCTGTCCAGTTACATTTTCTCTTCGGCCGTGTAGATCCACAACCCTGGGGGCAGCCCCCCTCGTTTTGACCGTTCATGGGAGCGCAGCGGTGCCGTTCTGGCGGGTTTACAACAGCGGCGGTGCGGGCCTTTTGAGACCTGGGCCACCCGCTAGAAACGGCCTCATTATGTTTAGGATAATAGACCATGTGTGCAACGAAGCATTTCTTGTAAGCCCGTGCCAAAGCCATAGCCGGCACAACATCTTTCAGCTTGTTATGAAATTATGAATCGTTTTTTTTTCTCATAATTATTATCATATCAAATTCGATTAGATGGCTTGACCATTTATTTACAGTATTTAGCTCAATATTAAGCGCCAATTAATCAACGAGCTTGCCGAGCACAAAAACGCGGTGCATTGTGCGCACAGTGGGCGAGATGTTTATCAGACACGTGGTTTTAGAAGAAGAAAGAATTACAATCACCCCGTCAGTGACATCGCCCTCGTGTATAAAGGTAAAGGTGCAGCCCTGCGATGGTGGTGGGCGGGGGGGGGCGCAGGGGAGAATTGACGAAACTTGACCCCATTGTTTCAAATCGACCTCTCGATTGCGAGAGCATCCGTTGTGCTCTTTGGTTGCGAAAGTGCAAGGATAAAAACGCATGCGGACGGTCTGGCTTCTGTCTCCATGCCGGTGCGCTCCAGTATTTGTTTGCATTATTAAAGTCTTTGTCCATGAAATCTTCATTCGCCGCATAAAAAAAAACTTTATTGGCTGCACAGTTGGTGGCACTCACGGTGTCGCATGCGGATTTAAGAGCTCTGTCCTGAATGTGACCATTCATATTCATGTGCACGCGTGTGTGTGTATATTGATGCAACACACACACTACCGGTAGTGTAGCGGTTAGGGCGCTGCGCTACGAACCCGGCGACCCGAGTTAAATTTCCGCTCACGGCCAACATCAGTGACGATTATCTGAACCGGAACTGGGCCTCTCCTAGGTTGACTCAGTCTGAAATGAGCACCTGGTGCGGTGTGTAAACATCGTCACTGGGGGAGACAAAGGCGGCCGGTCGTGGTGTTGGCCACCCACTCCTTCGTGTGCCGTTCCGGCCTTCATAGGTGCTCGCTAACAGCACTTGCCCCAACAGCCTGTTACAGGCTATAGGGGAGACCTTTGTATTTTGTATGCATTTGCAAGTGTGTGCGCGTGTGCTTGCGCATATGAGTGAATGCACACGCGCATGCGTTTGTGTAGGTGTGAGCGTGCGTGGAAGTCTGAGTTATGTCTGTGCATAAGTAGTTGTGGGGAGCGGTGGTTAGCACGCGAAGCCGGCGACACGAGTTGTGTGTACGTTGAGTTTGATTTCCGCTAACGGCCAACACCACCGACGATTAATATGAACCGATCCTCCGGAGGATCGACTCGGCCTCAAATAAATACCTGATGCGAAGTCTAAACATCGGCACGAGGGAGACAAAGGCGGCCGGGCCTGAAACAGCAGTTGTCCCGAGAATACGTTGAGGCTGTGCGGGGGATCTTTGTCTTTGTGCGTGAGGCAGAAGTCTGCGTTAGGAGTGGCGGTCACGGTTGTTAGCGCCAGAGGCTGCGCTAGAAAAGAGCAAACTAAGCAAATGATCAAGGTCCCAATTAACTCAAGAGGTGGTGGGCTCATGCGATAGGCACGACCCAAATAGCATCCTCAATTAAAATCCGAACAAAGAAAACAATCTTCAAAAGACGTGAATGCCAATGTTGTAATCTATCTCTCTCATCTCGTGACTTGCGTGTGCATCTCTCCTCTGATCCAACTGCATTGTTGTCTCTCGCCTACATCTGTAAGCCTCCCTGGCATGAGTTGGCTGTCTCTGTTCATTTTTCGATTTAAAGCTTTCGTGACTGCAGGGATTCATCTTCTTGGTTCTTTCGGTAAAGTCACCTAGAAGGAAAGTAATAAAATAATAAAAATAAAACATAATACAATTATTTTATTATGTTTTATTTTTATTATTATTTTTCTCTACATTCTCTCTCTCTCTCTCGTAATTTTGCCGAATTGAACAGAGACATCTTCTTGGGTTTTTCGGTAAAGTCACGTAGAAGGGAAGTAGTAAAATAATAAAAATAAAACATAATGAAATAATATTATTATGTTTTATTTTTATTATTTTAATAAAACATAATAAAATAATATTATTATGTTTTATTTTTATTATTTTACTACTTCCCTTCTACGTGACTTTCGTGACTGCAGGGATTCATCTTCTTGTAGTAAAATAAGTAGTAAAATAATAGAAATAAAACATAATAATATTATTTTATTATGTTTTATTTTTATTATTTTATTACTTCCCTTCTACGTGACTTTACCGAAAGAACCAAGAAGATGTCTCTGTTCAATTCGGCAAAATTACGAGAGAGAGAGAGAGAATGTAGAGAAAAAAAACATCGTAGCGGAATACCAGCGCAGATCGCACAAAAAAAACATAAGTCTCGAGCGACGTGCAGAAACGTGTCCAAATCGCCAGCCGTTGTGCCACGGTGCAATTCTTCATCCAAATGCCGGCGAAGGCTTTTTCGCACATGCGCCGTGTTGCTTTTCACACAAGTGTTCGGGTCTTGCTGGAAACGTTCCTCTCGTCTCGTGTTTCTTCGGTCATCTCACTGGGAAATTTCAATTAAAAGCTTTCGTGACTGCAGGGATTCATCTTCTTGGTTCTTTCGGTAAGGTCACGTAGAAGGGAAGTAATAAAATAATACAAATAAAACATAATAAAATAATTCTCACGACGTTTCGGCCACAACGCAAGCAGCCGTCCTCAGATCTGGTCTTCACCTGAGGACGGCTGCTTGCGTTGTGGCCGAAACGTCTTTTAAATCCGTCATCGTTCTCTATTCAAATTAAGCCAGGAGGTTCATACCCCTGTTGACGCCCAACCTTAACGACGCGGCTGTATTTCTCCTGCGATGTCAATGTTTTTATTTGTCTGTTGTGTGTGTTGCTCCTGCTGCGCTCACGCAGCCCACGGATCTCCCGTGCGAAATAGCCGGGGCAGCTGGCGACGGTGCAACGAATCAAATAAACTGAGACCCAAGTTCACGACTCAAGTCTTTTTCCCCTCGCCCCCTCCTCCACCAGTCTGCCAAGGGGGTGGGACAATAGCCACCCCCCCCCCCACACAGAGCCGTGGCCCCCTATGGCGCTCCCTGTGTGACAGTAAATTGCCTGCATCGTGTCACACGAGCGACTCGGGTTAATTGCCCCGCAATTCATTAATGAATGCACTGTTAATTTCACGGTTGGCACATAGTTGGGGGTAGGGGGGGGGAGAGAGCTCACAACAAGGACACACTTAAAGGGGTCAGATTGACCTTAAGGGGAACGGCAAAACCCCCACGCACCGTGCCTCGCTCACCCCACCTCCATCTCCACTCCTGTTCCATCCCACCATCCCCCCTCCTCCACCGCCACGCGTTAATGCGAGCTCCTGCTGAGGTCAGGCGACTCTCCGTCTCCAAGGGACTGCCAGTGGGAATGTACAGGTCGCAAGGTGCCGACCGCCTGCTTTATTGAGGTCCTTAAAGGAGAGATGACCACGTCTTGGAATGAGGCAGTGTGTGTGTGTGTATGTTGAAGAAAGTACTGTATTGAGACTCGGGGGAGGGCTGCCTTTCTGCTAAGCGACTTACGTTGTAACAATCACTGTCATTATCTGGTCAAGAAATGACCTTGCTAATTTGCCGATTAAAACGTGACAAACGTTCTCACGGGAAGTAGGGCATTAATCATCTGCCTCTCGTTTTGCAACTCGCTTTTGGCTGGCCATCGAGCAAAGACGGTCACTGCATCGCGCGCTTTCAGACGCGCTTCTGGGGCCGTCTGGAACGCTCTTCCCCTTGCGATTTTAGGAAGCCACTGGAGCCATGCACTTCTAAATCTAGATTGAAAATTACTTTCTTTAGAACTTGTTTTTTTGCGTTTAGTTTGTTGACCTTCCCCCGCTCCTCCGATTACCACGGTTGGCCACCTACAGTGCGAAATAAGGTTCAACGTGAATCTTGATGACGACCGCTTGTGTTGCGATCGAAACGTCGTAGTTGTTTTTGTTATTTTCTTTGAAGCTATCTACGTGACTTTACCGAAAGACCCAAAGAATATTAATTCCTGCGGTCACGAAAGCTTTAAGTCATGAATCTTGACTTAAAGGTTTCGTGACTGTAGGAATTCACATTCTTTGGGTCTTTCGGTAAAGTCACGTAGATGGGTTCAAATTATTAAAAATGAAATAAACAAAAAACTACGACGTTTCGATCACAACACAAGCGATCGTCATCAGCAGGAAAACAGAGGGGGAAAGCTGCTAAAAGCAGAAATGTGAGTGACTCGATCAGATGAGACTTCCTGTCTCGAAGTTTATTGAAAGATATCATAGTTAAGTGGAAACCCTCCCCGTAGAGACGGTTAAATTTTGACTTAAAGCTTTCGTCACTGCAGGAATTCCTTGGGTTTTTCGGTAAAGTCACGTAGATAGGGTGTAATTTTCTTTGAACCTATCTACGTGACTTTACCGTTAGACACAAAGAATATGAGGTTCAACATACACACACTCGCGCACGCACACGCACTTCCACACTCAAGGTGGCCTCACCACATGGCTTGTGCCAAGCCAGCTGTACTTTAAGCCCACGTGAAATATCGACAGCTTGTTCGGTCAAAACACACAGATCCAGGTGCTTATTGCTTGACTGACTGAAATGACTGGCTGATGCCCCACCCCTCCTGCCCACTGTGCCAACTTTGCTTGCGCCCGACACGCCACTCATCGCTGTGAGCGTCGCTCCTCCGACCTTCATTGCTACACAGGAGAACGGCTGCCTCCAATTGTCCAATAGTGTCCTTCATGAGCTTTCGCCACAGAGGCACAGTCCGACAAAGACAAAGATCCTCCGTATCGCCTTAACAGATTGTAGTGCCGAGTGCTGTTAGAAGGCCGGCACGGCACACGAGATGGTGGATGGCCAGCACCACGCCCGGCGGCCTTTGCCTCCCGAGTGGCGATGTTAACACACCGCACCAGGTACACATTTGAGGCTGCGTAGACACGCACACACACAGACAAAGACGCACACAGAGGCACGCACGCCTTACACGGCAAGAGCAGACGCCGCGCAAGCAGCAGCAGCAACAACACTGAAGAAGGCAAGAAGCTTTTAATCAAATTAATTTCCCCCTCCTCTAATCTAGCTTTGTTCCAGCTAATGGGCACCGAAAGGCCATTAATCTTGTGGCCTTATTGGGCCGAGATGGGGGCGCGAGTGGCGTACACGCTTGGGTGCATCGTGACAGCCGTGGGAAATCCGTGTTCCCGTGGAAATGCCATCACGCTGCCCGCAGCGAGAGATGGGAGGGCGAAGGGGTTGGACGGTGTTCCCGTCCCCGCGATGACTGCACTGTGTAACACATTTTCTTTGTCCCTGGGTAGTAAGTGTTATTTCCTGTTTGCTTATGCCTCAAAAGTACAGAAAATTGCTATTATTCCCCACAAACTTTGCTTTTTTGACCAGGACAGTGATATTTAGAAATGTACCTATTTTCAATGAGAAAACGTGTGCATTTGTGTCATTCCTTCACGTAAAGTCCCGGTCACAAAAGCCAAATTTGTGGGTAATAATCGTCATTTTCCATACATTTTAGTCATAAGCAATTACAAAATAACACTTACTACCCAGGGACAAAAATCGTGTTAAATAGTATTGTCATCACCGCGAGCGCTAAACTGCTCCCCCACCCACCCCCCCACTCCCCACCCCCCCACCCCCCCCCCCACTCCCCACCCCCCCCACCCCCCCCACTCCCCCACGTGTCCTCATCGAGGCAGAACCAGCGGCGCGTGGCGGACCAGCCAGCGGCGGCGGCGGTAGCGCTACGCTCGCCTGCAAATCGGCGCACAGCGGAGGCGACGGTGGTTTGTGGATCACGCGGAGCATTTGCGAGGCTTGTCACGGGTACGGCAGCACAGCAAGTGGGATAATTTTCATCTGTGCAGGATTAATTGTGCGTGGTAGGGGGGTTGGGGGTTTCTCTCCGGGCGCTGCTCCGGTTTCCTATCACGTGTATGAACATCCCGATACGGAGCTTCGGCAAATTGTTGGTGGCCGGATCTAGCGGCTGCCTCTGCCATTCTCGCCTGTCGTTTCTCCGGTGCGAAATCTGGACCCGTTACGTTTTGAAATTAAAATTGCACAAATGACGCTATATTGTACGGAATACAGTGAGGGAAACAAGTACACCCGTAAAAACAAAGTTTTTCACTATAAATCCTTTATATGCGTGGCGGCTAGAGTCCTCTCGTCCTCTGGCTTGAGATGGCTGCCACCTATGGGTCAGATGATTGTCTGCCACCATTAAGCAATTGGTAATTAAATATTTAATTTGTTTTCCCTGAAAAGTGTAAAATTTTGCAATTTTTTTCTCACGAAAATTAATTGTCACACACAACGAGTCTGTGTGGAAAATGTCAGCTCGATTGGATCACGGGAAGTGGGTTAAAAAACGAGTGAAAGATTTGCACGGTCCTAAGCAAGCAAGCGAACTTAATATAAAGGATTTAAAAATATATTCGCCTGTGGAGGACGCGGGGATCGATGCCGCGACCTTTGGCATGGGAAGCGAGGGCGCTACCAACTGCGCTACTCCGCCACAGCCTGTGGAGGGGTTACGCTCTGGGCTCTTACACTGTGACGTTCAGCCAAAGCCATGAATGAGTTCTATTTGAATATATGTAAAATATTTGCCTAAAAAGTCTAAAATTTTGGGAATTTTTTTTCACGAACATTAATTGTCACGCACAACGAGTCTGTGTGGAAAATGTCAACTCGATTGGATCACGGGAAGTGGGTTAAAAAACGACCAAAAGATTTACACGGTCGTAAGCAAGCAAACACGCAAGCAAGCAAGCGAACTTAATATAAAGGATTTAAAAAGTATTTGATCCCCTGCTGATTTTGTACGTTTGCCCACTCACAAAGAAACGATCAGTCTATAATTTTAATGGTAGGTTTATTTGAACAGTGACAGACAGAATAGCAATAACAAAAATCCAGAAAAACGCTCGTTTTCAGTCACCACGTGACGTTCATCGTTTGAGTTTGTCCACTAGACTCTCAATACCAGAAGCACCCGCTTCGATTCCAACTCCTGGCGCGCGCAGTTGAGAGAACGCGGCGAGTTTATTGAATCCTCCCCACCTCCCGGTCCACCGAGCAGGGACATAAATAGGTTCACCGAGGAACGTCGACCGGCAGGTCGCGTGTGACGGGGTGACGCGTGGGTGTGAAAGGGGCCGTCCATAAATGACGTCACGCACCTAGGGGGGGGGGGGGGTCAGACAGTTGTGACGATGTGTGACAGGGGGGGGGGGTTGTGTTTTTGTTTGCATTGTATGCACTGTACATTTTCAGAGTTGTGTTTTTTGTTTGCATTCCGACCGCAGGTATTGTGGTCAATGCAAACATGACTCCTTGTAAAAAAAAAAGGTGTCAATTTGTTTCCAGATAAACGGGTAAAAAAACAATTATCTAATATAGAATTGTTATAACAACACTAATTGTTATAGCAACACTCCTACGTCAGAGTGCAGCGCCACATTAAATACGCACTACAATGACAATAGTTTAAGGCGATTTGAAGCATGTTTTATCTTCAAAATATAAATATGGTTTTGGGGGGGGGGGGGCAGAGCTTTGTGACGTCATATTTAAGGGGGGGTCTGACTTTTTGTGACGCCGTGTGACGAGGGAGGGGGGGGTCAAAAATCGTCCAAAATCGTGTGACGTCATTTATGGACGGCCCCAATGAGTAGATAAAAAAACCCACCTTCCAGCCCTAGAGAGGTCCTCTCTAGCGAGGAGGGAGCTCGTCTGGCAGCCGCCTGGATTCGAAACCCAAACTCCACGCGGTGCCAACTCGGCGCCCTGACCTCTGAGTCACCTTAGCCGCCACGTCCTCCACTCCATTAGCTTCACTGCGGAGTCGGCCTATCGCTCACGATACGCGCGTCATTCACGGCCACGTGGCGCGAGCGTAAAATTGATTATGACGACTCCAAGTATCGTTACATGCCTCGGAAATACCGCGGAGATGAATGACATCGTGTCAGAGAGAGAGAGAAAGACGCATTTTACATTTAAACTCAACCATACTGAGAGCTATACTGTCACTTGTCTGCCCTGAGGAATGTCTGTAATGCAATACAATCGAAGCACTCCCGTATTGCTCTTCTTGGTTCTTTCGTTAAAGTCACGTAGAATGGAAATAATAAAATCATAAAATAAAACATGATAAAATAATTATCACGACGTTTCGGCCACAACGCAAGCAGCCGTCCTCAGGTGAAGAACAGGTCTGTCGATAAGACAAAAATAAAACATAATAAAAGAATTCGTGAGAATTATTTTATTATGTTTAATTTTTATTATTTTATTATTTCCAATCTACGTGACTTTACCGAAAGAACCAAGAAGATGAATCCCTGCAGTCACGAAAGCTTTAAATCGAAATCACTCCCGTAATGCTCTTCTTTCGCGGCCCGGGGTGTATCGCGTGCCTATGAAGCCGGACTAAGATCACCATCCGGTTACGCAAATCCACAAACAGCCTTTTGTTTGTGGATTTTCGGAATCGCTCGCATTCAATGCCCTGCTGAGTCTGTGCCCGAAAATCAACAAAGCCCCCGCTGTCACCCACAGACGGCAAACGGCAGGCAAAGGAAGATTGCGGGAATTAGTAAAAATCCAGCGGTGGAGCTAAATATTTTTTGCCATTTGGGAGACGACCACTTTGAGCATCTCCTTTTAATACCATACGCCTGGGGGTGGGGTAGTGGTTGTTTTTCTCTCACCCCCCACCCACCCGCCGCTTCTTTAAGGATTCTGAGGATATCACAGCAGCAGCAGCAGCCGGTTTGCATCGGTGAGGGCCTTTCGCGGGCTCTTTCTCCTGGGAAATATGCGCCCTCGTCTGGGGCCGCATCCAGAGACGATGACAAAAGAGCAATTGACCCCCTCCTCCATCCACCCCCTCAGCCCCTCAGAGTGCGGCGGGGACTGCCAGGCCCCCCCCCGGCACGGCCGCAGCACGCGGGCGGACGCGTGCGGGATCGTTAACACGAGACCGATGCTTTTGCGTTACGACGAGTTGGGGAGGGGGGGACGTATAAAGTGTCTCTCTGCGGATGAGGGAATCTTTCGGGCCGTACGTGTCCATGAGTGTTGGTGAGACCCGCCCTCCACCCGCCCGAGTGAGTGGTGCTGATAGACCGGCTCGCACGGACACTGTCACAAAAATCCCCCGTTTTAGCCTTAACAGACTGTTGGGGCAAGTGCTGTTAGCGAGTAGCACCTATGAAGGCCAGAACGGTACACGAGGGGGTGGGTGGCCAGCACCACGCCCGACCGCCTTTGTCACCCCAGTAGCGATGTTTACACACCGCACTCAGGTACTCATTTGAGGCTGAGGCGACCTAGGGGAGACCCAGGACCGGTTCAGATAATCGTCGCTGGAATTGGCCGTTCTACGATCCCAAAACCGATCTTGATCCTGTACACAAGTTGATCTCATTGCAACATCTCCCCAGGGGGCACCCTCCCAGGTGTGATCCAGAATCAGAATATTAATTGATACTGGAGGAATCCGATGAGCTGCAAAGCTCTTATTCGCAGATGATCAGTCAGGGCAGGTTAAAACGAGAAGACACCAAACAATACAAACAAAAACACGATAGGAGTGCAAAGTAAAAAAATAACTTAATATATACACAAAACTAAACTATGTTTTATATTACCAGGCAAAACCCACTGAGCTATTAGCTTATTTTTAAATCCTTTATGTTAAGTTCACTTGCTTGCTTGCTTGCGCGCTTACGACCATGCAAATCTTTCAGTCGTCTTTTAACCCACTTCCCGTGATCCAATCAAGCTGACATTTTGCACACAGACTCGTTGTGCGTGACAATTTATTTTCGTGAAAAAAATCCAAAATTTTCCACTTTTTAGGAATTTTTTTTTTTCATATTTAATTTTAAATACCAATGTGATAAAAATGAAACTCTTACTCAAGAAAAACAGAAATTAATAATAAAATAAAACCGATGCCACGCATATAAAGGATTTATAGTGAAAAACTTTGTTTTTACGGGTTAATTTTTTCAGAAGCGACTTCGCTGCCACTCTGTGGTCAAGCTTTGACAACCGGCCACCATTCCCTCACTCATTATGCTGCCTCTAATTTGACATTGCCTCCTTATCCATGTGTTACCCTTCCTGCCAATTGGCGTGTTTCTAAGCTCCACTCTTCGTTCCCTTTTAACCCCGATACCTTTACATTTTATTTTGGGCGGTGGCGCGCTCGCCCCGTGTTGCAGAGGTTCACGGATTCGGATCCAGCGGCCGCCCTGGTCAACACTGCGGCCTGTGCAATAATCGTGGCAATACTACGCGCCGTCTACTTCCCAGTGGAAATTAAAGATTCCCTGACGTCATTCGCAGAAGTAGGCAATTGTGTGCCAGCATCAGTGTCCATTACTTTTTTTCAAATTCGTAAGGTTACTCAGTTGGGATTATACTAAAAAAGCATCGCCCCCCGCCCTACTGGCAGACTTAATACCGCAGGTCCCTCTTGCAAGTGAGACTCTATCTTCGACTCTTCAGTTCATATCTGGTAAGGCAAAATAAACTTGTCAGTGTCCATGTTTCCAATGCATACTTTTGCAGCAGATATTATGCGCTTATTAAAAACTTTCCTTTTTTTACGCACACATAGATATTGAGATGTTTGCCCACCTGATTATTCCTTCTGACCAATACTTATAATGTCGGTACGTTGACATAGTAGTTACACCCAGAGCAGGAAACACCGAGGTTCGATTCCCAACTTTGGCACGTTTATATTCTGCGTGGAGTTTGCTTTTTCTTACTCTGTTCTGCATTGTTTTCCTCTGGGTTCTCTGGTTTACTCCCATCGCATACCATAAAACAAAAAAAACATAAAATGTAACTGGTAGTGGCCACACATCCGAATGCTGAAAAATTACCTGCAAATCACTTAGTTGGCAATACACATTGCTGCATAGTCCCCAATGGTGAACACTTGGCAGGGCCCTCCTGAAAATATATTCTTGAGTAATATATTCCTGGGTAAAAACAAGCATATTTCTTAATTGTATTCGATGCATGAGGGCAACTTCACAAGCAGTACAGTATCGTGTCCTGTCATGAGCAACCAGGCTACAAACGATAATCAATAATTCCACTTGAGCATTTGGGTTAATCACAAGTGGCTTAATTTAAAATTAAAATCCTAGTGCACTAAGACACTCAGCCACTTATTAAGAACCGTCTTAATCTCTGAGCTGATATGGGGCCTTGCGTTTAAGACTGGAGGGTGTTTGTATAGTCACTGACAGGGGCTTCATTTTCCACTCAATATTTTCCGTAATGCTGCTAGGCTGATTCGGAGTAGGCAACGACCACTCCTATGTTATTGTACCATACATTCCTATAATCTTATGTAACAATAAGTAATATAAAAAAACTATTTTAAAAGCACGCTTTTATGAAATGTACTAGTAATGGCAGAACTCCACGACTCCAGGAAGTGGCCCCAAAGCTTGACATAACATAAGGGACCGTGGCCAATTACAGCCAACGTCAGTTGACCGTAGACAATTAGACCCAAGCCGATCCATAACATATAAAAAAATAATGTTTAAAAATATGTTTTCTGATATAATCTAGTATTGTGATCAGTATGACATAAGTATACCAAGTTTGCAGTCGATACCACATTGGGAAGTGAGTTAAAATTGAGTTACAAGATTTGAGGATACAACGACAACAACGACAACAACAACAGACAGAATGAGTTAAATGAAAACGTGTAAAATAGACAAGCATATAAACCAACTCCTTAATATGTCCGTCTCTCCACAAGTAGTTGTTGCACAAAGCCATAGGTCACATGGCCTTCTGGGGGCGTATAATTTCAGCGGCATGGATTCAGTACAGGAAAAACCCTGCAACGGTCGTCGGCATTTAGTGCATCATCATCATCATCAGTAGAAAGAGAGCACTTGCTGCAATTAATGCTGACAAACTGCCAGATGTCATAGGCCATTATGGCCTTCTTTGAGATATTGCTCCCGGTTCATAAGTATGTACAGACACTTACAATCCTGCGAACAGCTTTATAGGAATACGAAGGTACAATGAGGGTTTAATAAAGCGAACGGGGGTTGTGGCGTTGCAATATAATTCCTCCCCCTGGGCGGGGTTTCCGCGCTGTTATTAATGAGTGATGAAAGTGGGTTGTTAAGTCTGAAACTTATGGGGCTCGTTAGAAATGATCAGAATTGCTTTAAAGCTGACCAGATGCTACTCTCTTTTATTAACACAGCACATGAACATACACAGACGCGCGCACACACACACACACCTACCGGAGCAAGGCGAACACAGCTCCTTTTCATTACAGCTTCATTACGTGCAGCGTATTGATTGAGTCTTCGTTTTTATGCAGCCGTGCCAAAAGTGTAAGCACCGCTCGTTTGCAAAGTTACTGGGCAATTTACCGAGCCTTGCAAAAAAAAAATCACCTGAATCGATATATTCCTGCTGATTGCCGGCCGCTCGTCGGGGGTTACTTTGACGGGCACGGTGGCTTTCCCTTTCCGACGAAACGACCCGCAGAATCCATCGCACGCCAAAAAAAGTTTCCTGAAAACGTGGAATTTCGCGAGTGACGGACGAGAGACGTTGCGCCGTCCGATCCTTACTTTCCGCACCGGTGTTGCTCACTTTTCTACGAGGAAGATTCCTGCAGGCAAATGAGGGATTCATGAAAACTATAAATATATAACACCGTCGCAATAAAATCTCGCCGGATTAAAAGCCATCTGCGATTGGTTTCTGAAATTTGAATCGATGTAATTTTATACGTGTGGCTGTGCTCGATTTTACGTTCCCTATTTTTCAAGGTTTTAAAAACGCCTCCCCGGAGAGGCAGGGCGTAGGTAATATTGGCAGTGTAAGGAAAACCAGCCCATAAAAGCGGTAATGAAATTGACTCTACTGCCCAGTATATCAGACTGTGGAGTAGCTTGGGACATGGATCCATCCAACAGCCAGAGGGGAAAATAATGCGGGGGGGGGAGGGGTGTGTGAAAATAACTTTAATTAAATTATACCCTATTCTTTGGATCTTTCGGTAAAGTCACATAGATACGTCACGTACATACGTGACTTTCCGTGACTTTACCAAAAGACCCAAAGAATATTAATTCCTGCAGTCACAAAATCTTTAAGTCAAGATTTTAATGATATCCTACATAGAAATGGAATATTCTAAAAAATGAGTATCAGGCTGGTCAAGGCTGTTTGGTTACTCAGTTGGGATTATACACAGCACTCATCGCCACGATGGCGAGATGTTAACTACCTCGCCTGGTATGCAGGAGGTCGTGGGTTCAAACCCGACCCTGACGCCTGCTGTATATTTGGAATTTGCACGTCTTTTTCCCCATGGTCACGTGTTTTATTCACCGAGTCCTCCGGTTTTCCCTCAACACATTTAAAACGAGCGTTTCCCGGTATTTGGTCGCTTCTGCAAAAGAACTGTGTAGCTCAGTGGGACTGATTTGGTAAAATAAAACAGCTTTTAGTTTAGGTTGTGCTAAGGTTCACAGTGTCAAACTAGGGTCCATCTCTTTACAGCAATACAATAAGTGTGGAAATTCGACATTCTTATGGCAGGAATGTAGAATTATTTTCTCTACAAGGACCATTGCTGTTACGGTTCCACAAATTGCCACGAATTTCTGGGCCGAGTTGACCCGTGGTTGACATTTGAACTCGTAACCTCGTGATTATGAGTAATACACTTTGACCGCTGCACCTCCCAACCAGATGACCATGGGACTCAGGCACTTAAATAACACGAGCATTGTTCACGTGACAGCACGGTACAATTGGCCATTATCAGCAAAAACAAAAATGATTGAAAATAAATGGCCCCTTTGGACTCACTGAGGACACTTGCCCATTCAATTCTGCCTGTAACCGTTGAATCCCCATGTGGCCCCTTACTTATGTAAATCTACATGAAGCAGTGGCACAGTGGTGAGTGCACTTGTGCCACCACCCCCGGCGATCTGAGTTCGATTCCCAATCACGGCTAACATCAGCGGTGAGTTCTATCTGAACCGATCCTGGGTCTTGGCATCTTTCACCGAACTACATTGACCTGCATGGGGAAGTAGGGTGAAACAATCCATGGTGTGGGGGAGGCCTTCATCTCGCAGTGGACTGACGAAGGGTATTCACTTTTTAAATCCTTTATATTAAGTTCACTTGCTTGCTTGCTTGCGCGCTTACGACCGTGCAAATCTTTCGGTCGTTTTTTAACCCACTTCCCGTGATCCAATCGAGCTGACATTTTGCACACAGACTCGTTGTGCGTGACAATTTATTTTCGTGAAAATTTTTTCTCCAAAATGTTCCACTTTTTAGGAAAAAAATACATTTATATTTTATTTAAAATACCAATGTGATAAAAATGAAACTCTTACTCAAGAAAAACAGAAATGAATAATAAAATAAAACCGATGCCACGCATATAAAGGATTTATAGTGAAAAACTTTGTTTTTACGGGTTAATTTTTTTACGATCGATGTCACACAATGGTGTGGAGATGTTAACTACCTCGCCTGGTATACAGGAGGTCGTGGGTTAAAATTCAATCACACTTTTTTGAGTTTACAATGAATGATCAGTTTGTGTGAAGGTGTTTGGTGGATTATTACATCACATGATCGCGAGCGGTGGCGTCGGCTTGGGATGACCTTCATCCGGCAGTGGATTGACCATGGCTGATAATGATGATGAATGAGTGTGACTCTTTCTCTCCCCTTTACACCCGCTACCTTAAAAAAAACCTATTTGCATTTACAGCCTGTATCTCCAAGCCTCTCCCATTGATGGAAATCTAGACAAACATGCGCGCGTGTGCGGGCGTGTAAAGATGCATGCTTATCGCACAGGGCAATTTCACTACAATGTCTAAATCAGTTACGGCAGATGCAAGCAAATAACTCATCACCTTGGCAGAGTATTAATCGGTAAGGATCTGAAATTCATCACCGCATGAATATTCACAGGTATTTATGCTCATAATGTAAGATCCTACGTACAGGAGAACTCATCAGCTATTCGATTACTCGCGACTCCTATTTTTCCGCGGGAGCCATAGGGTCCACAAAACTCTTATTGTCATGCAGCTAACCCTATTCCAATCACCTGCGATTACCCACAATTTTCCCAGAGTTCTTTATGGAGCGGCTTCCAATTAAAAGCACATCTTTCCCAGGGGCAAGTGGGACAAATTTGACGATGACCCTGCGGATGATAGGATTGATGGTCCCGCACATGCCACCACGTACCGCCGGAAATCCTTCCACCACATGGAGGGAGTGAAGACAAACTCGACAACGTGAAGGAGTCGGACAACGTGGTGGAGTTGCTCGAGTCCCGTGGTGAGGATCCGATGCGGCTGAAACAACAATGGGCTTAGGAAGAGGCCCACGAAGAGATGGCACCACCACTACTACCACTACCACCCCCGCAAATATTCACTAGCATTCACTGCTACAAGGAGCTGTACGAGCAAAACAAGATTAAATGCTGTCCAGTTGTCTTTCGACAGATATGTTTTTGTTAAGCGATCTGCAACGAAGCCAGAATGTTCTGGAGAAGGGTGCAGAAGAGAGGAGGCTTCCTCTGGTGAACATCGCTGTGGCTCTAGGTTCATCTTCAGATGAAGAGGCAGGAGAGCATGCTTCTTCTTTGTCTACGTAGCTCCACCACTCCTCACCCCAAGAGGCTTCGATCAGCAAAGCTCTTCAACCATGTCTGGTGCAAAACAGTTCTACGCATTTGTATTTGTTATTTGCTAAAATGCATGTTAACTTACATTCGAATGCATTTTTGTACACTTCATGACATTTAGTCACGCTTTTTTTTCCAGAGAAGTCGGCTCGGAACGCAACCCCTAATTTTAATATAAACTCTATATGGAATTAGAATTCGCTTTAAGTAATTTCAAGTAAAGTAGCATTTCAGAGGAATGCATCCCTTTCATTTAGTGACGGATTCCTGTATTTGAACTTAGGGCTCATTCACCATGTGTCCTCACAATGCATTAATTTGACAAAATATTAAGGACTTTTAGAATTTCTATCTGTTTAATTGAAATAATTACTTCCCATCACCAACCGGCACTGACCAGAGTTTGTGAAGTACGGTCAAACAGAGCCAACGTGGTCTTCGTCGAGCAGCGGATTGCCAATGGGCTACGCGCTTACTTGACACCGGGAGGATGCGTAATACATTGTTTTGTTTATATATATAAAATGGAAAAAAAACAGAGATCACAACACCCAGATGATTGAAGGGGTCAGGGCAAGCAATGAGAATGTGAAGGCAGCGAAGAGAAGGGGGCAATGAATGGCAGTTGACAAACACTCGGCCCGCAGGGAGAGCGGTGGAAACGTAACACGTTAAGACGATGGGGACCGAATCGTACAATGTGCGGATGAATTTTGTTTTTTCCATGAAGATCGATACAGCAAGAGACACACACAGCGGAGGTACTGGACTATTTATCAGATAAAGGAGGTGGAAATATCAAATGTCATAACTTGAAGAAGCAAGTTCGGACGTTCTAGAAGCGGGACCAGTTGTTGGAACGAAATTAGCAGACCTATTCACTAAATGTTGACACATATATTAAAGACCGTGATCTTTAAAGCTGAAGTTTAAACGCTTAATTCATGGAATGATGCAATAGTCGTCTGTTCAAAACGACTGATAGAACTCACTTGAAGGAACTACAGCCCCAATATGCTTTCACCGCGTGTATGTATTTATTTTTACATCGGGAAAACAAAATCACGGAAAATGTAGAGGCCAACCAATCAATATACCAACCATGTGAGCGGGCAGAGTTTCAGAAAGGTTTCTCTACCATCGACCACACACACACACACTGGCAATCGGATCCTGAAAGATACAATTGAATTTCAAAAACCTCTTGTGCCTACTAGCCATCGTACACTATGAAAACGCATTTTACTCAATGGAGATTGACTCAGTCATCCAAATCCCTTACTGTGGTCTGCATAAAATAATATGATAAATATTTATGACAAAAAATAAAAATTTGTAAAGAAATAAATAATACATATTTATAAATAAATACCTATTTATAAATAAATATGTATTTTTATATATAATATTAATACATATTTGTAATATTAAATATACGTATTTATAATATGACAAATATTGTTTTACACAAATAAAATAATATTAGAAGTATTTATAAATACATATCAATCTTTATAAATAAATAATAAATATTTATAAATAAATATGTATTATTATTTATAATAGTAATACATATTTGTAATATTATAAATATGTATTTATTCATAATATTACAAGTATTTTTTTTACAAAAATACCACAGCTTTGTCTAGTCGCAGCTACACCGAGATTTAGTGATGCTGAAAATGTTCATTAAGATGATGCATACATTTGTATCCACCTTATGGATTATCCAACCAACTCTCATTCAAAATAACCGGCACTTAATGAGCTGCGCTATCAACCCAGAGGCTGGAATCTGATTTCCGACCAGGGATTGAATCTCTTCCAAGTGATATCAGTCCTTCCCTGACCTCTTTACCACCTGCACTGACCAAACATGGTGAAGTATGATAACAACTAAAAACACGACCGGCATTGCATGGGGAGGCTTTCATCCACCAATGAATTCAGAAAGGTTGCGCCTGCTTGATCAAAAATTAAAATATCAAAGCGAATTGTTCACCCAGTTAAGTGAGAGAGATACTTTTACCCGCTCGCCCGGTAAATGTGGAAAGTTGTCATCGCGACCGGAATAATCGCAGACTGATCGTCGCTCTTGGCCCCACAGGCTTCCCAACGCCCCACCCCGGCACTCCATCACCCCCGGAGTTGTAAGCGGACGTCAAAATGACGCGCGTAAGACCGGGATGACATCCGTCACGTGGCCTCCATCCACGGAGCTGCCCGCTGACATTGCGCCGTGGGACTGTGACGTCACGTGCAAGAGCCACTCGAGCAGCAAATCATCGCCGAGCTGTTCCCATCACCCACCGATGTCGCCTTGCGCGGTGAATCGCGGCCGGTCGGTGCGCTCCGGCACGTTCCGTTCTTGTTGGTGCTCTTGAGTTGCAAAGGGCAAGGGGAGGGAATGGGTACCGAAGTTCTCATCGTCATCATTATCATCATCATCATCGCCAGCATTGTCTCTCTTGATAAAGTCACTTATTGGTCTAAGTGAGCTGTTGATTTCTCGTGAAGGTCATCTATCTATCGTATGAATATTTGTCTGTGTCACTATCGATCATCATCATCTGATGCATCATTACTATCATTATCAGCAGCAGAAGCAGGAGGAACAGCAGCATGAGGATCGACATCATCGGTAGCAGCGACTGATGCAAAATCATCACCACCACCATAATCTGCAGCATCACTACCATCATCATTACCTCCGTCATCATTATTAGCAACAGCTGAAGAAGCAGCATTTATCCTCGATGCCAACAGGGATTTCTTTTGCAGGAAGGTTGCTGTGTTCTCCTTAAGCTCCCAATAATTCTTCACGAGACGCATTTAGTTCAACATTATACAGCAAGAGAAGACGATTCCAGAACCTGGGATTGACAATCAAATCTTAGAAACGCAAAAATGAAAAGTAAATGTCCTCATGCCTCGTATTTATCCGTTATTTAAAAAAGGGGCATTTGTTTTGGGTGGAAACCGAAGCAGTTATCCAAGACTCTCACAGACCAAGACTTGAATTTAAAAAGTGTACTCTTAAAATCTTGACTTAAAGCTTTCGTGACTGCAGGAATGCATATATTTTGATGACGATCGCTTGTATTGTGATCGAAACGTGGTAGTGTTTTGTTATTTTCTTTCAACCTATCTACGTGACTTTACCGAAAGACCCAACGAATAGTGTACTCGTATACTCGTGCACACTCACAACTGTGGAGAGGCAATGCACTCAGGCGCATGCGAGCTTATTCGACCCTAACGGTGTTGCTACTCAAGTCACCGCTGTATTTGCCTTGCGTTTGCCGAATTCTGGCACGGTTCCTTGACCACAAAGACACACACACACACGCGCGCAACAACCGCTTAATTACCTCCAACAAACGTTCAGCCTAATTAAGACATCGTTTGCTCCCGAGACTTGCAGGAGCCTGCCTGGGAGCATCTGCGGTTCTGGGTTTGCCAGCTCAGAGCCCCCCCCCCCTCCCCCAGGGACTATCGAGTGGAGCGGTTCTCAAATCCGTGGCGACCGAGAGAATATTGCTCGTTGGCCATCGTGTTAGTTTGGTTCACTGTTCAATGCCGTCGATTTGGCATTCTCTGGGTTTTAAGCTGCTGCTGCTGCTGTTGTGATGGTGGAGGGTCTCGATTGGTGGGTGGGGGGCAGCATAATAGTTAAGATTGAAGGACCACTGCTGTACGTGACACGAGACTTTGGTGTTTACAGCTTGCGCTTAAATTTGTTCAGCCCACCATCACTCCCTCATCGATAAAATAGCTACAGCTTTGTGGACTGGAGGTGTACGGATGTTGAACTTCTTTCGCACCGCACGTAGCCAACCGTGCTCATCGGCGTGCGAGGGAAGGACAACAAACTAAACACAAAAGCAGTTCTAAAGAAACAAAAAAATGCAACCTTAACGAAGATTTAAAAGTGGTATAGTTCCATGTGGCTTCGTAATATTGGAAGAAAGAGCGTTCCAGACGGCCGCAAAAGCGCATCTGAAATCGTGCGATGCAGTGACCGCCTTTGTTCGATGGCGAGCCAAAAAAAGTGGTGTCAGTTTTATGTAGAAACTGGCCCCTGTCATAGAAATGTGGAATTCCATAGCACTGCACTCTGGGCTGCCAAAAAGCGGTGAACATTGATCGATTTCATGTTCAATAATACATTATCATTAAGTGTTAAATAGGTTTATTTCGTTAATTGTTGTTAATCTGACACAGAGTGGAAAGTGTCAGCAAAGATGCAATCCTTGTTTCACCAGGTCGCTATTGCCCCTTGTGTTTAATTGCAAATGTCCATGGGTGGCCCATACAGTCCCAAAGCCCGTCTGTATTTCGTTCCATGAGATGTATCTAGCCTGGAATAATGAGTCAAATGGGAACCGAGAAAAGAATGTTTTAACCAAGCCGCTCACACCTACTGCATTACCACTGTGCTTGGTTGAATATCAATGAATGTTGCTTTAAGCCGCAGAAATGAATCTAATCAATTGCGTCGGACTCTGGAGTTCAGGGCAGTGCGGTCTTTGTGCGTGTGTGTGTGCACCAGCAATGCAGTCATGTATCTGTTAGCGCGCTGCACTACAAACCCGGCAACCCGAGTTCAATTCCCGCTTGCAGTCACCACCAGTGGCGATTTTCTGAACCGACCATGGGTCTACCCTAGGTCGATTCGGCCTCGGATGAGTACTTGGTGCGGTGTGTAAACATCGCCACTCGGGAGACAAAGGCGGCCGAGCGTCGTGCCGTCCACCCACCCCCTCGTGTGCTGTGCGGGCCTCCATAGGTGCTAACAGCACAAGTGATAATTGCACTTGCCCCAAGCGCCTATTAAGGCTATAGGGGGATCTTTGTCGTTGTACCAGTAATGTAGTATCAGTGCATCCCTAACTAGTGAAGAGCATTGAGACTCAGGTGACACTTTCCTGGATAAATAAACCAAGGAATGCTTAATAATGCGAATAAGAACACTGCAATGCTCTTATTGAGCCTGCTTCATGCTTGGGTGGGAGGCTCCTGTGAATAGCAGGCATACTGTGGTAGCCTTCGGCTACAATGAGGCTCTAGGCCTCTAGGGCAATGAATTATTAAATCTATCTGTGCAAAGCTTTGAATGTTTGCTGCTAGTGTGCATGGCAGGTTTTCTCCGGACGCACTGATTTCCTAGCAAATGTCAAAAAGTAGATTAATGGAATTGGCCCAACAATCCAATACAGCAGGGCACCTCTTAAAAATGAGTCTTGCGACTCAGTGTGGCTTTTCTGGGTGATGGACAATACTATTACTGTCATAGTAGTCATAGTATTATTGTAGTTGTGCAAGATGAGTGATGAGACGGCTCTGTGGTACGTTCAATTTACGTTTTTGCTCAAAGTCAATGACCTGGAAAAAAACATTTGGCGATAAGACGTTGAATTAGAAGGCTAGTCAATCGTGGAATGTTTATAGTTTAGCTAGCAGGGCACTGTAAATAAATATGTTTTGATGCGAGCCATGGTCGTATTTAGTTTTTTTTCGCTTACGGAAAATGGCAGACCATGACTTCCCTCTCTAGACTTGTCCATCACAGGGCTGCACGGGAAAAAAACATCCATGGGCTCAGTGTTAAATGAGTCGACTTCACAGGCAAATGCCTCTACTGAAAAATCCATAAAAAATATAAAATACATTTTTTTTTAAATGCTAACCTAACTTCAGAGATTAATTATAGGAGGTGCCAACATTATCCCTTATCATAATCGAAATCCTAGGCTGAAACGTAAACCTGAATTTAGCAACGACAACAACATACATTTTCACAGAAACAAAATTCGCTCGTTATAAATATGACCCTGATCTTGAGGTAAAGTGATGGGTGGTGCAGCGGTTAGCACACAGCACCAATGAACCAATTCCCAGCAATGGCCAACATCAATGGTCAGCTGACATCTGCACCGATCCTTCCCTCTCCCCCCCCCCCGCATCCCCAACCAGCACTAACCATAGTGGTGAAGTATGGTCACACAAAGCCAACATGGCACGGAGAGGCCTTCATCTAGCAGTCGAATGATAAGGGGCTCAAAAGGTAGGAAAGTTTCTGCAGGAATATGTTCGCAGTCCGCTAGCCGCTTGTTTCTGAGGACAAAAAATCAGATGCGTTACTTTCTGAGTGACCCTTCGTGATTTTTAAATTATATATATAACAATTTAAAACCTCCACTTCATCATAATCACCAACACAAGCCAAAGTTTGTACTCAACATGTTTTGACCACGATAAAATGAGCACTTGTGACAAATCGATCAAATCTATGACCTTAAAAGTATCCTTTAACGTGGCTGTCATTCTCACCTTTGCCTGAATTACAACACTCAGCTGAACCTCTGTCACACTCAACACATATACCGCTTCTACTACCTTTCCTAATCCATCCTAATCCTACCTCTTACCTATAATCTCCATCCAAACTCTTCTGATATCGCCCGCTTATGATGTTAAGCCGCCGCCGAGGATAATAATCGAGGACTGCCCGACCCGTAGTTCCGTGCGCTAACCACTGCACCCACCGCTCCCAACGCGACATACATCAACGGACGCGCGAAACGAGCGAATAATACCGCAAGTGCACGCATCGCGTGTTCTCATTGCTTTTGTCCCTGGACATCCTTCTCTCTGCCACCAGCTTGTGACCCTCAAAATAAATGAATAAAGTTTCAATCTATAAATCCACTGTGCCTGATACCTCCAAAGTCCAAACATTGCGTAACGGAAGCTGCACACGCACGCGCCCACAAAGAGCGCCGCACGCAATTTGCACTCCCTACAGGGTTATGGGGCCGGCCATAAATGACGTCACGCGATTTTGGACGATGTTTGACCCCCCCCCCTTCGTCACACGGTGTCACAAAAAGTAAGACCCCCCCTTAATTATGACGTCATAAAGCTCGCCCCTCCCCCCCAAAAAAAATAAATAAAACATGCTTCAAATCGCTTTAAACTATTGTCATTGTAGTGCGTATTTAATGTGGCGCTGCACTCTGATGTTATAGCAGAAAACATTTATAAAAAAAAGTCTATTTAATTAAGTAGAACGTGTTGTCTATATTTATTTAAAGTTGCGCATTTTGATGTGACGTCACATTTCTCAACCGCCCCCCCTCGTCACACATCGTCACAAATGTCTGACCCCCCCCCCCCCCCAGGTACGTGACGTCATTTGTGGACGATAAATGTGTCGTTAAAACCCGCCACCACCCAACACAGCCAACTAGTAAGGATTGTCACTTAAACACATTCATATATTTACGCGATCTAACCCCCCCAAAAAAACCCTCTATTATGGATATTGGTCGCGAAAGCCCCCATTGGGACACGTGACAACATTGCCTCTTTTGCGAGGGCGACCTGGGTGTACATAGCGTCGATTTAAAACGCAACGGAATATTCAACTAATCTAAGTCGCACAACAATACAATGAACAATTTGACGAAGGCTAACCAACCACAGAAGGGCAAACTTGCACTTGACGTGTTTTAATACACGGGGAATATACATGCCATTCATGAAAATAAAATGACCGGGCAAGTAGAGGCAACGGATAATATTGCACAACAACCTAACACGTTGGTTTAAGGCTCAGGTAAAGCTACACATGGTATACACGGTTGGCTACGTACGGTGCGAAAGAAGTTAAACATACAGTACATATATTTAGTATACAACACACTCTACAGTACACATGGGAGGGATGCGGTCCCAATGTCCATGTTAGTCAAAACTATTTTTTTTAAATCGGGTCTCGATAAGAACAACATTGAGAATGAATCGGAAAAGACGCAGTCACGTCCCACTGCACATATGTACTATCCAAGCATCATCATCATTCACCTTTGAGCAGCACAATGCCCTTACCCACTCAGGCTCTCACCTGATCCAGACTCTCACATGTCCGGCTCTCACCTGATCCAGACTCTCACATGTCCGGCTCTCACCCATTCAGACTCTCACCCATTCAGACTCTCACCTGGTCCAAGCTCTCACCCATTCAGACTCTCACCCATTCAGACTCTCACCCATTCAGACTCTCACCTGGTCCAAGCTCTCACCCATTCAGACTCTCACCCATTCAGACTCTCACCCGTTCAGACTCTCACCCATTCAGACTCTCACCCATTCAGACTCTCACCCATTCAGACTCTCACCTGGTCCAAGCTCTCACCCATTCAGACTCTCACCCGTTCAGACTCTCACCCGTTCAGACTCTCACCCATTCAGACTCTCACCTGGTCCAAGCTCTCACCCATTCAGACTCTCACCCATTCAGACTCTCACCCGTTCAGACTCTCACCCGTTCAGACTCTCACCCGTTCAGACTCTCACCCATTCAGACTCTCACCCATTCAGACTCTCACCCGTTCAGACTCTCACCCATTCAGACTCTCACCCATTCAGACTCTCACCTGGTCCAAGCTCTCACCCATTCAGACTCTCACCCATTCAGACTCTCACCCGTTCAGACTCTCACCCGTTCAGACTCTCACCCGTTCAGACTCTCACCCGTTCAGACTCTCACCCATTCAGACTCTCACCCATTCAGACTCTCACCCATTCAGACTCTCATCCATTCAGACTCTCACCCATTCAGACTCTCACCCATTCAGACTCTCACCCGTTCAGACTCTCACCCGTTCAGACTCTCACCCATTCAGACTCTCACCCATTCAGACTCTCACCCATTCAAACTCTCACCCATTCAGACTCTCACCCGTTCAGACTCTCACCCGTTCAGACTCTCACCAGTTCAGACTCTCACCCATTCAGACTCTCACCCATTCAGACTCTCATCCATTCAGACTCTCACCCATTCAGACTCTCACCCATTCAGACTCTCACCCGTTCAGACTCCCACCTGGTTTAGGCTGCGTACGAGGAACTTGAGCTCTGGCTCAGCTCTTCTGAGTTCCCTATCGAACATTGCGTCAAATTCGCGACATATGCGTGCGCTATAAATCATGTTGACGTCACGATCGTTAGCACGAAGGCATTTCACAAAAGTGCAATACGGAAATCATCAGAAATCCGCCCCCCCACCCCACCCCGAAAAATCTGAAAATGTGCCTAAAAATCCCAAATCTCATTTTTTATGCGACATTATGCAGTAGTGTAGGCGATTACACGGTACAAAAATCGGATGCTGCGGACAGAGAACGGTTGACGATTCATGCAAGGTGTGTCCCCACTTGAAATTCGTTTCAGGCTGCCGCATCAAGATCTGCGCGGTTCATCCTGCAATCGCCCCCCCCCAACTCAGAAGCGTCGGCGTTTATTGATTTACATACAGCCGTGATTAGGAAGGCGATTAATCACAGCGTGTCCATTACAGGTGCTGTCAGGTGTGAGCACTTGAGCTGTGGGGCAGCCTTCTGCTGCGATAAAACAAAAACATTTGCAGCCAAATCCCGGGTCTCGGTGACTGTTGTCCTTGTGCTGATTCGCGTAGTCCAGGAGAACGTGGCACCACCACCCCCACCACTCCCGGTCGCAGCGCGGGACTTTCCCACTTGACATGCCACCACCACCACGGGCAGCCGCCGTAGCGGTGGTGGTGGTGGTGGCGAGACGTTATCTCTCCCTCGCCTGCTATGCAAAGGAGGTCCGTGGTTTCGATACATATCCCGACCCTGACGCCTGCTGTGGATTTGGAGTGTGCGTGTTCTCTCTTTCTCTCTCCGTGATCGCGTGAAATTTTTCTCTGGGGGTTTTTCCCCCACCCTCCACATTTAGAAAACGCGCGTTTAGAGAGTTTGGCTGCTATATCGATTTCCACGCGATAAGCCTCTTGGTTCAGCTATCATTTGTGGCCAGGTCGTTTATGAAAAAGAGCTCTATAGCTCGGTGGGCCTTTCCTGGTAAAAGAAAAACAAATAGTAAATGTTTCGATTTAAAGCTTTCGTGACTGCAGGGATTCATCTTCTTGGTTCTTTCGGTAAAGTCACGTAGAAGGGAAGTAATACAATAATAAAAATAAAACATAATAAAATACAATTCTCACGACGTTTTGGCCACAACGCAAGCAGCCGTCCTCAGGTGACGAACAAGTCTGTCGGAAAGACAGAGTCTGAATAGTTCATGTTTTTTTTAGTTGTATAGGTTTTTTCTTTACTCATGAAAGCCTCACCGAGTCTCATGACTAGTTTTCAGGAGGGTCCTGACAAGTCTTCGCAGTAGGAGAGCGATGTTTGCCGCACGTATAATCCCAATTGAATAATTTGTAGCAAATTGTTCAGCATTGGGATGATATTTGACCAATGCCAATCAAATTTTTACGGAGTTTTGTGTATTAGGTATGGGAGGAAATCAGAGAAGACGGAGGAAACCCACGCGGTACAGTGGTAGCGAGTAACGTACCAACTCGAGGCTGCGATCGAACTAAGAAGGCCCTTCTAGCTTGCTGTGGGGCACAAGTGTTATTACCACCGCCGTTATTACCACGAGTGTCATCGCCATCGTGTCGACCATAGCGTCACGGCCACCGCGGAAACATATAATTGCTGTTGCCTGCAGCGAAGCTAGCAGATCGAGTGCAAAGTGCATTGATAATCACAGGCCTAGATTACGGCACTGGTCCCGGGGTAAGCTCAAGCCTTGAGCTTGCTAAGCCCTGGAAATCGGATGCGTGTGAACTGAACAGGTTTTTTTTTTAAATATATATATCGTTTAACCTCACGGCGTGTGTGTTCATTGCACCTGGGAGCACGCGCAAGAGCGTGGAATAATTTGTCCTTGGAATAACGAGTCTTGAGAAGGTGTTTTTTTTTGTTTTAAATGGGACTCTATTCACGCTATAGCCAGATAGACCGGCCATGGGTCGTGTGTGTACTTATCAAAGGGAAAACGTGGCGTTGTGCCACGTAATCCGCGAGGTGCGTGCGCGTGTTTTTTTTTGCAGTGTGTGTTGATGATTTGCATAATCCCATTGGCAGTGGGCACGCGGTTTTTTTTGGAAGGGGGGTGGGGGAGCGAATTAGCCCTCTTCTTATAATCGGTACAATACGGTAATTACGTGACTTTACTCAGTCACGTGTCAACATTTATCATGAGCACCGCCCGCGCTGTCGCGCATGATGCACGGCAGGGGTGGGAGGAGGGGTTGGCGGTGGGGACGGTGGGGGATGACGTCAGTGTCGACGCACGAATCCGGCTCAACGTTGTTGGGATGTCAGTGACGTCATAACGCCGGTGTGCGCTGCGGTGACGTCACGACCTCGTGCTAGCCAGACAGACGGACGGTCAGCAAAACTGTTGTTTGTTTCTGATATAATATGAAGTCATTTATTGCGTTGTTAATTGATTTGAACGTTTTTGTTAACAAATTTGTACTATTGTCTTGAGTATTATTCACTGGTAATATCTGCCGTGTTGTGTTTTCCCTTTGGCAAATATCAAGCTTTTCTTCAATGTTGCCGAGAACACCTTTAGAAATGAAATGGATATCCCAAGGGCCTATTCTCGTTAAATAAAGATGAGCCAACTAATGAATAAAATAACACCAATGTCATTTGCTTACCCAACTGGAAATCCATGGAGATTCATGGTTTCTACTGTTACAGGAGTGGCTGGGATTTTGTGGTTTCCTGGAGTAATTTTTAAACCTGATTACAGGAAGCTCTTCAAATTGTAAATATGTGTTGTGACCCCAACACATGATGGGACGTACAGGACTTAATTCACCACTCAATATTTTCAAGAACCCTGCTAAAGCCGACTTGTAGTCGAAATCTATCGGTGTAAGGCACTACGACTAGGGTCAAATATTCCCATATACCATCCTACCCTACATTCCTACAATCCTATAAACAGGTCTATTATACAAACAAAGATCAAACAAGATGTATGTGGCGTCACCAAAAATTATTCTCGGAAGAGCATTCCAGACTATCTGTGCATCGCTCTGCGTGTAAGAGAAGGCTTCGTGAAAGGAGACATTCCAGAACTACGTCTGATATCTCTTCGAGCGACCTGTTTCATCCACACACAATGGGGCACCGCACGTGTCTGAATTCTCTGCTACAGGGACATGTTTCACATACCAATATCTGCAATTCTACAAGCTGAAATTTGGCAAAATTTAGTAAAAAAACACATTTATTACGATCTGTTCATTTTATTTTGTGCAGTCTTTGGCCGTCACTGCGCTGACACCATCAAGTCAATACATTTATTAAGAACCCGAATGAACCACAAGAGGCTGAAACGTGGATTCAAATTCAGGCTCTCAGGAGGCCCATCTCATCGCTCACGCCCTTAAAAGACCTTGCAAACCTCACTCGCCACGTGGTTCTTCATGTCAACTCCACAGCAGACAGCAGTGCAAGATGATAGGGGACATCCTCTCCACATACACCACCCCCTTGAGACCCCAAAAATCGATATTCTATTGATATTTACCAAAGGAAATACACTGGATGTTTTATTATTATTTATATATTCCCTTATTAAAAAGCTTCACAACTTTGGCATCACCCCACACCCCTCCCTGGTTCATTACACACACAGTGCTTGCCACCAATGAATCACAATGTATTGCTGATTTCATCAAGGAGTGTAAACCATCACGCAAACTCCGGTCATCCTCGCAGCTGCTTTTGGTTAGCCATTGAACAAATGCGGCCACTGCATCGCGCGCTTTCAGATGCGTGTCTGCGGCCGTCTGCCTGGAACGCTCTTCCTTCCGATACTAGGCAGACACTGGAGCTATGCACTTTTAGATCTAGATTGAAAACTCATTTCTTTCGAGATGCTTTTTTGTGCTTAGTTTGTCCACCTTCCCCCGCACCTCCCATTAGCACGGTTGGCTTCGTACGGTGCGAGAGAAGTTGTACACACAAACTGATTGGCCTACACCAGAGACAATATCCTTCTTTAGGGCCTAGTCTCACCAGTGGCAGACCAGAGAACGCCAAAAGGCGGACAGTACAAAGACAATGCACATATCGGGGTGAGCAGCTACAAAATGGGACCTTTTAAAAGCTCAACGAATAAAAAATGCTTAACACGTTCGTCAAGAACGTCGAGGCCTTGAAAGAAAATATATTAGGTGACGTTTCTGGGAATGACCCTTCTTTAAAGCACAATGATTGATGACGTTTCAGGGAATGACCCTGATTCATGATATATTGATTCATGACGTTTCAGGGAATGGCCCTTCTTCAAAGCACATTGATTGATGACGTTTCAGGGAATGACCCTGATTCATGGCACATTAATTCATGACGTTTCGGGGAATTGCCCTGCTTCATGGCACATTTATTTATGACGTTTCAGGGAATGGTCCTTCTTCATGGAATATTGATTCATGACGTTTCAGGGAATGGCCCTGCTTCATGGCACATTTAGGTATGATGCGTCGGGTTATAGTTCTGCTGGACAGTACATTGCTTCATGTGATTAGATGGGGGGGCATTTGGCCGATACATCACGTGTCATATATATTTTATCTCAAGGCCACAGTGTAATTGACAAATGTGGTGAGTTTTTTTCTTTGTTTCATTGTACTTTGTGCACCACTACCAACGCAGCAGCATCAGCATCACAAAAATAATTTTGTTCAACAAGTAGCGAGTGGTGCTGAACATTTATCTGGCTTCTCTCCAACAACTCCGATGAACCCACTTTTTTTGGCAACAGCCGAATCGCACTGCAATTCAAGCGATTGTGATTTTTTTTTTATATAGAAAGTATTAATATTATCAACCCAATGAGTACAGAATCGGGGACATACGACGTCCGAATGACCGAACATATAGACACGTGAAACAGTAGGGGACCCTCGTTGTGATCTTGAAAACGACAGGGGAGCAAGAACACAGAAGAGAGAGGAATGTGACAATAGATGGAGACAGAATAGGAAAAGAAAAGGAGGAGAGTGGTGTTTGTGATTGAATTTGTCCTTTTGGTGACTCGATCACTCTTACGAATGAATTACGAAATAAACTGGAAACTCTGAACGTCCAGGCAGCGGGTCATGACAGCAGTGTGGCAGTGTTGTGGCAGCACTCTTCGGACCGGAGAAAAACAAACAGATTCCGAAGTCAGGATGTGTCCAATTGTGGCATCGCTTCTTCTGCCAGGCTGAGCCCGGGGCAAGCTGACCGTGTGAGAGAGCGAGGCGACGAAAGAAAGGCACCGAATCTCCCTACAACTCATTTGCGATCCCTGCGACAATAGAGCCCCCCCCCACCCCTCATGTCGTCCAAGCGAGGAAACGTCTCGGCTCGTGCGTCAGATTGGGGTAGGGCTCAATACTCTTAGTTTTTTCGGTAAAGTCACGTAGGTAAAAAAAATGAAATAAAAATTAATAAAAATAAAATAATAAAAATCGTGAATTTTGTTATTTTATTTTTATTAATTTTTATTTCATTTCCATTATTTTATTTTATTAATTTTAATTTCATTTTTTTTTACCTACGTGACTTTACCGAAAAAACTAAGAGTATGAATCCTTGCAGTCACGAAAGCTTCAAATCTAGAAGTAGTGCTCAATGTTGGAAAGTTCACAGGCTTTCCATGGCGTCACTTCAATCTCAATCAATATTTTTTTTACTCAATAAAGTGGGCATCAGTGCACATTACAGCGGAGTGGGAACCGTACCGGGGGGCACAGAGCAGGGGGAATGAGAAAAGCAACCGGTCACGCCATCAGCGCCTAACACGGACTGAACAAAGTAAATTGCGACCGCGTGAAACGAATCGGATAAGAAAGTCAAGCAGTAGATACGAAATAAATGTACGTATGGTGAACTTCTTTCGCACCTTCTTGGTTCTTTCAGGTAATGTCACGTAGAAGGGAAATAATAAAATAATAAAAATAAAACATAATAAAATACAATTCTCACGACTTTTCGGCCACAACGCAAGCAGCCGTCCTCAGGTGTTGTGGCCGAAACGTCGTGAGAATTGTATTATATTATTTTTATTTTTATCATTTTATTATTTCCCTTCTACGTGACTTGACCGAAAGAACCAAGAAGATGAATCCCTGCAGTCACGAAAGCTTTAAATCGAAATTCGTTTGCACCGTACGTAGCTGGGGAATGACAAACCAAACACACAAAAATCAGTTCTAACGAAATTTGTTTTCTATCTCGATTTAAAAGTTCATCGCCCCAGTGGCCTCTTAACATCGGAAGGAAGAGCGTTCCAAACTGCCGCAGAAGCGCATCTGAATGCGCGCGTTACAGTGACCGACTTCGTTCGATGGCCAGCCAAAAAAAGTTCGATGGCTATCCGCTGAAGGGCCGCAGGAGACGAACAATAAATAATAATAAAATAAATATACCGTCTTTTTTATTCAAAATGTTTTTGATTGCATTGGAAGGCAAGTGTGAATAGGCGCGTCTTGCACAGACCACGGAATGTATAGATGCTCGGCGCATTTTGGATGCCCCGGTGGTAGGCAGGCGAGGTGTTCTGGATTGTTTGAGCAGCGCTAGAGAAGGCTCGTCTACGGGCAAAGGGAGTTTGCAATTAAGTGCGCACCATTACGTACCGCAAGTATGCAATTCCACAGCGGTCTCTCACTCTCTCTCTCGCTTCTATTTGTCTTCACGCTTGCTCAGCTCTCTGCCTCGCTGGTAGATCTCCGCCTGCAGAAGAGAAATGAAGGCAGCAGAACAGGAAGGCAGCTTTCGTGCGGTCAAAGTATTAGACAATTCTTGAATCACGAGACTAAATAAATACTGCCCGTCAATATGTCCGTGAATGATCGCTCGTTTTTCGTCATTTGTTCGGTTGTTCATTTCTGTGGGAGTCGCAGTTGCGCTCTGAAAACCGGCAACAACCTGAGTTTGATCCCCAGCCACGGCTCACATCAGTGGGAGGAGGGATATCTGAACCCATCCAGGGACTTCCAACTTCACCAGCCGACACTGACTAGTGTGGTGAAGTATGGTCATTACATTATGAGACCTCCTTTGCCAGTAGCAAGATATAGTAATAGGTTTTTACCCTTTTATCTGGCACCAAAACTGACACCTTTATACAAGGGATCATGTTTGCAATAACCACAACACAAGCAGTCAAAATGCAAACGAAAAGAGGCAAGTCTGATAATGATAATGATATGCAATGTCCTTGAAGTTGATTGGTCCACACCCGAGACGGCTTTTCTTAGAGCCTAGTCTCCACTGCTATTACTATATCTTGCTACTGGCAAAGGAGGTCTCATAATGTAAATGCTTACCCCGAGCTCTCAATACTCTGATAGTGCGCTGTTTTTGAGTTGTGTGCCTTTTGGCGTCATCTGATCCAACACCAGTAGAGACTAGGCTCTAAGAAAAGCCGTTTCGGGTGTGGACCAATCAATTTCAAGGACAGTGCATATCATTATCAGAGTCGTGAGAATTATTTTATTATTTTTTATTTTTATTATTTTATTATTTCCATTTTACGTGACTTTACCGAAAGAACCAAGAAGATGAATCCCTGCAGTCACGAAAGCTTTAAATCGAAATATGTCTCTTTTTGTTTGCATTTTGACTGCTTGTGTTGTGGTTATTGCAAACATGATCCCTTGTATAAAGGTGTCAGTTTTGGTGCCAGATGAAAGGGTAAAACCTATTACTGAAGTATGGTCAACCAACCCCCATGATTGACAATACTTGGCAAGGCCTTTATCCATCAGTGAGTGGATTTATATAGAGCTGTAAATGCTTATTATGCATTACTAACACTACTGCCATTTACAACAGGAAATCTTCATTGAGTCAAAATACTCTTAGCAGGTTATTGCATTGGTGTTGTTGTTTGGCCAATTCAATGATAGGAGCATCGCTTCGTGTGGGTAAAAACCTGAGACCCCAGAGAAAACCGCCACGCACACAAAGGGGTCAAGCTCAAGGGGTCAAGGGGTCAAACTCAAGGTCACCGCTTCCTGGCCACACCTCCCAGCTCCCGCACGCCTACAGCCAATTAATCACGTTCTAATTGGCAACAACAAAATAGACCATTCTATTTCTATTTGTACTTGCTCAGCTCTCCGTTGCGTTCATCTTTACGTAATGACTCATTCATTATTTATTTGCCCCCCCACCCCCCACTTTGGCAATCCCCACCGTGCCATTAATCCGCGTCGTTTTCATCCCCCTTGATTTTGTTGACAAGAGAGAGAGAGAGAGCAAGTTCGCAATAATTGTTTGCACAATTACAGCATGAGTCACTCAATCGCAATGGGGGGGAGGGGGGGGGGCTTGTCTGGTATTTATATAATCAGCAGCATGGAGGCTGTTTGAAAAAATAGGTGCGGCTTTGTTTTACTTAATGCCAGTTCCTATGTTTGTCCATTAAAAAAATATCGACATTTTTCCTACGAAACGTTTCGTTCGGCTGTTTCTACCCTGCACCTTTTATATTTCACTACCCAAATGTCTAAATAGTACTTGACTGCGGTCCGTGGTACATCGCCGCTGTGAAATGCTCGTGAAGTCTGTTTCCTCCCTTTACTACGCGCATCTCGCAAATGTGTGCGTTCATTTATATTCGTACACTGTTTGAAAATATGCCCACAACGCCTGGGCATTGGAATGTTCAGATTATTTTTCCTCGCTAGCAAAAATAACGTCAGCTCCCCGAGCTCTCCCACAGAACAGCGTACGAAGAATGTTCGTTTTGGCATCCGTTCACAATTGTCTGTATATAAGTTGTCAATGCTGGTAAACTCACAAGCCTTTCGTCGAGTCTGAGTCGGACGCTCCAAAGTCTAGCCGCTGCACCCACTTGGCTGATTTTAAAATTAACGAACGTCGAATGCATATTTACGTGGTAGACATGCGTTCGCTCACTCACTGCTCACTGTGCCATGTCATTTGTGTCTGATTCGATATTTTTTCACTCGAGCTGCCGTGGTCCCCACATTGCACGAGAGTCACGGTAAATGCCTCGCGTTGACATTTCATGTTTTGCTTTGCTTGACGGGACGGTAATTTATTGAGCCGGCTTAGCGGTGATTAAATGCCACATGGGCCGACCGACGTTTCGCTTCTGAAAAAGCGCGGAGGTCCGTCGTCTCTCCCCTGAAAAACCCTCTGTACCAGCGTGGACGGCACCCTCGTGTGCACCTTCTCAATCGCTCGCTCGTCACCGTGGCGTGCGCGATGACCACCACCACCACCACCACGTGACTTTCCTTTCGTGTTGTGCGCGGTGCATTTAGCACCACAGCGCGTGGATTTGTAGCGTTTATTTGTTTGCTGGTGACTTTGTGTATTTCATATCGGAATCGCCTCCAGTGCTGTTGCTGCTGGCGGCAATTAAATTTGTTTAAAAGTCAAAGTCTGTGCTCGTCGAGATCGAAGTGAAATGTTGTGTCACACGAATCAGAAATCGTGGTGGGATACGCGCATGGCCTGGACGAGAAATTTGTGAGTTAAACACGGCTCGGACAAACCCACTCGAAAGTGTAAACGTTGTGGTTTTACTCTCCCACACGCCGTTGTGCTGTACTAGTGACGAATTGGCACGTTTTGTTAACGTGACAACCCTTACTAATTGGGCTATGTCGCGTGGTGGCGGATTTAACGACGCATTTATATTTACGCGCTCTAACACATGAAACGTTTATTATGAATAATATTGGTCGCGAAAGCCTACTACGTGTTAAACCCACCCAAAGAGTGAGCCTCTTATAATCTCGTGGTTTAACTACGGGTCCATGTAAAGGCGGTGCAGGTGGTTTTTGCTCGGTGCGATATTTCTTGGAGTTACATCAAGTTCTTTGAATGTAATAACCACGCTGTTCTGCCAAGGGTTGGAAATTTATATCATCATTAGCAAACACTCCCTTTGAAACTGCAAGATACACAAAACGGCATTTCTAATGACGACAGCAGCAGTTGATTGTATTCAGCCCTGCCTTCCTACACCACTGCCAATCACGGTTTGATGAAATGCAATTTACATTTGGTAAATATGTTATTTTATAAAACTTCATTGGTGCAAATTGCATCTCAAAATCGCTGAACACTGCGAGCGGGCATATTAGTGTAAGGACAGTACGGGGTGATGTAGGGACAGTACGGCTCCCCGTGGCAATGGTTACTAATATATATTTTAAACTGACCGCTTATAAATTGGAGTCTGTTTTTTTGGTACTGTCCGCTAACTTTGCATAAATGTGTAATGACGACTTGACACACTTCTCTTGAGATGGCTCTTTACTGAAGACACGTTCACTTGACATCAGACAGAGACCCCCACTGCAACAGTCCCGAGTCTCCCGCGCATCTCCCTTTTATATACCGAAACGAGGCCACGCCCCCCTTCCCGAACTTTCTCGCTGACTCTGGACACTCGCTCCACTGGCAGACTCTACCGTCCTCTTCCGTCACCTGACCACGCTCCCTTTTCGATCAATCCCGTAGCCACCAGTCCCTTCGCACTCACAGCTGACACCCCTGTCATTACCTCCCGTAGCCACCAGTCCCTTCGCACTCACAGCTGACACCCATACCATTACCTCCCGTGGCCACTAGTCCATTCGCACTGCAGGCTGACTTCCCTATCATTACCTCCCGTGGCCACCACTAGTCCACTCACACCGTAGGCTGACTCCCCTGTCATTATCTCCCATGGCCACTAGTCCACTCACGCCGCAGGTAGACTCTACTGTCATTACAAATGGAACATGCATTCTAGAATAAAGTGACTGTGATGATGAAAATCATCAACATTACGCTTATGAGAACAATGATGATGATGCAAAAAGTTGGAACGTATTTATTATATCCTTGACATCGTAAACAGTTCCACGAACCACGTGTGAAACAAAACCAAGTGCATTTGGTATGTGTGCATGTCGATCGGTCATTGACGAATCGTCCAGTTAAAAACCAGGTGCCAGCCCCAAAGAAGACCATCACAGAGTTTCCATTGAGAAGCCGGAGAAGTCAACCAACCACCTCGAATCTCAATGACCACATATTCATTTTAATAGGTCGAGCAACCAAACAGTTCCTTCAAGACGAAATTGCTTCTCTTTGAACAGCCACGACCGCCCGTGTGTGATCTGAATAATTTGTTGTTTATACATTTGGTGTGTGTGTGTTTTTTTTTACCTTTCTTTTAACAGTATTGTTTTACGGTATTATAATCGCTGTGATTGGACATAATCTGTCCCATGTAGCTTACTTGGACGTAAGATTACTTTACAACATCCTCAATGCGCTTATTTAAACAACGTAAACAACGCACACATTATAAAGCTGTTGGAGAGAATGATATGTTTTTTTTAATAGCAGAGCGTATGCAGCCGTATCCATGGGGATGAAAAATAAGAAAAGGTTTGACCCTTTCTGGTGATAAAACAGGAGGTGTGAGGATGTTGGAAAAGCCAATAAATACCTTCTGCGAGGTATCAAGTCTGCGTTGATCGCACATACTTGTGGCAAAACGTGCCTTGTGGCGATCTCTGGTCGAACACTGGTGAGACTAGGCCATAAAGAAGGCTGTCGCTGATGTCAGCCAATCAGTTTCAAAGACAATGCATATATTATTAGTGCGTGTTTGGTTGCATGTTTTGCCACATGTACCTGTGGTTAATGCAGACTTGATGCCTTGCAAAAGGTTTCTATTTGGTTTGACCATCTTAACACCTTCTGTTTAATTCCTATAAAGGGCAAGCCCTTTTCTTATTTTTTTTTATCATCTTGGATACTGGCAACAACAAAAAAGGTCCCATAGCCGTATTCCGTCTGATTCATATTCAAATACACGACACTTATTTTTTTTTAATAAACCATCGAATTAATAACTCGGCGCGTGCGTTGCTTTTCATGGCAAAAAAAAACGATTGCAAACGCGTGTGTCTACAAAATACGCACCACTTCTTCGCACGCCTCCATTCGTGCTTGGGGCATGAATGCTGCGGCATTCATGCAGATTCCGTCTTGCCCTCAGTAATGCATGGGTTTTTTTTTGGTTGTTGTTGTTGTTATGATTTGTCTCCCACGTTTTGCTTGTGCGGCAGAGTTCAACGTTTTGACATAAATTCTTACATTCTCATGTTCTGTTTGTTTCTAAAGCAACGTCGGGGGGGGGGGTGTCTCTCTGTGCACCGACAAACAACCACGGTGCTGTGCGCATCTTCATTCGCGGCCCTGGGGCCCGGTGGTGGAAATTCCACATTCCGTTGATCAGGGCCAATCTACCTTTAACATGACCACTGTTTGCTTTACATAATAAGCTAATAATAATAAATAATGGTGGTACGCTTAATGCCCATGATGTTTCCCAAGGATAAAATACCGTGACTCTGAGATGCGAGGCCAAGTTCAATGTCACTGATAAGCCAGGCGAAATCGGTCGGGGGCTTTAAATGTCTCTTAAAAGTCAGCGCGAATTGAATGTTGCTGCGTTTGTGCAGCAGCAGCAGTAGCTCCGGCGCGGGGCGATGGACTTCCAGACGGTGGAGGCAGCAACGGAGAAACGATACCCGGCAGTGATGATCTTGCTCTTTGGTGCAGAGAGGAAGGAAGTTTTGAGCAGCTGCTGCAGCTGTTGCAAAGAGTTTTACCGTGAGGGCTGTATGTGACCATCGGTGTAGGGTTACCTCTATAATCCTGTACGGGGGATGCGGGGCTGGGTGACACCGCGGCGGAGCGTTCCACTCGTAGCACTCACGGAAGGGAAGACGGGTTTCGTGAGTTTAATTCGCGTTTTATTTCGGATTTCTTCCTGTGTGTCAGAGAGCAGCACGTGCAAGGTGATAGCACACAGCTACTTCTGAGATCTCGGGCGTTGCACTTTCCACGTGCAAAACAAGGTTTTCATCGTATGGAGAGTAAACTGATGTTTTTCATTCTCAGCTTTGGAATGTTGATAAGATAAGTGTAAATACTAACTTAGCACGGTGCAAACTTAATTTGGAGCTTTCGTTCTTTCGGTAAAGTCACGTATAAAGAGAAAATAATAATTCTAGATTTGAAGCTTTCGTGACTGCAAGGAATCATATTCTTAGGTTGTTTCGGTAAAGTCACGTAGGTAAAACATCAAAATTAATGAAAATAAATGAAAATAAAATTTTCATTAATTTTGATGTTTTACCTACGTGACTTTACCGAAACCTAAGAATAAGAAAATAATAAATTAAATACTACCATACGACGTGTCGATTGCAACACAAGCAATCATCATCAGGTATAAATGAAATAGAAACACAAATCTAGTATACTTAGAAATGTAATGTAATACAACAGAGAGTCGGATAACATAACAGTCAACAACCTACCTGGTTGATTACGTTCTTCCTGAGAATGCTAAATTTGAGAGAGAGATAAAACACAGAACCAGAGGCATATAGACAGACATATAAGCAGCACGGTGCGTTTTTGTGTGTGTGTGTGTGCAGTTATTGGTTTACTGGACAGAGTCCACTCATATAAGCAGCGCGTTGCAGTCGACGTTGATGCATCCATGGCTCGGGAATTGGACACCAAGCAAACGCGTTGTTCCTCATCAGGCCATGCGCACGAGCCAGCAGTTGTAGGGATTCATGCTCGGGGACCTCACTTCAGAGATGGCCCAATCAAAGACTGTGGTGGGGGGGGGGGAATTGAGCAGTGCGTTGTGGGCCGATGTGGAGTCTATTGGTCACCGTGGCAGATATGTGAAAGCTTGCGTACTTGACCACGCGTCGCTGTACTCATTGCCATGTTAATTTTTTCTCTAACCCCTCCCTCTCTCCGCCCCCGCCCCCCTTCTGTCTATTTAAGGCCTCGCCACAGAGACGATCTCCCTCTCTGTGCCTATGTGTTACTCTCTCTCTATGTATCTTGGTGATATCTGTCTGCTTATATGTCTGTCTATAGTTTTCTGGTTAGATTTTTGTTGCTATTTCATTTATACCTGATGATGATGATTGCTTGTGTTGCAATCGAAACGTCGTATGCTATTATTAAATTTATAATTTTATCTTTATACGTGACTTTACCGAAAGAACCAAAGAGTAATTCCTGCAGTCACGAAAGCTCCAAATTTAAGATGTGAAAGCTAGCCCCGAGGAGCGCTTTTGAATAAGGGCTGTCACGTAACCCACCCGTGGTCCTCGCTTCGTCAAAGCGTCCAGTTATCTCCACCAGCCGCGTGATACTGAAGGCGACTACAACACGAAGAACAACAGCTCAACATCAATAGTCCCCGAGTGCTGGTTTGTGTTTGTTTTAGCCGGCCTCTTTTCTCATTACGATCACGGCGGGAGGATAGAGGACAACAGGACGAGGCGAATGCACCCGGCCGTGGGAATTTCAACACCGAGGCCACTTACCCGGGTAGCCCCTGAAAAAAAAGCGAATTCAATTCCGCAACGTTCTTCCCCTGCTGAACGCGTCACCCACCCGTACACCCCCCCCCTTCCGTCCGTGCGTTTATATATTTATATATGTTACCGCGGCCGAGAGCGGACGGAGGTCACGGCTAGGCCACGTTAAGCGCGCCGCAGGTGGAGCAGTTCTCACTCAGGATGTGTCACCACGGACCCAACCGCTCCCCCCCCCCCCACACACAGTGGCGCGTGCCGCAAATCACGCCGGCTCCGTCAAGGGTGGCCGAGCGAGCGAGCGGGCGGACGGGCGGTTCGGCACGTTCCAACGTACATCATCGAGAGGCCGGACGCTCGCGGAGAGGAGGGCACCTGCCAGTGCCCTCGGCGCTCGTGCGGACAGGTAATACGAACGAACAAACGGGTGGGCGAGCGAGCGAGTGAGCAAGGGAGCGAGCGAGCGGACGGGCGGTTCGGCACGATCCACCCGACACCATCAAGAGGCCGGACGCTCGCGGAGAGGAGGGCACCTGCCAGTCTCCTCGGCAGCGGTGCGATTTAATGCTTTCGCGTGGCGCCTCACATGGCCATCGCGCTGTGAGGGAACGTGGTATTGATACTGCTGATGAATAGTGAGGTCGTGGTGGTGCCGGTGGCCCTGGAGGTCAGAATTCTGACTGCTTAGTGCAGAATTCAATGGGGTCAACTGCATCCACCTCAGCCTCCATCCCCTTCGTCCTGCTCTGCCGCACCCCCCCAACTCCCCTACACTCGCAATGAGCTGCGAGGGCATCGTTTTTTATTTCTCCCTGTGTGTCAGAGAGCAGCACTTGGAAGGTGATGTCACACGCCTACTTCTCAGATCTCGGGCGCTGCACTTTCCACGTGCAAAAAAAAGGTGAATCGTCTGGAAATTAAACTGATATTTTTCATTCTCAGCTTTGGAATGTTGACAAAATAAATGTAAAGTCCAACTTAGCATGGTGCGGGTTATTGTGTGTGTGTAGTTGTTGGTTTACTGGACAGAGTCCATTCACCCAAGGCACTTGGGAAACCAATGTTTAATCTCAGCTGCAACCTAGATTCGAACCTAGCTCAGAGTTCCGATCGTTGAGCTGCCTGGCAACCCCCAAGGGCATCGTTATAAATCATCAAAAGCGCCGAATGATAGATTGTGTCAAATGATCAACGATGTAAACAAAAAAATACGCAGAACTGTGCCTAGACCTTGTAAAGCTTTCCACAGTGCGTTCAATAAATCATGCGCATAAGCACCGCGCATTGTTTCCTGATGCTCGACTTAATACTCACGCTGAGCTGTGGCAGATAAGGCTCCTGTAGACTAAACTGCCTCCGGGAACTACCTGGTTTATGAATCATGAATTCATATGGAACGAGAATGCCTAATTTTGAGCACCTGCAAATGTAGTTTAATTTATTTGACCTTTTCTTCCGAAGTTGTTTGCATTGTGCCATCGGCATCACGTCGCGAGACAAGAATCGGCATATAAATCATGGAGAGTAGTGCACATTCTTCTATGTCAGAGAAATGTCTACAGAGAGGGTTTTACAAAGGACTTCTCCGCAAAAAGTTGTCCTATTATCCTTAAGGCAGTCGGAGTCACTGACAAACTTTAATTACAGGAGCAGCGTTATTTGTAATTCTCAGAACTGGAGTTCCACCAAATTAACTAGAGATAAGGAGTTGTGTGTGTGTGTGTGACCAAGCTGAGACCACCGTCAATTTGCTACAATTGGAAACACCGGAGCTGTCTCGGGGGCTGAACCGTATAAACTAATTCGACAACCTGATATTTTCGGATGATGGGGTTTGGGAATGGGGGAGGGAGTTATTGGGAGTTGTAGATTGAGGGCCCCCCCCATCAAATATTCCCTGACAAATCAAGGCCGATCTACAAGTCAACCCAAATCTCTGCTTCAAGCATCTGGTTGGTCCCTGTTTTCCAATTCCCATAATTTTGAATCATCGCTGCTTTGTCCACCACTGTTACCCCCTTGGTAGGACTGGTACTGGTAGGAATCTCCTGGTTACACCAGCCCACAGGGGATTATTGTGTCCGTCCGTCGTGCAGGGAGGGGCTGGGTGGGGAGGGAGGAGCTGGGTGGGGAGGGGAGGATTGGGAGGGACTGGGTGGGGAGGGTGGGGAGGGGCTGGGCGGGGAGGGTGGGGCTGGGTGGGTGTTGGGAGGGGTGGGGCTGGGTGGGGAGGGGCTGGTCACCCCGTGGTGCCCTTATAAAACTCAACGTTTAACCTACTCACGCCGGCTTGTGCCCGCCCTCACAGTCGGGCATATTTGCGGAATACACCACGCCGCCGTTGACCCTGGCCATTGACGGAGCACCCAACGTTCCTACCAGCTCCCAACGCAGGAATGTGTTTATCTGCCACTGTCTCTGAGGAGGCATATGCGTCGGACTAATCTTTGATGCAGTTATAAGTACATTACTGATGAGTCCACGCATCCTTGCTCTCTCTCTCTCTCAAAGCAAAGTGGGCGCCACGGTGGCGAGATGTTAACTGCCTCGCCTGGTACACAGGAGGTGGTGGGTTTGATCCCATCCCCGACGCCTGCTGTATATTTTGAGTTTGCATGTCTCTCTCTCTCTCTGTGGTCGCGTGGATTTTTCTCCGGGTATTCCGGTTTTTCCCTCCACGTTTAGAAACACGCGTTTAAAGTATTTGGCTGCTGTAAATTTCCACATCATAAACCACTTTGTTGAGCTATCATTTGTGGCCAGGTCGCTTCTGAAAAATAACTATATAGCTCAGTGGGTATTACCTGGTAAAATAAAAAAAATTCGTTTAGTTTTTAAATTTACATAGCTCGAGACGTGAACTCTCATGCCAGGTTTCCTACAAAAATGATAAATTATGGAAATATATACTTCAAGCACTCGCCCAAGTGGCTCAGCGGTCGAGCTGGCGGCTCTCAATCGGAATGTTGAGAATTCACATCCCTGGATGTGGGGGGAGGTTGTGGGAGATTGGCTCAGCCCCACAATCTCTGTGGTTGTCCTATGGATACACTCGTCCCCGTCATAGCAATGTGGAATTGCTACGACAGGCTCAGGGCTGTGAAAGGGAGGTGAGCACTTCCCCAATGTTTATTTTTAACCAAATATTACTTTGATATCATATTGTAAGATGTTACTTACGAAGGCACACGATATTGCGCCTGGGTTACAATTTAAAACCCGCACCATCAGCGTCAGTTTTTAACGCACGCCAATGTACTGACGACTCTGACGGTGCGAATATAAATGCTTTTAAAATTTCCTTAGCCACATTTTTATTTTGTAAGTTATAATAATACCGTTATTTATTCTTCCCATTTTTAATTGTGACATATTGCTACCGGTCTAAATTGTTACACGCCGAAAATTGTTTTTTTACCCTTCTATCTGGCAACAAAACTGACACCTTTTTACAAGGAGTCATGTTTACATAGACTACAATACCTGCAGTCATAATACAAACAAAAAACATAACTCTGATAATGTTTACTGTCCTTGAAGTTGATTGGTCCACACCCGAGACAGCTTTCCTTAGAGCCTAGTCTCACATGGGTTGGACCAGATGACGCCAACCCATGTGAGACTAGGCTCTAAGGAAAGCTGTCTCGGGTGTGGACCAATCAACTTCAAGGACAGTGCACATTATCAGAGTTATGTTCTTTTGTTTGTATTATGACTGCAGGTATTGCGGTCTATGCAAACATGACTCCTTGTAGAAAGGTGTCAGTTTTGTTGCCAGATAGAAGGGTAAAAAAAACAATTATCATATTCTTACTGGCAAATGAGGTTCCCATTGTTACACGTCATTCCCGTTTTTGTATTGTTCAACATTGATCGTGCCACTGGTTTAATGTGAGCGATGTCGAATAACTATGCAACCAGGGATGGCCCGTTTCTTTGTCACCGTTTAGATGTTTCCGTTTCGAGCGCGTGATTGAGTTCGTCCGTTTCCCCGATCTACTTCGTAATTGGCACTGAGATTCTCAATGGGCTCTTATCTGGGTTAGCGAACGGACAATCAGTTAGCCGTCTGAAAAAAACAAAAACGCTCTCTCGCATTATTTGTATCTCCCTAGACGCGTGATGTTTCCCCTCTATCACACTGATATATTCCACGTTTAGATGCTCAACGAATCCAAAATCGGTTTACAGCCCTGAGCCCTCGCCGTCATCATCATCAGCCAGGGTCAATCCACTGCTGGATGAAGCCCCCCCCCTTGCCCCCTGCCCCTCCCCCCCCCCAAGCCGCTGCCACTTCTCACACGATCCCACGATGATCCACCCAGCGGTCGCACACAAACTCATTTCATGAGTACGACGTTTCGCCAGTAGCTAGTTGTAATTACTGTACTGGCGAAACGTCGTACTCAATTTGTAAATGTCGTGGCTTGGCTCTCCAACACACCGGTGTTGCTGTACTAGTATACAACACTATACGCTACATTATCCACTACACTATACACTACATTATACACTACACTATACACTACATTATACACTACACTATAGACTACTATACGCTACACTATACACTACACTCTACACTAGTGCTGTACTAGTGATGAATTGACCACGTTCTGTTTACGTGACAAACCTGACTAGTTGGCTGTGTCGGGTGGTGGCGGGTTTTAACGACACATTCATATATTTACGCGATCTAACCCCAACAAAACCTCTATTATGGATCCTCGTACTAATTTTTCTGCCTCTCAGTGCAATTCCAGTGTACAATTCCAAGCGCGCAGCTCTCCATGCTTCCTTGTGTCGGTGTTTGAAATTCCACATTCCTATGGCAGGGGTTGAGAAGAAAAATGCTAAATTCCTCTTGATATGCAAATTATTTTGTCAAGGCGCCCTTTCCCCCCCCTTCCAACCCAGCTTATATATACGCTCCAAGCACGTGTGCTGTTTCATTCAGACGCTGTCGCCTCGACAGACCTGGTTTTCACCTGAGGACGGCTGCTTGCGTTGTGGCCGAAACGTCGTGAGAATTATTGTATTATGTTTTATTTGTATTATTTTATTACTTCCCTTCTACGTGACTTTACCGAAAGAACCAAGAAGAAAAAAAACCGGCACTATTTGGAAACATATATAGGATGGGCAACAGGAGAAACATTTAACGTTTGCTTTTCAGAAAAACGGAAGGAACTGGAATGAGAGGAAAGACCTCACAGAGAGAATGGCTTGACAACGACATCGTCAGAGATTAGTGCCGGAAAGACGTGGCCACTACTCGAGCCGTATCGGCACACAAGACAGAGAGGGAAGTGGAAACAATGTGACGAACTGTGCAGCGGACACCTACGGGCTATCTGCCCCATGGATCGTGATGATGATGATGGCAGGGGTAAGTAGACCGATAGCACACCCAACTGAGATGAATTCCCACAAAGTTTCAATCGTGCGTTGTGGGCTGTGCACAGCCTACGGGTTTAGCGGTGCGTGGATTAGTGATAAACAATTCAACCAGTATATATACAAGGACTGTTTTCTTGGAATTTCTCTTACTTGATACAGCTATCGTGCTGTGACGGTTCCACCTGAAGACGGAAGCTTGTGTTGCCTCCGAAACGTCGTGATTTTTATTTTATTTTTATTTTACTTTTATAATTTTTTTATCTACGTAACTTTACCGAAAAAACCTAAGAATATGAATAGCACTTAGGAGATGAATGGCGTTCCGTCGAGTAGCATCATCCGTACCCTGAGTTGACGAAGTGAATGCGTGTCCCTGGACAGTTTCAGATGTCACCTCACCACTCACATTGGGTGGTCAGGTTTATTGTTTCAGCTCGGTTTAAGCCGTATGTGTAAGTTGAACTTCCTTTGCACCGTACATAACCAACCGTGCTAATCGAAGGAGCGGGGGGATGGACAACAAAACTGAACACAAAATAATAATAATAATAATAGTTCAATTTGTAACGCGCGCAAATTTGCAGACGTAGTGGCCGCAACTCAGAGGCGCGGATTTAAAAGTGCATCGCTCCAGTGTATTCCTAATATTCGAAGGGAAAGCGTTCACATTTCACATCACAGCTCACATTGGCTGTGGCCGGAATCAAACTCGGTTGCTCGGGTTTAATTTGCAGCGTGGCTCGACACTGAGCTGTAGCTCCCCACTGGAATAACACTGAATGGGATTGGAAGCAGAGAGTTCTAAATGAATCAAATACGATATGGCTTTGCTAATTTTCCATTTCAAGTGGTGCAGGCAAAGGTGCCAATAATAATATAAAGGATTGAAAATTCATCTCACGCTGAATTGACTTGATTTTAATATCCTCCCCACCACCTGCTCGGTGAATATTTTGAGGCGTTCCTTTATGGAATATTTTAATCGCGGCTTTAATAAGTCACTTCAAACGGAATATAAAATTGCGTTTATTGAGCCATCAAACCGTACTATGTTTTGTTCGTATATCATGAATGTGCCTTCTGATACCGTGACTCGATTGCGTTTTGAGAGTTTGCGCAGAATTGCGTCTGTGTACGGAGCCGTGGCGTGGTGGTTAGCGTGCTGCGCTACGAACCCGGACACCTAAGTTAGACTATGGCCGTGGCCAACAATGACTTAGCCTCATATTCGCTGGGTCTTTCGGTAAAGTCACGTAGATGGTTCAAAGCAAATAATAAAAAAAACTACGACGTTTCGATCACAACACGATCGTTTGTGTTGTGATCGAAACGCCGTAGTTTTTTGTTTGTTATTTTCTTTGAACAATCTACGTGACTTTACCGAAAGACCCAAAGAATATGAATCCCTGCAGTCACGAAAGCTTTAAGTCAAGATAGCCTCCCCGAGTTCGATTCGGCCTCAACTTAGGGCTTGGTTGTGGTGTGTCGACATCAGCACTGGAAAGACAAAGACGGCCGGGCGTGGTGCTACGCTCACCACCCCCCTCGTGTGCCGTGCCAGCCTTCGCAGGTGCTCGCTACTCGCTATACGGGGGGGAGGCGTCTTTGTCATTGTCTCCGTTCGTGTGCGCGCTCAAGATCGACGGACGGTGCATTCCTCAAACGTGCGGCCGCATGGCGCCAGCAAAACGTCCGCACGTCGGGATTCGTACGTATCGCGCTTCCCCAGCCTTCGAGGCGACTACGGCGGGCGGCATCTGGCCCGCCGTCTCGTTCGGTGAGCCGAGAGCTGCCCGCTTCTGAAATCACGGGAGCCTGCAGAAAGCCACGCCGGGTGGCGTTGCATGTCGCGAGCACGCGTGGCCTGCAAAACTTTGTTCTCCCGTGACACGAGGTTTTTATTTCATCGCGGCTGAGATGCAGTTGGCTCCAATGATTTTGCGGGCGAAAGGAATTCGCTCGCTCGACGACGGCACTTCGTGCACGTGGCCAAGTGTGAGCGAATGTTTTTAGACGCGTGTTGAACTTATTTCGCACTGTACGTAGTCAATTGTGCTAACCGGAGGTTGCGGGGGAAGGAAGACAAACTAAACGCAAAAAACAGTTCTAAAGGAATTAGTTTTCATTCTAGATTTGAAAGTGCACAGCTCCAGTAATATAGGAAGGAAGAGCGTTCCAGACGGCCCCAGAAGCGCACCTGAAAGCACGCGATGCAGTAACCGTCTGTGTTCGATTGTTTGCAAATGCCGCTGCAAGGATGACCGGAGTTCGCGTGATGGTGTATGCTCCGTGACGAGTAGCGAGGTGTTGTGGTTCGTGTGCTGCATGCGCTCTGTGTGTAATGAGCGCAGCCTTACAACGTGTTCGTTCGGCACCCAGAAGCCATTGCGGCTTGGGCGAGCACCGGGCGGACACGATCGGTCGGATCTTGCAGTGAACGTCACGACACGCGCCAGAGAATTGTGTAGGCGCTGCAGCTTAATACATATTAGATCGTTTAAAATAACACAAAGACAGGTTAGAAGGGACAATTAAGCAATGAAGAATACAATTATTAAAGGGCGCGATGAACCTAGTAACCTGAGTTCAATTCTAGATTTGAAGCTTTCGTGACTGCAAGGAATCATCTTCTTAGGTTTTTTCGGTAAAGTCACGTAGGTCAAAATTAATGAAAATAAAATAGAATAAAAAATTCCTGGCCATGGCATAACATCAGCAGAGAGCAATATCTAACACCAGTCCTGTGTTGGACCGGTTCAGATACCTGACCTCGCCACCGATGTTAGAGGCGGCCTGGAATGGGACTCGGGTCTACGGGTTTACAACGCGGTGTGCTCACCACTGCACCACCACTCGGTACAGAGAAGCAATTCAATTGCGTTTAAAACGTAATAAAACAGTAGCGCAGCGTGTTCATATTAAAACAGGACAACCACGAGTTAAATCACTTTCCGCATTTCTCCTACTGTGGAGTGGAAACCCAACGTCTGCCAGATTCAATGCTCCCCCGACAACAGGAAAATCGTACACCTAGGGCATCTAGGAACTGATTTACATCTGGGCCAAATATCCAAAACACATTGGCCTGGCGACGAGCCCTATCGGGGTGTTTTTTTTTTTACCGGAGGCATCGGCACGGCTCAAGCCAAGATGTGGAGCACCACGTGCGTGAGCCGACACGCGTGTCCGGCCGTGTCAGTGTTCATCTGGGCAACATGCGCAACAAGCCACTTGTTTCGAGGCTGAGTTGACCCAGGCGGATGCCCTTAATGTTTTTATTTCCAATGTTCTGCGGATGTTAGCCGTGGCCGGGAATCGAACTCGCTTCGCAAGTTTTCAAAATTTCACAATTAAAACTTGTGGCCGTTTTAATCGCGTTTGCGGGCTACTCTTTCATCACCGATCTTGTGATGGCGCGTTGACAGTGGTACGCAAGCACACATAGCAAGACACTCAGCACAATCGACCCGGATTGATCATCATCAGCAGCCATGCTCAATCCACTGCTGGACGATGGCCTGCCCAATCGAGAACAATTTCTCGATGCAGCGATCCATCTAGCTCCTGCACACACGTCGAGTTCCTTGCTGGGATTCATTGCTCCATCTCCGCAGTGGATGTCCTCTAGAGTCAGTTTCCCCCTGCAAGGAACGCTTTGACTCCCTGTCGCTATTGAAGTCCCAGGCTCAAAACTTCCCTTTTCTCTTGCACCAATGACTGTCGGTCCCTTTCGCTGGAGTAAAATTCAATAAGTAAACATCCTTCATAATCCCCACGACGCCCACAACCACTGTCTTGTTCAGCGTCTCCGAATCCAGTTGCATTACGATTCCTGAAGGATCCGAATTGTGTATTGTATTGCACTCCGCTGATGTGCACGAGACGATAAACTTTGGTAATTCCCCACGGAGGTTACTGTGCGGCTGTGAGAGAGGAAGCGTCGACTTTGTACATGCAGGCCCTGTGGCCACTGCTTCAACCACTCGGCCTGTCAGCCACCAATTTTTGTTTTTGAACGGGCAATGGTTTCATCTGGAATGACCTCGGTCCGACTCGACACAGCGCGGCCTCCCCGATCATTCTGACCTTTGGTGCTGAAATTTTGCAGCAGAAACCGCCACCACCGATGCCCAACGCACCATTGATGTCAAAGCTATAAAACACGTGAACGTACACGTGCATAAACAAGAATTACAAATTTAATGTCTAATTCAATTTCATGACATATATTCTTCAACAATTACCGTGGATTTTTTTTCTCAGCATAATGAATTGCTTGGAAATGCATTCTCGTTTTTTTCTCTCAACAATAAATCATAAAAATGCCTCTTGCCACGCACCCATCAATAGCCTGAAAAAACAATGTCAGTTCGTCCCGATGGGACAACATCTACTTACACCCAATCTCACGGGGTCGCCGCAATGACCTGCTATTACCATTTGTCAGAAACAGCCAGATAGCCAAAGCAATTCTTTTTGAGCGGAACAGAGGAGTTCTCAAATTGCTCCCCTTTTTTGACAGCCTCTTCCCGCGACTGGAAGAAACTCAAAGGAAATGATCACCAGGGCAAACCCCTTCCGACACAAGCACCAGATCAACAAAACAAAAATCAATTCGCAGCAGAAGCTCAGCGCTGCTGCCCGCTCACTAATGAAACGACAAAGCCGAGCCGGCGCTCACATGGACACAATGATCGTTTCGTGGGCCACGTTGATATTCACTTTTCGGATGTGAACGTGCCGTTTGTGTCGTTGGGGGGTGGTGCTGGCAAGAGCAAGATCTCCACTTCGCACTGCATTACTTCTAGATTTGAAGCTTTCGTGACTGCAAGTATTCATGCATTACTGCCTCGGTTTCCTCCTCCGTTCGTCGATGCGACGTTTTGACTTTGCCGAACGACATTGAAGTGCTCTTGCGATTGAACATCTCTAGCCCGAGCGACGCACACAATATGCGTTTATACCCACGGACGGTGCTCAGATTAACAAGCTCGACGTCAGCATTATCCCCTTTGGGATTTTTCTCCGGCACGGCGTCCGTTAAAATGGAATACCTCATGCAATCACCGGGAAGTGCCCCTCGGCAGACACTTCCTTCAATCGGTCAGGATCTATATGGGCCCCATCAGTGGAGTCTTTTTTTTTCCAACTCTCTTTGACGCGCCCCTCGCTCTCTCTCTCTAACTCTTTCTTTTTTTGACGGCTGTCCCACGCTCGGGACGGGAGAAGGCTCCGGTCAGACCGACGGCTGGGACATAAATCGGCCGCTCTGCGCTTGAAAGTCAGAGAGACGCACGGCCAACCGGGCATGGGAGGCCCAGGCAACATTTCAATTTAAAAGGGGAGGGCTGGCGAGAGCTAAAGCAGTCGTTGTCGAGAAGAAAGTTATTCTTGCGGACGTGGAAACAAAACAAACAGAAAAACCTGAAACTCAAGATAACCCCCCCTCCCCCAGGTGGATGGATGGCTGAGAAGGTTTAATGTTTCAATCTTTTTTTGTTTAATTTAACTCCCATTACCGGCTCCTTATCACACTTTTCCCTTACATTCTCTGTGCCCCCAGCTGATAAAAAAAAAACTTTTCTTCTTCCCCGCCCGCCCCCCACACTGACACCATCTTCACCTTGGCTTTGTTCTTCAGACAGGACTTTGTTTTTAACGAGTCATTAAATTAATATGTATGATATCTGTCTTCTCATCGCACCATCAATCACTCAAGGGGATGCACACATTTTTTTTCGTCCATTGATCCATTTATTTAGCTAGTCATTGATTCACGAGGCGCGCACACATTTGGACAGCATCGTCATTAACAAACGCTGCCTTTTAACCTCGGCATAATGTGCACCGCGCTATGCCAACATTAAGGGCAGTGGCTATTGATTCATGCAATGCATCGTGGGCTCATATGCACCCGTAGGTTACGTTATTATTTTCATGCAAATATTTTTACATGCAGAACCCTCCTCCACCGCTCTTAAGCGCAAGGTCACCCAGTGCACCTGCGAAGCCTTGGCAAGTTGGCCAACATTCGTACATTTTGGGGCAGTCGTTAAAAAAAAATCACGCTCATGCACAACGCGATTTAGAAAATGCGTCAACATTAGACACACACGTCCGCGAAATTTCCGCGAGAGTCCCTTTTGAGAATGCGTTACACAGGCAATCACAGTATGCAGCTCGATCGCGTGGACGATCTGACTCCGTGTACGCATCACCACGTGCCACGCATGCCTAAAACAATCTGTATATGTGTTGCGTCCCCGTTTATCTTCATTGCTTTCGCACACTCTCCGCTACGCTGGTGAGATGTTAACTACCTCGCTTGGTATACAGGAGGTCGTGGGTTCGACCCCGACCCTAACGCCTGCTGTATATTTAAAGTCTGCACATTCTCCCAGTGGTCGCGCAGATTTTTCTTCGGGTCCTCCGGTTTTTCCCTTCACATTTAGAATCAACGTGCGTTTAGAGTCCTGGATATCGCTGCAAGCGTCTGGTTCGGCCGCAGTCCTTCCACATGTGAATGCAAAGACGCCTTCTAGGCGTGCGATGGTTCAACTTCATCAGAAACGCCACCGTTGCATCTGCGACTGACTCTATCCTCTCGGCGATAGCGAGCTCAGTCCGAGAGAGACGGCTGCCACTTTGGCCCGTCTCGAAGCGCAAACTCCGGCAAACCGCCCACTCCAGTTGGCGCGTCGCCGATCGAAGTGGACGACTGCGACACCCTCTGAAGACCGGCGCCGCCTCCGCTGTCACCCCCGTGACGCGTGGGTCAAGCGCATCGCTCGAAGACACCTGCACTGGATGGCAGCGAGGGCAGTTCATGCGAATGCCGTCGCGAGAGGTCACACGTTTGGCGCAACGGTCCTTCGCTGACGGTCCGTGATGAATGAATGTATGAATGGGTCAGAGCTTCGAGTTTTGTCTGAGCCCGGCACTCGTTCGATGCTGAGTCGACCTTAAGCAGGACGAGGCATCTCGACCAAACTCTGACTTTCACCTTTCTTGACTTGGTGTTTTTTTTTACCCCCCAAAAAAAAATGCACGCGGTAGAGTTTTCTACATTTTCTTGCGCTATTGTTTCTGACGGCTGTCAGTGCGCGCCGAGAAGACGGTTGTTTGTTTTTTATTTGAACCTGGCGCAGGGCCCAGGACAGGTTCACTTCAGAATTGCGTCGCATGGCCCAGTGATTGAACCCGGGGATTGAACCCAGAGATTGAACCCAGTCCAACGCGGCGAGCACACACACACAACGCCTCCTTTGGAGGAGGGGAGGGGGGAGGGTGAAAGCTTTGAGGGTTGGGTTACCCATGCTCGCCAGTGTGTCGTAATGAGCACGCTGCATGCATGTTATTGCAAATGTCACGTTATGCCCTCGTTCCTATTCATCACGTCTAACATTGCTCTGGTAAACGCCGCTCAGTAATAAAGATGAAGCTCCGGGCATCACGGCGAGCTTTGCCGTGTCGCCAATCCTTAAGAGGCAATTATCCATTTACATCCGCGCACTCAGAAATCAACGCCTACGATCTACGATCTCATTGCCCAGTGACACATTATATCCACAAATGACAGTCAACCCACTGCTGGGGATGTTTGAGCACACCTCCGCCACAATGGTGAGTTTTTGTTGGCTCAGAACCCATTCAGGTATCACTTTCCACTGGTGCTGGCTATGGCTGGGATTTGAACTCATGTCACTGGGTTCACAGTGAAGGCTGCACCGTCCCAACTACTACCCTCCCACCCCTCCCATATTCCCACCTCCCCTCCCCCTCATCCACTTCCCAAATTAGCCAAAGCTACGTACATTTATTTGCCTTTTGTGTAAAGTGAACACTCATTAAATTTGGATCTCTATCCTTTTTTGGGTGTCATTTTACGGGAATTAGCAACGTGTAGATTACTCTCTAATTTAGCCATATACACAGAACTTTTTCTAAAGCATTCTCTTCCAACGGTTCTTGTAATTGTTTTGGAAACACATAGCACCCGTGGGACTCCTATTATAAGAAGTGGGTTATTTTTGGCACAGTCTACAAGGTTTTTCAAGAGCCTTGCACTGGGATAGTGGCATAAACTGTGCGGAAGAAATCGTTTTATATTACGACTGATACAATTTATGTTTGCATTGATAGACAAATGGATGAAAGATTTATGTATGGATAGATAGATAGGTAGATGGATGAATAATGAATTGATGGTGGTTGGGTGGATGAATTGATGGTTGGATGCATGGATGAGTGGGGCGGTAAATGCTTGTATGAGAGATTAATTGATGGATTGATAGATACATGGGAGGATGGATGGATTGATGGGTAGCTAGATGAATGGATTAATAGATGTATGGGTGGATAAGTGATCAGATAATGGATGGGAGGATGGATTACGGAATGATGGGTGGGTAGATTGATCGAATGCATTAATGAATGGATGGATGGATGAATGGATGGATTAGTGTACAGATGATGGACAGATGGATGATTGATATGTGGGTGCATAAGTGAATGAATGATGAATATATTAATTAAAAGTGAATTGTTGAGTGAGTAACGTGGGTGGTTTGTTGGGTGGATGTATGGGTGAATGGAGGGAAGTATAAATTCATGGGTTAGTTAGTTGGGTGGATTGGTGGGTGCAGCAATGAATGGGCCGTTGGGTAGATGGGCAGATGGATGAGTGAGCGGTTGGGTAGATTAATGCCATATATGGCCAGGCAAAGGCCCCTTTTAGGCCATATATTTTTAATCAAGCAAATGAACCTGAATCGTCGGGTCTTCTTCCCCCGTATCATTGCGGTTGGCAGCCAGCACAGAATCTGTCTCCTGGGGTATCAGCACAGACCCATAGGCCAGCGGAGGCCTCGTTCGTCGGGGCGGGCGCCTCCACAGCACCGTCACAATTTTCGTCGGCAGTTTGAGTTCCAAATCTCGTGGGCCCTTGCAGTGCCCCCGCCCCCCCCCCCACCCCCCCCCGGTGGGCCAGCATACCCAGCGGCCGCCCTCTTCCGGTCCACTACGCCACTCGGAGCCAGGACCGCAGCCCTTGCAGTGCCGCCCCGGTCTCCGACGGTCGCCTGTTCACCAACCGCGAGAGGCTACGCAGGTGATAGCGACAATTTTACTATTTGTGTATAAACATTTTTTTATTTGTTTTACCGGGTAAGGCCCACTGAGATACGTGGCTCTTTTTTCAGAAGCGAGCTGGCCACAAATGATAGCCCAACGAAGTGGCTTATCCACGGGGAAATTTATAGCAGCCAAATACTTTCAATGTGGAGAGCAAAAAACTGGAGGATACGGAGAAAAATCCACCCGACGACGGGGAGAACATGAAAACTCCACATGTACAGGTATAAGGGTCGGGATTAAACCCACGACCTCCTGTATACCAGGCGATGTAGTTAACATCTCCCGTGGTGCCCTCAAGCGATGAGAAGGATGATGGGATGATGGTGATGACAATGATGTTGGGATGATGATGGATGAGTACGATGGTGATAGTAGAACAATGGTGGTAATGAGAACGATGATGACTATGGTGATGACGATCATGAAGACGACGTTGAATTTTGACATTATTAAAGTTGCCGGCATTAATGCGGCACAATGAGTGCGAGGCGTGTTACAGAGTCACACGGAGCCTGGCGTGATGACGCATCCCGTATTAATCTCGCCTAGTAGCCCATTTCTGCCTCGGCTGTGGACGGCTGGGATTAATCATTCCTCGGGATGAATTCTCACACAGACCGACAGAGCAGCGCCTGGGCACGCATCTATTAGTGCTGCTGCAATGTGAAGCCAGCAGTGGACACGCACTTCAATCATATTTAGGATCCCATGCGCACCGTTCTCGTCGATGGAAATGCTCAGACGGGTGGGATGTTTCATGAAGGTGTAGGAGCAGCGGACACTTTGAGACGCAGGTTAATGACGCGTATCCAAATTCAAAAAAGTGCCTCCAAATGTGGTTCACACCGCGGGTGCGTTAATGGGGAGTGGTAGCGCTGCACTGCGCGAGGAATCCGGCGACCCGGGTTCGATTCCCGCTCACGGCCAACACCATTGACGAATATCTGAACCGGTCCCGGACCTCTCCTAGGTCGACTCAGTCTCAAATGAGTACCTGGTGCGGTGTGTAAACATTTCCACTGCGGAGACAAAGGCGGTCGGGCGTGTTGCTGGTCACCCACCCCCCTCGTGTTGGTTAACAGCACTTGCCCCAACAGTATGTTACAGGCTATACGGGGGGAACTTTTGCCTTTGTTTTGTACTCACCGTAAAAATATGCGGCCGTCTGTTTAAAGGATCCGATGACGTTATTCGCAAGTGTAGGCCATCGTGTGCCGGTGTCATTGTCCAAAGTTGAGACGAGAAATGCTCAGTTGGAATAAGACACGGCAATCGTCGCCCGCTGCTACCACCCTAATTGATGTATGCTGTACGTATATTCAACTTCTTTCGCACCGTACGTAGCCAACCGTGCCACTCGCAGGCCGGTGCTGTCACCTTGTGCCGCGCGGTGCCCATAAAATGTTGGGGATGAGATGTGATGTAATAATATTAATAATGCAATTGATAACGCGCGTAACGGCCGCAACTCGGAGGCGCGGAGCCAAGCTCAGAGTCGCTCGAAAGCACGTGGTTGTAGAGGTGAGTTTTTAAGCCTCTCTTGAAGGAGGCGATTGAGGTGATGCTGCGAATGTGCAGAGGGATATCGTTCCAGACTGTTGGGGCTGCCACCGAGAAGCGGCGCATAGACACGATGACCATCCTGGATCTTGGCATCAAGAGGAGGTCGTGAGTTGCGCTGCGCAGGCATCTGCCGTGTGCTGAGCTGCAAGTTGTCAATAATGAAGAGAGGTACGGCGGGCAGGTTTGAGCTGGTGAGGCAGTAACACCAAATACATTCTCGTAGAGTCTGTTCACGTACAATGCGTGGTGTTTTCACAACGCGAATTGGAATGTTAGGCGATGAATGCATTGGGCAACACGGTTTGTGTCACTGCGGATGCGAATTGGATATAACGCGACTGAGTGAACGGAGCGACGTCGCGCGAGCCGTACGGCAGCCTCGGCGAAGCATCGTGACACAAGGGGGGGATGCTGCTGGATGCTTCTGGATGACACCCACGCGCCTCGGTCTTTGTTCGGCCAGCGTACGCCGATCGCGTGTGTATCGCGTATATTATATATCACGACGCGATTTTTCCACAATGCGGTGTTGTTCAGGAAGGCAACTACCGCGTTACAGGGGGACGGACTTGCGTTCATTCGTAACATTTCCTTCTATTTTAACCAGGCGAGAGCTCACTGAGATTGCAAGGTCTCTTTTTTAAAGCTCGCCTGGGATGACGCGGTGAAAATTACACATTCAGATGGCGAGGTCCAGTCCATACTAACAAAGGGAAATCACTATTTACCCTAACCCACAAAGCGATACTTAGTTTATTGATCCTGGAGGGCCGATGGGTTGATTTGACCCCTAACCTAACCGGACCTTCGTATCGTGACTCAAAGACAGTGATCACACGTGTGGCCTTAACAGACTGCCGGGGCAAGCGCTGACAGCGATCGCCTATGATCGGCACGGCACACGAGGGGGTGGGTGGTCAGCACCACACCCGATCGCCTTTGTCTCCCCGGTGGCGATGTTTACACACTGCAACAGGTAATCATTTGAGGTTGAGCCGACCTAGGGGATGCCCAGGAACTCTTCAGCTAATCGTCACCGGTGTTGGTAGCCGTGAGGAGGAATCGAATTTCTCAGGTCGCTGGGTTCGTAGCGCCGCGCGCTAACCACTACACGACCACTCGGGCACTGTGACATAACACACCACTTGGCCAGGAATAGACATTTTAAAGAATGCATCTACAATAATTTTCAGCGGGGGCGAAGAAGTACCGTATTTATATCTGCGTTGTCCGTTCAGACGAACAACCACGCGGTTCAATAGCGTTCGCTCTGTGCCGCATGCAAAAATCATCACATTTCCTCGATATAATGAATCGGTTTCACTTGACGCGGGGAAGCCCAAAAACAAATTAATGCGAATGATGTTTTGTGTCTCGCCGCGCGCATAAATCTATCGCAAGCAAGCTGTGCGAAGGGGAGATCGTGTTCTGCATGCCGCCGTAAAGCAATCGGCAGAGCTGTTGCAGTGGCAACGCACGTGGCAGCCCGTGACCCAACACTCCGGAGGCAGCGAGGGCTGATGGTGGATCACCGCCTCAAATGTTGTGACATTTGAGACGCCATTTCCTGATTCGAGTTGCCATACCTCCATACCCCGTGGCTTGGCAGGAGAATGCAGTACGGCAAAGTGCGGACAAATATTCTCTGTTTTGTAAGTATGGGGATCGAGTGTGGCTCCCTCGCACACGTGGATTTTTTCCGGGTTCTCCGGGTTCAAACAAGTAACATATAAGCGTAAACACAAACTTGCGTTTCGATTTAAAGCTTTCGTGACTGCAGGGATTCATATTCTTGGTTCTTTCGGTAAAGTCACGAAGAAGGGAAATAATAAAATAATAAAAATGAAACATAATAAAATGAAATCCTCACGACGTTTCAGCCACAACGCAAGCAGCCGTCCTCAGGTGAAGAAACAGAGCTGTCGGAAAGACAGCTGTCTTCATTTTATTATGTTTTATTTTTATTATTTTATCATTTCCCTTCTACGTGACTTTACCGAAAGAACCAAGAATACAAACTTGCGTCTTTGCTATAAACTTACGGTTATCCTGCATGTTCTTTCATTCTGTTGCGTTGGATTTTTCTTGTCAATTACAGATGTGATGCTCCGGCTTCAACTCCTGCATGTATACACATCTTAATATATAGAGGACCACAGATCTTGGGCAGTTGTTGGTCGTGCCGGCTCACAAGCCTGACTGCCGCCTTCCCGCTTCTTTGTGGCTACTCAGCGATTGTGATCGATGCAATTTCCATGAACGACACGATTGTATGAGACTAAAACATACCCACGTGTATATATATATTAGCTTCCAAGAGGGTGAGATTGTTGGGAATGTGGAGAGGGGGGAAAAAAACCCGAATCGCAATCCCATCGAGCTCACAGAAAAACACAAACTGATTTCCCAACAGACCTCCCCGTGATAACCGCAATTTCGAATTTGCGACGAGCGCTGTCAGGATGCCCGACCTTGCGGACGTCTTGAAAACGTTGCGATTCGATATTTCCTGGCGAAAAATAAAAGCGTGGAAAACATCGCGATTGCCTGGCTCACGAACGGCGTTTACACGGGGACTATGTCGCTTGCGAGGCGGATGCAGCACACTCGTCGCTCGCTACCGTGGCCACGGACATCACCGTCAATCCACTATTAGACGAAGGCCTCCACGAACTGCTGCTGCCTTCGCTCACCGTTTTGTTTTTGCAATGATGCCACAATCCTGCGATTGTTCCGTGGGGGTGGCGCACACGCCTGTAATCCGGCAGCGTGGAGGCGAGGGTTGGCGGATCTTTCCGTGGGCGTTGGGGTGTCGTGCCCTGGCTCGCCAGGAGAAGGCGGTACAGCAAATGTGGACTCCACCTGTTCCGTCTGTATGGGATAAAGCGTTGCGCCCTCGCACGCGTAGCGTTCCTCCGGGCGCTCGGGTTTCCTCTAATATATAAACATTCATTAATAGGCTGAAAACATCGTAATAAATAGGGGACAACGGAGCTTGGGAATTTTTTTGGCACCGGCTCATCGCCTGTCTGCCTTCCTACTTGACCGTGATTCCTCATGCCTCTGAGTCATGTGCTTTTCAAGAGTAGGTATGTACATATATGTTGAACTTCTTTCGCAACGTACGTAGCCAACCATGCTCGTCGGAGGTGCGCGGGTAGGACAACGAGCCAAACACAATAAGCACTTCTAAGGAATTGAGTTTTCCATCTAGATTTAAAAGTGCACATCTCCAGCGGCTTCCTAAGATCGGAAGGAAGAGCGTTCCAGACGGCCGTGGAAGGGCGCCGGAAAGCGCGTGGTGCGGCGACCCCTTTGGTTCGATGGACAGCCCAGCGTGAGCGAATACCGTGTAGCACGCTACGAGTTGAAATGCATTTTTTTTGTTAGCCGCCTCGCTCCTGCGCAAGAAAAAAACACAGCGCTCCATCTCTACGCCGGTCGTCTCCTTTTGCGTGTTCCCCCGCTGCCATTTCGGTCCCATCCATGAGCCACCATCCCTTCTCGTGACGAGTCAAGCTGATTTGCTTTTCTTAAGTCGACATGACGTCCACATTTGCATTTGTATCCCCTGATAGATCGGTACAGGTTCATTTAAGGTAAACAAATAAGTGTTAACCGGCTATAACGTTGATTTATACGTTTAATTTGCAAGAGTTGTATGGCCTCGCAAGCGTAATGTAGCCATTCAGAGATGCGCACGTGTCCGTAATTTATGAGTTATCGTTGAATATTCACCCCGCCCAGTCCACCGTCGTAAATTGCTGCGAGAATGAACGCAAACGCATCATCTGTTTCTGGGGGGGGGGTAATGGAAAGGTTCTTTTGTCTTCTCGCACATCTTCTTTGTGCAATAATTCATTCAGGCGTCCTTTCACAAGCAGCGCGACGCGTGTGGGTTTGTTTTCTGACTAGGACTCAGTTTATCCATTCGTTTAAAACAAAAATATACCCACCGTCCCATGTTGCTCGAAGGACGGAGCAGATGGCATGACAAATAAACAACCCGTTTTCGACAGTTGTCCATTTTGCTGGCGTCTCGTGTTTCCGTGGACTGGGGTTGTGTTAAGAAGGAGACATAGATCGAAAAATTAAAAATAAAGCGGAGAACATATTCACAGTTGGAAGACGTTGCTTACGACGTGATCATTAGAACAACACATTAATGATTACCGTTCAGGAAGTTATTGAAGAACCTAATAAGGAAGGGCGCAAAGTTTGGGCTCAAGATACATTTGAGCGGAACAAAAGTATTGGACAAAAAAGGTCAAACACATCAGGACATATTTAGAGTGCAATCGTTGTGGAGAGCATACATGACAAATAGATACGCAGCCGATGTCTCGTTAGAAAAAAATGTATCCCACTTATAAACAAAGTAATCAATCATTATAAAAGTTTGCGGCCTTTGGTATGTACACTGTCGGATGATGGTCTTCCCATGCCATACTTCACCATGCTGGTCAGCGTGTGTTGGTGAATGTGACAGTATGGAAGAGGGGTGCCCAGGATTGATTTAGATGTTAACTACCTCACCTGGTGTGCGGGAGGTCGTGGATTCGATCCCGACCCTGACGCCTGCTGTATATTTAGAGTGTGCGTGCTCTCCCCGTGGTCGCGTGGATTTTTCTCCGGGTCCTCTGGAATTTCCCTCCACATTTAGAAACACGCCTTGAGAGTATTTGGCTGCTTTACATTTCCACACGAAAAGCCGCTTCGTTGAGCAATCATCTGTGGCCAGGTCGCTTCTGATGAAGAGCTATATAGCTCAGTGAGCTTTACCTGGTAAAATAAAATAAAAATAGTTAATAGTTTTATCATGTATAGATGTCATCCGCCACTGATGTTAACTGCTGCTGGAAATCTAACCCAGATCACCGGATGTATGGTACAGTGTGCTAACCACTGCGCCACCATTCCCTGCCAGCAACAGATGTTTATAGTTTTTGTATTATTATTTTGTGACTTATTTTCCAACAAATGCATTCCGAATTACAGTGGATGGGGAGATATTTTTTTTTATTCACATTTGCCAGTTTTGGATTTGTGTTTCTGTCGTGAGGTTTAAATCTACGCGTTTAACTTGCTCCCTGCGGGGACTATCACTGTTATGGAGTTTCATGTCATCACTTGTAGGTGGAAAACCAGAACGGACACACGCACACTGTGTAAAATGAAACTGGCACGCGTGTGTATATTTGGTTGACGTTGCATTGGGTTTTTCATTTGGTGACGTGAAGGGTCTTGGTAGTTTGATAAATTAATATGATGGGGAACAATGAGAATAAAAAAAAACACGTTGGCCACTAACACTCTGGTATTCCAATAAAAATATGTAATAAGCGACGTTTCGGGCCATGGACCTTCTTCAGAGCAAATAGGAGAGGTTGAAAAGGTAGTAGACAATAACAGTTGGAGAGTGCACTTGACACCTAGGGGCCTATAATGATATATATTTTTTACGTTTTTCTGATGACCAGTGTTTTAATTGGCATATGAATAGTTACCGAACATTAGTTATCGAGCAACAGATACATCCTTCAATAACAATATTAATCAATAATCATAATCAGTCAATGATGAATAAATAAATGTGGAGATAAATGTGGGGGGGGGGGGGTGGGTAGGGGTAAGAGCCGAGGGCAAGAGGGGGGAGGGGCCAGGGACGGGGTGGGGGGTCAAACGAGAGCCCCCCACTTTGGGACAGCGCCTAGAATCGGATGGGGTGACTCTGGACAGGTTTGCGTTCGTCATATTATAATTTTTAGCTCCGAGTATCATAACATACACATTGCACGTGGACACGTGTGCTGATGCAATGCACTTATTTAGCCACGTCTTCCTTGAAAGAGACACTCACAGTCTCAACTGAGAGGCAAGGTCCATGTATTGTGCCGGAGGAATTCTTTCTGATAATTGTCTGTGATTGTAAACGCAGGGATATGCTGCTGCCCGTGGACTCGTCATCCAGTTTCGGCAGTTTCAACGCTGTGGGCGAGCTTCCTGTACGGCCAGGAGCTGAAACGGGGGGTCACGTGGGGTGGGGTCAAGTGCGGGCTGCTCTCACCATCTTCCAAGATGTCTAGGCAGCGTGGAAGAGCAAGCCAAATAGAAGCAATTGCAGGCCTTCGCCTTTATCTTTTGCGAACCTCAGTTTAACGCGTAGGCTTTCGTGACCAATATTACCAATAACGGAGCGTTTTTGTGTTAGATCGCGTAAATATTAATTTTCTTGGTTCTTTCGGTAAAGTCACGTAGAAGGGAAATAATAAAATAATACAATTAAACACAATAAAATACAATTCTCACGACGTTTCGGCCACAACGCAAGCAGACCTGTTCTCCACCTGAGGACGGCTGCTTGCGTTGTGGCCGAAACGTCGTGAGAATTATTTTATTATGTTTTATTTTTATAATTTTATTATTCCCCTTCTACGTGACTTTACCGAAAGAACCAAGAAGATGAATCCCTGCAGTCACGAAAGCTTTAAATCGAAAAATATTAATTTGTCGGTAAACCCGCCACCACACAAATCTGGCCGTCGCCTGATGATGCTGGTTGTAATTACTGGCGAATCGTCGAACTCGAATTGCAAATGTTGTGGGTTTACTCTCCAACACAGTCGGTGTGCTGTACTAGTAAGTAATCGGCGTGTTTTGTTCACGTGACAACCCTTAAATTTCGATTTAAAGCTTTCGTGACTGCAGGGATTCATATTCTTGGTTATTTCTGTAAAGTCACGTAGAAGGGAAATAATAAAATAATACAAATTTAACAATACAATTCTCACGACGTTTCGATTGCAACACAAGCAATCATCATCAGATGATGATCATATGATGATGATCATATGATGATTGCTTGGGTTGTAATCGAAACGTCGTGAGAATTGTTTCGTTTCATTTTTATTATTATATTATTTCCCTTCTCCGTGACTTTACAGAAATAACCAATAATGTGACAACCCTTATTAATTGGCTGTGTCGGGTGGTGGCGGGTTTAACGACACAACGCGATCTAACCCAAAAAACCTCTCTTGTGGATATTGTGATGGTCCTGAATGAGATTGACAGAGCTCACTGCCTATTGAAAACGCTTGCACCTAGCATCCTCTGGTGGCTTATCTGATAACTGCATTCAATTTATATCAATTTACTGCAGTGATTAAACTAAGCTACTTCCTCACTAAAAGTTATTTTCACAATTTCTCCAACTCAAACTTAACGTCTAAAACATAAATTATTTGCCATTTTAGAGTTATTTGCTCCTGTAAATAGCGCTAATATATGTTTCAAAAGCTGTATACAAATGTTCGACGGCTTCCCCGGCTCAAACCAGCATGGGGCGCTATCTGCCACCATCAACAGAGATATGCCATCCATAATACAGTTTTTTTTAATGTTAGATCACGTAATGTCGTGAAACCCGCCACCACCCGACACAGCTAAGGTGTAAGGGTTGTCACGTTAACAGAACGTGGCCAATTCGTCACTAGTACAGCACACCGGTGTGTTGGAGAGCAAAACCCACAACATTTACAATCTGAGCACGACGTTTCGCCAGTAATTACAACCAGCTTCATCAGGCGGAACAGCCAGATTAGTGGAGAAATCCTCCCCTTTCGTGCCTTAAATAGAGGCGTAGATGTATGCCCTTCTTGCACGAAGTGGGGGTAGGGAGGGGGGTTAATGAATGCCTAATAATGACTATGTGAATCCGATTGTCGTTTGGCTTATTTACATGCGACTCAACGTGCATTATGCATGCGCATTATGCAAGCACATCGTTCTTGTACCTCCTGTCGATTGCGTGCACAAAAAATAGCCGTAACCAACGGTAATCCCGATTGAAGTATGGTGACCTGCATAGGCAGGCATGCATTTAAACAATGTGTTATTTTTTTATTTAAAGCTTTTGTGACTGCAGGGATTTATTTTCACGTAGAAGGGAAACAATACAATTATTTGATTGTTTCCCTTCTACGTGACTTTACCGAAAGAACCAAGAAAAATGTATTATTTGATGAGTTACATATTTAGTAGCTTAGTATCTATATTAGCAGCTGAGTATCTATGTTAATAGCTGAGTTTCTATGCAGGTTGACGGCTCACGTAACAGCTTCGCCCTCGGCCAATGGGTTCCAAAGGCAGCCCTGAATGAAGTTCCACCGAACTCCTCCTCCTCCACCATCCGTCCTCCTTCCCTCCCTCCTTCATCCCTCCTGCCCCTCCCTCCTCCTCCTACCCCTCCCTCCTCCTCCATCCCTCCTGCCCCTCCCTCCTCCTCCATCCCTCCTGCCCCTCCCTCCTCCTCAATTCCTCCTGCCCCTCCCTCCTCCTGCCCCTCCCTGCTCCTCCATCCCTCCTGCCTCTCCCTCCTCCATCCCTCCTGCCCCTCCTCCTCCTCCATCACTCCTTCTGCCCCTCCCTCCCTCCTCCATCCCTCCTGCCCCTCCCTCCTCCTCAATCTCTCCTGCCCCTCCCTCCTCCTCAATCCCTCCTGCCCCTCCTCCTCCTCCATCCCTCCTTCTGCCCCTCCCTCCCTCCTCCATCCCTCCTGCCCCTGCCCCCGCCTCCTCCATCCCTCCTCCTCCCCTCCCCCGCCTCCTCCATCCCTCCTCCTCCCCTCCTCCATCCCTCCTCCTACCCCTCCCTCCTCCTCCCCTCCTCCTGCCCCTCCCTCCTCCCCCGCGCGGCTCTCGCCGCGAGGAACGCGGAAGGCGCGCGCCGCCGCTACTCCTCTGCTGGAGAGCGCTGCGCGTCCAACCCCCGCGGACTCCACTCTTGTGCGGGTTCGGTGGGTGTGCGCACACAGGTGTGGAGGCAGACTACACGTGGGATTCCGCCCCCCGCCGCCGCCGTCGCCGCCGCCGCACCCCTGACTCGCATCGTCACACAGCAGCTCCAAGTGGACTTGACGATTCGGAGCGCTCACCCCTTTGCTCGCGACAAGGTGACCCGTCATCCCGCCGAGCAGCAAGCAGCACCTGTGTGTCTGCCCTTGCGCCCCGTTACCTGTGCACAGGTGAGAGCTCCCTCACCTGGTTTGTTTGTGCCCGAGATGTGGGTGTGTGTGCCAGAGTGAGAGAGAGATGTGGGCTTGGTTGGCTGCAGCGATGTTTTGATGTTACCGTAGAGAAAAAGTCGTTTGTTTGGGGAACGGTTTATTAACCCGTGGTGACACATCCTCTGCTGCTCTTTGAATTAGATGTTTTGGTTGTTGTTACTTTCCCGAAGGTATAAATGGGATAGCAGTTGGTGCGCTTAGAGTGTTTGGCGCACGCCCCTTACGGGACCTTGACAAACCTGAGTTCAATATCCCAGCCAGGGTTCACATCAGTCCGAGGACCCCGTTGCCCAAGTCCTCACTTTCACCAAGTCACACTGACTCGTGGCGTGAAGAATCGTGGCAGTCGTAGATGTGTCCTACATACAACGCCGGCTAGAGCCCTTCATTCCGGCAGTGGTTTGACCAAGAGCTGAAACGAACCACAAGCCACTGTGAAATGTCGATCATGTTGCCAAGACTGCATTTATTCGGCATCCTAAAAGTTGCTGATCAGTTTGGCCGGGGGATACCGTTGCATAATTGACCACAAATTGGGTTGTTTACTTTGAAATGTGAATTGCAATAACCGGTTTTGATGTAACGCATGCATAATCTCGCCAAGCCATGCCGTGCAAGGAATTGCCACATCTATTCACCGAGAGGAGTTGCGAGGTGGCCAGAAGATGGCATCTCAACGGTTGATTCCTGAATCAATCTGTGCGGAGTTTTTAGTGTCATCCCACCCCCGCCCTCATTCACGTGGTGGGATGTTTCCCTGGCACGTCAGTCTACTCTCCTATAACGCGCGTTTTCACAACGCGAACTGGATATAACGCGATGATTGAATTGGGCAACACATTTTTGTTTGTTTCCATATATATAAAAAGCAAATTTGTGAATATGTGTGTATGTTCGAAATGTTTAGCGTACATTGGTTATTTCGGTTAAGTCACGTCTAAAGATAAAATAATAAATTAAATAATAGCATATTACGACGTTTCGATTGCAACACAAGCAATCATCAAGCAATCATCATCAGGCATAAAAGAAATAGCAACAAAAATCTAACTAGAAAACTATAGACAGACATACAAGCAGACAGTCCTTGTGATGTCTGTCTGCTTGTATGTCTGTCTATAGTTTTCCAGTTAGATTTTTGTTGCTATTTCTTTTATGCATGATGATGATTGCTTGTGTTGCAATCGAAACGTCGTAATATGCTATTATTTAATTTATTATTTTATCTTTAGACGTGACTTAACCGAAAGAACCAAAGAATAATTCCTGCAGTCACGAAAGCTCCAAAATTAAGAATGTTTAGCGTACTTCCCGACATGCAACAAACTGGATATTTGCCATGTGGGTACGTTCCAGACTGTACACCATGCAAAACTTATAAAAATACACTTTTTTGGGGGGGGGAGCTCAATAATGCATATATTTTTTGCACGGCAAGTGAGCTGTGACGTCAAATCTGTCACGTGACCCGCGCATGTGGAAGCGTAGCGCATTGTGGTGTAGTGATTAGCGCGCCGCGCTACGAGCCGGCGACCCGAGTTCGATTCCCGCTCACGGCCACCACCAGTAACGATTATTTCAACGGGTCCTGGTCGACTCAGCCTCAAACGAGTAACTGGTGTGTTGTGTGTGAACATCGCCACTGGGGAGACAAAGGCGGCCGGGCGTGGTGGATCCAAGTCCCGGGTAGTACAGCTAGTTATGTATTTAATGCGGATGGGATTTGGATATGCCGCGATCGAGGGAACGGAACTGCGGAGCCGTCGCGCCAGGCGGGATGCTGCTGGATTCTTCTCGAAGTTGCCAACGAGCCCCCCGCGGTCTTTGTTTTTAGCCTGCGTGCTGCTCATCTCGCGTGTTATCGCGGACTGCGCTTCACCCTGCATTGCACATTATTCACTCGAACGCGATTTTTCCACAACGCGCCGTTCTCCGCGAATGCAACTACCGCAGCCAGACACGCACGACACATTTGATTCGGCCGAAACGTTTAAATTCAGGGCCTTCCCGAAAAAAAGTCTTCGGATTCATCGAGACTTTCCTGGGTTAATAGCGAAGGTCATCGTCGATTGTGATACCGGGCAGAGCTCAAGCGTGAAGCATTGACCCAGGGATTAAAAGTAAACACAAGAGGATATATTTTTAGCCCTTTGGGTTTCCTCTTTGTGAGATCGCTATCAGCAAGCTTCTGTTAAAGACTCCGCTTAACGCACTGTGCACTGTATTTCTACGCGCAAAACATTGACACGCAACTTACTTTTTTTTCTGCTGCGAGACAGCACACCGGATTAACGCCAAATTGTGTGACCTAATGACCCCATCTGTGCACCCGAAGCTTATGCAAGGTTGAGCCGCCTGGTTATAAGCGCTCGGAATTGAAGTCCACTTTGGAATGCCAGGTTTTGTAAGCTTGGGCTGCAAGAGTGGAAAGTAGATTGCGGTATGGCAATGGATACTTGCATCTATCTGTGCGGCACTCTTGAGTATTAACCCTCGTATGATTGGGTACTCCGGCCCACCTCCACGACCTCACAGAGACCAATAGGCTCACACAAAGACCAATAAACTCACCCAAAGGCCCATAGACACAGAGAGTCACATAGACTCACACAGACTCGCTCACACAAACTCATACCCTCACATAGAGGCCCATAGATGTAAACAAAGACCAATAAACTCACCCAAAGGCCCATAGACTCACAGAGAGACTCCCAGCCTCACACAGGCCCACAGACTAACACAGAGACCTATATACTCACACAGACTCACACACTCATAGCCTGACATAGAGGCACACAGACTCACACAAAGGCCAACAAACTCACCCAAAGGCCCATAGACTCACACAGAGGCCCATAGCCTCACACAGAGGCCCACAGACTCACAGAGACCTATAGACTCACACAGACTCACTCACACAAACTCATAGCCTGACATAGAGGCCCATAGACTCACACAAAGGCCAACAAACTCACCCAAAGGCCCATAGCCTCACAAAGAGACCCATAGACTCACAGGGAGACACCCAGCCTCACACAGGCCCACAGATTAACACAGATACCTATATACTCACACAGACTCACTCACACAAACTCATAGCCTGACATAGAGGCACATAGACTCACACAAAGACCAACAAACTCACCCAAAGGCCCATAGCCTCACAAAGAGACCCATAGACTCACACATAGGCCCATCGGCCCAGAGTGGACACGAGTTGGCAAAGTGCTGAACTATTTGCTGCGGATGATTATTTTATATCAGATTTGTGAGGAAGGCAATTGCACCTGCCCTGTAATGCAGCCCACTGCTAGAGTGTGCAGTAGAAGCATTGTACTCAAGCCTTGGGGGTGGTATTTTCAAGCCAGACTTGGTACCGTCGTGTTGAATTTATGCCCAAAGTGTGACTGAAAATGACTCAACCACATGCCGTGTCACCCATTAACTTGCCCGCAGAGCTGATGAACGTAAGAAACACACATTGACAGTTTTACTATGCTTCCTCAGGAACCTTCTATGGCATGTAGTTCGTGAAAATAAACCTAATCTCACATTGTCAGGATTATACGATGCATTTTTTCTATTTTTTTTTTCTTCAGAGTTGGGTGGGTGCCTCCTTATATTCCAGTAGGTGCTTGTGTGAGACCAGATCTTGATCACTTTATTGACACCCGGGCACAATTATGGGTTTGAATCTTACTTTCTGCAGCCTCTTAAAATTCTGAGAATACGGTAATAATTTCGGCAGTTCGGAGAACCGTTTCTTGTGGAGTACGGTGGAGTGAATCATTGTTGCCCGTGCAGGTCACGTGGGACGGAAGAGACCATGAGTCCCAAACTTTTACCCAAACCATGAGCAGTACTCTTGCCTTGGTTTCACGGCAGCAGCTGAAGCGTCGCCCCCGTTCCTCTTCATGTATCAATTCAGCCATGTGGCGATTTTTTTCAGATATTTTCGCATTTATAAAACGCCACTAATTTTCACCCGCTCGTTTCGTATGCAAAAGCGATTTTTTTGAACGTGAACATATTTGTATTGTTTTTTTATGAAACAAACGTAACCTTTCAATTGGTACCGTCCATTCCAAGCACATTCGTTTCATGTGTAATAAAGAAGGGTGCGTAAATGTCACCTATTTGAAACAAATTTTAATCTCTTAAAAGACCACAGTGTTGGTGACGTTTCTTGTTGAGTTGTCTTGGTCAATTGTGCTTGTGCACCGCTGCCAATTCAGCCGCGTCGTCGATAAACCTTTTCTCGTGCCGTCCGTAGCGTCGCCTCCGTAAGCGTGGACTGGCCGAATCTTGTCCAGGGGAAAATTCGATTTCCGCGGCTAAATTGCAGATCGCGATCAATAAAATTGCAACGGTTTGTATCAACAGCGTGGGTGGAAATGTTCATACGGGAGAAAACCTCGCCCAAGTCGGCTCTGTCGGAATGGGTGTGCATCATGGTGATTTTATTCTTCACAATGTACTACGTATATACAGTACTGTATTCTTGGTTCTGTCGGTAAAGTCAAGTAGATAGAATTTTTTAAATAAAAAAATATAAATAAATTTAAAATAATAAAAGCAAAAAAAAATGTAAACATTTGAATAGTTAAATAAAAAAAATATTTAAAATAAAATAATAAAAGATATATATTCTTGGTTCTTTCGGTAAAGTAATGTAGAAGGGAAATAATAAAATAATATAAATATAAAACAGTTTATATTATATTATTAAACTGTTTTATATTAATATTATTTTATTATTTCCCTTCTACATGACTTTACCGAAAGAACTAAGAATATGAATCCCTGCGGTCACGAAAGCTTTAAATAAAAAAATAAAAGATATATTATTTTCAATTTATTTTTAATGTGTTTTTTTTCAATTTATTTTAAATTTTATTTCATTATTTGTATTTTCCATGTACGTGACTTTACCGAAAGAACCGAGAATACGAATTCCTGCAGTCACGAAAGTTTTAAGTCAAAATACAGTACCGTGTAACGATGTTAATAATTCACTGCCTTTCGTCCATCCATTGCTGCCATGAACAGCCACCATGTTAGCCGGTTCGCGGGCTCGCATCGGAGGCGGGTGACATTTGACCTGGCGCTGTGGCTCCTGGTCCCCACGCTCACTCACCAATCCACTCTGGCCAGCATTGGCGAAGTAGAACAGAGAGGAGAAGGCAAAACAAACACTCACACTCCACTGTACTTCGCTACGCTGGCCCAGAGTGGGTTGGCGAGTGTCGGGGCCAGGAACAACGCCAGTTCAGGTGTCACCCGGCCACCGACTGCGAGCCATGGACGGAAATTTATTGCCAGGTTCGTTGCGCAACGCGCAAACCATTGGTAGGCAGTACGCAAGCCATTGTTAGGCAGTACGCAAACCATTGTTAGGCAGTACGCAAGCCATTGTTAGGCAGTACGCAAACCATTGTTACGCAGTACGCAAGCCATTGTTAGGTAGTACGCAAACCATTGTTAGGCAGTACGCAACCCATTGTTATGGAGTACGCAAACCATTGTTACGGAGTACGCAAACCATTGTTAGGCAATACGCAAACCATTGTTAGGCAGTACGCAAACCATTGTTAGGCAGTACGCAAACCATTGTTAGGCAGTACGCAAGCCATTGTTAGGCAGTACGCAAACCATTGTTACGCAGTACGCAAGCCATTGTTAGGTAGTACGCAAACCATTGTTAGGCAGTACGCAACCCATTGTTATGGAGTACGCAAACCATTGTTACGGAGTACGCAAACCATTGTTAGGCAATACGCAAACCATTGTTAGGCAGTACGCAAACCATTGTTAGGCAGTACGCAAGCCATTGTTAGGCAGTACGCAAACCATTGTTAGGCAGTACGCAAACCATTGTTAGGCAGTACGCAAACCATTGTTAGGCAGTACGCAAACCATTGACCATTGTTATGCAGTACGCAAACCATTGTTACGCAGTACGCATGCTATCTATTTATCTCAAACTGCTGTGTAAAAAAAATGACAATTAATAATGCGCGATGCCTCTATGCATACTCTGCACAAATACAGAAACGCATTCAGCACATTTGTACATATTTTGACCAAAAAATACCAACTCACTATTTGCCGAGGCATCGATTGAATGAAAGTCAATTCGTTGCTACTAAGGACTGCGACTCGTCGTCGTTTTCGCCCGTGTCAGAAATTTCCAAACCTCCGCTACAGCGCGCGCCTGTACAGTTGACAAAACCGCTTTGCAGAAAGCCGCACCGCGCAGTTTCCTAGTTTTACCGCAAGCACAAAGTCGTCCAAGACAATAATAACACCACCACGAAAATTATTTTGCATTCATGCCTGCTCCCACCACCCCACCCCCCCGAACAGAGAGGACACACACTCGTGTCACCTAGTAACGCAATGGACGGGTTTGCCAGCGGTGAAGCGTTACAGCGGCTGTGTTGTGTTGTTTGTGCTCACGCAAGCGACGGCGTGTCAGCCAGACGAACCCTGGCATTTCTGCGCCATGGCATCGGGGCACTTGGCAGGCGTGGTCCGTTGGAAAAAATAAAAATCTCTAAAACTGGCAGTAAAATCCAGATATTTTATCTTGGCACAACGTTGTCTCTGCCTTCCCACATTTGTCACTCCAAGTGGAAGATCAAAGCACGTATTTTTTTGGACAAATTCCTGCGTGGCAGCATGGCCTGCTTGCAGTATATCTGTTCAGCAGCGCTGGTATAATACAAGCGGCTCTGGACCGGTTTTCTCTAAACTGTATATGGGAGCACGCCTCTAATCCGTGGTGATACGGGAGGACCGGTATCACGGATCCTGTTATCCGCGATTGTAAAAATTGTTATCCGTGATTGTAGACTGGAGCTGTGGTGCAGGGTGACAGGAGCTGTGGTGCAGGGTGACAGGGGCTGTGGTGCAGGGTGACAGGAGCTGTGGTGCAGGGTGACCAGGGGCTGTGGTGCAGGGTGACAGGAGCTGTGGTGCAGGGTGAAAGGGGCTGTAGTGCAGGGTGAAAGGGGCTGTAGTGCAGGGTGACAGGAGCTGTAGTGCAGGGTGACAGGAGCTGTGGTGCAGGGTGACAGGAGCTGTGGTGCAGGGTGACAGGGGCTGTGGTGCAGGGTGACAGGAGCTGTGGTGCAGGGGGACAGGAGCTGTAGTGCAGGGTGACAGGGGCTGTGGTGCAGGGTGACAGGAGCTGTAGTGCAGGGTGAAAGGGGCTGTAGTGCAGGGAGACAGGAGCTGTGGTGCAGGGTGACAGGGGCTGTGGTGCGGGGTGACAGGAGCTGTGGTGCAGGGGGACAAGAGCTGTGGTGCAGGGTGACAGGAGCTGTAGTGCAGGGTGACAGGGGCTGTGGTGCAGGGTGACAGGAGCTGTAGTGCAGGGTGACAGGGGCTGTGGTGCAGGGTGACAGGGGCTGTGGTGCAGGGTGACAGGAGCTGTAGTGCAGGGTGACAGGAGCTGTGGTGCAGGGGGACAGGAGCTGTGGTGCAGGGTGACAGGAGCTGTAGTGCAGGGTGACAGGGGCTGTGGTGCAGGGTGACAGGAGCTGTAGTGCAGGGTGACAGGAGCTGTGGTGCAGGGTGACAGGGGCTGTAGTGCAGGCTGACAGGAGCTGTAGTGAGGTTGGGACAGGAGCTGTAGTGCATTGGACGACCGAAGGTAAAGGTGTGGTGCCACAGGCAGCAGGTAACTTTGTAGCCAACCCTCCTGGCGATGGGAAGCCAGTGGAGGGAGTTGAGAGTAGCTGATGGAATCCAGCCAAAGATGACAGGCGCCTAGGACAGCATAGACGAGATGGGTTTTCAGCTGTTTAAACTAATGTTTCAAATTAACAGGCTGCTTATTGCAGAGATTCACAGTTCCTGCACAGCCGACACCCTGGTTAATGCTGTGGATCTATTAAGACTGGAATACTCTGCGTCTGCTTTCGAGTGATCTTTAGATATTTTCTCTGACGTTATTCAAAGATGAGTATGCCAACTGTCCCGGTGTCACAGTCCAACATATTTTATTGGTCGCACTTGTAAATTTAGCTTAAGCCACAAAGTAACGTCGCCCCCGATTGTGAAACTTTTGGAGGGTGTAAATCATGCGTGAAACGGAGCGCCTTGGTGACAGCGTTGCATGGGCAGCCACGTGTACCTTACGATGTTGTTGACGTGCCTCGAGAGGAAGGTTCTGTGGAGTCCTGAACACGTGGTGAAGCCAAGATCACGCCTCGTACCCCAGTGTCCAGCTGCTGCCCAATGTCTACGGTTCAACGTTTGTGCTCTTGGGGTCAGACGAGGTCTGAGATTGCATCTTCGTAACAAAACAAAACAGTTTAACACGTGAGGCTTTCGCGACCAATATCATCCATAATACAAGGTTTTTTGGGGGGTTAGATCGTGTAAATATATAAATGTGTCGTTAAACCCACCACCACCCGACACAGCCAACTTGTAAGGGTCATCACATAAACAGAACGTGCCATCTTCTTGGTTCTTTCGGTAAAGTCACGTAGAAGGGAAATAATAAAAGAATAAAAATAAAACATAATAAAATAATTCTCACGACGTTTCGGCCACAACGCAAGCAGCCGTCCTCAGGTGGAGAACAGGTCTGTCGAGAACGTGCCAGTTCGTCACTAGTACAGCAACACCGGTGTGTTGGAGAGCCAGGCCACAACAGTTACAATCTGAGTACGACGTTTCGCCAGTAATTACAACGAGCCTCATCACGTGGTGTGGGCCGCTGCGGCTGTTTCTGGCCGTTTAGTCGGGTTCGAACCGTGGCACGTCTTGACTCTGACCTAGAATGGCGGCCACGTGGCCGGTCGGTCACGCGTTTTGTTCCAGCTTGCTGCAGAGGTTTGTGGTTCGCATTCACCGCCCCCCCCCCCCCCTGGTTAACGCCACGGTCAAAATATTGCACACCGCCCGCTTCGCAAGCGGACGTTAAAGGTCACGTGGTGTCATTTTTTTTTTGTGCCAGCATCGTGGTCCAACGTTTCCCCGCGCCAATATACACCGTGGTACTGTCTCCCCATGTTATCTCGGTGTGGCTGTTGCCAATTTTGTTTTCATCATTATTTCTGCCTCTGTTATTAATTGTATTTATTCAGGCCTAGGATCGTGAGTGGCTAAATGGGTGACCCGAGTCGAATTCCACTGAGTCATTTGCCTTTGCAAACCTGCAAAAGGCGCAGCATAATGGTATTTGATAGCGTTCGTAGTTTCCAGAGATGGTAGAGATTCCCCTCCAGTGTTTGGTTGGCTAGCCTCCCCTACATTTCCTTAATTCTGTTCCCATAGACCTTTGCGGCGTTCGCAGATATTTTCCAAACGTTTGCAAACGGAGAGATACAGGTCATGAGTACGAATGGCGAAAGTGGCGACCGTGGCAGATCTGCTGACGGCATCATCGTGGTCAATGGCTTTTTGAGCCGCGGAAAGTGGTTGAAAAAGTCCGCAAAGGAGGATGCAAAGTCCGGATGCAGATAAATATGAGCGAAACGAGCCCAAGTTGGATTCCTGGCCACAGCTAACTAACATCCAGCGCTAAGGGATATTTGTGAGCTGGTCTTGTCCGTTACCACCCCCATCCACTCACACCACCACCTTCACCAACCGACCAACGTGGTGAAGTATGGTCAAACAAGCCTCGTTCCCCGCAGTGGATTGACAGAAGGGAGGAAAGTGTTCCGAGTAATTTTTACAAAAAATCGTAACTTCTACATTTGGTGTCGTGTAACTCATACCAACTGCCAAATGTTTCCATGGGTCAGAAAACCCACACTGAGGCCATTGACTGCATGTACAGTTGTTGACGTTGGCTCTCGGGAGCGAGGGATGGTTAATAAGTGCACCACGCAACGGCTGCGCGAGCGCTCATAAGGAAGCCGTTGACGATGTTGGTGTGATGCGTGGAACACGAACTCAGGTGACGCAGCGTGGCTCACGCGGTGACGTGCACGCCCACAGAGACCCCCCCCCCCCCCCACAGAGACCCCCCCCACAGAGACCCCCCCCCCCACAGAGACCCCCCCCCCCCACAGAGACCCCCCCCACAGAGACCCCCCCCCCCACAGAGACCCCCCCCACAGAGACCCCCCCCCACAGAGACCCCCCCCCCACAGAGACCCCCCCCCCACAGAGACCCCCCCCCCACAGAGACCCCCCCCACAGAGACCCCCCCCCCACAGAGACCCCCCCCCACAGAGACCCCCCCCACAGAGACCCCCCCCCACAGAGACCCCCCCCCACAGAGACCCCCCCCCACAGAGACCCCCCCCCACAGAGACCCCCCCCCCACAGAGACCCCCCCCCCACAGAGACCCCCCCCCCCACAGAGACCCCCCCCACAGAGACCCCCCCCCCCCCACAGAGACCCCCCCACAGAGATCCCCCCCCACAGACCTCCCCCCCACAGAGACCCCCCCCACAGAGACCCCCCCCCACAGAGACCCCCCCCCCCACAGAGACCCTCTCCCCCACAGAAACCCCCCCCCCCACAGAGACCCCCCCCCACAGAGACCCCCCCCCACAGAGACCCCCCCCCCCACACAGAGACCCCTCCCCCCCACAGAGACCCCCCCCACAGAGACCCCCCCCCCCCACAGAGACCCCCCCCCCCACAGAGACCCCCCCCCCCACAGAGACCCCCCCCACAGAGACCCCCCCCCACAGAGACCCCCCCCCCACAGAGACCCTCTCCCCCACAGAGACCCCTCCCCACAGAGACCCCCCCCCACAGAGACCCCCCCCCCACAGAGACCACCCCCCACAGAGACCCCCCCCCCACAGAGACCCCCCCCCACAGAGACCCCCCCCCCCCACAGAGACCCCCCCCACAGAGATCCCCCCCCACAGACCCCCCCCCCCCCACAGAGACCCCCCCCCACAGAGACCCCCCCCCCACAGAGACCCCCCCCCACAGAGACCCTCTCCCCCACAGAGACCCCCCCCCCCACAGAGACCCCCCCCCACAGAGACCCCCCCCCACAGAGACCCCCCCCACAGAGACCCCCCCCCCCCACACAGAGACCCCTCCCCCCCACAGAGACCACAGAGACCCCCCCCCCCACAGAGACCCCCCCCCACAGAGACCCCCCCCCACAGAGACTCCCCCCACAGAGACCCCCCCCCCACAGAGACCCCCCCACAGAGACCCTCCCCCCACAGAAACCCCCCCCCCACAGAGACCCCCCCCCACAGAGACCCTCTCCCCCACAGAGACCCCCCCCCCACATAGACCCCCCCCCAACAGAGACCCCCCCCCCCCACAGAGACCCCCCCCTACAGAGACCCCCCCTCCACAGAGACCCTCCCCCCACAGAGACCCCCCCCCACAGAGACCCCCCCCCCACAGAGACCCTCCCCCCACAGAGACCCCCCCCACAGAGACCCCCCCCCCACAGAGACCCTCTCCCCCACAGAGACCCCCCCCCCACAGAGACCCCCCCCCACAGAGACCCCCCCCCCACAGAGACCCCCCCCCACAGATACCCCCCCCCCCCACAGAGACCCTCCCCCCACAGAGACCCCCCCCCACAGAGACCCCCCCCCACAGAGACCCCCCCCCACAGAGACCCACTCCCCTACAGAGACCCCCCCCCCCACAGAGACCCCCCCCCACAGAGACCCCCCCCCCACAGAGACCCCCCCCCACAGAGACCCCCCCCACAGAGACCCCCCCCCACAGAGACCCCCCCCACAGAGACCCCCCCCCCCACAGAGACCCCTCCCCACAGAGACCCCCCCCCCCCCACAGAGACCCCCCCCCACAGAGATCCCCCCCCACAGACCCCCCCCACCCCCACAGAGACCCCCCCCCACAGAGACCCTCCCCCCCACAGAGACCCCCCCCACAGAGACCCCCCCCACAGAGACCCCCCCCCCACAGAGACCCCCCCCACAGAGACCCCCCCCCCCACAGAGACCCCCCCCCCCCCCACAGAGACCCCCCCCCACAGAGATCCCCCCCCACAGACCCCCCCCCCACCCCCACAGAGACCCCCCCCCACAGAGACCCTCCCCCCCACAGAGACCCCCCAACCACGCGCCGAACATCGGAGCTCCCCGGCCTCCTGTGTTCACGCCACGCGCTCCAAACTTGCGTCGCGTTCCCACCGGGCCACGCGTTTCTGTGCCGTGGTGTCTATCCGGGGGTTCTGTCCGGAGACGGCTTCCAAGGCAGAGTTCTCTCCGCCACGTCGCTTCTCTCCAACTCCCCGCACGCCCTGCCTCGTTGGATGTCGTCTCCAGCATCGTCCCCTCTTCTCCTTCCTCTCGGCCTTCTCTCACTACACGATCTTCCCTCCTTCACCTCATTGCCTCTCACTCCCACCACCTGCCCAACCAGCTCCTTCACCTCATTCCCTCTCACTCCCACCAACTGCCCAATCAGCTCCTTCACCTCATTCCCTCTCACTCCCACCACCTGTCCAATCACATCCTTCAGCTCCTTCACGCATGTGCATGGCTCCTGTACCGCATGCTCAAGTGCGATTTGTCTTCGGAAGTATTCTGTTCTCAGCACGGAAGCTGACTGGGCAGATCTTCCACCGCAGTTGTGTATTTGCAAATTGTCCCCCCACCCCCAACTTTGCTCTGGATTGTGTCTCAAGGTTTAGGTCGACCCTTTGACGAAGTTGGCCATGCACGTGTGTGTTGTCCGTGCGCGTGTGTTGTGTGTGCACGTGTGTGTGTTGTGTGTGCACGTGTGTGTGTTGTGTGTGCGCGTGTGTGTTGTGTGTGCACGTGTGTCATGGTGTGTGTTGTGTGTGCGCGTGTGTGTGCGCGTTGTGTGTGGCATGTGTGTGCATGTGTTGTGTGTGCACGTGTGTGTGTTGTGTGTGCGCGTGTGTGTGCGCGTTGTGTGTGGCGTGTGTGTTGTGCTTGCAGCGGTTAGCGCCCTGCGCTGCAAACCCGGCCGCCCAAGTTCGATTCCCGTGTGACGAATGTCTGAACCCGACCCTGTGCCTCCCCGAGGTCGACTCGATGAGTACGCGGCACGGTGCGAAAAGCATCAGCAATGGGCAAAGAAAGGTGGCCGGGCGCCGTGTTGCCCCCCCCCCCCCCTGCAGCCTCTGTAGTTGCTCACTCACAGCACTTGCCCTCCAACGGTTGGACCCTTTGTCTTTTGTGTGCGCGTGCCGCTAGGCCGGAGGCGTCGCGCCGCTTGCCCCCATGGCGGACGTCTTCCCCTGCGGTCTCCTGGAGGCCCTCGTGGTGGTGGGGGCCAGCGAGGACTCGCTCTCACAGTGCCTGCGTGCCCAGGTCAGTGAGTGCCTGCGTGCCCAGGTCAGTGCCCAGGTCAGTGCCCAGGTCAGTGCCTGCGTACCCAGGTCAGTGCCCAGGTCAGTGCCTGCGTGCCCAGGTCAGTGCCTGCGTGTCCAGGTGAGGGTCGGTCGTGGTTTGGGGGGGGGGGCTGGCTGGGCCGGTGTCAGCGAACGGGGGGGGGTTGTCATGTGATCGTGGCACTCTGCATCGAACGCCCCCCCCCCCCCCCGAGACTCCCTGATTCCTATGATGCCATCCCCACACACGTGTTCCTCGCCTCCCGATTAGAAGCGAGACCATACACACACTTACGTACATACACACACCTACGTACGTACACACGTACGTACATACACAACGCACCTACATACACACACATACGTACATGCACAGACACACGTACGTACATACACAACGCACCTACGTACACAACGCACTTACATACACACGTACGTACATACACAGGCATACCTACATACACACACATACATACACAACGCACCTACGTACACACACGAACCTACATACACACACATACATACACACACGTACGTACATACACACACACGTACATACACACGCGTGTACCATCACGACCTGTTGTGTGTGGGAGCCCCGACTGGACACTGACCTGCCCCCCTACTGGACACCTGTCAAAATAATCTTCATAGCTCATGGGATTTCTTCAGGATAAATGAAAGATTCTAATTCGAATTGGCTGTGTCGGGTGGTGGCGGGTTTAACGACATATATATACAGGGTTTTTTAGTTAGATCGCGTAAATATATAAACCCACCACCACCCGACACAGCCAATTAGTAAGCTTTGTCACGTAAACAGAACGTGCCTATTCGTTACGAGTATAGCAACAACGGTGTGTTGGAGAGCCAAGGAACAACATTTACAATCTGAGTACGACGTTTCGCCAGTAATTACAACCAGCTTCATCAGGCGGACAGACAGATTTGTGGAGAAGTCCACCTGTTTCGTTCCTTAGATAGAGGCGTAGGTGCGATACCAACACTTGTGCGTTCTTCTTGTGCCAAGTGGGGGCGGGGGTGGGTTAATGAATCAACGTACATTATGCATGCTCATTGTGCGAGCCCATTGACCTTGTACTTCGCACTCGGCTCTGAGATCTCACTCCGGCTTATTACAGCAGAACGCAGCTTCTCATCTGTAGCCCTGGTGGCCTGAAACAATCTCTGCCAACTGAAGTCCGTTCAGCCATGACAATCGATGGTATTATGACTGGACTAAAATAATTTCTTTCCTATTCTGTCTCGTTTTATTTAGCAGCATTTTCTCTGCGCCATCCACGCTTCCATCTCATCTTTTTGGTGAATACGGCCGCCTTACAAATCTTTGATTGATTGAAGAGCGGGCGGGGGGGGGGTCCTGCATTGGGATGTTTGACCAATGCCATGACTGTTTGTTTGGCTTTCGAGAGAGAGCCAGAGAGAGACCCCCCATTGTGTATGATTCTAGATTTACCTGCCCAGTCACATTCCTTGCGCTCTGTGAAAACCCAGAGGAAGCCCTCTTTACTCTGTTTAGGACCAGGTAGAGGGGGGGGGGATAAAAAGCCAGCTTCATTTATTTATTTATAACGACAACTAATTCAAGTGTTTTTTTTTTACCAGGTAAGGCCCACTGAGCTATATATATAGCTCTATTCTTTGGTTCTTTTCGGTTAAGTCACGTCTAAAAATAAAAGAATAAATTAAAATAAAATAACATATTACGACGTTTCGATTGCAACACAAGCAATCATCATCAGGCATAAAAGAAATAGCAACAAAAATCTAACTAGAAAAAAAAGAACCAAAGAATAATTCCTGCAGTCACGAAAGCTCCTAAATTAAGATTATATAGCTCTATTTTAGAAGTGACCTGGCTATCTTCTTGGTTCTTTCAGTAAAGTCACGTAGAAGGGAAGTAATACAATAATAAAAATAAACATAATAAAATAATTCTCACGACGTTTCGTTTTATTTTCATTACTTTATTACTTCCCTTCTACGTGACTTTACCGAAAGAACCAAGAAGACGAGTCCCTGCAGTCACGAAAGCTTTAAATTGACCTGGCTATCACAAATGAAAGCTCAGCGAAGTGGCTTATCATCTCGTGGACATTTATAGCAGCCAAAGAGTCTAAAACGCATGTTGATGCTAAATGTGGAGGGAACAGCCGGAGGACCCAGAGAACAATTCCACGCGACCACGGGGTGAACATTCAAATTCCAAATATACATGCATCACGTTCGCGATCATATCCACGACCTCCTGTGTACCGGACGAGGTAGTCAACATCTCGCCACCATGCCGAACTCAGTGGAAATATCCTCTTGCTTATAATGGGCAACACAGCAGTTTTATTTTTTGTGGGCCTGACTACTGATGAGGCTCTGATAACTCAAAACCAGTTCAGAGTTTGTACTTTATCAACAAAACATTGGGTCTGGAGTTTCAAACCAAAATATTTGTACTCGTACACAGATAGTTTATTTAAGTGTACATGACCAAGATAGGAACTCGTCAGTGGTCGGTTATTGTTGCGAACTTTAGCCGCTTGAATGCAGAATGCACAGCGGCGCCGGGGTCAGCCACACGTCCGTCATTGGTGCGCACCCGCGAGGAGTCGTCATCACGCTTGACGATGACCGTCCGCACCCCCCCCCGCCCCTCACAATCATCGATCGAGATCAAAAACGATGACTCCTCGACTATGAAAGGCACCACGGTGACGAGATGTTAACTACCTCGCCTGGTATACAGGAGGGCATGGGTTGGATCCCGACCATGACGTCCTGTTGTATATTTGGAGTTTGCATGTTGTCCCCGTGGTCGCGTGGATTTTGCTCCGGTTCCTCCGGTTTTTTCCCTCCGCATTTAGAAACAACATCACGCGTTTGGCGTATTTGGCTGCTGCTATAAATGCCCACGTGATAAGCCACTTCATTGAGCTTCATTTGTGGCCTGGTCGCTCCTGAAAAAAGAACTACGTAGCTCAGTGGGGCCTTACCTGGTAAAAAAAAAAATAGCTTTAAAAAAAAAAATTAGCTTTAAAAAAAAAAAATTTGCTTAAAAAAAAATATAGTTTAAAACTCTTCGCCTCTGAATGTTTTGCCCCGCGCGCGCTTGACTGACGCAGGCGGCGGCTGGCGGCAACTCGGCCCTGCGGCAGCACCCGGAGCCGGTCATCCTCAACATCCTCGCTCCGCCCTTCGTCGCCAAGGAGGCGGCGGCGCCCCGGCTGGCGACGGCGCCGCCCTTGCAGCGGAGCGCCGGCTTCACGAGGTGCGGCGTGCGTGCGTGCGTGCGCTCGCAAAACACGTCGCGCCGTGTTTTCGGCAAGATCCGACCGCGTCTGTCCGGTGCTCGCCGAGCTGCGTCGTGGCTTTGGGTTTTAGCCCAGCGAATGCGTCGTGAGGCCTGGCTCGTTGCACACAAAGTGCTTGCCGCAAATGAACCACGGTGCCTTGCTGATCTCATCGAGGAGCGTAAATCGTGACACGATCTCCGCTCATCCTCGCAGCGGCTTTTGGCTGGCCATCGGACAAAGACGGTCGCCGCACCGCGCGCTTTCCGGCGTGCTTCTGCGGCCGTCTGGAACGCTCTTCCTTCCGAAATTAGGAAGCCACTGGAGCTGTGCACTTTTAAATCTATGTTGAAAACTCATTTCTTTATAACGGCTTTTTATTTTTGGTTTGTTGTCCTTCTCCCGCACGTCCAATTAGCACGGTCGGCTACGTACTGTGTGAAAGAAGTTCAAAATATACACATTCATACAAACGCAAACGCAGGACTGATCTCCCACTGGTGCTAGCAACACAGATAATGGCACTCACGGCTGGCTCACGACTGGTACTAATATAACTGAAGACAAATATTGAATCTACCACTGGTTCTTCTAATAACTGATAGAATACAAAGATCCCACCAGATAGCTTTTTACAGACTGTTGGGGCAAGTGCTGTTAGCGAGCACCTATTAAGGTTGGCACGGCACAATGAGGGCATGGGTGGCCATCACATAGTCACTTTAAGATGTTTTCTTGTTCATGTTTTTGTTTTTTGTTTGTTTCGGTTGCACCCGATTCAAGAGCCGAATGGCTCACAGGGCTACACCAAATAAATGAAACTCAAAAACTGAAAGCACCACGCCAGGCCGCCTCTGCGTCGTCCCATTGCTGATGTTTACACACTGCACCAGGTACTCATTTAAGGCTGAGTAACCCTAGGGAAGGCCCAGGTCCGGTTCAGATAATCGTCAGTGACAGACGGACAGACAAAGCTAATGTATTAACAATTTAATTTACATCGATGGTAACAGTGCCCCATTGTGTGTCCATGTAACCGCGCAAATTATACGTTTGCAGATCGTTTCCAAAAACCTAACAACCGCGTGGCCAGTAAACCCTTCTGTCACGTGTTAAACAAAACAAGCTGCCCTGTACATTTCAGGTGTCAGCGTAAGTCTACCGATACACAATAAAAAAACAATTTGCTTGCCGGGGTTTTTTTCTTTTTAAACAAGCGACTCCTGGTCACTTTGAGCGTGCAATCAAACTTCTGATTGGCACCAGTTAGGAATGTGGCAGCTGTTTGTTGTCAAACGGGCAGCTCCCCGTGACCCTTGCACCCAGCGCTCCGCACTCACTCGCGAAAAGCCTCGGGGGGAAAAGCCGACGATTAGTAACAGCGGAGCGATCGCAATGGCACGCAACGGCAATGTGTGACTTTTATTTTTACACGAAAAGCCACGGTGTGTTTGTCAGGAGGTGTTTGAGTTTTTAATCGAAATTTGTTACACTGATGGTCCCGTTTAGCCAGGCACCTGGCTATTATGCATGGGCACAGCAGCAGCAGCAGTAGGAACAAAACAAAGACAAAAAACATCAACATAGCAGAGAATGAGTAAAGAGCCCTGAAGGAAGGAGGGTTGTGCCAAAATGGGTTTATATGCTAAAGATGTTCTCAGGCAATGCATGATGAGTGTTTACTACAAGGCCGTAGCCATGGCGTCAACATTGGGGGGGACCAAATGTTCCAGGGGGTCTGGGGGTCCCCCCCCCCCAGAATAAAAATCTAAATTTTAAAACTAATTTCCTGCCTAAAATATAAAAAAAATTCACTAACACACAGGATGGACTTTTTATTGATTTTATTACAATAATGTCTAATAGTGTATAGTATGAAATCGCTCTGCTTTTTCTTTTTTACCATTTCTTGTTTCATTGTTTGTAATGGCAGAGCTTAGGGATGAATATAGTACAAACTTAACCACAATCATATAAACAGAAATCTATTTCATAGCAAGATATTGCGGGGGACATTTTTAGCATATTTGAATATTGGGGGGGGGGGGGGATGTGTCCCCAATATATATTATAACTATGGCCTTGGCTTACTATACACGTGGGAGCAAACCGAAGGGCCCGGAGAAAAAACCCCACGCGAGCGAGGCGGAAGCAAAGCTCCATCCGTGGTAGCGAGATGTTAACTACCTCGCCTGGTGTACAGGAGGTCGTGGGTTCGCTCCCGACCCTGATGCCTGTTGTGTATTTGGAGTTTGCATGTTTCCATCTTTCATCATCATCATGGTAGGTAGGATATTTTAACTACCTCGCCTAGTGTACAGGAGGTCGTGGGTTCGCTCCCGACCCTGACTCCTTCTGTATATTTGGAGTTTGCCTGTGTGTCTCCCAGTGGTTGTGTGGATTTTTGTCTGTGCCCTCCGGTTTTTCCCTCCACATTTAGAATCAACGTGCATTTAGAGTATTGGGCTGCTATAAATTTCCACATGATAACCCACTTCATTGGGCCATCAATTGTCGCTTCTGAAAACGAGTTTCATAGCTCAGTGAGCCTTACCTGGTAAAATAAAATGTAGTTCTTTTTTCATTATCACAGTACAGATAGAAAGCATGTGGAGATTAATCCGCACTTGCTGTAGCTGTACCGCCCTCTCCTGGCGAGCCAGGGCACGTCACCCTCGACACTCGCATGAAGGGGGTATCCCAGCATTCTTGCTGTGATCCACAAACCCTCGCTGCCTCCACAGCGCTGGATCACAGGCAGACACGTGCACCGTAGCCACCACCGCCACGTGGCTAAGTTTGGACACGTGGCTAAGTTTGGACACGTGGTGTCGGGCAGGGGGGGGCAGCCCCGTAGCGTTGAGGCAAAGCCACACATTTCCCGGTGATGTTAAGTCGAGAAATAGCACCGTCCTCTGCGTCAGGACTTTGTCGCTGAAGTGGCGAGGCTAGCGGTCGAACGACACATTGATGAATTGATTAATATTGATCCTGAATGCCGGTATCAGAAGGAATGGGTTTTTAGGTTCTTGTTTGGTGTGTTTAAGGGGTTCCCGCGATCACTCCACCCGTTCACAATCACGTGTTGGTGTTGTTGTTAAACTTAACACGCAGGCTTTCAATAACCGATATTAGGATTCGTAATTAATCGTTGGGTGAGATCGCGTAATAATTAAAATGTGTGTCATGCACCCTCCTCCAGTTTAACACGAAGGCTTTCGCGACCAATATCATCCATAATAGAGGGTTTTTTTGGGGGGGGTTAGATCGCGTAAATATATATAAATGTGTCGTTAAAACCCGCCACCACCCTCCTCCAACCCGACACAGTCAGTGAATAAAGTCGTCACGTGAAGCAAACGTAGCCAATTGGGGTTCCCAGTTTTTTATTCCCAATAGTTTTTTTTTTGTATTACAACTCAACGCGAGACCCCGGTACAAAGCGCCGATCACAGAACGGAGGGGACGGGGGGGGAAACAACATTTTGGTGAACAACAGCAGCAGGCCGAGTTCGGCGCGGCGGAAATTAATGAAGTGGGGAGAATAGGGCTCACTGCCCCACCCAGTTGGGACACTCACGGGGGGACATGAAAGTTAATAAGAGGAAAGGGGAAAAGATAACTAACATAGCGGGGGGGGGCAAGGGTGGGTACCCGAGCTAATTAAATGCTGTGGATTGCTCCGCAACACTGCCGGCGATGCTGTCGGAGCAGCGATACGTCGGCACTTTTCTCCACGTGACAACTTCACGAGCCGGCTCCGTCGGGTGAAGGAGCGGGCACGACGCACGTCATCGTGCTCCTTACGCGATCTCACCCCAGAGTGGATGGTGAACCATGCCATTGTCATCGTTGATATCGTCTTTGTCGTCGTTGTTGTTGTTTGCCATGTTGGTCACCGCTTTGTGCGTGCGTCATTCTTCCTCGTCTCGTACCTCCTGCCCCCCCCCCCCCGCCGCGTGTCGCAGGTCCCAGAAGCGCCGCTCGTTCCGCAAGCCCAAGAGCAGCCGCCTGTCGATGTCGGGCGGAGGGCCCGAGGCGGGCGGGCTTGGGGGTGGCGGCGGCGCGAGCCACACACAGCCGGTCAGCGTGCCCCGCGAGCTCGACTTCAACGGACTCCCCTCGCTCTGCTTCCCAGGTCGGTCGCTCGCTCACTCGGTCACTCGCTCACTCGCTCACTCGGTCGCTCGCTCGCTTGCGGTGGTGTTGCTGGTGTGGCTGTACACAATTTCGGATTATTTTTCATGATCATCACCAACATCAATTTGTACTTGACTTAAAGCTTTCGTGACTGCAGGAATTCATATTTTTTTAGTCTTTCGGTAAAGTCCCCACCACCGTTGCGGTCGCTGCCCACCACTTACATTAATATTGGCTGCTGACGTTTGGGATACGCCCATTTCAAGCCTTTATAAACAATTTACCTTTAGAAGCTAACCCCCTCTTTCTGATGACGAACGCTTGTGTTGCGATCGAAACGTCGTAGTTTTTTGTTATTTTTTGTTATTTTCTTTGAATCCATCTACGTGACTTTACCGAAAGACCCAGATAATATGAATATGTGCGTCGTACCGTATTCTCCGCGTTATAAGATGCTCCCTAAAATGTGAAAACGAACCCCAAACTTGCAGAGGGCCTCCGCGTGCAGAGTGAGGAGGAGGAAGCCTCCTTCCACTACCTCGTCTTCACCGACATGAGCGGGAAGAGGACGCACGGCGTCGTACTCACGCACTCACGGCGCCTGCAGGTGCCTCCCCCTCCTCTCCCCCCTCTCTCCCCTCTCCCCCCTCTCCCTCCTCTCACTCCTCTCCCCCCTCTCCCCCCTCCCTCCCCTCTCCCTCCTCTCCCCCCTCTCCCCCCTCTCCCCCTCCCTCCCCTCTCCCCCCTCCCTCCCCTCTCCCCCCTCCCTCCCCTCCCTCTCCTCTCCCCCCTCTCCCTCCTCTCACTCCTCTCCCCCCTCCCTCCCCTCTCCCTCCTCTCCCCCCTCTCCCCCCTCTCCCCCCTCTCCACTCTCCCTCCACTCCCCCTCTCCCTACTCCCGCATTTCCCTCTCCTCCCTCTCCTCCCTCTCCCCCCTCTCACTCTCCCCCCTCTCCCCCCTCTCATTCTCCCCCCTCTCTCCCCTCTCCCCCCTCTCCCTCCTCTCCCCCTCTCACTCTCCCCCTCTCCCCCCTCTCCCTCCTCTCTCCCCTCTCACTCTCCCCCCTCTCCCCCCTCTCCCCCCTCTCCCCCCTCTCACTCTCCCCCCTCTCCCCCCTCTCACTCTCCCCCCTCTCCCCCCTCTCCCTCCTCTCTCCCCTCTCACTCTCCCCCCTCTCCCCCCTCTCCCCCCTCTCACTCTCCCCCCTCTCCCCCCTCTCATTCTCCCCCCTCTCTCCCCTCTCCCTCCTCTCCCTCCTCTCCCCCTCTCACTCTCCCCCTCTCCCCCCTCTCCCTCCTCTCTCCCCCTCTCCCCTCTCACTCTCCCCCCTCTCCCCCCTCTCCCTCCTCTCTCCCCTCTCACTCTCCCCCCTCTCCCCCCTCTCCCCCCTCTCCCCCCTCTCACTCTCCCCCCTCTCACTCTCCCCCCTCTCCCCCCTCTCCCTCCTCTCTCCCCTCTCACTCTCCCCCCTCTCCCCCCTCTCCCCCCTCTCCCCCCTCTCCCCCCTCTCACTCTCCCCCCTCTCCCCCCTCTCCCTCCTCTCTCACCCTCCCCTTGCTTTCCCTCCGCTCCCCCTCTCCCTACTCCCGCACGTCCCTCTCCCTCCTCTCCCCCCTCTCCCCCCTCTCCCCCCTCTCTCTCCTCTCCCCCCTCTCCCCCCTCTCCCCCCTCTCCCCCCTCTCCACTCTCCCTCCACTCCCCCTCTCCCTACTCCCGCATTTCCCTCTCCTCCCTCTCCTCCCTCTCCCCCCTCTCACTCTCCCCCCTCTCCCCCCTCTCATTCTCCCCCCTCTCTCCCCTCTCCCCCCTCTCCCTCCTCTCCCCCTCTCACTCTCCCCCTCTCCCCCCTCTCCCTCCTCTCTCCCCCTCTCCCCTCTCACTCTCCCCCCTCTCCCCCCTCTCCCTCCTCTCTCCCCTCTCACTCTCCCCCCTCTCCCCCCTCTCCCCCCTCTCCCCCCTCTCACTGTCCCCCCTCTCCCCCCTCTCACTCTCCCCCCTCTCCCCCCTCTCCCTCCTCTCTCCCCTCTCACTCTCCCCCCTCTCCCCCCTCTCCCCCCTCTCCCCCCTCTCACTCTCCCCCCTCTCCCCCCTCTCATTCTCCCCCCTCTCTCCCCTCTCCCCCCTCTCCCTCCTCTCCCCCTCTCACTCTCCCCCTCTCCCCCCTCTCCCTCCTCTCTCCCCCTCTCCCCTCTCACTCTCCCCCCTCTCCCCCCTCTCCCTCCTCTCTCCCCTCTCACTCTCCCCCCTCTCCCCCCTCTCCCCCCTCTCACTCTCCCCCCTCTCCCCCCTCTCCCTCCTCTCTCCCCTCTCACTCTCCCCCCTCTCCCCCCTCTCCCTCCTCTCTCACCCTCCCCTTGCTTTCCCTCCGCTCCCCCTCTCCCTACTCCCGCACGTCCCTCTCCCTCCTCTCCCCCCTCTCCCCCCTCTCCCCCCTCTCTCTCCTCTCCCCCCTCTCCCCCCTCTCCCCCCTCTCCCCCCTCTCTCTCCTCTCCCCCCTCTCCCCCCTCTTCCCCCTCTCTCTCCTCTCCCCCCTCTCCCCCCTCTCCCCCCTCTCTCTCCTCTCCCCCCTCTCCCCCCTCTCCCCCCTCTCTCTCCTCTCCCCCCTCTCCCCCCTCTCCCCCCTCTCCCCCCTCTCTCTCCTCTCCCCCCTCTCCCCCCTCTCCCCCCTCTCCACTCTCCCTCCACTCCCCCTCTCCCTACTCCCGCATCTCCCTCTCCTCCCTCTCCTCCCTCTCCACTCTCTGCTCCCTCTCACTTCCCTTTTTGCCCTCTCCCACCCCTCACCTCTCTCCCCACTCTGCCCCCTTCTCCTCCCTCTCGGCCTCCTCCCCCCCCCCCTCTTCACCCCCCCCCCCCCCCCGTTTGCACTTCCGCACCTCCCATTCTGCACGGTTGGCTACGTACGGTGAGAAAGAAGTTCAACACACGCACACTCCTCACCCGTGTCTACGATCTCATCACAATGCACATGTCTCTGCTGGGATCTCCGAAGCTAAGTAGGGTTGAACTTGGTTAGTAGTTGGATGGGCGGCTTTCTGCGAATATCAGGAGTTATAGGCTTGGGCCATGAAAGTGCAGCAGAACTTTGATTGCTGCTATTCCTTCATGTGCATGATTTTACTTGAATTCTGCAGTTTCCTCTCACAGGGATGTTTCTCTTTGAGCTGCACCGATCAACGTCACTCCGACTTCCCGGATTCTGTCCTGACGATGCGCGGCTCCGTTTCGCCCGTCGTGTCGAGTACATCTGATCGCTCGACTAGGTTGTGAGAATTGTTCTTGAACTCACCGGTCCGCTGAACCCGTAATCATTTGTGCGGTAAATGCTTGGCGACTGACCGTGTTTGGCTGCGCCGGGTGGTGGAAAGGCTATCACGACACAGCTCTAGCGAGATCATCACCACGTTGCCTCACCCGGACATCAACTGCGAATCGTAATCTCGGCTGCGCAAAAAAACCTATGCGCCGAGATTCTCATCATGGAACGTTCATCGGTGAGCGGAGGCATCGTCGCACATCGACCGCTGGCGATGCCCATCGTCCTGACCCTTGACCCCCTTTTTGGTGCCACCAGGACACGGGGCCGCTGCCCTGGGCGTCCAACGGCTCGCTCAGGCAACCGGGACAGAGACGGCTGGGCAGGCCCGGGAAAAGCCCCTACTTGCCGTACGCCATCTGTGTCATCTCCAAGTCGCCTTACTACACGGTTCTCCGGGACTGCCTTTCCTGGTGAGGCTCGCGGGGGAGACTCCGCTCGCTCGTAACATGCAGCATTCGCACACGGCGGGCACGATCACCCCTCCAGCGGGGACGATCACACCTCGCCCCACTCACTCGACCACCGACATACCCACTCACCCGCTCACCAACTCACTCAACCATCCACGTACCCACTCACCCACTGAATCACTCACTCACTCACCCACTCAACCACTCATTCACTTGCCCACTAACTCAGTCACTCACTCACCAACTCACGCACCCACTCAACCGCTTACCCACTCAACCACCCACACTTTACCCATTAACTAAATCATCTACTCACCCACTCACTCACCCACTGACTTACTCACCCACTCACTCACCCACTTATTCACTCACTCATTCACCGACTGACTCATCCACTTACTCATTCCAGTCGAGATGACAGCCACTCACCTGCCCACTTACTCACCCCCTCACACATTCAACAAGTCACGTATTCAGCCCTCTCACTCATTCACCCACACGCTCACTCACATTTTCACTCACCCATTCACTCACTCATTCACTCACCTATTCACTCAACCACTCACTCAGTTATTCACTCACCCATTCACTCACCCATTCACTCACCCATTCACTCACCCATTCACTCACCCATTCACTCACCCAATCACTCACCCATTCACTCACCCATTCACTCAACCACTCACTCAGTGGAGGGAGGAATCTGGAATATCTGAAGTAAACTCATTTGTTAAACCTAAACTTGGCGGTGCTGCGTCTTATAATCCGGTATGTGTGAGCGTGCGTGTGTGTGTGTGTGTGCGCGTGACCAGATTTGTATAACTTTATTGGCACCGGGCACAAGTTCAGTGCAGTGCGTCTTAGTTCTCCGGAGCGTCTCGGACTGTAACCAGGAGAATACGTAAACGCTCGGCGAGAATCTGCGCGCGCTTGCGGCCTCGTCCGTGACGTGGCGTGGGCGACCTGAGCGTGCGCGCGACCCCGCCTCTCTCCGCAGCCTGCTCATGGAGCTGCAGTCCACTAAGGACTCGCTGTTTGAGGACCGGATCGCTGACTTTGCAGCAACGCTGGCTCTGGTGCCCTGCCCGCCACCGGGAGTTCTTCACGTGGTAATGCCGCCCCCCCCACACCCCCCCCCAACCACGGTCCCCCCCTACCCCCCTCCACCCTGCCCCTCCCCCCACCGCTGCTGCCGTGTTTACGTGAAATTCCCTCTTCTCAGGGTGGCCGGGTGGCTCGGGTTCGTTGAGCGCTGAGCCCCGGCACCACTGAAATCCGGCCACCTACGACTGCACACAAAACCGCATTCTGCAATTAAACTCTAAAACCGTGTAAACTGTTCTTATTTCACCAGGCTAGACCCGCTGAGCCCTTTTTTGGAAGCGACCTGGCCACAAATGATGGCTCGACAAAGTGGCTTATCACGTGGACGAATGTAGCAGCCACATTACTCCAAGCGCATGTTGATGCTGAATGTAGAGGGGGGGAAACCGGAGGACCTGGAGAAGAATTTTAATGCAACCACGGGGGAGAACGCGCAAACTCCAATTGTACAGCAGGCGTCGGGGTCGGGATCAAACCCACGACCTCCCGCACGCCGTTGTCGCACGGAGAATAATTACCAATCCACGACCGGAGCGATCTGTTTTCCTCCCCCCGCACCGTGTCGGCCACGGGAGTTGTTTCGCCACGCTGGTCAGTGCGAGTTGGGAGAAGGGGTGGAGGGGAGGTTGGGAATAATCGCTCGTCACTGATGTCAGCCGTGGTCAGGTCAGCGAGTTCGGAACCACTGGCACTACTGCGTCACCCTTTTGCAATACATTTTGACTGCGTTGTGAAGCTCTGAGAATTGGACAAATAACGGTTTAAACACATTCCTGCGGAGGGAGCTGGTAGGAACGTTGGGTTGCTCGGTCAATGGCCAGGGTCAACGGCGGCGTGGTGTATTCCGCAAATATGGCCGACTGTGAGGGCGGGCACAAGCCGGCGTGAGTAGGTTAAACGTTGAGTTTTATAAGGGCACCACGGGGTGACCAGCCCCTCCCCACCCAGCCCCTCCCCACCCTCCCCTCCCCACCCAGCCCCTCCCCACTCAGACCCTCCCCACCCTCCCCTCTCCACCCAGCCCCACCCCTCCTATTTTTGGATGCACGACGGACGAACGGACACAATAATCCCCTGTGGGCTGGTGTAACCAGGAGGTTCCTACCAGTACTAATATTTTACCCCTGGCAAGGCATGCGGGAAGTGTGTGGCGTCTCCTTCTGGTTATGGGATTTTGAAAAACGTCACTCAAAGGGATCTCAAGAGTAGTCACGCAAAGTCTCTCTACGCTGGGCCTTCTCTGACGCAAGGTGGTATCAGAATCATAATTAGTAAACAGTTTGCCTTTAGAAGCGAACCCGCTTTTCCTGATGACGGCCGCTTGCGTTTCTATCGAAACGTCGTAGTTTTTTTCTTATTTTCTTTGAACCTATCTACGTGACTTTACCGAAAGACTCAAAGAATCAGAATTTGTATTTAGACTGGATGAATCCGATGAACTATGAAGCTCTTATTTTCACAGAAGCTAAGTAGTGCGATGTGTAATCATCAGCAGTGGGGAGACAAAGACGGCCGGGCATGGTGCTGCCCCCCACCCCCCACGTATTCTGTGCGAGCCTTTTATTCAGATATTTGGGATTTCTATCTCCATTGATTGAGTGGATGAGTGAATGTGTGAGTGGGTGAGTGTGTGTGTGAGTGTGTGTGTGAGTGGGTGGGTGGGTGAGTGGCTAAGTGGGTAAGTGAGTGAGTGAGTGTGTGAGTGTGTGAGTGTGTTAGTGAGTGAGTGTGTGAGTGAGTGAGTGTGAGTGGGTGAGTGGCTAAGTGGGTAAGTGAGTGAGTGAGTGTGTGAGTGTGTGAGTGTGTTAGTGAGTGAGTCTGTGAGTGAGTGAGTGTGAGTGGGTGAGTGGCTAAGTGGGTAAGTGAGTGAGTGAGTGTGTGAGTGTGAGAGTGTGTGAGTGAGTGGGTGGGTGGGTGAGTGGCGAAGTGGCTGGGTGAGTGGCTAAGTGGGTAAGTGAGTGAGTTGGTGTGTGAGTGTGTGAGTGAGTGCGTGTGTAGGTGGGTGAGTGGCGAAGTGGGTAAGTGGGTGGATGAGTGAGTGAGTGTGTGAGTGAGTGAGTGCATGAGTGGGTGGGTGAGTGGCGAAGTGGCTAAGTGGGTGGATGAGTGAGTGAGTGTGTGAGTGAATGTGTGAGTGGGTGAGTGGCGAAGTGGGCATTTGGGTGGATAAGTGAGTGGGTGAGCGGGTGAGTGAGGGGGTGGAGTAAGTGTGCAGGCGCGTGAGCGCGTGTTGTCGTGACCTGCAGTAGCGTGGTGGTTAAACGCCGTACAGATGAGATGACACTCAGCCTGTTTGGTGTTGCCGCCGCGTGCAGAGCCTGATGCTGCGGCCGCTGCAGATGATCCTCACTCCGCCCTCCGAGCCGGGGGAACCAGCGATCGACGTTGACCTCCGTCTTCCCTTCCTGTGTTTCAGTCCCAGCCAGGTGTTGCAGGTACCCGCCCGCCCGCCCGCGTAGCAGGGGCAACACAATGCCGGATTAACCTAGTGTGGGGCCTGTAGCACATGTTATAAAAGGGCCCTAAATTTTTTAAAAAGATGTAATACTTTACGTGTGTTAATATGTAACTTGCATAGTAGAGTAATTGTATTTTTCATTTGCTATACAGCCAGATAATACGACAAATCGCTCACCTTAAACACCCAGTCTTTCATAAAAGTTGAAAGCAGTATAGTACTATAGTAATAGGGCAAGTGTAGAATCACTGAACCGGAATTGATAGCTTGAAAGCATTTAGCACGGGGCCCTTGAAAGTGCGGGGCCCACAGCTACTACACATGTAGTAGCTAATACACGTGTAGTAGTAGTAGCTACTACACGTGTAGTAGGATAATCCGACACTGGGGCAACATCGGGATTCAGTTCGCTCTGTGGCAGCAGCGAAAACTCGTGGGCATGAAAGCTCCAACAACAACAACGACAACAACGACGATGACAGCAACAGTGACCATTCGCCACAAAGTGGCAGTGACGTCACCGCGACGGTTGTGCCAGGCTAGGTGCACACCGAGGCAAGAAAAGGCCCCCCCCCCCATGCCCCCCTCCCCCGCCCCACCCCCACCCAACAAATCAATGGGATGTATGCAGAGCAGAATTTTGGTACCACATAGAGTAGCAAAACTTGAATCGCAGAGAGTTGCTTACGTGGCCAATGCAAGTGAATTACAGGATTACCCCGCTCGTTATATAATTCGCTGTTAAGTGGCCACATAAGGAAATTGGAATTGGTAAAATTATGCATTGGGAAGATGCGGAAGATTTGTATTTGCAAGGCATAGGATCATGATATAGAGACTTGAATGTGGAAGCAACACAAGATGGAGATAGCTCGCCAAAGTTAAATAAGATAGAAGAAATATCAATAAGAAGTAGAAGTTTATTCGCGAGAGCTTTAAGACATCGATATGGGCGAGTGACATATATTCAGAAGACAGAGAAGAGACAGTTCAACACGTGGGCTTTCGCAACCGATATACAGTTTTTGGTTTAGAACCCAAAAACCCCCAAAAACCGCATTGTGGAGAGAAGACATAATTGATGGAAACAAAGAGTGACTCGAACTTGATATTCCGTGATTCGACGGGCCCCTTTTCCGCTCTGTCTGCCGGTCGCCAAACAATTCACGCGCGTTGTAACACTCCAACAACGCGAGCTGACGCGCGTGCGTGCGTGCGCGAATCGACGGACGCGTTCCGTACGTCGCGGGCGGGCGGGGGGGAGGGCCGGTTTCGAATCCGCGTAGAATCGGTGGGGGGGGGGGGGGTCACGTGCGCCCGCTCCCCCACGAACTGCCGCCCCGTTCGCGCGCCCAGATCCTGACGTGCCTCCTCACGGAGCGGCGGGTGGTGCTGCTGTCGCCGGAGCTGTCCCTGCTGACGCCGCTGGCGGAGAGCCTCCTGCACCTCCTGCGGCCGCTGTCCTGGCGGCACGCCTACGCGCCCGTGCTCTCGGCGGGCATGCTCGACTTCCTGGAGGCGCCTACCGTCTTCCTCATGGGCTGCCACTCCCGCCACCTCTCCACCGTCGACAGGGTCTGTGCCCGTCCACCACCACCCCCGCATGCCCGCAGCTCACGATTAGCACCGCGGTCGGCTACGTGCGGTGCGAAAGAAGTTCACTGTACACTGCGTACATTCGGACGAAGACAAAGACCCCCCCCCCCATTATAGCCTTAACAGGCTGTAGGGGCAAGTGCTGTTAGCGAGCAATTATGAAGGCCGGGAAGGCACACGAGGGTGTGTGTGTGGCCAGCACCACGCCCGGCCGCCTTTGTCTCCCCAGTGGCGATGTTTACACACCGCACCGGGTACTCATTTGAGGGGAGGCCCGGGACCAGTTCAGATAATCGTCGCTGATGTTGGCCTTGAGCGGGAATCGAACTCGGGTCGCCGGGTACGTAGCGCGGCATGCCAACCGCTACCACCACCGCTCCCCAACACGGACACGCGCTCACTCGCTCCCCCTCTCTCGCTCTCTCTCTCAGGTATTCGCCGTCTGTCGGATGATGGCGAATACCAAATGTGCTAAATTTATATGATTATTATTGTCATCATTAATGTCCTCCTTGCAGGTCAGGTGCTGGGTTACCTTGTAGCTGCACAGGGACAGCTACCACTGGGGGTGCCCTTTGCTTGAAGATTGTACACGACGAAGGGGCGGCTCTTTTGAACATGAACCATGATAATCTGCTGCGGTTTCAACGGGAGTGCGGGAGTGTAACGCGGTGATTATTTTTTTACGCGAGGCGATTGATGTTTGCAGTGTTGACGGCGGTGATGATGGCGTACTAAACGGTGGCGGTGTCATGGTGGCAAGTTGACGACCTGCTGCTGGTGAACTCGACGATGACGATGGCGGCGGCGTTCGCGACGGTGACGCCGACGATGGCCTCCGATTCGGCGCTGTGCGATGTTGACGTTGGCCGCGACCGTTCTGCCAGGTGGAGGACCTGGTGCTGGTGAACGTGAGCACCCGGCGGATCTTGGCCTCGCAGGCGGACGCCCTCATCGACGTGCCCAACGCTCCCGGTGCTGCCCAGCAGCATTTCCTGTGCAGGTGACGAGGGAGTGGTGGTCCCCTCCACAGCGGCGGTTCTCAACGCGTGGGTCGCACTTTGGGGGGGGGGGAGGGGGGGGACACAGGCTGCTGGCATGGCTACCATGCAGGAGAAACGCATAACATGTGCGAGGAAAATCCGCGTGGCATGAACAGCATGGACGAGATGAGTGGACGTTCCATCTTTCTTTGTCGTGGCCTTATCGCCTGGGAGGGAGGGGGGTGGGCATGGGGGCTGGGGGGGGGGAGGGGGCATGGGAACTAGTGGTCTTGATTTGGGGGTCACCGCGGGGTGACGTCATCACCCAGATGTGAGTGGCCACGACGCCGACCCGCAGTTGCCCGCTTGCCGGCCGGCCAGCCAGCCAGCCAGCCAGTCAGGCAGCAAAACTTTTTGCAACATTGAAGGAGAAAAGCCGAAATTTTTCCCGAAAATAATGGCCATGGTGAGATGGTGGGAGAGTTCTCGTGGTTGGGTGGTTGGTGTCGGTGGGAGGGCCGCGGTTAGTCTGTGGTGTTCACGGCGCGTCCCTGCGATGCCGCGTGCGTGTGGTGTCTCTTCTCTGCAGTGACGCGTCTGTGTGGTCTCGCGTCTGCACAGAACTGCGTCTGTGTGGTGACGCCGCGTCTGTCTGTGTGGTTACGCGTCTGTGTTGTTCCACGTCTGTCTGTGTTGTTACACGTCTGTCTGTGTGCTTCCTTGTCTGTCTGTGTGGTGACGCCGCGTCTGTCTGTGTGGTAACACCGCGTCTGTCTGTGTGGTTACGCGTCTGTGTTGTTCCACGTCTGTCTGTGTGCTTCCGCAGCGTGGAGGCGCTGAACCTGCACTACGACCTGGCGGGGCTGTCGCGCAGCGCCGGCGGCAGCCTGGCGGAGGCGCGCGAGCGGCGCCGCCTGTGGCAGCAGTCGCTGCACGCCGAGCTGCGACGCGCCGCCCTGCGCTACGTGGTCGACCTCTTCCGGTTCGCTCGCTTGCCACGGAGAGACGGACGTGGACACAGAGACGGACACTTAGACGGACACTGAGACAGAGATGGACAGAGAGACAGACGTGTACACGGAGGCAAAGACGGACACAGAGATGGACAGACAGACAGACAGACGTGGATAACGACGGGGGTCAAAATCAAATCGTCACCTTTCTCAGCGACGTCACAAACTGCGGTCGGCACCACCTCGCCACGGATTCTCACGGAGCCCCGTTCCTCCCCAGGGACGTCAATCAGCACCTGAGCTACGAGCACCGCGTCTTCAACAGCGACGAGTTCCTCAAGTCGCAGGAGCTGATGGACCTTCCCTTCTACACCAAGGTGCCGCGACGCGCGCTCACTACCGCCCAGACGCTTCGTTTCCATGACCCGCTCGAAAGCGATGGCGGCCCACGGATGAAACCGGGCTGGAACCATCGCGCGGACTTCCAGACATCGTCGTCGCAGTAGTCGGCGGCTTCTGGTTGGCCATCGAACAAAGACGGTCCCCGCAACGCACGCTTTTCAGATGCGCTTCTGCGGCCGTCTGGAACGCGCTCTGTTTCCGATATTAGGAAGCCACTGGAGCGATGCACTTTTAAGTCTTGATTGAAAACTCATTTCCTTAGAATTTCTTCTCGCGTTTGGTTTGCCGGCCTTCCCCCGACACCTCCGATCAGCACGGTTGGCTACGTTCAACATGCGTGCAAATCGAAGACATCCACGTCCCCACAGCAGTAGCCTCTCTCCTGGAGTTCGATGCGATTGCGTGGCCACTTGTTGCTTTATCCGCCCCCTCATTCAACCCGGTCTCCGTCCACCGCAAAGGCAAACAGCGAATTGGGAGTGTGAACGTGAGGCGGTGGCGAGTGTTGCCGGGGAGTAGGAGATGTGACGCTCGCACGATGCGACGCTGTACCAAACCGCTTGCTGCGGGACAGGCGGCATGCACAGCAGCAGCGACAACACTAAGTGGCAGTGACGGCTCCCCCCCCCCTCACCCTCTATCGTGGTCACTCACTCCACAGCCCTTGCGACAAGGAGTGGGCGCCAGTTTATGCCTTTAAAACAATTATGTTACGCGCCACGTTGAAAGGCACTCTATACATTTTAAAGAAGATGCAAGTTTTATTTTTTTGCCCACTCATTTACAACGGTCATGTGTTCACGCCGCGGAATTTCCAATCCAGTGACGCGGACCTCTTAACGGCACGGCGGTTCGTGGCGGAAGGCGGCAGCAACCCATGACTCTCGCTGCGACGTCGTGAATTGGAGTGCAGCTCAAATGGTGGCGTTGCCCCCCCCCACTTCCCCCACTTCCCCCGTGTGCTGATGACGACGCGGATGAAATGCCACAGGTGCTGGAGACGGACATGTTCAAGTGCTTCCTGAAGGATCGACTCAGCAGGAAGATGGACGCTTTCTCCAGGCTTGAGCAGATCACCCGCTCGCACGCGCACAGGTGTGGACGCTTGCACCATTTACTCATTTAAGGCTGAGTCGACCTAGGAAAGGCCCAATAATGATTCGAATAATCGTAACTGGTGGTGGTTGTAAGCGGCAATCGAACTCAGGTCACCAGGTTCATATCGGGCAATGCTACAGTGCCGCTCCATAATCGAGAAAGCACAAACACGAACACACCAGTGCCTGAGTGTTCTCCAGGGTGTGAATGCGTGATAACAAACAACATTTAGCCGTGAGTCATTACCCTCAATGACAGCGCTAACTTTTGTAATTTTACCGGGAAGAACCAGAGACCTATAGTATTGATGATGTATGACCTACGACCTTCACCTTAGCTACGTATAACCACGACTGACATTTTATCGCCGCGATAATCTTATGGGGTTCGTGAAACATGACAAACTTCGTTCTCATTCGTCATTTATTCATTTACAGTTCGGAAAATCATCTTTATTCTTTTAGCAACTGAATACATTTTTCCACGTGACGCGTGGAGGGGCAGAGCCTCTGGCAGAAAAGCGGTTACGACTTAAACCGTGACATTTTCACGGGAAACTTCGTGGTGAGCGTACGAGCTTGCGGGCGTGCTCGCCGGCACGCGATTGACACCGCCGTGCCCGTCGCGAGCCAGGCTGATGCACGAGATGGTGGACGCCCCGCGCAAGCTGACCGTGGGCGAAGTGGCAAGCAAGAGCCAGCAGCTGAATCGGCGCGTGGCGATCAGCATGCCCAATCTGCGGGAGCCGCACGCGCAGAACCAGTACTTCTGGCGGGATGGCTCCGTGCGCTCCGCCTCCGCCACCTGTGGTAGTCACGCGCGCACGCACGGGCCCACACGCACTCGCACGCACGAGCCCACACGCACTCGCACGCACTTGCACGCACTCGCACGGGCCCACACGCACTCGCACGCACGGGCCCACACGCACTTGCACGCACTCGCACGAGCCCACACGCACTGGCACGCACTCGCACGCACTCGCACGAGCCCACACGCACTCGCACGCACGGGCCCACACGCACTCGCACGCACGGGCCCACACGCACTTGCACGCACTTGCACGCACTCGCAAGAGCCCACACGCACTCGCACGCACGAGCCCACACGCACTCGCACGCACTCGCACGCACTCGCAAGAGCCCACACGCACTCGCACGCACGGGCCCACACGCACTCGCACGCACTCGCACGCACTCGCACGAGCCCACACGCACTCGCACGGGCCCACACGCACTCGCACGCACGGGCCCACACGCACTTGCACGCACTTGCACGCACTCGCAAGAGCCCACACGCACTCGCACGCACGAGCCCACACGCACTCGCACGCACTCGCACGCACTCGCAAGAGCCCACACGCACTCGCACGCACGGGCCCACACGCACTCGCACGCACTCGCACGCACTCGCACGAGCCCACACGCACTCGCACGAGCCCACACGCACTCGCACGCACGAGCCCACACGCACTCGCACGCACGAGCCCACACGCACTTGCACGCACTTGCACGCACTCGCACGGGCCCACACGCACTCGCACGCACGGGCCCACACGCACTCGCACGCACGCGCAAAGAACCCCCGTGTACATTTCGATTTAAAGCTTTTGTGACTTGCAGGGATTCATCTTCTTGGTTGTTTCGGTAAAGTCACGTAGAAGGGAAATAATAAAATAATAAAAATAAAACATAATAAAATACAATTCTCACGACGTTTTGGCCACAACGCAAGCAGCCGTCCTCAGGTGAAGAACAGGTCTGTCGGAAAGACAGAGTCATTATTTTATTATTTCCCTTCTACATACCGAAAGAACCAAGAAGATGAACCCCCATGTAGCCTACGAAGTTTGTTGGGGCAAGTGCTGTTAAATGAGCACCGGTGAAGGGCCTGCATGGCACACGAAGGGGTTGGCATTGGTCGAAGCCACACGCGGCCACCTTTGTCTCTCCATCCCCCTTGGCTCCGGAGCTAAGGAGTGCCACCTTAGCGAGATGTTAACTACCTCGCCTGGTATGCAGGAGGTCGTGGGTTCCATCCTGACCCCGATGCCTCTATATTTTCAGTTTGCGTCTCTCTCCCCACGGTCGCGTGGATTTTTCTCCGGGTTCTTCGGTTTTTCCCCTCCACATTTAGAATCGACGTTCGTTTTTGAGCATTTGGCGGCTGTACATTTCCACTGTCCACAGTGCCGTTGGGGGAAATAGGATGGCAGGTCCGCTCATCTTTCCATCTCGCGGCAAGGAAGCCTTTTACCAGTTGCACTTTGATGTGCCTTCCCATCCTCACAAGCTGGCCTTTGCCCACAGCATGCAGTCCTCAGCCCAACGAGTGCCAGAAGACACGCTTCTGCCCAAATCTTCGCCGCCCACGTCAGCCAACTATTTTCCGGGTTCCTGTTGGGCCTGCGCACCTCGCGTAACGCCCCAGGCGGTGCTTCAGCCGCGGTACCGTCGCCCCTGACGGCGTAGCCTCAACAGGCAATTTCCTGCTTTAGCCGTTCACCCCTTCGGCACGACGAGGTGCGGGTCGGACTTTGACGGAGACAGTGGCGAAGGATTGCCTCGTGCTGCGGCCAACCCTCGAGGATGGCCGAAGACGAGACAACGCATTGCCACGTGATGATAAGCCACTTGATTAATCAACGTTTTTGGGTTTAGATCGCGTTATTTATAAATGTGTCGTAACCCTCCACCACCCGACACGGCCAATCGGTAAAAAAGTGTCACGTTGACAAAAGACAAATAGTTCACTGCTTAAGCCCACCGTTGAAGCGTGAAACCACAACATTCACAACGCGATCTAAACCCAAAAACGTTGATTATGAATAATATTGGTCGCGAAAGCCTACGTGTTAAACTCACTTGATTAAGAGCGACATAGGTCAGTGGGCCTTCCCTGGTAAAATAAAAATTGCAGCAGCAGCAGCTGCTGGAGCGAGCGATACCATCCGGGTCTCCGGTCTCGTATGACGCCTCTGCCCGATCCCGACCGTCGCCGCCACCTCCCTCCCTTTCCGTCGCCCCTCCGCCCGCTAGAGACGGATGGCGCTCGGGGGGACATGAGGCGGTGCGAGCCGCCGCCGACGTTCTGCCTGCCGCCCTTCCCGAGCCGGCCGCAGCACGGCCCGGCCGTCGCCAGCTACTACGGCGAGTGCGCCGAGAAGCTCACCCTCGCCATCAACTTCACGCAGACCGGTGCGACGCTCAACGCCTTTAGGGCAGTGTTATCGTGTTGAGTGCAGTGTCATTGTCTTGAGGCCAGTGTTATCGTCTTTAGGCCATTATCATCTTTACGTCAGTATCATCATCTTTAGGCCAGTGTTATCTTTAGGGCAGTGTCGTCGTCTTTAGGCCACTCTCATCTTTAGGGCAGCGTTATAATCTTTATGCCAGTGCTACCTTTAGGCCAGTATCATCGTCTTTAGGCCAGTGTTATCTTTAGGGCAGTGTCGTCGTCTTTAGGCCACTCTCATCTTTAGGGCAGCGTTATAATCTTTATGCCAGTGTTATCTTTAGGCCAGTATCATTGTCTTTAGGCCAGTCCCATCTTTAGGCCAGTGTCACTGCCGAACGCGTCGGGGCCGTCGTTCTGTGCACGCCTCTCTCGCCACATGCCCACGCGTCCGCCCGTCCTTCCGTCCGTCCTCCCAGGCGCCCAGGTGTCCGGCATCTCGTCTGCTCCGGCCGCACCGCCGCCGCCGGCGCCCCCTGCTCCTCCTCCTCCGCCGGCACCCGGGCGGGAGTGGCGCGCCCGCGGCGACAGCTCGGCGCTGCTCGCCTCCTACCACTACCTGCGCGGCTGCGTGTACGCGGCCGCGGGGCGGCCCGTGGACGCGCTGGCCGAGTTCGCGTCGCTGGCGCGCTGCGACGTCGCCGTGCTGCCGCGCGCCGCCGCCGCCGAGCTGCTGGCGGCGCTGTCGGACGAGGAGAGGCGCCAGGCGGAGCGGCGGCCCGAGCTGCGCCGGCTGCTGCAGGAGCTGTCCGCCGTGGTGGCAGTGCGCAGCGTGGTGAGGGGCGTGCGGTGTGCATGGACGCGGTGCGGCGAGACGCGTGCGGTGTGCTCACGTGAGCGCGGTGCGGCGAGACGCGTGCGGTGTGCTCACGTGGACGCGGTGCGGCGAGACGCGTGCGGTGTGCTCACGTGAGCGCGGTGTGGCGAGACGCGTGCGGTGTGCTCACGTGAGCGCGGGTGCACATCTGCGTGGCGGAATGGATACCTACCTGGCGTTGTGAGCCAAGACGTTTCTATCCCCTCCCTTTGATGCTGCTAATCCTGCATAATGCACGGGCATAATATGACTTTGAAACCCCCCCGCCCACCTCCTACGCATTTCACAAGTAGTATAAATCACATACCTACATACCTGCATTTCCCATAAATATGATAAATTCCTCTTGATATGCAAATTATTTTGTCAAGGCGCCCTTCTCCCCCTTCCAACCCAGCTTAAATATACGCTCCAAGCGTGGTGGTGTTTCATTCAGACGCTGTCTCCCCGACAGACCTGGTCTTCACCTGAGGACGGCTGCTTGCGTTGTAGCCGAAACGTCGTGAGAATTATTTTATTATGTTTTATTTTTATTATTTTATTGCTTCCCTTCTACGTGACTTTACCGAAAGAACCAAGAAGAGCCAAGACGTTGTCGTAACCGCGGGGGGAACGACATCCCTGTCGCGCGACGCAGTCGGCCTGTAAGAAACTTGCTGACCGTATCCGTGGTTGGGGGGGGGGGGCCGTGGTGGCAGCAGGCCGCCGCGACGCTGTGGAGGCAAGAGAGCGAGGAGCGTGTCAAGAACTTTGCCCTGCCCAGCAAGCACCTGCAGGAGGAGGAGTTCGTTCGCTGCGTCCAGGAGTCGGGCATCGTGCGCGAGGAGGGAACCATACGCCGCCTCTTCCAAGCGCTCACGCTCAGTGAGACAACGTCGCACGCACGCACGTTCGGATCCGTGCTCTCAGTCACCGATTGGCTCTGGCCTGGCTCAGGCCTGGCTCACGCCTGGCTTTGGCGCATGCAAGCCGGCTCAAAGCCTCCAGGCTTAACCTCAGCCAGCTCTCGGCGTGGTTTCCCAGCCGTGCTCAGCTTGAGCCGAGGCATGGCTCAGCCCGCACGTTTACATTCCGTACATCGGAAGCAACAGAACGGCTCGGGCCTCAGCTCAACAGGAAATTTCACCCGTGAAAATGTCACCGTTTAGGTCGTAACCGCTTTTCTGCCAGAGGCTCTGCCCTCTATGCGTCACGTGATAAACTGAGCCAGAGTCGAGCCACTACCTATGAATACGACGGCTCTTACTGCCGCGTCTTTGTGGCTTTAGTTCCAGTGATGGCGGAGTGCGGTCGGAGGGGGGGTGGTGGTGATGGGTCGGGGGGGGGGTCACCGTGAAATTTAAAACTCCACCCCAGCCAGGTGTTACGGCTTCGTGTGACGAGTCCAGCGAAGTCCATGATCCACGAAATTAAGCAAAATTAATTGGTGATAACGAAAACAAAAAAACTCAGCGCAGTCATCAACGACAGTGGCTTCAAAAGGAAAAAAAATTAAATCGGTGATGTTTCAGGCAATGGCCCTTTCCCACAGCCCATAGATAGGCCAGAGAGGCAGAGTGGATAACAGGTGGAGACTGCGATTTATATACCATGGGGCATGATACAAAACAATGTTTCCTGACTAAGACGGACAAAATACCCCCGCTGTGGTTACTTTTCCATTGTTTTTTTGTGTGAAAAATCTGGCCAAAGTAAATCATGTTAAATCATCTCGGTGAGTTAACCCGTAACACGTGGGCTTGTCCCGTGATCTTCCAGCGAGCCTTTGGCACCGCAGTGCACCTAGCCTGGCGCAAGCGCTGTGGTGACTTCACCGCCACTGAGTGGCGAATGGCAGCTATTGTTGTCGTGCTTGTGTGTACACGTGTGCGTGCTTGGGGAGCGGTAGTGTAGCGGTTAGCGGGCTGCACTATGAACCCGGCGGCACGAATTCAAACGTCGCTGGCGGCCACCACCAATGACCATTATTGTAACCGGTCCTGGGCCTCTCCTAGGTCGGCTCAGCCTCAAATGGATACATGATGCAGTGCGTAAACATCACCATTAGAGAGACAAAGGCGGCCAGGCGTGGTGCCGGCCACCCACCCCCTCGTGTGCCGTGCCGGCCTTCATAGGTGCTCGCTAACAGCACTTGCCCCAACAGTCCATTAAATCTATATGGGGGATCTTTGTCATGAAATTAAATGGGCATTGTGTATGTACGAATGTTGAACTTCTTTTTCACCGTACGTAGCCAATCGTGCTAATCGTAGGTGGAGTGGAATGACAACACACGAAACACAAAAAGCAGTTCTAAAGGGAAAAAATTATGTCTTTCATCTTCTTGGTTCTTTCGGTAAAGTCACGTAGAAGGGAGATTATAAAATAATAAAAATAAAACATAATAAAATAATACAATTCTCATTATGTTTTATTTTTATTATTTTATTATCTCCCTTCTACGTGACTTTACCGAAAGAACCAAGAAGATGAATCCCTGCAGTCACGAAAGCTTTAAATCGACAAATTACGTCTTTGTACGTGTGTGTACGTGCGTGTGCGCGCGTGTGTGTACGTGCGCCCATGCCCGTGCAGGTCAGCAGAAGCAGGTGGACCCCGACACGTTCGCCGCGTTCTACCAGGCGTGGAAGGAGACCGAGCAGGAGACCCTGGATCTGGACCTGCCCTCGGGCGTGGTGGAGCGCCTGGAGCGCAGCGAGTGCGTCTACAAGGTGAACGGACGTCCGTCGCTCGCACGTCCGGGTCCGCGTGAGTCCGTCGCGGCGACAATAATCTCAGTGGCGCTGCTCCCCCAGTGAGCGTTGCCCCTCAGCGTCCATCCCGTGGGTGCCGCCCGCTATAAGCGTAACCACCATGACTGCCACCCGGCCCACGATGACTTCCACTGAACACGATCGCCACCGCCTTCTGAGTGGCCCCCACCCACCATTGATACTGCCCCACCCTCTCCTTGTCCAGCCCCCATGAGTGCCACCCCAGTATGGTGCCGCCCTCCCGTGCATACCATCCTCCCTTTGTACCTCCCTCCACGAATGCCACCCTCCCCGAGTACTACCCACGTGGTTGCCACCCCACCCTAGTACCACCCACGTGGTTGCCTCCCTCCCCTAGTACCAGCCACGTGGTGTGCCGCCCCCTCTCTGCGCGTGCCCAGGTGTCGGCGTCGGTGAAGACGAGCATGGGCCAGGGCCGCCTCGCGATGACGCAGCGGCGACTCTTCCTCCTCGCCGAGGGCAAGAACACCTACCTGGAGGTCGGCGTCTTCCGGGACATCCAGGTGACACGACCGCCACAGCGCCGGAGCCGCACGTTCATGGCGCGCGTCCGTTCACACCGTCACTCGAACTCCGATCGTCCTCAGAGTGGCAGCGGCGGCTTTTGGCTGGCCGTCTGAGTGCCCCCGACCACCATTGATACTGCCCCCCCCATGAGCACCACCCTCTACTTGTATAGTCTCCAAGAGTGCCGGCTTTTGGCTGGCTGTCTAACAAAGACGGTGGTCACCGCGGCCGTCTGGAACGCTCTTCCTTGAGATATTAGGAAGCTACTGGAGCTATGCATTTAAAAAAATCTCAATTGCAAACCAATTTCTTTGATACGGCGTTTTGTGTTCAGTTACAAAGCTGTGGACTGGCTCCACAATGTGAGTCCCATGAAGATGCAGCCAGTGAAGGGGGGTTTGGGTAGTGCAGGACTTGGTACCGATATCGCCGATGCTGTTTGCCGTGGTCGGGAACGGAACTCGGGTCGTCGCGTTCACTGCGCCACCGAGGGTAACCATCTTCCCCCCGCGGTGTCCACCCCCCCCCCCGCGGCCCAGGAGGTGGACTCTGTGGCCGTGACGTCGATCTTCCCTCCCAAGATCGCGGCGCTGCGCATCAGGACGACGTCGCGGCGGGACGAGCCCTTCGTGGCGAACCTCAAGGCGGAGCGCGACCTGTGGCAGCTCATCGTGCAGGAGATGTGGCTCGGCAAGCGCATGGCCGACCACCACAAGGCGAGCGGCGCAGTCATCGGCGTGGATCGCCGTCGCGATCTCGCGTGGCGACCGATGAAAAGCCGCCCTCCCCTCGAGTCACAGAGCGCTTTACTGTCGCTTGTGGCCTGCTCGCCGCTTCTGAAAAAGAGCTATGTAGCCCAGCGAGCCTTAACTGGTAAAATAAAAAATAAAAATTTGCGTACGGTTTTTAGCTTAGTTTTGCATCTCAGCACACTTGAAAGGGCACCCGCAGCGGCAGCCGTACCTGTGCGGCGCAAAGTGAAGTCGGAATCGGAATCTTTCAGAATCTTTACTCGTCCTGGAGACAATCCCATTAGCTGTGAAGCCCTTTTTCACAGATGTCCAGTCGACTCAGCACCTGGTCTGCGGTCAGGCTTTAGTCTGCCAGTGGGGGGAGGGAGGGGGGAGATGATTTCCCTATAATCTCGATTGAAAACGAATCTCTGCCTTGTGTAACCTCACAGCAGTGCGTCGCACCTGTCTCTAGCACTCATTCAAAATGCTCGCCGCCAATTTCAACAACAACAACAACGAGTTTCGATTTAAAGCTTTCGTGACTGCAGGGATTCATCTTCTTGGTTCTTTCGGTAAAGTCACGTGACTTTACCGAAAGAACCAAGAAGATGATTACCGAAAGAACCAAGAAGATGAATCCCTGCAGTCACGAAAGCTTTAAATCGAAATTTAACCGCCACTACGGGGTGGGATTCCACAAAACTTTCTCCAAGGGTGGTGGTGTTTCATTCAGACGCTGTCTCACCGACAGACCTGGTCTTCACCTGAGGACGGCTGCTTGCGTTGTGGCCGGAACGTTGTGAGAATTATTTTATTATGTTTTATTTTTATTATGTTATTACTTCCCTTCTACGTGACTTTACCGAAAGAACCAACAACAACGAGGTTAACGCCGCGAGTGCGCTGCTCAAGACCCGCTGACCCCTGACCCTTGCTCGCCGACCTTCGCCCCCCTCAGGACCCCCAGTACTTGCAGCAGGCGGCGACCAACGTGCTGCTCATGGACGCCGTTGTGCAGTGCCTGCACTCGCCCAAAGCCATCTTCGCTGCCTCCCGCCTCGCCTACTTCACCTTCGAATACAAGAACGGTGAGGCGGTGACCCTCCGCCGCCCAGCCCCGTAGCGGCACCTCGTCTGGACGCGGGGGGAAGCAAACTGGAGCCTCGAGGGGAAGCGGCGGGGGGGGGGGGGATGCGGCATATGACACGACGGCGGTCAACGTCGGACGAAAGTTAAACCGGCGGTTCTCAACCCGTGCGTCGCGACGCCTGCCTGCCCGCCACCCCACACTCCCCCCACCGTTTTCACAGGGGGGCACAAAAGCGGTTGGGGGGGGGGGGGGCAGATGCACGCTGCAGCATGGATACCGTGCAGGAGAAAATGTCCAGTGTGCGCGGCGAGCGTCGGCGCCGCATTGCAGCGACAAAAGCCACCGGCTCGAGGCGTGGACATGTGGTCTCTTTGTCTAGTGGCCTTCGTAACCTGGGGGTGGGGGGGGGGGGGCATGTGGACATGGAGGTAGGTGGGGAATGGGGGGCACAGGGACCAGCGGGGGGGGGGGGGGGGGGGGCGTCGTACCAACAAGGTTGAGAACCAGCACTGTGAACGGCCGTTAAACGCCGGACAGGGCGATCGTGCGGTCTGCTCTCGCGCCCGATGTACGACGACGACGACCTCAGGCGCTCACCGGACTTCGGTCCGTGGAGGCTGATCGACTCGGATGAGAATAAAAGCAGCTGCGATGCCTCGACGAAGGTGATCTTCGAAGGGGCGGCTGCTTCAGCGGCCGAGGGGGCTAAGCCCCCTTCAAACATGCCCCCCGCAACGCTACGCAGCTCATAATGGTCTCCACCTTGGGATCCTATCCAGCGGTCGATTGACGTGTTTGTCCGAGCACCTTTGTATTGCGTCGATGCAGTGACGTCACCGCTACATCGCTCGCTTTCAGATGTGCTTCTGCAGCCGTTTGGAACGCATTTCCTTCTGATACGAGGGAGCCACCGGAGCTATGCAAAACTAATTTCTTTAGAACTGCTTCTTGTGTTTGGTTTGTTGTCCTTCCCCCGTACCTCCGATTAGCACGGTTGGTTACGTACGATGCGAAAGAAGTTCAACATACGCTCATAAACATTCACGAAATTACTGCCATCCCACTGTCATATTCATGGCCAAGATCTTTCATTTGGCGTTAGAGATGACAAGCTCCCTCTTCCAGTTGATTGGGCAGAAGAGCATCCTATTTAGGAAGTCACGAGTTTTAGTTCGTAGCCATCTTCATTGCCATCATCATCATCTCTCTGGGGTGGCTAAAGCGGGTACCACTTTGTGGAGGCCCGTGGTTGATCCGCACTCTGACCGTGTCCCCAGTGTCGCAGACGATCCCCATCATGACGTCAGAGACGCTGAGACACAAGATCAACCCTTCGGCCGGACTCCCAGCGCCAGAGGCTGTGGATGCACTGCTCTACACGCCCGGTATCCATTCATTCGCTCACTCACTCACTCATTCTCCCATTCATTCATTCAATCACACACCAATTCGCTCACTCACGCACTCATGCACCCTTTGTTTAATTCGCCCATTCATTCACTCACTCATTCGTGCGGTCACTGATTCACTGCCTCGTTCAATCACTCATTAATTATCTTATTCATTCACCAATTCGTTCAGTCATTCACTCATTCATTCATTCACTCCTTCATCTCTCCCCAACATCGCTCACTCTCATCTCTCCCCACCGAGCCACCCCCGCGACTCTCATTTCTCCCTCCTCCTCCCTCCCTCTCCTCCGTCTCCTCCCGCCCGCCCCGGCCCCCTCTGCTGCCCCCCCACTCCCCCCCCCTCCCCCCTCCCCCCTCCCCTCTCCCCCCTCCTCCCCCCTCCCCCCTCCCCCCTCCTCCCGTAGGGGTTCAGTTCCCGGGGGACGACCGGGATGAACAGGCTCACGGGACGCTGTGGTGCGCCGTCGGCTCCGGCCGCATCACCGCCTTCAACGCCACCTCCTGGGTCATCGAGCAGCACTGCATCCAGGCCGGGCGCGCGCGTGTGGTGAGACGGACGCACACAAAAAAAAACAAAGACAAAGATCCCCTGTATAGCCTGTAACAGACTGTAGGGGCAAGTGCTGTTAGCGAGCACCTATGAAGGCCGGAACGGCACACGAGGGGGTGGGTGTCCAAAACCACGCTCGGCCGCCTTTGTCTCCCCGTTGGCGATGTTTACACACCACACCAGGTACTCATTTGAGGCTGAGTCGACCTAGAGGAGGCCCATGACCGGTTCAGATAATCGTCACTGGTGTTGGGCGTTAGCGGCAATGGAACCCGGGTCTCCGGGTTCGTAGGTTCGTAATGCAGCTCCCGACGCACAAGCACACAAACACATGCACGCACTCGTGCACATACGCGCGCTGACGCACGCACATCGCGCGCGCACACAGCATCTGCGAGGTGCAATTTGCACTGCCGACGCTACGCAAGCTAACCATTCCATTGCACACTGCGTTGCGCATCAAGTTCGGCGTGCGTGCGGAGGGGGCTCGTGACGGCCCGAAGCCGCTGAGCAGTGCGAGGCGGCGTGTGTGCGTCGACTGCGCGGGGAGAGGGGGGTGGGTGGGTGGGTGGGTGATCTCCGTCTGTGTGCTGCGTGTAGAGCTGCATGCTGGACGTGGAGCGCAAGCAGGTGTGGGTGGGCTCGGTGGACAGCACCATCTACATCCTGGACATGCAGAGCCTCTCCTGCAACAAGCAGCTGAGCGAGCACCGCGACCAGATCACTGACATGGCCCTGTCGCGGCCCGACCGCCGGCTCTCGTACGAACTCTCCCACTCGCCCCCCCCCCCCCCTGCCCTTTCCCCTGCCCGCCTGCCTGCCTGCCCACACGCTCCATCACTCACACGTTTCCCCAGCCGCTCGGTCGCCTGTTCAATGCGTGTGTCTTCCTGCTTGCCCAATTGATAACCGGCCCACTCCCTCGTCCCCAAACCCACGCTAAATTCACTCACCTACTCACTCATCCATTTGTGCGCTCAGCCGATCGCTTGATCCCACTTGCTCACCCACGCACTTACCGGCCTGCTCATCATCGCACCAAACCACCCACTCGCCCATTAAAACTACCCGCTCGCTGTCCCACGCACCCACCCACCCGTTCACTCACACACCCACCCGTTCACTCACACACCCACCCGTTCACTCACACACCCACCCGTTCACTCACACACCCACCCGTTCACTCACACACCCACCCGTTCACTCACACACCCACCCGTTCACTCACACACCCACCCGTTCACTCACACACCCACCCGTTCACTCACACACCCACCCGTTCACTCACACACCCACCCGTTCACTCACACACCCACCCGTTCACTCACACACCCACCCGTTCACTCACACACCCACCCGTTCACTTACCCACCCACCCGTTCACTTACCCATCGACCTGCTCACTATCCCACTCGCTCACCAACCTGCCCGATCACCTGCTCAATAACTCTGCCCGCTCACTATCCCACTCACTCACCCACCAACCCATTCACTCACCCACCAACCCACTCACTCGCAAACCAGCTCGCTATCCCACTCACTCGTCCGTTCGTCGGCACGTCCACCCATGTGCTCGCCCGCTCGCTCGCTCTCGTCTCGCTGCCATCCGTGTCCACCCCTCCAGACAGGTGATCTCGAGCAGCCTCAACGGCCAGGTGGTGGTGTGGGACGTGGCGACGCTGCAGGTTCACAGCCAGTTCAAGATCCCCGACTGCAAGAGTCTGCTGTCCATCCAGCTCATCGAAGGATCCCTCTGGTGCTGTGAGTGCCTCCTCCTGCCCTCCGCCCCCCCCCCCATCAGCACAGTCATCCCCCATGACGCCCCTTTCCCCCCACAATTCAGCGTGGTTTGTAGCGGATGTGCGTACGCACCTGGGGAACGGTAGTGCAGCGGCGAGCGCGCTGAGCTGCGAACCCGGCGACCCGGGTTCGATTCCCGCTCACGGCCAACGTCGGTGACGATTTTCTGAACCGGTCCTGGGCCTCCACTAGGTCGACTCAGCCTCAAATGAGCACCTGGTGTGCGGTGTGTAAACATCGCCACGAAGGGAGACAAACGCAGTCAGGCGTGCTCGCAAGCTACACGTGCCAGTATTCGTAGGGGGGGTCTTTGTCTTTGTGTTCGGGGTTGCAGGCCTGGGTCACAGTGTGCTTCAGACGAGGCTGGACGGGCATCGTCTGTTCAGCGTCACCGCCGAGGGACCATTGCAGTCGTTCAGCTGCTTCACAGTCTTCCCAGAGGTACAGCAAAACCACGGCGGGGGGCAGAGATGTTGGTGGTGGTGGTGGTGGTGGAGGGGAGTGTGTGCTGTGGTGATTGGTGACGAGATGGTGCTGGTGATGACGATGATGATGATGATCGTGGCGATTACGATTGTGCATGCGACGATGTCCGCGATGGGGATGATGATACTGATGGAAAGGTTCATGGCGTTCGCGATGGTGTTAGCGATGGTGGTAGCGATGGTGGTAGCGATGGTGTTAGTGATGGTGAAGGCGATGGCATTGGCGATGGTGGTGGCGTCCGTGATGGTGTTAGCAATGGTAATAGCGATGGCATTGGCGATGGTGGTAGCGTCCGTGATGGTGTTAGCGATGGTGTTAGCGATGGTGTTCGCGATGGTGTTAGTGATGGCATTGGCGATGGCATTGGCGTCAGTGATGGTGTTAGCGATGGTGTTGGCGATGGTGAAGGCGTCCGTGATGGTGTTGGCGATGGTGTTAGTGATGGCATTGGCGATGGCATTGGCGTCAGTGATGGTGTTAGCGATGGTGTTGGCGATGGTGTTAGCGATGGTGAAGGCGTCCGTGATGGTGTTGGCGATGGTGTTGGCAATGGCGGTGGCGTCAGTGATGGTGTTAGCGACGGTGTCGGTGGTAGCGACAGTGTTGGTGGTAGTCGATGGTGACGGCAGCAGCGATGGCGATAGCCGTGGCGTTGGCGACGATGAAGGTGCCGGGGATGGCGCTAGCGGTGGCGTCACTGTCGACGGTGCCGGTGTGGACGCAGCGGCAGCAGCTGTGGACGGCGTCGAGCCGCCGCGGGGAGCTGCTCGTGTGGAGCACGGCGGGCGGCGCCGGGGAGAGCGCCGGGGAGAGCGACACGCTGCCGCTCGCCGGGTGCACGGCCGTCTCCTGCATGCTGCGCATCAAGGAGCAGGTGCGCGCGCGTGTGTGCGTGTGTTTAAGTCAAGCCTTAAATGAGTACCTGGTTGCGGTGTGTAAACATCGCCACTGGGGAGACAAAGGCGGTCGGGCGTGGTGCTGGCCACCCACCCCCTCGTGTACCGTTCCGGCCTTCATAGGTGCTTGCTAACAACAAATGCCCCTACAGTCTGTTAAGGCTATACGGGGGGTCTTTGTCTTTGTGTCATGCCCTCCCTTCTCTATGCTTGCGAAACGTGGACCCCCCCCCCGTAATGGAACATCTTCGCCGGTTAGAAAACATTTAGGCTGGCCTGCCTACGATCCGTCCTGGGTTTAACCAGGCTGGATTGAGTGAGGAGCTCACAAATCCTCGAAAGATCTGGACAAAGTCCCGTCGGTGAGCTCCTCCGGCAGGCAAGAATGCATTGGCTGGGTCACGTGGCCGGCAAGCCCAGCCACTGCATGCCTAAACAGCTTTTGTTCGGCCAGAGAGAGGGGGCTAAATGTGCGTGGCCCAGGCTAGAAAAGAGATGGAGTGATGTGATACAAGATAACGTGGAGCTGAGTGGACTTGCCGATGACTGGTACCAGCGGTGTCAAGATCGGCCTCTGTGGAGGAGGCTCGTGAAGGACGCCGCTGGCCAGTTGGAGGCAGTCGCCCTCCAGTGACAACGGAGGATAGAGGAGCGGCGCTCACAACAATGAGCAGATTGTCGGGTGGCTAAAGCGCAGCAAGTTGGCACAGTAGGCTGCACGGGTGGTGCATCAGCCAGTCATCTCAGTCAGTCAACCCATGGCACCTGGGTCTGCCCCGTGACCTCCTGCCAGCGGGCGTTCGACACTTCACGTGGCCTCAAAGTGCATATGGCCTGGCCCAGGCGCCGTGGTGACGTCACCGCCATCTAGTGGCGAATGGCGTTTGTTGTTGTTGTGTGTGCACGTGTACACATGCACGTCCCATGTCTTAAACGACTACTGGAGCAAGTGCTGTTAGCGAGCACCTGTGAAGGCTTGCACGAGGGAGTGGGTGGTCGGCACCACACCCAGCCACCTTTGTTCACACACACACCCACCCACCCACACACCCACACACCCAAACCCGCACACGCACGCGTGCACCCACCCCCTCCGCCTGGCCAGGTGTGGGTGGGCGGCGTTGGCGAGGCGCACGGACGGAGCAGCGTGGGCAAGCTGTACGTGGTGGACACGCGGCGGACCAGCGTGGAGCGCGAGCTGCTGGCGCACTCGCTGGCGCCCGTGCGCTGCCTCTGCTCCGTGGAAGACCGCTACGTGCTCAGCGGCTCGGGCAAGGAGGACGGGAAGGTGGCCATCTGGCAGGTCATCTGACGGGGCCCCGCTGCCAAGCCCGGCTTGCTGGCAGACTGCGGCTGGAGACGGGACGGGAGACGGGAGGGGGGAGGGCCTGGAATGGAGGTTACACGGAACGAGGATTCATTAAACGACGCATTTCTGGATTTTTCATCCTCGCAGCCAGAGGCTTTTGGCTCGCCATCGAACAAAGACGGTCACTTGCATCGCACGCTTTCAGATGGTTGTCCACGGCCGTCTGGAACACTCATCCCTCCGATATTAAGAAGCCACTGGAGCTATGCACTTTTAAATCATCCAGATTGAAAACTCATTTCTTTAGAACTGCCTGTTGTGTTTAGTTTGTTGTCCTTACCCCCGCACCTCTGATGAGTATGGTTGGCTATGTACGGTGTGAAAGAAGTTTAACATGCACACATAATGGTTTAACACGTAGGCCGGAGGGAGCGGTGGCCAAGTGGTTAGCGCACTGCGCTCCAAACCCAACCACGGTGGAAAAACCAGTCCCGGGCCGACCCTATCTCGCGACTCGGCAGAGAGACAAAAGTGGCAGGAAATGGTGCTGTCCACCCCACCCCCTCGTGTGCCGTGCCAGCCTTCATAGGTGCTCGCTAACATCAATTTTACCACAAAAGCATGTAATAGGCTACAGGGCGAACTTTATATATATATATGTGTGTGTGTATGCCTTTGAACACTGAAGGAAATTAAAGGGAAAGAAAACAAAACTATTCTTAAAATGTTAATAATTTATGCACTGGCCTCAGTCGAGGCCACAAAATGGAACGAAGCCTATTTATTTTTCTGCGGTGTTGAGTCAAAAAATAATAATTTGTACATGCCCATGGTGTTGTTGTGTGAAAACAAGAAGGTTAATGAAGCCGGTGTGTTGCAAGTTCATGGAGTGCTCTTAATAAAGCGATGAAATGTGAAATACACCCAACTGCCGCGTCTAATTTCATGCCATCACATTGCGTAGCCTTCAGCCATACTCCGTTTTATGAACAACGATGATGAGGACGATAATATTTTAGATTATTAAAGTACCTCTCTACAAGGTAATCGAGGCTAGAGGCATTAAACGCGTGTTTGGTTGGAGTTCAAACCGCATCGCAGCTGTCTCCGAACCACGACCAACACTGGGTCAGGAGCTCGGTCTACAGCCAGTGGGAGCAGCACAACACCGGGAGGGAGCTCACTCAGCAGCCAGTGGGAGCAGCACAACACCGGGTAGGGAGCTCACTCAACAGACAGTGGGAGCAGCACAACACCGGGTAGGTAGCTCACTCTACAGACAGTGGGAGCAGCACAACACCGGGAGGGAGCTCACCCCACAGACAGTGGGAGCAGCACAACACCAGGAGGGAGCTCGGTCAGCAGACAGTGGGAGCAGCACAACACCGGGTAGGGAGTTCACTCTACAGCCAGTGGGAGCAGCACAACACCGGGAGGGAGCTCGGTCAGCAGACAGTGGGAGCAGCACAACACCGGGTAGGGAGCTCACCCCACAGACAGTGGGAGCAGCACAACACCGGGAGGGAGCTCGGTCAGCAGACAGTGGGAGCAGCACAACACCGGGTAGGGAGCTCACTCTACAGACAGTGGGAGCAGCACAACACCGGGTAGGGAGCTCACTCAACAGATAGTGGGAGCAGCACAACACCGGGTAGGGAGCTCACTCAACAGACAGTGGGAGCAGCACAACACCGGGAGGGAGCTCACTCAGCAGACAGTGGGAGCAGCACACCACCGGGTAGGGAGCTCACTCAGCAGACAGTGGGAGCAGCACAACACCGGGTAGGGAGCTCACTCAGCAGACAGTGGGAGCAGCACAACACCGGGTAGGGAGCTCACTCAGCAGACAGTGGGAGCAGCACAACACCGGGTAGGGAGCTCACTCAACAGGCAGTGGGAGCAGCACAACACCGGGTAGGGAGCTCACACCGCAGACAGTGGGAGCAGCACAACACCGGGTAGGGAGCTCACTCAACAGACAGTGGGAGCAGCACAACACCGGGTAGGGAGCTCACTCAGCAGACAGTGGGAGCAGCACAACACCGGGTAGGGAGCTTGGTCCACAGCCAGTGGGAGCAGCACAACAGAAGGCGCTGTCTCCCGTTGTGCGGAGGAGCCGCGTCCAGGGAACGCAACAGAGGAGGGCACCGCCGGCCATCGAAGAAGGACGCCGCCTTGGGGATGTGGTCACAATACGGTGTCGGCAAATCTGCCCGCTCACTTTGGTTGTCCACTTTCGAAAGCCTTCTATGCCAGAAGGAGAGTGCTAAACTCCACCGTGAACTTCACTTGCTCACGACCACCCAGTGTACACATTGAACAATGGTGGCCAGCATTGTTCGAACGGTTCCAAGAACAATGATTGGCACGCGTACTGGGCAGGGTCAGTTTGAGTCGAATCTGTCAAGGGGCTGGCTGAGCTCCGGAAAATATTCCCCCATGGCCCCCCCCACCCTCTACATTCCAACAGCAGGTAAGGTGGCAAGGGCTTGTGATGCCCCATAAAACATCACATGAGAACACTGAGACCTCCTTTACCAGTGGCAAAATATAGTGATAGGTTTTTACCCTTTCAACTGGTACAAAAAACTGACACCTTTATACAAGGCATCATTATTTGGTTCTTTCGGTTAAGTCACGTCTAAAGATAAAATAATAAATTAAATTAAATAATAGAATACGACGTTTCGATTGCAACACAAGCAATCATCATCAGGTATAATGAAATAGCGACATAAAATCTAACCAGAAAACTATAGACAGACATATTAGCAGACAGATATCACCAAGATACATAGAGAGAGCAACACAGGTAACAGAGAGAGGTGATCGTCTCTGTGGGGTGGCCTTAAATAGACAGAGGAGGGCGGACGCAGAGAGAGAGAGGGGGGTTAGAGAAAAAATTAGCATATCAATGAGTGGACAACAAAACGTGGTGCTGCAAGTGCGATGACACGGCAAGCAAGCCTGAAAATCAGGAGAAGGACACACTAAAATTAAATAAACTAGTAAAATATAGAAATGTAATGTAATACAACACAGAGGGTCGGTCAACACACAATTAACGCATAGCCTGGTTGATTACGTATTTCAAAGATTGCTAAGTTAGAATTTAAGTGTGAACATTCCAAAGAGAGGACACAGGCAGAGAGAACAAGTAGTCAGAGAGAGAGAAAAAAGAAGATAAGTTTAAAACTTTTCAGGCTTCCTAGTGTCGTAGGGAAGAGCGTTCCAGACGGCCGCAGAAGCGCATCTGAAGCGGTTGGCTGCGTCAGAGACAGTTAAGCTGCCCCACTCCATGACCTGTCTTTCTGGAATAAAATAAAGACTCATTGCTCGGGTCAATAAAATAATCAGATTGTGTCATATATCTGTTCCAAAATCATGTGTATATGTCTAATTAAATAAATGTTACAGCGTCCTTGTATTGCGTGTGACTTTATTTAACTTGCACCAACGATATACAAATAATGCTTGGTGGGTTTGGACCTGTGACCTCGTCACTCATAGAGCCATGCACACTCTCCACTTGGCGACAGGACGTTCTCGGGTTGAGTCTAAATCTCTTGATTCTAAATCTCTAGATTCTGAATCTCTAGATTCTAAATCTCTAGATTCTAAATCTCTTGATTCTAAATCTCTAGATTCTAAATCTCTAGATTCTAAATCTCGTGATTCTAAATCTCTATTCTAAATCTCTTGATTCTAAATCTCTTGATTCTAAATATCTATTCTAAATCTCTTGATTCTAAATCTCTTGATTCTAAATATCTTGATTCTAAATCTCTTGATTCTAAATCTCTTGATTCTAAATCTCTTGATTTTAAATCTCTTGATTCTAAATCTCTCGATTCTAAATCTCTCGATTCTAAATCTCTCGATTTTAAATCTCTATTCTAAATCTCTAGATTATAAAGCTCTCGATTATAAATCTCTATTCAAAATCTACTTATTTCCCTCATTAAAATGCAAATCAATTTATAACATTTTTGACATGCGTTTTTCTGGATTTTTTTGTTGCTATTCTGTCTCTCACTGTTCAAATAAACCTACCATTAAAATTATAGACTGATCATTTCTTTGTCAGTGGGCAAACGTACAAAATCAGCAGTAGATTAAATTATTGTTTCCCTCACTGTAGTAATGTGTAGTAGTGTATAGTAGTGTATAGTGTAGTGTATAGTGTAGTAGTGTATAGTGTAGTGTATAGTAATGTGTAGTAGTGTATAGTAATGTATAGTAGTATAGTGTAGTACTGCTGGAGTCTGTAGCCAGGTAAATGGAGGTGTGGGACCGCCACTACTCAACTCCCTGCCGCCGCAACCCTCCCCAGGACAAAGCGGACCGAGTCGCGAACGCACCGAACGTGCCGAGTCTACGAGCCCCGCGTGTGCGCGCGCAGGCGCGTGAACCAGTTGACAATCAGCCCAACAAAGCGACAAACAATGACGCTAAACAATGAAGCTAGACAATGAAATCGAGACAGGTGAAATGACCCCCACCCGCCCCCTCCTCCACAATCGTACCCAATCAATCCATCCAATCGCCGCGGGGTGGCGAATGCCCAACACGCACAATGCGTCTGCAGAAAGCGCCAATTGCGTAACTCTACTTGTCATTCATCGTTATGGAGGCAAGTTGTTGAACTTCTTTCGCACCGTACGTAGCCAACCGCGCCGATCGGAGGGTGCTGGATCATCATCAATCATTAGTAGCACACAGAGACAAATATCCCCCATCCCCCACCCGTATAGCCCTAACATACTGTTGGGGCAAGTGCTGTGAGCGAACACGTATTTAGGACCGGTACAGCATGCCCGAGTGGCGACGTTTACACAACGCACCAGGTACTTATTTGAGGCTGAGTCGACCTAGTGGAGGCCCAAGACCTGTTCAGATAGTCGTCACCGGCGTTGGTCGTGAGCGTAACCACTGCGCCAATGCTCCCCACAAACGCACACGTGCTTTCACAATTAAGTAAAAATTACCAGCAACGTGGTCTCGTGACGTCGCTCATTAACTCGTTAGGCGGGCGCTGTCCGTGATTGTTAACAGGTGAGGATTTCTATTTAAGAGTCCAGGGACCGCGGCAGAGTGAGGTTTGTGCCGGAAACCTCTCTGCGCTGAAAGGTGAGTGGGCTTTTTTTTGGAGGGGGTGTGAGGTTTACGCCGCTTGTGTTGTTCTGAGTGCAGTAGTAAGGTCTTCCTAGCTACACCTTAAATCATAATCGTGGACATTTCTACGGCAACTAATTTCAAGGCAAGCCATTTCAAGAAATATACATTTTTAGCACAATAAATACAACCGGTCCCACTCGCTATTCATTGTTGCATGGCTGATGGAGATGAACAACCCATGGTCTTTCGTTTTAGAGGTGTTTGAGCCAGGCGATTGCGGTAGTAGTAGCGGCGTCACGATGCCTTTCCTTTGTACGACGCTGGTAGTATCGGAGTCGTTGTTCCCACGGTCAATTCTAGGTGACCGCAGACGCACGAGTTTGATTATTTTCCATTCGTGCATCAAGTCCCACCTGGAGACGGTATGATTTTTTTTACTTGTCTATTTTCTAATCGATTAAAAACGAGCACTGGGATTTCATCCGAAATCGCCTGGAACTCTGCATCGGCAAGGCCACATCCATCCCAGAAGCCGACAACGATAGTCCCTTATCTTCACCTTTACAAACCTCCTCCGTAGGCTTCTAGGCAAGACGTGGTACAATTTTAATGTACCGTAGCGTTATTTAACGTGTGCGCTGATAAAAACACATTAAGCAAGCCGATAGCAGCGTTCCGAAAAACATCCGGGTGAGAAATTAAGCCACCACACCCTACCTTTGGACGCAGCAATGTAACGAGGATGTACTCGTTGTTATTCGTGTGAGATGCGTTTATTTTTCCTGCTCGCAGATTTCTGACTTGGTCGATTGTGTTGGGGCTTTCCCGTGTGGCGGATTTTCTTTACCCAGAAGGACATGCACCTCCCATGCTGCACACTTGTGTATTTTTTTTAAGTGCTAAAGTGGTTTAAGATTACTATTATCCATCTTCGATCACTGTAATCTATAGATTATTAACTTTTCCCGGAAATTTTAAATAATAAGGCAACGGAGTAGCAGACTCGTTAGCCATGGTCGAGCCACTGCTAGATGTCTCAATGGGCTGTCCCCGTCTGCAACCGTGTTGCGTTCCTTTCGTGCTGCTCTAAATGGACTTCTTGGATGTGCGCGCACACACGTAATGCGATCACTTTAACACTGCAGTCTTTAAAGGAACAAAATGTAACAGGCGACGTTTCTGGCATTGGCCCTTCATGTGCTATGAAGAATAATCCATTGCCTGAAACGTCAACTATCATATGTATATTTTAAAAATACGGCCACAGTCTTATTCACGAATGTTGTTGTCATTCCAAATGTTTCGCCAAATAACTCTGAAAAGAGCCCTCCATCCATAGCGAGTCGTAGCTACTACACCCGCCGGGAGCAGCAAGTAAACCCCTTTCTGTGAAACGTTCGATTGACCTGACCGAGCGATGGGGAAGGAAAAGATTCACATCAACATCGTGGTGATCGGCCACGTGGACTCGGGCAAGTCCACGAGCACCGGTCACCTGATCTACAAATGCGGAGGCATTGACAAGAGGACCATTGAGAAGTTTGAAAAGGAGGCTGCGGAGGTGAGCAAAGGAGCCACTCGCTACGCATTTGTGTTGGTTCGTCCTCTGCTTTAAGTCGGAGGGGTGGCTGTGTATGTACGGTGAACGTGTTTATGCGCGCACCGTACAGAGCCAACCTCGCTAATCGAAGGTGCGGGGGGGGGGGAAGGACAAAAAAACTAAACGCAAAGCAGGTATAACTTCGATTTAAAGCTTTCGTGACGGCAGGGATTCATCATCTTGGTTCTTTCGGTAAAGTCACGTAGAAGGGAAATAATAAAATAATAAAATAAAACATAATAAAATAATCTAAAATAATAAAATAATGTAATTTTAGATTGTATTGTTATATTTTTATTATTATTAAAATAATAATATGAAATAATTAAATAATATACTTATACATTTTATTGTGTTTTATTTTTATTATTTTATTATTTCCCTTCTACGTGACTTTACCGAAAGAACCAAGAAGACAGGTGTAACTTTTTTTAAGTGCTTATCTCCAGTGGCGCGATTGCGCAAGAGGAACGCTCGCAACAATGAATGGAGCGCGGTGCGACTTAAACACGGCACTGTGGCACTGGGGAGCACGGGTGGTGCATCTGTCGGTCCACACGTGTGACCGGTTCTGTCCCGTGACGACTTCCTTTGTCGGCAAGAACTCCACCATTTGAAGTTGGTTATGATCGCCGGCGTTAACGGCGTACTGATACTGTAGATGTTTTGGGTTCACTCGCAAACGCCCACAAGCGGGGTATGCTGTAATAAATAATTGGCACGTTTTGTCTACGTGACAAACCGCATTTATTAGCTGTGTATGGTGGCGGTGGTTATATTTACGCGACCTAACCCCAAAAAAACCGCTTGCTAATATTAATCACGAAATCCGCCTACATTTTTAAACCGCGCAATCCACACTTCATAGTCGCACGCTACCACCACGACGTTGTGTTACCTGGTGCGGCGTGTACGATTTTAATGGTACACACAGCGGTGGCTTTGAGGCTTGGAATTTGGGTGGGGCCCTGATGAATGAACAAGCCCCCCCCCCATGCCCTGCTGATGTGGCAGATGGGCAAGGGCTCGTTCAAGTACGCGTGGGTGCTGGACAAGCTGAAGGCGGAGCGCGAGCGTGGCATCACCATCGACATCTCCCTCTGGAAGTTCGAGACGTCCAAATATTACGTGACCATCATCGACGCCCCGGGTCACCGCGACTTCATCAAAAACATGATCACCGGCACCTCGCAGGTGCGCTGCCACGGGATGGAATCGCTACGATGCATTAAATCCACCTGTGCGGCGTTTTAAATAGTCTGGTCTTGTCCACGTGGAGGTTTCTCCAGGCACACTCGGTGTTTCTCTGGCATGCCAGTTCATGGTATTTGGCTAAATCATCCCAACGCAGAGTTCCCTTGCTTGGACGCATTGATGAGGGCATGACTATTTCTGACTTAAGTGGTTGGTGTTCATAGCCATATGTGGTGCTGGCTACCCACAACCCGCGTGTGACGTGCCGGCCTTCGTACGTGTTCGTTAACAGCACCTTGCCCCAACAGTCTGGTAAAAGTCTATTGGGGCTATTGGGTATCTCTTTGCCGTCTGTCACAAAAATACAACTGGCATAATGCCCCCCCCCCCCACAACGAGCCTGTTAATCAATGACGCGAAAGTGGAGGTTTTGACGCATTGCCTCGTCTCGCTGCAGTTTAAACCCAACGACCTAATGTTTCCTTGGCCTCACGTGAGTGATGGGTGAACTGGTTTTGGCTACCTCTATAACCCCCCGCCCCTCCTTCAGAAACTCTTGCTGAACAGCATGGTCAAGTATGGTCAAACCACCTCTAATAGGCTAGCTTTAGGGGGATGGGAGGGAGGAGCCCTTAATTTGTAAGTTTTTCAATTTACAATTTCATTATTAATCGTACAAGATTCCGTAGCCCGAACAGGCTACACAGCCCTGTGACCTATGAATGAAAGGTGATTTGTAAGTATAAATTATAATGTATTTCTAGAGGGCCCATGAGCCAAGTCTACTACCTAGGGTGTCGCCAAAGGCAGTGTCTTACCAGGGGCAAAAACAACTTCATCATTTTGTAAGCTTCATATTTATCACCACTTCCTTGGATGTTTCCTAAAACATAAATTTCTCGCAAAACTCCATTAACCAGCAATGTTACTACCATTACGCTTAGTCGATCTTTTCTATTAAAGGGCTACAACGGTCACGGCTATCGTACATATTGCTAGTTTAGAGACCAAATGTAAAAAAAATATATTTACATTTTTGGGATTCGCCAACGTGTTTTTTAGGCCAATGGCTCAGAACCAAGTGGTAGTCTGTCTTTAAAGGCCATGCTTCTACCTCTGCAAGGGATCCGCGTTTTAACTTTATGAGAAGCGTGGACTAACTGGCTCGAGACGGATGTGATTTCTGAGAGGAGAACCTCCTTCACCAGAACTTTGCTTCATGCCGTGCCACTCACAATCGAACCGTGAATGTACAACCCTCTTGGCGGTGGAAAGTAGGAGCTAAAAAAACTGGGCTTTTTACCTTGTGAGATGAGAAAAAAGTTGGGTATTTAGCAATTTGTTTTACCTTCCCAATACTATGCACTCCCTTTGTGGTGCCGTTATAAGTTGTAATGTGCTGACCCGCCCCTACTGGACATCTGAGAAAAGGGCTTCATAACTAATTGGATTCCTCCTCCCGGTTACAAATAGTGTAATTTGTATCGGTCTTCAATCAAGTATTTATTTCTAGAGCACTCTTGTGCAAAAGATGCAATTCAGTGCTGTACAAATAAACTAAAACATGGTTAAAAGACTAGGTCGGAGCAACAATTAAAGAAATTTCCATACAAAACAGAAGTGCATTATAATAAATTGTTCATACAGGGGTTTTTGATTAGATCGCATAAATAGATGTGTCGTTAAATCCGCTGACACGTAACTAGTAAGGGTTGTCACGTAAACGGAACGTGACCAATTCATCACTAGTACAGCACTAACTGGTGTGTTGGAGTGCCAAGCCACAACATTTACAATCAGAGTGGTTTAGCCATGTTTAAGTACAGAGTTGGCCTGATAACTTTAATCTAAATTGTCTTATGGTTGTTATTGTTTGCCTTGCATACCACTGCGATTTTTGCGCACAGCGTTGATATACAGTTTTCTGGAAGACCTTGCTGTTTTTTCTTGAATTTTTCAGTTGCACGTCGTCACTAAGATGCTCTTTATTCGTGTGTTTTGTTGCGGTTGCACCCGAGTCAAGAGCCACATAGCTCACGTGGCTATACCTAAATGAGTACGACGTTTCGCCAGCAGTTACAAAAAGCTTCATCAGGCGACAGGCATGTGTGGATAATTCCACCCGATTCGTTCCAAATCTAATAAATTGCTATCGAATGCATATTTTTAAAAAAACGCACTAAAGAATCTTAAGTAAAAGCAAGTTTTTTTTTATTAATTTCGCTTGCTTACGACCGTGCACATCTTTCGGACGTTTTTTAATCCACTTCCCGTGATCCAATCGAGCTGACATTGTGCACACACTCGTTGTGCGTGACAATTAATGTAAAAATAATTATATGTAATTACCAATTGCTTAATGGTGGCAGGCAATCATCTGACCCATAGGTGGCAGCCATCTCAAGCCAGAGGACGAGAGGACTCTAGCCGCCACGCATATAAAGGATTTATAATGAAAAACTTTGTTTTTACGGGTTTACTTATTTTAAGTACGTTTATTAGATTTGACCAAAAATTGCTCGCGGTGCGTGCGCTCTCGCGAGGCGGCAGGCGGACTGTGCGGTGCTCGTTGTGGCTGCCGGCGTGGGCGAGTTCGAGGCGGGCATCTCCAAGAACGGTCAGACTCGCGAGCACGCGCTGCTCGCCTTCACGCTCGGGGTGAAGCAGCTGATCGTGGGCGTCAACAAGATGGACTCGACGGAGCCGCCGTTCAGCAGCGGGCGCTTCGACGAGATCGTCAAGGAAGTGAGCTCGTACATCAAGAAGATCGGCTACAACCCGGCGGCGGTCGCCTTCGTGCCCATCTCCGGCTGGCACGGCGACAACATGCTGGAGTCGAGCAAGAACGTACGTCGTGGGGGGGGGGGGGGGGATGGGTGGGGAGCCGTTTTGTGGAGGGAGGTAGTGGTGGTACTGTGGCGGACCAATGGGGGGGCCTTAACGGCAATTGAAATTAAGTGTTTTTTAGGGGGCAAAATGGAAGGAACCAGAAACAGGAAAACCGAACCGATTGGCTTGACTTGTATAAGAGACTGATCACAGGAAGGATGTTCACGACTTGAGCATATTGGCATCAGACATGCAGACTTTTGATTCCTTGCAGAAGATTTCTAATTTGGTGTTTGGAACATCTTAACACCTATTTTACCTCCAGAAAGGGGTAAACCCTATCCGAATGAAAATAATAATTTAACTTTACAAAGTGCCCTTCAACAATCCTTCTCGGAGCGCTATGCATGTCAATGTGGAAAATGGTGACCAACCAATGAAAGAATTGACACTAATACCTGAAAATAGCCATGTTTTAAACGGGTACGTTTTTAGTCGCGATTTAAAGATTTGTAAGTCTCGAAGGGCAAAGAGTTCCAGAGTTTAGGTGCCGCAATTGCGAAGGTGGCACGATTGACCCCGAGCGTGAAGCCCCAGACCGTGGCACGGTGAGCAATGCACAATGTGAAGATCTTAATGATCTTGACGGCAAAGGTGCCCCTCCCCACCCCTCTTACCCCCTGGTGTCTGCCCATCACCGGCTTGCGCGCAGATGCCCTGGTTCAAGGGCTGGAAGGTGACGCGCAAGGAGGGCAACGCGACCGGCACCACCCTGCTGGAAGCCCTCGACTCCATCCTGCCCCCGTCGCGTCCCACCGACAAACCTCTGCGCCTACCGCTGCAGGACGTCTACAAGATCGGCGGTGGGTGGCGTGGGTTTATTTGGGAGATCGGGCGAGTTGGGTTGGGAGAGAGGTGTGGTGAACTCGCTTGTACGTATGGGAGTGTTCATTCGTCGTCTGTAACCTCAAGTAATTATTCTAACTGGTGTAGTGTCAGCACTGGGGAGACGAAGGTGAAGATGCGATGTTGCCCCCCTGCCCACCATCGCCACCTCGTGTACCGTGCATACCTTCATAGGTGTTTGCTAACAGCACTTTCCCCAAAAGTCTCCGGCTATATGGGAGATACTGTTTGGTTCTTTCGGTAAAGTCACGTAGATAGAATAATAAAAAATTAAATAACAAATCACGACGCTTCGATCGCAACACAAGCGGTCGTCCTCGGGTGGAAAAAAATTATCCAGCATTGGAACTGCTTCCTGGTTCAGCATTTATTATTTTCTTTTTCTACCTACGTGACTTGACCATAACCAAACGGCATGGATTCCTGAAGTCACGAAAGCTTCAAATCAAGATTATATGGGAGATCTTTGTCTTTCTAATTAGTCATGAGCATTGAGGTGAGATTTGAAGTTGCGTTGTGGTGATGAGATTGCAAGAGGTGAACCTTGGCAGCACTGGCGGAGCCAGTGGGGGGGGGTGGCACGTGCCCCCCCCAATGATCTGATCAAAATCCCTAATTTCGATCGGATCATTGGCGTTTCTTAGTAATAAATCGGCATTTTGCGACCCCCCCACCCCCCACTGCCACTGTAGCATTATTATGTGCCAGGGACTGAGATGGGACAATAGTCTAAGTCCATAATTGGCAATAAGTAACGGCAAGGCAGTTATAAGTGACTCAGAATTCTGCGCAGTTGCGTAAATGGCACACGACTTCCCCGAAGGCATTCCCCTTCAGCGAGCGCGATGCCGATCGCACAGCGCGGTTCGAATTCGACCCTCGATTGATGGCTGCACCATGACCGCACACGCGTCGAATAAAAAGCAAGGGACAACTCCTTACTTGCTAACAACTCCGTACTAACAACTATCATTTTTCATTGCTGGAGGGGTTGCCCCCCCCTCTACATGAAAATCCTGGCTCCGCCATTGCTTGGCGGTCATGGTAATTGGCACCATTAAGATTATTGGTTCCACGAACTTTGCACCTTTTACTCGGCAAATGTCCAAGAAGTTCGATGAGACTGCTGATTTTACGCTTGACCCACTGCTCATTGTGCTAGTAGGAGTGGGGGGGGGCGTGAGTGACCGTAACTTCACGCTGGTCAGTGGGTCGTAATGGGCTTGCCGAAATCTACTTAATTGCTCTCGCCACTGTCGTCTTGTGTGGCCAATTATTGTTTAATTATAATTCAACTTTCAGATATTCGTGGCGACAACTGCACCAATTTGCCCACTACCCCAATGTTATCTAATGTTGCACAATTCAAGTAGCGTTTTGCCTCTGGTATTTACTGCTCTTGGCTGCTATCCACTTTTTATTGTGCTTTTTTAAGCCTTTATGCTTGGTTTACATTTTTTAAAAGTTGTGAAACAGCTGTAGTGTTTATCGGTGGATATGGAGAAGGGGGGTGGTGTTGTTTTGACACGCTTGCGCCCGCTCTTAATAGTTACTCGGAAAATGTTTACTACCAATTTGGGAACCTGGTGGTATCGTGGGCCATAGAATTGTCTACTGGTGACTTTTGGGGAGAGACTGCCAGTAGACACAGCCTTGCATCCCTTGGTTTCTCAATTGTAAAAAAAATGTTTCGTGAACAGAAACATACGCTTCATTTAAAGTAGTTGTACTTTCGTACTCGTGCTTAATTTGTTTAGATTTGCCGTCTAAAAATCTTGCGTCTTTCACCCCCCGGAGGGTGCGAGACATGTCGGGTTAAGGGCCCACTGCTCAAAATCCAATCTACGGTGCAACCAAAAAAAATCTAGTTGTAGCCTACTACGCATTGTGTGCGTGTTTTTAAAAACATCCTCTGCACATGTCGGAAAAGTGAGTTGAGACAGGAGGGGGGCCCACCGTTGTCTCGTGCATAGCCCCCCCCCACCACTTCCCGTTGAATTCGGTCGTGCCCCTGCTGCTACTTGGGGCCACTTGAGCAACTTTCATCGTCCTAGAAATATTCTTAGGTTTTTTCGGTAAAGTCACGTAGGTAAAACATTAAAATTAATAAAAGTAAAATAAAATAAAAATCACGACGTTTCGGAGGCAACACAAGCCTCCATCTTCAGGTGGAACCGTCACAGCCACGACAGCTGTATCAAGTAAAAATGTGGCTGTGACGGTTCCACCTGAAGACGGAAGCTTGTGTTGCCTCCGAAACGTCGAGATTTTTATTTTATTTTACTTTTATTAATTTTAATGTTTTACCTACGTGACTTTACCAAAAAAACCTAAGAATATGAATCCTTGCAGTCACGAAAGCTTCAAATCTAGAATTAACGTCCTAGAAATGATGGCGGTTTGGGTTGCGGGGGGGGGGAGCTTGTTCCAGTAAATAAGTGTTCCGACGTTGGGCATTAACTTTAAAATTTGAAATCTTAAGAGTCGTCGGGACCACTCGATTATCTTACACGACCTTAAGAGCTTTATGCCAACTATGATGCATTGGACTTTTCTTCCTGGCATGTGATTGGCTGACCCAGTCAATGCTTGATCTCACGGTAAGCATTTTTTTACTATACTGTTATTTAACTGTAGTCAGGATCCTACACTAAATTGTGTTGCCCGACGTTGTGATAAACAACACGTGGTGTTTATCGGCGCGTAGCTTTTCCCCATCGGCTTCATGATGCATTTTAAAATGCCTCCGGTTCACTCATATCTCCCGCTTTTTCTTGCATGGCCATCGTCACCCCGGGCCACTCGACCCTTGTAATAAAATACATCCCATGTTCATCTTCTTGGTTCTTTCGGTAACGTCGCGTAGAAGGGAAATAATAAAACTAACATAATACAATTCTCACGACGTTTCGGCCACAACGCAAGCAGCAGTCCTCGGGTGAGGAACAGGTCTGTTGGAAAGACGGCGTCAGACGCTAAACATCAGACGCTGTCTTTCCGGCAGACCTGTTCTTCACCTGAGGACGGCTGCTTACGTTGTGGCCGAAACGTCGTGAGAATTGTATTTTATTATGTTTTATTATTTTATTATTTCCCTTCTACGTGACTTTACCGAAACAACCAAGAAGATGAATCCCTGCAGTCACGAAAGCTTCAAATCGAAACATCCCATGTTGTGCAAGGCTCGAGCACTTCTCGTCTGAAGAAATATTAAAACTCCTCTCCACTCCTGGGTTCCCCTCCGCCCCAGGTATCGGCACCGTGCCCGTGGGCCGCGTGGAGACCGGCATCCTCAAGCCCGGCATGGTGGTGACGTTCGCACCGACCACCCTGACCACGGAGGTCAAGTCCGTGGAAATGCACCACGAGGCCCTGACCGAGGCCTTCCCCGGCGACAACGTGGGCTTCAACGTGAAGAACGTCTCCGTTAAAGAAATCCGACGCGGCAACGTCGCTGGTGACAGCAAGACCGACCCGCCGCGCGGCTGCGACAGCTTCACTGCGCAGGTGATCGTCCTCAACCACCCGGGCCAGATCCAGGCCGGCTATTCGCCCGTCGTCGACTGCCACACGGCGCACATCGCCTGCAAGTTCTCGGAGCTCAAGGAGAAGATCGACCGTCGCTCGGGCAAGAAGCTCGAGGACTCTCCCAAGTTCCTCAAGTCTGGGGACGCGGCGATGATCGAGATGATGCCCGGCAAGCCGATGTGTGTGGAGAGCTTCTCGCAGTACCCACCGCTCGGTGAGTTACTGTGGCAGGGAGCGAAAGTAGCTACACGTGCTACGGGGCCCAGCTTTAAATGCTTTCAAGCTACCAATTCCGGTTCGGTGATTCTGCACTTGCTCTAGTATAGTACTATACCGCCGTCAACTTTAATGACAGCGATTTGTCGTTTTTTTATCTGGCCGTATAGCAAATAAGAATACAATTACTTTACTATGCAAGTAAAAAAGTTTGTGTTTAAATATTTATGATTTTCTTTTTTAAATTTAGAACCTCTTTTTATAACACCCAAAAGGCCCCGCACTAACTTAATCCGGCACTGCTTGCACCCCAGGAAAAAATGCATCTCGCACCCCATGTTAAGAATCGCCTGGTCGAAGTGATGCATTCGCCAATCTCAAGTCCCCCACTCTCTGCCAACTGACCACTCGCTGACATGAAGGGGGCAACTGAATAAAATGCGTGTGGTGGCTTATGCATCTGCAAGCTCATAAGCTATTGTCACCCCCCCTCCCTCCCCCCAGGGCGCTTTGCGGTGCGGGACATGAGGCAGACGGTGGCTGTGGGCGTCATCAAGGCCGTGACCAAGAAGGTGGGCGAGTCGGCCAAGGTGACCAAGTCTGCAAGCAAGGCCATGAAGGGCAAGTGAGGGGGGAGGAGGAGAGCGGACGGGAGGGTGTCGCTTACTTGTCTCCGACGACGGACGGAGGTGGCCTTGCGTTTGCTCTCCCATCAACGTCGGTGCTGACGTGAATCCCACCCCCCACCCCCCCCCCCGGCGCCTCCTGTACTGTCAGTGCCGTTATTGAGTTGTGTGAAAAGTTAACACATTTTGTGGGATGGGGTTTTTGGTTTGGTTTTTGCTAAAGTGGTTTTATTTTTCCCTTGTGACGCAAGTGTAAGATGACTCCCGAATAAAGATTACTGCTGCAATTTTTTCCTGCTTTCTTTTTAATGAATGTGCAAGTGCTTCTGGTGTCTAATTTAAACAAACCTTGTAATCTGTGGTGTAGAGAATGCTAAGCGGTTTTTTCAGGATGGGGAGGGGGGGGTGACTAAACGAACCTGGACTTTTCAATGAATAGGAAGGGGGGCTTTATTTAAATTACCTGCTCTAAGCCATGAAGAGGACGGACAACCCGAGCTTGCCGTGTGCTTCAACGCCACCTGCGTTGTCTCCACGCGTCCCGAAACAACTTTGGTCTCGCTCTGGTTTTAATGAACCATTTAAACCGACTGGCTGATTCTGCATGTGACATTGGTGAAACTTCCCTGGATGAAAATTGTCATGAACCCGGATAAAAATTGTAATGAATAATTAGGGATGCTGGGAGGACACTACCTAGACCCGTCGGGCACTACCGTTTGACCACCTTGCTTGCCCCATTGCGCTACAACTCCTGATGGTCACCCCAAGTTACGAACCAGCGGGAAGCCCTGCCGCGCTGCTGCAATCTGGAGATTGGGTGCACTTTGTGGTGGTTGCTGGTGGTCACGGCAAATGTTTATTTGCTTGGTTGCACGGATACAATGGTGCTTGTTTGCCGCACTAAACGCTGGTTGTGGCAAAGGTCGGCGGGATGGGTGCATTTGGGGGTCAAGGCTACCCCCACCCTGCTTGGTTTGAACATCTGGCACGGCCTTGGCAGTGGTCCTCGTTTCAACCCGCCACGTGTCTACTACACGCCAGCCCACACTCAATGCCGCATTCGTCGTTCATGGCGTCGTGTGGTGGACGCGTGCAAGAAGGTATGCTACAAATAACAGCTCGGAAGTTCTCCGGCAGGGGTCGAACCTTTGTTTTGACGGCAGGGGTGTATTTAATAGAGCTGATCTGCGCGTCTTGGTTCTTTCGGTAAAGTCACGTAGAATGAAAATAAAAAAATAATAAAAATAAAACCTAATAAAATTAATTCTCACGACGTTTCGGCCACAACGCAAGCAGCCAAGACGGTCTGTCTTCTCGACAGACCTGTTCTTCACCTGAGGACGGCTGCTTGCGTTGTGGCCGAAACGTCGTGAGAATTTATTTTATGTTTTTTATTATTTCCATTCTACGTGACTTTACGGAAATAACCAAGAAGATGAATCCCTGCAGTCATGAAAGCTTTAAATCGAAGTTTGATCTGCGCGTGTTCATCACTAATGCCCACGGTATCGGCTGAAACGCTGACAAGTACGTTATTAATGGACAACATTTTGGCTAGTTGAAATGTGTGCAGGGTCACCCGAATTCACCTATTGGGACACGTGCATATTCCAGTTCGTTCCAACGTCTGCGCCAATTGTGCTGGTGCTACACTTTGTTTTACGGATGGGCCCGTAAAGCAGTTTTTTACAAGGGTGCTCTGTGGTGCATGAGCACAGGAGACGGACAAGCGGAACCTATTTTAATGGCGGTATCTGCCAGGTGGGTACCGCTGAGGTCATGGGTCCAAATCCAGTCGAGCCGCCTGTCAACCCTGGGTTCTCTTGATTGCTGCAATCACCAATTACTTAACCCAGCAGGTTGTCGCTGAAACCTTGTCGGATGGAGGGGGGGAGACGCCGGTGTAGATACTGGATTTGGGAGGGGGGCATGTGACAAAAGTTGAACAGCTGTTTTTTTCTAGAAAATGTTCAAGTGGTGTTCTGATGGTCCCACGAATGGAAGCGACGTTGCCTTCTTGGCTGTTCCCTTAAAAAAACCGCAAGTGCCGCAATCTACTTTACAACCTCGACTCCTGTAAAACAACGTTGCGCCTACCACGCTATGCAAGCTCGCGACCCGGGAACTAAAGTTCATGTAACGTGTTTGCACCCGGCTGTTAACGATTAACCAACCCCACGGCATGTCGCAACGCGCAGCATCTGCAATCGACTTGCACAGTGTTCACGTTGTGGGTTGTCTTTAAAAGTCGACGCAACTTTCTAAAACGTTTCGTCGAATTGTTGAACTTTTTTGTTACAATGCAGTCACATTCACATTGCCCCCATAGACCGCAGAGTCGAACACAAAATTACCAGCGGTCCCATTTCATCAACTTGTAAAACGGCAACGTTGTTGGCCTTGTAGAACCGGTGTTTGCATCGGCAGCAACATTTGTGAAAGCAAGACGCCATTCTGGACTGGTTGACCTTTTGGAGTCTCCATCGGCAAGTTGAGACCCGTTAAAGAAATTCAACTTCGCTGGATGTTTGTGGTAAAAAGTTTCTGCAACTGCTTAAGTAACCCACATGGAGAGCAACATTCTAGCATGTGAAATAAAGCGTTATTGTAAGCGGCCAAATGGACTTGTGTTGCAATCGACCCAGACGACACATTATGTACAAATGTTTTATTGGTGCGGTGTGTGCCCATAGGCAGGAACTACAGCGCAATTTCCAAGAAAAACGCGAACCGACTAAGTGGCCTACATTTGGAGAAACCGTGGTCAACAAAAAAATATTTGTCAAACGTAGGCGATGGGGTGTGGGATTGATGGACGTACACCAACATTCACGAAATGTGCTCCAGGATGCGAGTTGTGGGTATAAACAATAATGCTTAAGAGGTTTCACAAAGTGAGATTGCACCCGACATAATTTTCTCAGGCCTCGGGTATCGATCTTTGGTCTTCCTGGAGGAATCTGAGCTAAGAAGCTCACATCCAGGAGTTATCCAGAAGTTTTCACAGCTGAATCTCGAGTATATGTTTGAGCCTGGAAAGGGCTATCATGGGTGACCACCCAGGCATGGCAGGTTGGTAGGCTGAGAGGCTACGATATTGCTAGTGGAGTCTAGCAACATCATTTATTGGACTACTTTAATACACGTCTATGCACCTCCATCTCACATTTAATCTCTGAATTATGATACAACATCTATGACTGGCTCTGCATGGGTAGGCCTTCAACATTCGAATAATAAATGGCTGTAAAATTATATAAGGCATGTGGAATGTCCACCTGGTGCAATGCTGTGAAGTTTTATTACCCGAATAAACTGCCACTGAGCTATGCCGCTCTTGTCAATGCCCGAGTAGCCAGCAGACGGACTTTGCAGCAGAGTACAGAGAAGATGTGTGTGAGTCCTTGCACGAGTTGGAAAGCACCAATTCTTTGTTTTGCGATGTACTTTGAATAATAAATGGAGGCCTCGTGATTACTGTGTAAAAGATGAGTGCGTACTTATAATTGTGCTTGCGACCCAGACTCAAATCTTCACGACAAGGTCCCTTCCTCTCGCCAATGTCCCATTTCTTTCTCTCAAGACAGCCTCGCCGCAGTCAACGCCGCGCCTTTACTTCCCCCCTCCTCCACCTTGCTTGAGCAGGTCCGGAATAATTCTCTGCGGACCCCCGGCCCTCGCCGGGCTCGTGAACAGCCGGTCGGCGACAACCGCCGGCAGCGCGGAAAAGAGCGCCACGGCGAAGCGCTCTGAGCGCGAGGCCGGGAGGTAGCGGCGTCGCGGCCACCTGGACGTCACCGCGTGGCGCAGGGAGCCGACGACTGGGCTCACATCGGTGCTGCTGTTGCGCTCGAGGTTGAGCCGCAGCTGAGACGCGAACGCGGCCACGTACTCGCGGCCGTAGTCGCGCTGCAGCGGCTCGGGCAGCGCGTTCCAGAAGCGGTCCACGCCGGACGTGTCGCCCACCAGGTTGGTGTGCAGGGTGTAGTTGCCCGGCTCGATGAGGCTTACCTGCGGGCGTTGCAGGGTGGGTGGGAAGTTGGAAGGGATGTTCACGAAGCGGCACGTGCAATGTTGTTAGGCCAACGTGGGCATGTGGTTGACACCAGTTGGCCAATGTTCTGGGGGGGAGGGGGGAGGGGGGGGGTTTCTGGGCTATGGTTTGGGTCGAGGAGGGTCACCAGAGTCTGCGGGTTGTGGATTGAGGATTACGATGCAGCGAGTGGTGACGTGGCCTGACTGAGGGTCCCTGTGAAGTTGAGTGGGACCACCCGACCTCCGTGACACGTGAAGCGGATGAAATGTAATGAGTCGTAGAAAAATGGACAAGATGGGGTTGGATGAGAAGTACAGACAAAATATTGAAATGCGAGATTTTGAAACAGATTTTGGCCGTTTTATGTTCGTTCAGATTTGCATTTGAGCTGATCTGCCATCGCCTGCCTGTCGCAGCTGTTAGTGGTGACACCAGTAGTTCGTGTTGGTGGTGTTGGGGGTAGTGTTGGTGTTGCGTTTGCCCGTACCTGCACGCCCCACTTGTGCATCTCCAGGCGCAGGGCATCCGAGAAGCTCTCCAGAGCCACCTTGGTGATGGCGTAGGCACAATTGTTGAAGCTCGAGGTGCGTGCGGCGATGCTGGACATGTTGACGATGCGCCCTGAACGCACGCACACGAAGAGCCCCCATATAGCCTTTAACAGACTGTTGGGGCAAGTGCTGCTAGCCGGCACAGCACGGCATGGCACACGAGGAGGTGAGTGACCAGCACCATGCCTGGCCGCCTTTGTCTCCCATAGTAGCGATGTTTACACACTGCACCAGGTACTCATTTGAGCCTGAGTCGACCTCGGGGAGGCCCCTGACCAGTTCAGATAATCGTCAGCGGCGTTGGCCCGTGAGCGGGAATCGAACTCGGGTCGCCGAGTTCGTAGCGCAGTGCGCTAACCAGTGCGATAACCAGTGCGCTAATCAGTGCGCTAATCAGTGCGCTAACCAGTGCGCCGTACACGCACACACACACACACAAGCAGTACGTCGGGGATGAGTTTCGGATTCGCGGATTTCAGATTGTTGAGAACAATTTCGGATTTTTTTGTCCAAGTTTTGCATCGCTTGCGCAGACGTGACGGAATAAAAGTGGTGTGATTTCGCGTGCAGTCATACTTTCTGATGAATCCAATATTTTCAGTTATTTCCGAAAAGTGCATATCTGGGTTAGATTTATTGTTTTGGATTTAATATGAAGATGGGGAACGTAACCCTGCACGGTTATGTACAGATAGAATAACTTTATTTGTAACAAGGCAATAACCCAATGAGATGAAAGTGTGTGTTTTTTTTTTCTCGAAAAGATCTTCATCCTGACAAGAGGGCTGAAAATGAATGAATGAGATAGAAATTTGAGACGGGTTGCATTGTGAAGTGTTGCCAATTAGGTCTTCCTGCTCAATCGATGACATTGGCTGAATCCACACGCTATATACACACACATACACATTGCATTAAACGCCACCACATTTCAGATGGAATGCCCTGGTGTGTGCAATACCAATGCATAATATACTTTAGCAAGCGTATATATCAAATAAAACCTCTTGGAGCCTCATAACGCGAGTTAGGCACATTTTGGTGGACACATGCAGATGGCTACCAAGCGAAAGAAAATCCAATAAAACATGGACAGGTGGCCTCCCTGATTACTAAACTAAAACTAACCAATTGTTTTATTTTACCAGATAAGGTCCACTGAGCTGTATAGCTCTTTTTCAGAAGCAAGCCTGGCCACAAATGATAGCCCAATGAAGTGGTGTATCATATGGAAATGCATAGCGGCCAAATATTCTTAAACCTCACGTTTCTAAATGCGGAGGGAAAATCCGGAGGACCCGGAGAAAAATCCTCACGACCATGAGAAGAGAGAACATTGCAACGCTCCAAATATACAGCAGCAAGCCACGACCTCCTGTATACCAGGCGAGGCAGTTAACATCTCGCCACCGCAGTGGTATGGCATAGCAGCTGCCGTTGCTGCTGCTTTTTAAATTCTTTATATTAAGTTCACTTGCTTGCTTGCGCGCTTACGACCGTGCAAATCTTTCGGTCGTTTTTTAACCCACTTCCCGTGATCCAATCGAGCTGACATTTTGCACACAGACTCGTTGTGCGTGACAATTTATTTTCGTGAAAATTTTCAACATTTTAGGAATATTTTTTTATATTTAATTACCAATTGCTTAAAAGGTGGCAGGCAATCATCTGACCCATAGGTGGCAGCCATCTCAAGCCAGAGGACGAGAGGACTCTAGCCGCCCGTTTCAAAGACCAATGTGGGCTGGGTTGTGGCCCATTGAACACGTACTGTAATTTATTTGCCACGCATATAAAGGATTTATAGTGAAAAACTTTGTTTTTACGGGGTTAATTTTTTGCCGTCAAAGGCGTCACCTCTGGAGCGGCGCAGGAGCGGTAGGAAGGCTTTGGTGATGCGCACTGCACCCCACAGGTTCACCTCAGCGACCATCCTGAAGGAGCTCATGCTCGTCCACTCGATCTCGCCCATGCAGCCCAGGCCCGCGTTGTTCACGACGCACCACAGCTCTGCGGGGAGAGGCAAAGAAGAATACGAGTCGTGATGTCCATTTTATCAACAACTTTTGTTTTGTACGGTGTTATTTAAACGTGCCTTTTTAACGGTGTCGCATTTTTTTTTTTTATCGCCGAGCGGGTCTATGGGGAATGATAACGTGGTACATCGCAGTCAAAGGGCTTCCGCGGCCGTCTGGAACGCTCTTCCTACCGATATTAGGAAGCCACGGAAGCTATGCACTTTCCAATCTAGATTGAAAACTCATTCTTTAGAACTGCTTTTTTGTGTTTAATTTATCGTTCTTCAACCCGCACCGCCGATTAGCACGTTCGGCTACGTACGATGCCTTCTCAGCAAAAGCAAAGCAAGAGATCTTTTGTTGTTGTTGTTTGTTGTTGTTTTTGATGATGATGATGGTGGTGGTGGTCGGTTCGACCTCGTGGTAACTCACCGAGCCCATTGTCAGTGACGATTCCTCGTGCCACTCGGAGCACCTCCTCAACATTCTCGTCGCTCGTCACGTCCAGCGCCAGCACGTGCATGTGGGGCGAGTTGAGTGCGGCCAGTTCGCTTGCCCCAGGACTCTTGGTCTGCAGGCAGCCGGCCAGCACCGTCATGCCCAGCCCGTGCAGCTCGCGTGCGAACTGCAGTCCGAAGCCTGCGTTGAAAAGAGTTGGCGTAAGCGTGACCGTGTGTGCCTGTGGGTGAGGTGTGGCGAGCCGTAGGGTAGCGGTTAGCGCACTGCGACGAACTCGCCAACACTAGTTTGATGCCCGCTCGTGGCCAACACCAGTGACGGTTATCTGAACCGGTCATGGGCCTCCCCTAGGTCGACTCAGCCTCAAATGAGTACCTGGTGCGTTGTGTTAGCATCGCCTACTGGAGAGACAAAGGTGGCCCGGCGTGGTGTTGGCCACTCACCCCCTCGTGTGCCGTGCAGGACTTCATAGGTGCTCGCTAACAGCACTTGTCCCGTTGCAACTGGAACAAACTCCCACTCCACATCAGACTCTCACCCTCGCATTCCACCTTTCGCTTCTTCTCTTCCACTGCCTCCACCACACTCAAGAGGCAACCACCTCTCTCTAACCTACTCCCAGCCCCCCCCCGCCCCCCCCCCAGTCGTCTTCCTCCGACGACCCTAATTCCTGTCTGTGTGCACCTGGCCAGATCTCTTCCCCAGCCCTCCACTGCGCTCCTCCATCAGCTCAACTTCACGGCCACCAGACCTCTGCCCCCTACCACCCTCCACCAATTCTCATCCGTGCCCATTTCACAACTTCATGCGTTCGGACGCTGTCTTTCCGACAGCCCTGTTCTTCACCTGAGGACGGCTGCTTGCGTTGTGGCCGAAACGTCGTGAGAATGTTATTTTATTGTTATTTTTTATTATTTCCCTTCTACGTGACTTTACCGAAAGAACCAAGAAAAACTTCACGCGTGACGCCGCCGTTGACCCTGGCCATTGACCGAGCAACCCAACGTTCCTACCAGCTCCCTCCGCAGGAATGTGTTAGATCACGTTTCGATCGCAACGCAAGCAATCGTCATCAGGCGATTGCTTGCATTGCGATCGAAACGTTGTGATCTATTATTTTTTCTACCTACGTGACTTCACCGAACGAACCAAAGAGTATGGATTCCTGCAGTCACGAAAGCTTCAAATCAAGAATGTTTACAATTATCGATTAATTGTTCTTGTTCGTGGTAAGCGCGCTGCGCTACGAACCCAGCGAGCCGAGTTCGATTCCCGCTCAAAGGCCAACATCGTTGACGAATATCTGAACCGGTCCTTGGCCTCCCCTAGGTCGACTCAGCCTTAAATGAGAACTTGTTGTTACGTGCACAAATCTACCCTGGGGGAGACAAATACGGCCGGATGTGGTGCTGGCCACCCAGTGACAGACAATGCCATCAAGCAGAAAGTTAACCGCAGTTATCAGAATGATCAAATATCATCGTGATGAGTTATTAAGCACCCATTAATGCCGGAACGGCACACGAGGGGGTGGTTGCCCATTGGCGATGTTTACACACCGTTCTAAGCACTCATTTGAGGCTGAGTCGACCTAGGGGAGGGCCAGAACCGATTCAAATAATCGACACCGGTGCTGTCCGGATTCGTAGCTCGGCGCGCTAACCACTACACCACCACACACAGTACACACGCACACACAGAGAGAGAGAGAAGCCAACGCACCTGAGTCACAGCCCGTGACGAGCACAGCCTTCTTGTGCAGCGCGTCCACTCGCTTGGTGTCCTCCTGCCACGACTGCAGGTAGAGCACCGTGAGGCCGAGCAGTGTCCCCAGGGCCCCTACGAGTCCAGCGAAGCTCATAAGAGACCCCAGGAGCCCCCAGCTCATCCGGAGCAAGGATCCGGGGTAGACGAACAGGGCGAGCCCCAACACCAGCGCCAGCAGACACATCAGCTGAGCTCTACCGCCCATCGTCGAAGTCATCGCTAACTCTCAATAATGTGGGCGAAAGCAGTTGAGGCAGCCTCCCAATATAGAACGGACTCGCAACCTTTACACTCACAGACCTACGGTCTAACTCGGTGACTGACACCTGACGGCACGTGCCCGCGTAAAATGATTATCTTTGCTCCTGTTCACTGGCGGTGAGCTGAATTCCCAGCAGCTCGAGTGACCCTTATATACCCGGAGAGCAATATACGGTCACAGCCGCCCACCCGACCTTATCCGAGTTGACAAGCAACCACTTCCTGTGTGTATGCAACGTGAAACGGAGAGCTTTGACCCACCCTCTGCCTCACCGCAGAATGAAGTCACGTCTGATGACTCAAGTGGCCTGTATCCCTCTGGGTAATCTGACGAAACACCTCAATTTATAAATCTATTTCTCTGTCATAAAAAAATTAAAAAAATTTTTTTACACAACTCAACGGTCCCTTTAACACTTCTCGGAGATGATAGTTTCAGCAGCATTGCTTCAATACAAGCAAACTCTGGACTGGTTTTGACCACAGTGTCTCATCAGCAAAGTCGGGTTTGCTTGAACCACTGCCGGCAAAACTGCTAGATGTCATAGGCGAGCACCCTCTCTGTTAGATATGAGTCCTGTTTTAAAGCAAAATTATAAGATAACACATCATCGGCGTCGTTGTGAGCAGCATGATATATTTTTTAAACGTAGAGCAGCAGACCATACCTTTTAATATTTTTATTATTTTGTGTTATGAATGTAGAGTGTATACCTACGGGCTATCTGCCTATGGATCGTGATGATAATGGTGATCACTGTGACTTTGTCTGTATTCAGTGTACCGGAGTCTCCATTGCGGTTGGCCTCTTCGTGATGCAAAGGGTACATTACCAAGAAAGGGTATCGCTCAACAGTTCTATACCCAAGTTCTGCAGTCCTCTATATATTAAGGCGGTTTCGGCAGATTATATATCATTACGTTACCTTAAACATAATTTCAAGTGATTGTTCACGTCAAACATAAACTTACACGCATAACACACGACGCATAACACACGACTTACATGTACGCATAACACACGACTGTGGGTTCTGCATGTAAGTGAATGGAAAGCACTCCCAGGGTCAATGACATTTCACTCATTGAGACTGTGAGTCAGATCAAACAGAGCCTTATGGACGCCATAAAAACAGAGGTTGCGCTATTACTGTCTGGAACATTGGGTATCTTGACCCTGATGAGCTTTTGTGTAAGTAAAACATGAAATCAATCTACATTTGAAGTTTTCGTGACTTGATTTTTATTTTTAAATGTATTTTATTTTATACGTGACTTCACCGAAAGAACCAAAGAGATAAAACATGAAACCCTATCACTTGGCTAGCATCACTTCACATGAGCGATGCTTGTAATAGACTTGTGTGTAATAGCTGTGGTACCAGGCACTGCTCACATCTGAGATTTATTATTTGATTATGCTGCAGTTTGATGTTGAGAAATTCCTCCTTATATCATAAATATTCAGCCATTACTTCACAAGAGGGGGAGGGGGGGGCTTTCTCAAGCGATCCGCCTGGTGCAGCCAGCGGTGGCGTGGGCAAGAAATTGCAGGGCTGCGCTTTTACTTTTGTTTTATTTAGCAAATAGATCTGATAAGTTTGTTTCAACAGCTGGACCCGCTGCGTTCATGACGTCCATCTCGTTCAGCGTTTCCTTTAAGAACCTCCTCTTCATCTGAACAATCACTTGTGTCCTGCAGTGTTTAATTACTTATTTTGCATCTTCTTGGTTCTTTCGGTAAAGTCACGTAGAAGGGAAATAATAAAATAATAAAAAATTCAACATAATAAATTAATTCTCACGACGTTTCGGCCACAACGCAAGCAGCCGTCGTCAGGTGAAGAACAGGCCTGTCGGAAAGACAGCGTCTGAATGAAACACCATCAGGCTTGGAGCGTATATTTAAGCTGGGTTGGAGGGGGAAGAGCGCCTTGACAAAATAATTTGCATATCAAGAGGAGTTTAGCATATTTATGGAAAATGCACGATATGGGATTAGTCATTACTTGTGGAATGCGTAGGAGGTTGGCAGGGGGGTTTCAAAGTCATAATATGTTTAAGAGATCTGCACAATGTTCTATTATTATCCATTACATTGTCTGGTTTACCCGGGGAAAGCCTTGCTGAGTCTCGTGACTCTTTCAAGAGAGTGCTCTCAAGTTTTGACAGCAGGGGGCGATGTTGCCCCTCCGTGTAATCCCAATTGAGTAACTTGGAAATATCCTTGTGCGTTGGCATGTTTGGCCAAGACCAGTTACATTGTGTCACGTTTTTAGCTCTGGGGGAAACTGGAGAACCCAGACGACACAGACATACAGTGTCTCATTGGCAGACGGCTTTGATTGTCGGGCGCCACGGTGCCAAGATGTTAACTACCTCGCCTGGTATACAGGAGGTCGTGAGTTCGCCGAGCCCTACGCCTGCTGTATATTTGGAGTTTGCGTGTCTCTCTCTCTCTCCCCGTGATGGTGTGGATTTTTCTCTGGGTCCTCCGGCTTTTCCCTCCACAATTAGAAACAGCATTTCGAGTATTTGGCTGATATACATTTCCACGTAATAAGCCACTTCGTTGAGCTATCATTTGTGGCCGGGTCGCTTCTGAAAAAGAGAGAAATAGCTCAGTGAGCCTTACCTGGCGAAATAAAATAAATCTTCACGAGTTTAGTTTTTAGCAAGAATAAATGCTCGTGAATTATGCACTTCCAGAAGGCTGTGCTGCAGATGGGATGTATAAAATACGTGTTTTGTTTTAATGTGGAAAGACAGATATACGAAGGGGACGTATTGTCTGCCTATATATTTTGTTCGTGATATTCCGTTCAACTTATCTTCCCAATGAACTTCATTAACTCACACCCTCGTCACATTTTTGGTCTGCAAAAACCAACCCTTTACAAGCAGCCATATTTGGTCGTTTCGCAGAATAGCGGAAATTGAGCCAGAACAGACATTACGAGACACACCATGAAAAAAATTAACCCGTAAAAACAACGTTTTTCACTATAAATCATTTATATGCGTGCCATCCCACATTGGTCTTTGAAACGGGCGGCTAGAGTCCTCTCGTCCTATGGCTTGAGATGGCTGCCACCTATGGGTCAGATGATTGCCTGCCACCATTAAGCAATTGGTAATTAAATATAAAAATGTTTTTCTAAAATGTAGAAAATTTTGGAAAAAATATTTCACGAAAATAAATTGTCACGCACAACGAGTCTGCGTGCAAAATGTCAGCTCGATTGGATCACGGGAAGTGGATAAAAAACGACCGAAAGATTTGCACGGTCGTAAAAATTAACCCGTAAAAACAAAGCAAGCAAGCGAGTTAACTTAATATAAAGGATTAAAAAAAACTACATTTCAGTGCCATTACTTGACATTCTAGATTCATACGGATACGAGTTTAAAGCTTCAGATAAAAAAAATGCCACATTTTGGTTTCTCATTCAAGGACTCAAAGGCTGCTGTAATGTTGAGGTTTTTAAAATCTGTTGTAAAATATTATTCGGAAAAAGTTTTATTTTTCGGACTATGCTCTCCACTCTGGCAAATGTGGAAGTCTGGGGATCTTCAATTTAGTGGTTTGGGAAGCAACGACAAAAATAATGCCGGCAGTCCCGCAAAGCACGATGTTTTGAAACCTCCTGGTTACACCAGCCCACATGGGATTATTGTGTCCGTCGTGCAAGTAGGGGCTGGGTGGGGAGGGTGGGGAGGGGCTGGATGGGGAGGGTGGGGCTGGGTGGGGTGGGGAGAGTGGGGAGAGTGGGGAGGGGCTGGGTGGGGAGGGTGGGGGGGTTGGGGAGGGGCTGGGTGGGGAGGGGCTGGTCACCTCGTGGTGCCCTTATAAAACTCAACGTTTAACCTACTCACGCCGGCTTGTGTCCGCCCTCAGTCGGGCATATTTGCGGAATACACCACGCCGCCGTTGACCCTGGCCATTGACCGAGAAACCCAACGTTCCTACCAGCTCCCTCCGCAGGAATGTATTGCTGGGTACTCTACTGACATCTAGTGATTAAACAACGTAAGTGGAATATATTGCAACCATTCCAATCACGCAGTTCAAACTAATTATATTTATACTACATCGCAACTAGTCGAGAACCCGCGTGTATTGTGAGTTTTTTTATATATTGTCGGATTTAAAGAATGTTCTGGCGAAAATATGATATTAACAGAAGCAGAAATTGAAACGTTCGAGCAGTTTTAAATGAACTGTGACAGTCTTCTGTGTTCGTTACTCTTCGGTGTCGCTATCAGAAGCCAGACAGGAAACGCGATGCGAAGATTCGTTTTAAGAGTGGCACACAGTGGCGGAGTAACGCCATTCTCAGCTCAGGGGGTGCGGACATCGGTCAGGTGGGACCCTCAATATTTGATTTGCGCCACTTGCCGAAGCCGAACGTTACGTGGAACGTCAATGAAAGCATGAGTTGGAACCTCGTTTTAAATGTGCGTTCTTGTTCTCTTACACCAGGGGTGGGGAACGTCCGGCCCGCGGGCCTTTATACGGCCCGCGGGCCGTATAAGGCCCGCAAAATCATTTGGTGTGGCCCTGCCAAGGCAACCGCAGGCGGGACTCGAAATTCAATAAATCTAGGAGCAAACCTGGAAAAGCAGTTGCGAGTAGCAACATCATCAATACCAGCTAACGTCACACGCCTCGCAAAAGAGAAGCAGTTCCAGCCATCACATTAGGGGTGAGTTAATTAAATGTTTGACCAAATATAACGGGCTAATTTTTAAGATGATAATTTTGTATGGCCCGCGAATGATGTTATAAATATCCAAATGGCCCTTGGCGGAAAAAAGGCTCCCCACCCCCTGGTTTCCACTGTTGTTGAAAACATCTCACGGTGGTTGTCAAGGGGTCACCAACTCGTAGCTTTGACCACCAGGGGGGTGGAGTGAAGGCACCCCCTGCCCCCACGCTAGTTAATCTCATGGTAGGTAGCATTATACTGGTAGGAACCTCCTGGTTACACCAGCCCACAGGGGATTATTGTGTCCGTCCGTCGTGCAGGGAGGGGTTGGGTGGGGAGGGAGGGGCTGGGTGGGGAGGGTGGTGAGGGGCTGGGGAGGGTGGGGAGCGGTTGGGTGGGGAGGGTGGGGAGGGGCTGGGTGGGGAGGGTGGGACTGGGTGGGGCTGGGTGGGGAGGGGCTGGTCACCCTGTGGTGCTCTTATAAAACTCAACGTTTAACCTACTCACGCCGGCTTGTGCCCGCCCTCACAGTCGGGCATATTTGCGAAATACACCACGCCGCCGTGGACCCTGGCCATTGACCGAGCAACCCAACGTTCCTACCAGCTCCCTCCGCAAGGAATGTGTTACCAACCTTTCTCAATCCTCTGCTTTGATTGAAGGCCGCGTCGTTCTCCAGAACCGGCGTCAGGATCAACGGAGCGGCCACGTGCAGAGCACGCGGCGTGTGGGAAAGTAGGGGCCTAGCTGAGACCAAACGGAAGGGGTGGATAGGCCGGGCTCAGATGCCCTCCCACGGGGCCACTACCACCACGGGGAGCCGAGACGTCCCGGGGTTGACCTGCGGGAAGCACCGAGGAGTCGGGCGAGTCTGGCTCAGACGCTGACACCGTCTGGCTCACAATGCAGTGGATCGATCGCCTCACGAGTGTCCTCGTGCGGTGTGTCGATCATGGTGGGACTTTGAACAGACTTCCCGCTGGCCAATTCAGTTGTCTCTCGCCATTGATGTTGGTCATGTGCAGAAATACAACTCGGATCGTCAGGTGGTTGGTGGGGTTATCCTAACCCACAGAACCACCAGTCCACCGCGAAACATTGACTGAAGCCACTGGCGGAACCAGTGGGGTGGGGGGGGTGGCACGTGCCCCCTCAATGATCCGAACGAAATTCATAATTTCAATCGGATCATTGGGGTTTATTAGTAATACATCGGAATTTAGCGACCCCCACTGCCACTGTGTAGCACATTATTAAGTGCCAGGGACTCTATGAGATGATAGGACAATAGTCTGGGTTCATAATTGGCAATAAGTAACGGCAAAGCAGTTATAAGTGACTCAGAAATGTGCGCAGTTGCGTATACAGTACATGAGCGCGATGCCGATCACACGCGGTTCGAATTCGACCCTCGATCGATGGCTGCGCCATCGCCGCACATGCGTCGAATAAAAAGCAAGGGACAAGTCCTGACTTACTAACAACTCTATCATTTTTCATTGCTGGAGGGGTTGCCCCCCCCTACCTGAAAATCCTGGCTCCGCCATTGACTGATGCCTAATTATAGGTCGGCTTGGAACGTGGTAGGAAAGCGCAGCCGAATATTACGAGATTGTGAAGGATTAGAGAAGGACGGGCTACCGAGACAGACATTGGAGTGGCACCAAGAGGTCGGTAAACGAGGGAAAAAAACCCTCGATTGGTGGTGGTGATGATAGTTAGGAGAACATTTAGCATTTGCGCCATTCTTATATAGTGCAAGGCTCCCATGAAGGCGCTGTTTCACAGACACACTATGTTCAACTTCCTTCGCACCGCACGTAGCCAACCGCGCCAAGCGGAGGTCGACGGGGAAGGGCAACAAACAAACTTAAAACACGAACATCAGTTCTAAAGACATGACGCCGGCACACAATGGCCGACTCCCTTCGCACGAAGCCACGGGACCTGCAACGTTCACTGCGAAGAGGACGACGCGGACGATTGCAGGGATAACCAGGGCTGCCATTCGGAGTCGAACCGCAAAAAGTGCGCTCCCGTTGGGCAATGCCACGACTCCCTAATGGGGCCGTGGGTGCGGTCCGAGGAGGGAGGATGTTCTGCAGATGGTGGAGGAGTTGTGATGGGTGCCAGAAAGCCATGGATGTCAAGGGTATGCGGTGACATCACTGGCATTGTTCATTAAGCCACTGCTTTACCTTTCACTTGTACTGTGAATGGGCCATCAGAATAGTCAATTGCAGGAAAAGTAACATTAATTTTCTTACAATATAAACACACCTTTAAATAAACATTAATATTCTTACAATATAAACACACCTTAAACGAAAAGTGAATATTCTTACAATATAAACTCACCTTAAATAAACTTGAATATTCTTACAAAATAAACACACCTTAAAGAAACATTAATATTATTACAATATAAACACACCTTTAAATAAACGTGAATATTATTACAATATAAATACACCTTAAAATAAAATTAATATTCTTACAATATAAACACACCTTTAAAGAAACGTGAATATTCTTACAATATAAACACACTTTAAATAAACATTCATATTCTTACATGCCCGCATGCCGAGCACCTAGCCTGGCACAACAGTTGCGGCCACATCGGACCAGGTTGACGTCAAAACGTCAAGCTCTTTGTGACGTTACACCCCAGTGCCGCACAAGTCACCGCGATGACGTCCACCTGACGTCACGCCTCATGAATCGCGCTCCCCAACGTTCGAATGAGGTCATCGCGTCGCCGCAGCTGGTTACGTCAAATTCCCGGCAACGCTGACGGAGTCAATCGGAAGGCAAATCGCCAACATCGCGATGACGCATGACGTCATCGCGCGTCGTTTTCCTCGGTTGGCGTCACGCCCGGGGCCTTTCCCCCACCTTCACCACGTGACGTCATCGCGCGTTGGTTCCAGGGTTGACGTCACGCCCGGGGCCTTCTCCCCACCTTCACCGCGAGACGTCATCGCGCGTCGGTTCCAGGGTTGACGTCACGCCCGGGGCCTTCCCCCCACCTTCACAGCGTGACGTCATCGCGCATCTGTTCCAGGGTTGACGTCACGCCCGGGGCCTACCCCCCACCTTCACCGCGTGACGTCATCGCGCATCTGTTCAAGGGTTGACGTCACGCGCCTTCCCCCCACCTTCACCGCGTGACGTCATCGCGCGTCGTTTCCAGGGTTGACGTCACGCCCGGGGCCTTTCCCCCCACCTTCACCGCGTGACGTCATCGCGCGTTGTTTCCAGAATTGACGTCACGCCCGGGGCCTTTCCCCCCCACCTTCACCGCGTGACGTCATCGCGCGTCGGTTCCAGGGTTGACGTCACGCCCGGGCCTTTCCCCCCACCTTCACCGCGTGACGTCATCGCGCGTCGGTTCCAGGGTTGACGTCACGCCCGGGGCCTTTCCCCCCACCTTCACCGCGTGACGTCATCGCGCGTCGGTTCCAGGGTTGACGTCACGCCCGGGGCCTTTCCCCCCACCTTCACCGCGTGACGTCATCGCGCGTTGTTTCCAGAATTGACGTCACGCCCGGGGCCTTTCCCCCCCACCTTCACCGCGTGACGTCATCGCGCGTCGGTTCCAGGGTTGACGTCACGCCCGGGGCCTTTCCCCCCACCTTCACCGCGTGACGTCATCGCGCGTCGGTTCCAGGGTTGACGTCACGCCCGGGGCCTTTCCCGCACCTTCACGGCCGCCGACGCCGCCGCCGCCGCTTCTTGTTACCGCTGCCTCCTCTCGACTGAACCGCGGGAACAACAACAACAATAACAACAACAGCAGCAGCCACAGAGAGCCATGCTGCCCGGCAGCAAGAAGGCCAAGGACGGGCCCAGGCTGCTGTCCGCGAGCTGCCCGGACGAGCGCTGCGGTGCCCGCCTGCTGCTGCCCGCGGCAGGAGGCCCCGCGCAGTGCTCCGCGTGCGGCCGCAGCTTCGAGGTGGAGGCGGCCCGGGGCCCCGCGGGCCTCTCCCGCGAGGTTCGACACGCACAGCAGCAGCAGCAGCAGATCCTTACACTCACTCACACTAACCACCATCCCCTCACGAAAGCATCTCTACCCCCCCCCTCTCTCTCTTCTCTGCGAGTCTCCCGAATTTCTCAAGCGAGGTGCGACACGCGCTGCCCCCCCCACCTCTCGTGCCACCCCCACCTCTCGTGCCCCCCCCCCACCTCTCGTGCCCCCCCCCACCTCTCGTGCCACCCCCACCTCTCGTGCCCCCCCCCCACCTCTCGTGCCCCCCCCACCTCTCGTGCCCCCCCCACCTCTCGTGCCCCCCCCCCACCTCTCATGCCCCCCCCCACCTCTCGTGCCCCCCCCCCACCTCTCGTGCCCCCCCCCCACCTCTCGTGCCCCCCCCCACCTCTCGTGCCCCCCCCCCACCTCTCGTGCCCCCCCCCCACCTCTCGTGCCCCCCCCACCTCTCGTGCCCCCCCCACCTCTCGTGCCCCCCCCACCTCTCGTGCCCCCCCCCCCACCTCTCGTGCCCCCCCCCCCACCTCTCGTGCCCCCCCTCAGTCGCTCAGTCTCTTCGCGTCTTCTCACGCATTGGGCATGGCGTTAGAGCGGCCTCTCGCCCCCCCCCCCCCACCTTAACCCCCCCACCTTAACTCACCCCCCACCTTAACCACCCCCCCCCCACCTTAACCACCCCCCCCCCCCACCTTAACCCCCCCCCACCTTGACCCCCTCCCACCTTGACCCCCCCCCCACCTTGACCCCCCCCCCCCACTTTGACCCCCCCCCCCACTTTGACCCCCCCCAACCTTAACCCCCCCCAACCTTAACCCCCCCCACCTTGACCCGGCTCTTGTGTGTGCCTTGAGCTCGGCTTCGGCACGTTCACTACACGTCGGCGTCCCGTGTGGGGGTGATGGTGGTGCGGGTGTGTGGGTGATGGTGTGTTGCGAGTGTGTGGGTGATGGTGTGGTGTGTAGGTGATGGTGTGGTGTGTGCGTGACGGTGTGGTGCGAGTGTGTGGGTGATGGTGTGGTGTGGGGGTGATGGTGTGGGGGGGGTGATGGTGTGGTGTGGGTGACGGTGTGCTGCGAGTGTGTGGGTGATGGTGTGGTGTGGGGGTGATGGTGTGGTGCGGGTGTGTGGGTGACGGTGTGGTGCGAGTGTGTGGGTAATGGTGTGGTGCGTGTGTGATGGTGTGGGTGTCTCCTCCCTCTCCGTCTCCTGCAGAAGTCTCTCCACACACTCGCAGGGCGTGAGAGCGTCTCACGCGTCGAGGGCGTGAGACTTGTTATTGAGGTTTTGTTTCCGATGTGTGTGTGGGGGGGGTGTGTGTGCGCATACTCGCGCGTTTCCTGTGCGGTGCGTGAGAGGGCGGTACTCTTGTGTATTTCACAAACCCCGTACAGTACACACACACATATATGTACTATAGATGTATTCAGTGGAGCAAAACTATCCATAGCCCACCCCACCCTCCCACCGGTCAACCTGAACACGACGACAATCTTTGTCCAGCTTTCACTCCTCCCGAGTCGCGCCGATGTCGCCCAGCTGCCATTTGCCAACACTATCCACGCCGCAGATGTGTCACTCGCGCGCATTGCCCATCTCACGCACGCGTCGTCGGAGAATTGTCTTCAATGTGTGGAGGAGCAAACTGGGGGGGGGGGGGGGTCATGTAAGCCATGCCTAGTAGTCATGGGGGGGGGGGTTGAGGTTTGGTGCCAAGTCACCAAATGAGAATCATGTCCAGTGTCAGAATTGTTATTTAGACTGGAGGAATCCGATGAGCTATGGACCCTTTTTAAGATGCCCAGTATGGGCGGGTCAGCAAGTAGCCATTGGATCCCACGTCAAGTAGCCATTGGGACCAATATCAAGGTAGTTATGGGGTCTTATATCTTATAGCCAATGGTACCCATGTCACGTAGCTAAGGGAGTTCATATCAAGTTACCAATGAGACAAATATCAAGTAACCAAGATAGTTCTAACTTAAAATCAGAAGGTTGCAAGTGCAAAATCCTTTTTGGCACTCAACTTGGCCCATCATTTCATTGGGGGTAAATAAAAGGAGCATTGTGTGAGATGTCAATAGTGTCTTGTGTTGTGAAAGATTTGCAATGGGAATGTAGATTTTTTCAAAGCTCTGGGCACCCAAATGAGATGTGTGGCCTATCCCCCAGTGCTCGTTTGGTCGGTCTCAATCTACTTGTTGACACTTTGACTTTCATTTTTCAAGCTGTTTCCTTGCTCAAATGAGTTCTGTAAGGTGCTCGTGTCCCTTGACAGCCTTGTGCCAGTATTGCACGTAACTTATTGGTATGGAAAATCATGAATTTTCCAGTTTGATAGGCTGGCTGGTTCATGATGTGTTTTGCCCATAAAATTTCGTGACAAGCGAGACAATGGTGTCTCGTTACATGATGAACCATGCTTATAACAACACGATAAATGCATCGTCTCATCAGTGTTCCTTCATATACTGTAGCATAACGTAGTGTCACTTAAATGTCTTGTTTAGGGACATCTCTAGCAACCCACGCTATTATTACAAAGCACCACAGCCCGTTCTAATATCACCCCACAATTATACCCTTACGTTGCATCACGTAAAGGTCTGCTTGATCTCAAGTGGATCCAAAGCACTTGTGTGGCAGTTTCATGGCATGGCATATATTCCCGTTCAAATGTGCATATAAACAGGGTAAAAGTGATGCGTTCACATTGAGAACTCTTCCTAAAGTTGATTCTGGATTAACAAATCTACTCATCCAAAGTTGAGAGGGCATGCTTTTAAACAAACTGCCATATCACTTTGCAATAAAAACCATACGTATGATTTTCATTAATAATGACCTTTATATAGCCAGGAAAGCCTAATTGATTCCTCTTCTTGACAAGAGCCCTACATTAGGAAGTTCAAATATTTCCATTAGAGTTTGGCACGTGGAGCGAAACCGGAGTACTCAGAAGAAGATCCACGCAAATGAAGGTATAACTCTTAACTGCTCCACACAGATTTAATAATCCATTGCTGTAATGTCATATCCTGGCCACCTCACAGTTCAAGTTTACTAAATGTGTTATTCACACGTAATATCCCATCCCAAGTACCAACCAGCTTAATGCTGTTTAGCTTCTAAGTTATGATGAGATGTGTTTTTATGTGGGCTCAGCTTGATTCAAACTTGCAATTAGGAGGAAAATGTAGTGAATATTTGTCAATGGATTAAGTCATGGTAAATGTGGCTTCATTCACAAACAAGAAATATTACATGGTTAGGAGAGGAAGTGAAATAATTGAATGCATAGTGTGGGTGGGAGGAAGTGATATGTACAGTTCTTCAGCATCAGAGTGCTTGTTTATGATGACTGTAACAAGAGTGGCCAAACCGTGGCTTGCAGGTGACATGTGGCTCCCAGCCAGTTTAAGTGCATGCCACTTTATAGATACGCAGCCGATTTTTCACTTGTCAATTTCGGTTTGTTTAAAACAGCAAATCTCTTTGGAAGAGGGAGCAAGCCCAGAGCACTTTCCCCCTGGCAGCTGAGCCAGCGATGACTACTCCCGAGGTGCTCCTGCAGATTTCAAAATTCGAAAACTCCGCAGCCAAGCAGTCGTATGAACGTCCCACACACGATCAACCCACGTGACCTACTCGGCACATGTCTTGTGCGACTCTCGGCCATATGAGGATTTTGGTGTGTGGCTCATCGGGTGAGGTAGTTAGGTTGCCCCTCATATATAAGGCGCGTTGGCGCTTCATAGACAAAACTTCAATGTTAACCATGGAAATAAAATTGTGATGAGGTGCGACATCGTGAGTGGTGACTGCACAATAGCACCACGCAGGCTCGGATGTTAACGCTAGGTGACATCAGCATCTCTACTCAGGGTGTAACAATGCATATATGAATATTGATTATGCTCGCACTGTATATATACACACACACATCAACCTCATGCTATATATACACACCTGTAAGAATCGGTCTTTCTTCGACTAGTCTATGTTGTATGGGAGGGGCTGGGTGGGGAGGGTGGGGCTGGGTGGGGAGGGTGGGGCTGGGTGGGGAGGGTGGGGCTGGGTGGGGAGGGGCTGGTCACTCCATGGTGCCCTTATAAAACTCAACGTTTAATCTACTCACGCCGGCTTGTGCCCGCCCTCACAGTTGGGCATATTTGCGGAATACACCACGCCGCTGTTGACCCTGGCCATTGACCGAGCAACCCAACGTTCCTACCAGCTCCCTCCGCAGGAATGTGTTTAAAAGAGGAATTGACTCGTGAATAGAATTATGAACTCACTTCATGGAGGTTAACACATCTAGTCTTTACTCGTATGAACCCAGACGTGACAACTAGCTGAATGCATCTGTATACTGACAGTGGGTGTCATGTCGAAGTAAAATATAAAAGGTGGATTAGAGTCAGAATCAGAATATTTAACAGCTGCCCTTGGTACTCTTTGGTTTTTTCGGTAAAGTCACGTAGGTAAAAAATTAAAATAAATTAAATCACGACGTTTCGGGCGCAACACAAGCGTCCTTCTTTTGAAACGTCGTGATTTAATTTATTTTAATTTTTTACCTACGTGACTTTACCTAAAAAAAACAAAGAGTATGAATCCTTGCAGTCACGAAAACTTCAAATCTAGAATTAGCTGCCCTTGGAATGCATTTAACTATATTTTATCCTGACCTTGGCTTTGTATGTTATAGTTGTCTGCCTTGTCCTTCATGAGGGGGCTATGATGCACTGAAGTACTCTACATGGTTATGAATACTTTTGCTTTACTGCGGCTGCCGGGCATCGATTGTTCCTCTTTGAAAGGCAGACCAAGTGCCAACCGTCTTAAATCGCTGTTGATGTGGAAAGAAAATGTCAACTACTCAATCAATGCTATTCACGTATGTATAATTCAGTTTCTTTCCTTACATTTATCGATCTTCAAGGTGCACGTTGTCGACCCTAGTACTAAGCCCTCTGTCCTGTTCCCCAGTCCTCCTCTAGTGGGCTACGGAGGCTGACTGATCTGGCCCTGACAAGCACAGATCTCGGCACCAGCTAAGCCGGCCTTGCCCTGACAAGGGCAGAGGTCCGGGAGCTCTTGGTCCGCGCCGCTGGCTTACCCAGCTCGGCCCTGACAAGGGCAGCGAGACAGGGGAGTCCCAGGGCCTAATCTCCGAGTCTTCGATCTTCACTGGTCAGCTTCGTGTCGAACTGCCTCGAGCTCTCTGGCTCCCCGCCTTTTATAGGGATCCCCTCAGAGGGGCGGGGGCGTGGGGGATAACAGATGCGGACGTCGGTGTGACCACCCGTGTGTGTGTGAGTGCAGACACCCCTGTGTTTCTCGTCCGCCGTTTCTCCCGTAATAACCCCTACAAATGCGCCAATATCGTCAGAGCTCAGAAGTGCATTTGGGCCTGGTTATCACTGAGATGGGTGACCACCGTGGCTTGCCAGGTGTAGTCGGTGTGGGGTTGCGAGGTGGCCAGAGTGTGGGAGTGCCAAGTGTTACCTCCCCTGTTATGCATTTGTGTTCTCTGGGTATCTCCGGTTTGCTCCCACTTAAAAAAAAAACACTCGTCAATAGAATTATCCAAGCATCCCAAGGTAAGGCCTGCCTAAAAAACAGTCTTAAGATTCATTGAGTCTTTCCCTGGGTAAGTAATTGGTAATATTATTTAATTCATAGGAAGACGCATACTAAATACACATTCATGTTTCTGTATAAGCCATGAAATATCAACTTCGGAATCTCACAATACTTTGTGCTTGTACCTTTTTCCTGGAGTGTGAACTTGTTAAGCCTGTTAGAAATTCTGACGTCGTGCCTAGTATGTGTGTTGTGTTTAAGTAGTCTTACCTCCCTCATATAATTTTCAGGAAGGCATCAGTTGCAGGGCCCACCACACATTTGAAACCACTGGGGTTGACAGCATGGTGATGGGTGTTTTAACATTTGTATATTGTCGGGGGCTGCCAGTGGCCAGCAGGCGTTTTATTGAAGGACACTGGTCAAAAATTATTGGCTTTCTGGGAGCTGAAGTTGTTCCCTTCACGAATGTGCAACACAGCAACATGTGTCCATGTGCCACCGAGCACACCAGCACCTCGCTAAAGGTAGTACATGTGAAAAGCAAGGTTACATGTGCGTACACCACATGAATGCTTATTACCTATCCTGTATGTAGTTTTATTTGGTGTATTTTTATTAAATGCTTCTTAGATAAGGCAAGATTATTGAACATCCTCCATTCATTGTGTGTGGAGGATATGACGTTTAGTACAGCTACTAACCCTAATGCGTTGTTTAGTTTAATAAATGTCTTAACCTCCACCACAGCCTGTGTGGAGAATATTACATTTAGTCCAGTTACCAAAACAGGGCTGGAACGGTTTGACTCCCTGATGATTTGATGTATTGTATCCATTCTTGGTTGGCGATTTTACTGTGGAATCCAAAAGGTACTCCCAGTTATGGACAATGGAAACGTTGTTCATAATATGTGATGTTATGATATTCCACCCTCTCATCATCTCGTCTGGATTGAGAGGAGAGTACAGACTTAATATGTGCTTCCTGCTTTTGTAATGTCTTGTTGATACCTTCACCTTCTGTAAATTTTGTCTTTTTTTTTTGGTTACATTTTATTAATCTAATTCTGCGTCCATTACATTATCTCCCTGTGCCATGTCGGTCCATGCAATGCTAAAATTAGAATATCATTAACGTTAGGTTTTGCAGACATTGCATAGCCTAACAGTACATGTTTACGGCAAGCACTTAACTCACGTATTGGTTTGGGTCATATATCGATATTCACCAATGCACAGTTTCATTGTTACAATTCTAATTAACATGCAGTGCCACTTCTGAAGTACTCCCTCATTATATCCTCAGGAAACCAGAGACCAGACCCTAATCCTCCCCTCGTCTTTATACCTTGATGTAATATTAAATGACGCGATGAACACCTGATGTATTAAATCTGTTTGGGTTGTGGTGGTGGGGGTTTTTTATGAGAGTTATCATTTTCTAATTAGTTTTCACTTGCGACACGAATTTTCGAATGTTCGAGAAACCATTTTCTGGCATTGCCAGGTGTCTGGAGTTTTTAAATCCTTTATATTAAGTTCACTTGCTTGCTTGATTGCGCGCTTACGACCGTGCAAATCTTTCGGTCGTTTTTTAACCCACTTCCCGTGATCCAATCGTGCTGACATTTTGCACACAGACTCGTTGTGCGTGACAATTTATTTTCGTGAAATTGTTTTTCTTAACTTTACACTTTTTAGGAAGAAAAAAATGTATATTTAATTACCAATTGCTTAATGGTGGCAGGCAATCATCTGACCCATAGGTGGCAGCCATCTCAAGCCAGAGGACGAGAGGACTCTAGCTGTCCGTTTCAAAGACCAATGTGGGCTGGGTTGTGGCCCATTGAACACTCATATAAATGATTTATTGTGAAAAACTTTGTTTTTACGGGTTAATTTTTTATTCACCCAACCTGTATATAGTCTGGCTCAGTGGCAATCCAGTGGGTTGACTGGATTGCCACTGAGAAGCATTCGAGTCACCTTATATGGGCTTGCCCTGCACATGCTTTTTTGGTATGGATCACATGAGTGAATTATGGCTGCGCTATGTGTGCGTATGTTCCTTCCCCGGCGGAGATGCGCTTGCGTAAGAAGAGCTAATTTTGTGTTTAATCTCAGACTGTTGATGCTAGAAGAAGCTTGCAACAGATCTTTGCAAAAAAAAAAAATATTCACTTTATAACAAGCTACAATACAGTTCTAACCTTTGAGCAGGTGGTCTCCAATTGATGAATGTGTGAATACAAATCCTGGTCAAGTGTTGTCTTGGATCACCACCAACATCATCCTTCTGAGGATGGTAAAATGAGCACCACCTGCTGTTCAGGCTTACACCCCACTCGCATAGAAGTCAACAGTGGCTGTCCCAGGGATAGATTTCGGAATGTAGACTTTGCTCCACTTGTTCATCTCTACCAATGGAGATGAGCACCACTCATTGAGCATTTGAGAATGGAGGCACGGTTAATTTTTCACCCTCATCGTTGTCATCATCATCATCATCAATTTTGAGACTGTGTTCATCACATTCTCTTTTTCCACTTACCAACATCGATACTATTCAATTAATGAACAAAAAACCAAGGGTCATAATTATAATAAAAAAAACAGCAATCATTGTAACCAACGGTTTAGGCTTTTGATCTGACTTTTTTAAGTTTTTCCCTCCATTTGCGAACACTGTCAGCGATTGACAGACAAACAGAAATAAAGGGCCAGTCATCATCATATTCAACAACATCTTTTCCACCAAGCTCCAGTATTACGGCGTTGTGTTCTTCACATATTTTCTGTATATGCCAATTTGGAGAATGACTCAAACAAGCAAATATGAATGGCCAGTCATCATCATCATTCATAGGGTTGCTATGATATTGTTGTTCTTGATTATTTATGAATGTTTATTTCAGGATGATGATGATCACTACATCAGTTTCCCATAACCGTTTATTTAATTGTAAATATTTTTGTATCATTTTTGTGCTTTGTGGGATTACCAGTCATGATCAAGATGACTTAAAACGTTATTCAACTGCAGTTTACTAAATATCTTGTAACCATAAATATTTTGATCATCGCAACTCGACAATCTACAATGCTTATGGTACACATGCTTTTAATAAAGCATTAAACGACTAAGTAATTACAGTGGCTCCTAAAATTAGTATGTCATATAACCACAGTGCCATCAGTTACTCTGAGAGACATTTAAAAAAAAAGACAAATGGCCGATGGAATTTTATTTTGAACTTTCAAGCATGATGCTTTAGTTATTCAATTATTTTGTGTAAGAAACTACAATATTGCAATCATAAAATATATGACAATCCCGATAGTGATATTTTGCAGAACAGCCGATACAGTTATCGTGGATTATATATCGTACGATAAAGCGTAGTACTCTATCTCCATACCGTCGCTGCACCGTTAATTTGTCGTGGCCGCCTTCGACAGGCGACTCGCAATGAACACTCAGTGCCGCTCTCGCTCCACAGCAGGTCACCCTTCAGAACCTCCTCCGCAACTTCCTGCTGACGGGCGGCAGCGGCACGGGCGGGCTCGGCGGCAGGAAGCCCATCGCCCCGCTCGCCCGCGTCGACGGCCTCTGCAACTACCAGTGCAAGCTGCTGTCGCCCATCCTGACGGCGCACGGCATGGACCGCGCGACGGGGCGCGCGCGCCTGCTCAGCGACATGGGCCAGGGCAGCACGTTCGACTGCGCCGTGCTCGGCGACCGCGGCTTCCGGATCGAGGCGGAGAACCTTGCCGTGGAGGGATACGGCAGGGACCGCTCCGGCAGCATGGTGTACCTGCGTGTGCGTTGCCTCCCCCCCCCACCGCCGCCAACACCGTCGCCCCCATCTCGACATCCTCGTAGTTTTCCGCAAGCGTGTGCCTCGTGTTAATGCTCGGACAGAGGTCGCAACCGGGTACCCGATACCCGTACCCTACCCGATACCCGGCTACCCGTACCCGGCTGGGTACGGGTACGGGTAGCCGTTTGCGACCCTGGTGCGGCCGGGTACGGGTACGGGTAGACCGTGAGTCACTGGTGAGTAACCGTTTGTCACTCATTTCCCAACGTCTTGTCTCTTCTCACAATTCAAGTTCCTAGAATCAACCCACCCACGCCTGCAACGTGGCTTCATCCCAGAGGTCGCAATCAGCTACCCGATACCCGTACCCGGCCGGGTACGGGTACCCGTTTGCGACCCTGGTGCGGCCGGGTACGGGTAAGGAATCAAAACCCGTTTGCGACCTCTGTGCACGAGTGCTTGGATGATATTGGTCTGGAAAGTCGATAGGCTGTTGAACTAAAAAACTATATTCTATGATACAGAACTGAGTTCTGCTTCTATATGACTTAATCCATAATGCTTCTCAATATCGCTTGACTTTACATGAAATGTTTTTTAGCATTGATCAGGGCCCCATAGTTTAGATGGTTGCTCGTGCCAATAATAAATTGCAACCGAGAAACGTTTGTTTAGCAAATCTGACTATCGATGAGACCCAGAAGGTTGAAACCGATCCAGAGTTTTCTTGCTTAAACAAATACTGTTGGATAATGTTGGTCTAATAGGGCAATAAATATAACTGTTGGACGAAGTATGTTTTGATTTATACGTGGAGACACAGAAGGGAGTTGTGCTTGTGTAAAGTAGGAGCGTGCTCATTGTAGATGTTAACCACGTAATGATTCACCTCCCTCTGTGAATTCGATAAATCATCACGGTGATAGTTTACGTGTACCTTCTGAGTATACTTTCTAAGAGTGTACCCCCCCCCCCCCTTGCAGGAGACTCTTCGTTTGATCGCTGTTGCTAACGGGGATGAGGAGCGGCTCGTGCCCATCCACGCGGAGATGGACGGACACTGCCTGGTGCACGCAGTGTCACGTGCACTTGTCGGCTGGGAGCTCTTCTGGCACGCGCTTCGGCAGAACCTCAAGGTGAGCGTGCTGCTCTTAATTGTTTCCTCTTCCTATTCCAATTGTGCTGTCAGAATCTTCACCACCCCCCCCCCATCTCTGAAGGCAAAAATACATTTCATATGTTTGCATCTTCAGAAATATGCAATCGAGAGTTGGCACATCCCCAGCTCTCTCAGCCTCCCACTTCCAGCCCCCCTACCCCCCTCCCCTTCCCCCTCCCCCCTCTCTTACCTATATAACCTCTTACCATGGCATCTCTCTCCCACTTCAGCGAAACATTTTCTTGCTGTGGTTTTCTCACCTGATGATTGCTTGTGTTGCAATCGAAACGTCGTGATTACATTTATTTTATTTTATGCCTACGTGACTTTACCGAAAGATCCAAAGAGTATGACTGTAGATTGATACGTTCATGGCGTTATCGCCCGTGACACCACGATGGGATGTGATGCCTCCGACAGGCGCACTTCAGGGACAACCTTGAGCGCTACAAGGAGCTGTTCCGCGAGTTTGTGGACACGTGCGAGTGGCAGGACATCGTGAGCGAGTGCGACCCGGCGTTTGTTCCGCCCGAGGGAGTGCCTCTGGGCCTGCGCAATATCCATATTTTTGGACTCGCAAACGTGTTGCGACGGCCGATACTTCTGCTCGACTCCTGGGAGGGCATGCAGAGCCCCGGGGACTACTCTGCCACCTTCCTGCCCGGTAATGCGTGCTTGCACAACGGCAACAACCACAACAGCCACCGTGCGCCGCCAAGCGACGGTGATGTCACCACAGTGCTTGTGCCAGGCTAGGCACACTTTGAGGCCACGTACAGTGCCGAAGGCTTGTTGGCAGAAGCTCACGGGACAGATGCAGATGTTATGGATTAACTAACTGGCTAAGATGGTTGATGCTCCACATGTGCTCCGCACTAAACTAAACTTTGAACTAAATAATTTTTATTTTACCAGATAACACCCACTGAGCTATATTGCTTTTTTTCAGAAGTAGCCTGGCCACAAATGATAGCTCAACGAAGTGGCTTATCACGTGGAAATTTATGGCAGAGAAATACTCTTAAACGCATGTTTCTAAATGTGGAGGGGAAAAACTGGAGGACCCGGAGAAAAATCCACGCGACCACGGGAAGAACACGCAAACTACACATATACAGGCGTCAGGGTCTGGATCGAAGCTACAACCGCCTGGCGAGGTAGTTAACATCTCACCACCGTGACACACTGTCCCAGCTAGTTGTGTTTTAGCTGCCAGGCACTGTTAGTTGTGAGCATCGCTGCAATGCCAGCCTGCTTCTGGAGGGCAGTGGCATTATCTACGGGCCCCAGTGTCAAATGCAACGTTTTGAACATTAATTAATGGGAGATTGTATCTTTGTTCCTTTTATCATTATTAAAGTAGAAGGATTCATGATAAAAAAAATATATATTGGCTTTTCGACTTATGTCCAAGCTTATAAAATGAACACAATCCCTAACTTCTCATCTTGATACACCAATGCTTGCTCTGACATACATTCCACATGTGGATGTCAGTGGTTACATTAACTTTAATCCCTACTACAAACAATAACACTAGCTTCAGCTTGAGCAGGGATTTTGCAAACACTGCAGTGTTGTGCCTACCGCAGAAAGGTACCTTACTCAAAGATCAAAACTTAAAACTCAACTTCTCATGACTCACAAAGCAAGTGCTGTTGACGAGCACCAGTTGAGACTGGCATGGCACAAGACCGCTTGGTTTGGCTCGGACAATGCCCGTCGACATTTAGTTACACCCTGTACCAGATTCTCATTTAAGGAGCGGTCAGCTTAACCCTAAGGGAGGTGTGAGGTAGGTTTGGATACCCCGTGTCTCTGGTTTCGCCAGTTGTCTTTAAACCCCAGGTCACTAGGGTCTTGTCAACTGGTTCAGAGTGCGGTGCATTAACCAATACACAATTACTCTTCACAATACGCACACAGCTCAAAGATCACACGGTCTGTAGTCATACAGACTCCTAGGGCAAGCGCTGTTAGTGAGCACCTATACTAAGGCACGCAAATTCATGAAACTATTTACACATCGTTGTATTTAAGCTTTGGACCCAGGTTACTGGGTTCAGAGTACAGTGCTGTAAACACTGCTCGACCAACACCCATCACGAGCCCATATATGCACATGCGATAAAGGCATTTAAAAAAATTATTTTATGCTTATTCTATTATCTCTGTTAGATATTCTTTTTTGCCATTCTAGCCAAAGTTGTCATTATATCCATGCCTGTTCCTAACCCACAGGTAGCCAATATTGATGTAGTTCAGTCACTTCCTCATCACTATTTTATTGCTACTGCCGTGGTTTTATTAACTTTATTTCTGGATACTTCCACCCATGTCAATGATGTGGTCTTACATATGTACTGTTTTGTTTTGTCCATGCTATGTTTAACTTTAATGTTTCAGGACGAAACATTCTCTTTTATAGCACAGCTTTAAAAAATACTGTCCATTCCCTCATTTGCCAAGTTTCTATAACCTTGCTTAATTTAAGGTGTTACAGGAGTTTGGGCCTGTGTTTATCAACTTCCAATAATAAAAACACTCCCCCTCCTCCGACCTCAACACTCCACTCTTCCGTCGTCATTGCTCCCTCCCCCCTCTCGTCGTCCAGGCCTCGTCGAAGAGCGGCTGTGCCGTGGCCACGACGGCCGGCTGAACGAGCCGCTGTGCGTGGCGTGGAGCAGCGCCGACCGCAACCACTACATCCCGCTCGTGGGTGTGCTGGGCCGCCCGCCTCCCCGCCTGCCGGGCCTCGTCGTGCCCAAGGCGTGGGGCGTGCCGCAGGCCCTGCTGCGCCGCTACGTCGACTTCGACGAGGACGGCTCGTGCACCGTGGGCGGCAGCCGCCCTCTCCGGGGTCGCTACGTGCGTCGCCTCGTCGTCGCCATGGAGGAGGTGTACGCCAAGCGGCACGGAGGCCTCTGCCCGTCGCTCGTGGCCGACGCACGCCACTACGTGTACCGGCGTCCCGACGAGGCGGACGTGGCAGGAGCGACGGCGCTGGCGCTGCGTGAGCGCCGCCTCTACCGTTGCCTGTCGTGCGAGGCGCTGCTGGAGTTCGACGTCCCCGCCGAGTGGCTGGCGCCCGGCGGGCGGCTGTACGAGCTGGCGCGACGCTCGCACGGGCTGCTGCGCACCGACCGCTCCTACAGCTTTCCGCATTTCGGCGTCGTGTGCTCGTACGTGGACGGGGAGGGGGAGGGCGGCGGCGGCTGCCTGGAAGCCGACTACGGCGAGAGCGAGCTGCCGCGCTGCGCCTGGTGCGGGGCCAGTGCCGTGCGCAAGGTGGTGTCGGGCGACAGTGCGGTGCTCTACAAGAATGGCGACCGCACGCGGACGGCTTCCGGGGGCGGCACCGGCAGCGTGGGCCGCTGCGACTGCGGCTTCAAACACTTCTGGGACGGCGGCGAGTACGACAGGCTGCCCGAGGAGCTGCCCGTGACGCTGGAGTGGGGCGGAAGCACGGTGCACGAGATCGTCTACTGGTTCCAGCATGAGAGTGACGCGTCGCTGAACAGCAACGCCTACGCGGAGGCAACCAAGCTCGTGGCCAAGCACTTTCCCGGCGAGTTCGGCAGCGAGCTGCTCGTGCAGAAGGTTGTCAATGCCATCCTGCGGCAGACCGCCAAGAGGAACGCTGACGGGCAGCGGCGGCAGCCCGTGTCGCTGAGCGATGGCGGTGGTCAACGCAGCTGCGGGGCGGTGGGCGATGTCGGAGTGGAACGGACTGAGGATGGGCAGCCCGAGGAGGGCAGCATGGCCGTCAGCTGCGAGAGCCCTAGAGTGCAAGCGGACGCGGAGCAAGCACCGCCATCCAAGATCATCCTGACGGGGCCGAAGGGGCGGACGCTGCACCGGGAGGAGCTGACGATGAGCCAAGCGGAGCAGGACGTGGCCAGGAGGATATCGGACAAGGCTCCCTCCGCTCAGCGCAAAGCTACTGACCGTATCAAGCAGCAGCAGCAGCAGCAGCAACAGCAGCAGAAAAGCAAGGAGGTTAAGGAGCCATTGCCCACGGAGGTCACGACCACGGCGGCGCTGGACGAAGCTCCTCATGGCGGTGCGAGTTCCGGAAAGACGGCGGTCCGCCCGGAACCGGAGAAGAAAATCCGGGCGGCCACGGCGGACGGGAGACAAGCGACGCTCACGCTGCTTCCCAGCACCACGTTCGCCGAGCTGCGCGCCAGCGTGGAGCGGGAGTTCGGCATCCCCGTGACGGAGCAGCGCATCCGGTGAGACTCCCAGCGAGGCGGCGTTCAGCTTGAGGAGCACAGATTAAGGAAATGATGGGCATTCTTTGACTGCCTAAGTATCATTCGTAGAATGCCGGTTTATTTCACGGGTGTTTAAAGATTCAAGGGATTCTATATGTGAAGCTTTCGTGACTGCAAGGATTCATATTCTTAGGTTTTTTCGGTAAAGTCACGTAAAGTCATCGTGACTTTACCAAAAAAACCTAAGAATTTTCAAGGGATTCCAAGCATTGCTAAAATGTCACGCTTACCCAGTTGGAAACTTCTTTGAGGGAATGTAAATTTTAACATGGCAATCTGCATCAGAGTGGTGATTCCTGCAGGTGGTGAAATTGTGAGATAAAGTGAATCAACGCCTTAAATGCGCTGGAGCTCATTGCCTCTCGATAGATAACTGGGGTTGAGCCCGATTCGTAAGTGGATGGGTGACCACCAGTGCTTGACAAATGATATAGCTGTGAGGCTGTGAAGAGGGCCAGGAGCTGAAGGTGGTGAGTGTCACTCTCGTATGTGTGGTAGGTTTATAAAAAAATGCATCTATCATTAACACAAACTGGAAGACGTCTATGAAGGCAATACAAATGACAAGCCAACATCCTCTTGAGCTGAATAACAATATGCCAGGCATAGTGGAGCCCACCTGTTAACTATGGCAAAGGATGATGGGTTGTGCAGAACTGTGAACTACCAAACCTTATGCGCCGTGAGCTGGCCAGTGGATGGCAGTATAGCAAGTGGGTTCACAAAAGCCATCCGTGCAGAACTTTACATGCCGAACCATTCGCATGCGTATATCCGCTCAGTTTACTCCAGTTTCCTCCCACGTGACGGGTGCTCATTCGTGGTAATAATCAGACATCCCTCACGCAGAACGCTCCTGAAAGAGCCGGGTAAATAATTATTAACGTGGAAGCGTGATGTTTTTGCAGGAATACACTCGCCAAAAAATGATGACGTTCCCCCCCCCCCCCCTCCCCAATCCGTAACTGACCGCAGATTCGGTTTCCCGCCCCGCGAGCTGAGCGCGCCGGCTCCGGGCGACGAGGACAGGCCGCTGCCGCTGCAGCACGGCGAGCGCATCTCCGTGGAGTCCCTCGCGCCGGCGGGCGACTCGCAGGGCCCCCGGGGCGGCCCCGTCGGGCAGGCCGAGCGGCGCGACGTCACCGCGGGAGGGGGCCCCGCTCGCCCGCCCTCGCCGGCCGGCAGGGCCAGGCCGGCTGCGTCGGCCGATGAGCTCGACGATCAGGAAAACATCGACCTGGAAATGTCGTCGTTGCACCTCCTCGTCACCCTCACCGGTGAGCTCCTGCGAGTTTTGCGGCGGCCACCAAAAGTGAAAAGGCCAACGAAAGTGAAAAGGGTGGACAAAGCGAAGGGCCAGATGTGGGGCCAGTGGGATCATGAAGTTACGGGTAGGGTTTTGTTCTGATTAACGAGTATGGTAAGGAGTAGGACTGGCAATTGGGTCTGGTTGGCTTGTATGGTTATTTAGTTAGGACTTGCGGTAGGAATAGGGTCTGCTTGGCTAGTTTGGTTATGAGTAGGACTGGTATCTCTTCTGCCAGTGCGGTTGGGGTTACGAGTTTGGTTGGCTGATGTATTCAGTTGTTTCGAGTCAGGGGTCAGGATAGTGTCTGGTTGACTAGTTTTGTTCGGGTTATGAATTTGGCAGGACACAAGACTTAGAAAGGTGATGATGGCTGATGGACGAGACTGGTGATGTAATGTCAGCCAAAGAAGAGAACACGCCTTAGGGAGAGACGAGATGAGACCATGTTCAGGAGCGATGTCGATTGCGGCATTACAAGACCATTATGGATGGTGATGGCATGGCGAGGACTTCATCAAATGTGTGAGAGATAATTCTTGATTTTAAGCTTTCGTCACTGCAGGAATCCATACACTGGTTCTTTCGGTAAAGGCACGTAGATTGAAAACATAATAAAAGAACACGACGTTTCGGTCGCAACACAAGCGTCCGTCATTACCTGATGACGGACGCTTGTGTTGCGACCAAAACGTCTACGTGACTTTACCAAAAGAACCAGAGAGTGTGTGGGAGATCATGATTGAGGATGATGATTAATAGGAGTAGTGTCTGTTCGGCCAATGAGGTTGCTCATCAGGCTATGGTTGAAGTTAGTGGGTAGGGTCTGTTCGGCTAATGTGGTTAGAATAAGAGGTGAGACTAGTGTTTGGTTGATGTGCTTTGGTTAGGGTGTTGGATATAGCTCACGTTTGACTGGCTAGTGTGACCATGGTTTTACGTCTACTTGTTTTATTTTCAAATAGGGCTGGTGTGGTTTGGTTTGCTGTGTGCTCTGCCCTCTTTCTGTTTATTGAACCGCAGCCATTCCCAAGTATGTCATTCTCACATTCTCACTTTCCTTTATCTTTTCACTTCTGGTGTGTGCGGTACTGTGTAGATGAACCCCGTGGTCATGAACTCAGCGTCACTCCTTCTTTGCTGCTGAAACTCTTCCCCACCCCGGTCATCCACACTGCCGACTCCCCCTACCTCTGCACACATTGTCTTTCATTCTATCCTCCCCCTCCAAAAAAAATCATTTTCGTATTTAAATTGCCGAACATGGTTGGCGGGACATGTGCATTTACGCAATAATTGTGCTGCTGCCTCTGCTGCTGCGGTTGCTGCTTTGTTTTACAGGCCAGGACATGTGGTCGTACGTGAAGAAGATGCCTTACCTCTTTCAGCAAGGAGGGGTTTTCTACAAGAAAGTGCGGATTGACATTGGTGCGTGCCCTGGTTGCCTGTGGCTGTTGTGCAGTCACGCACTGCAGTGGGAACGTGAATGTATAAGCTTAGTGATGTAACAAAGACGCTATCAGAATCTGAATATTTATACTGGAGGAATATGATGTGCTTGAATGCTCTTTTTCACAGATCTCCAGTAGGGGTGGGTAAGAACGATACAACAACAAACAATACAAAAAACATGATAGTAGTACAGAGTACAAGAAGGGTAAACAAATCACCCAAATACATCAAATAAAACCAAACCATCATACTACCACGCAAAGTGGCAATGTCATGGTTAGTGGAGTGTGCCGTGAATCTGGTGACAGAGTTGGATTCCCAGCCAGGGTTAATGTCAGTGGAAAATTATTTCTGAACTGATCCCCGGACCCCCGCACCCTCTGCAAACCAACACTGACCAGTGTAGTGAAGTATGGTCAAACAATCCTTATGCAGAATGCGGCATGAGGAGGCCTTTATCTGGCAGTGCATTAACTAAGGGCTACTCGTGTTTTTCAGGGGTATCCATAGCAACTGCGAAATCAGCCCTTTTTAATGATTTTCAAAGAAATTTGAAAGCGCTAATGCATTTTCTCTGTCCGAATGTTTGTCTGTAACATGGATTCCCGATTACTTTCGTAAAAGATGAGCCAAAATGAATTACACGTTAGCATTAAGGTGCGTCGTTGTTATGGACCTGCCCTTTTGAAAACCAGACAAATCCAATGCACTGTTCATTTTAATTCAATTAAAATCGATTCAGCGGTTGTGCTTTGATTAATTTGGCTGCCGTGCAACTCGAAAGGTAACATTTATTTTCGCTAATTAAACACCTTCGAGGACAAATGCACCCTGGGAATTCACACGTCCGTACGGGTTGTATTCCTCCCTTTTGGGGGCGGGAGTATGATGAACCCTTGACGTGAGCGGCGATAATGGCAACAGGGCTGGTCGATGGCAAGCACGTGACGCTGCCCGAGCTGCCGGGGCGGACCCTCGTGTACAACGGCGACGCCGACCGCCTGGAGCTATGCCTGGAGCCCGGCGGCCACTTCCCCGTGGGGCCCGAGCTGGATCGTGACGTCGCGGCCGCCCTGGAGACGCGAGCGCGCCACGACCGCACGCCCACTTGGAGCAGGCACGTTGCGCACCCCTCTGCGTGCCGCAACACATGGGGCACGATTGAGCGACGCGATTGACGATGCCCGGTTCTCACCCATACGAATTTGCTTGCAAGGTGGGAAGACAGAGACCTACATCATGACCTAGCAACATCATATGGAACTACATTTCTACGTGCAATCTGGTTTCCTTCCACACGGACAAATTATCACAAAGGAATTGACACGATAAATGTTATCAGCCGATAATGTGACACTCGCAGTGCCAGCTATTGTCTTCAAAGTCTTAACACCGCCTCCTCAACCCCCAATCTGTCCCACCCTCTGTCCAACACCGTGCAACTTCCTGTCACGAACCCTCAGGAGTCGCGAGGGTAGCCCTTCGCATCACGGAGGACAGGGCGGCGGGAGTAGCGGCGGCGGCGGCGGCATGAAGCTTGGCAGCGGCGGAGCCATCGTTCGCCGCTCAGAGCAGCAGCACAACGTGCATGCGTTCCACGGCAAGGGGCACAGCCTGGTGTCGGGACCGGCGCATTCTCCCCCAGAGCGGTCGGGCACGACGCACCAAGCGTCCGGCGCGTCGTCGCCCAGAGCGACCGGCAGTGGGGGGGGCCCCTCATCCTCGTCATCGTCGCCCGCGCGAGGTTTGTTTGGGACGATGCCGGGTGGCACGGGATGCTAATATTGTGGCGGACCACGGAGCAGTAGCCGGCACGTCTGAGACTCTCGGTATTAATTCAGGCATCGGCTCTTATTAAAAACTTGACTCTCAGGTGTCGCGATTGATGATCAAAACACAATCATGAGTCACTGTACAATATAAAATATACGTTGCAATTTGATTAATTATGCCTATATCTATTTGTGAGGACCAAACATTTTGGTTTGATTGACATGTAACGAACAATCCGGATACAAATGATAATTGTTCTGCGAGTGCTGCTTCTGCGGGCCATTCTCTAATGCAGGGGAAATATCACCGCTTTCCGTATATACTTTGTTACATCATATGAAGCTGATATTGCACAATTGCAGTCAGGTTATGAAACGACAGCAAGAGGTATTGCTGAATTAATTCCACGCTTTTGTATTTTGTGTTTGTCGTTCAGCCCCAAGGGAGTCGGAGGGGCGCGCGGTCCGGGTCGGCCCAGGGTTCACAACGCACCACACCGACGCGACCTCACAAGCGGACGGTAGCGCCACGACCGGCAGCTCCATCTCCCAGGCCGCCATCGGCGAGCAGCGGCAGCGCCTGCTCGAGATGGTCTCCGCGATCCAGGCGTCGGTAGAGAAGCACATGATGAACAGGGACGAGCAAATTCCACCGGGCTCTCGGCGGTCATCCTCTCCTCGTTCTCCGGCTCAGGCTAGCGTGACCGGCGCTCCCCTCGGCAACAGCAGCGGCGGCGGTGGCGGCACGAGCGTGCGGCAGGAGCGCACGGAGCGAAAATCAGGAAATCTCGCCCAGCCGGAAGTTCTCAACAAACTGTCGGAGCCTTTGGGAAAAGCAGCCACTCAAGTTGGTGACGATGAGGACGACCACGACGATAACGACGACGAAGTTACTGAAGTTGAAAGCGATGGTAAATGTTGCAGCGATGGGCGAGACGGCGAAAGTTCGCTCGCCGGCGTAGCGGTGGAGACTCCGATGGAGGTGATGGACCCTCACCCGACGGTGGCGGTGGCAGAGGAGGAGGAGGAGGAGGTGGTGACAAGACCCAGGCAGACAGATCGGAAGATGGAGGCGGATGAGGAACCGGAGGAGATGGAGAGCCAGGAAGCAGGCAGTGCCGCTGTGCCAACGCACATGGAATTCACGTAAAAACGGAACACAAGCGAGCGACACGCATTATATATCTCTCTACTATACATATGCTATATATATGGAAAACAAAATTACAGCGCACGAGTGTGTGAGGTGGCTGGCGTGTTGGATGCTGTTAACAAGCGTGTATAGTGCAGTGAGTGCCTTCTGCATGACTTTTAAGCTTCCCGAGAATCTTGAGGATCAGAACCGTGCAGCTGGATAGCCATAGACTTCGATGCATTTCATAATTTCCGAACGAGGCTTAAATACCACGACGAGACTAGACCCGTCGCTGCTTGACTGACCGCTTCACTACCATTAAATCTCATTTAAATTTTGTAAATTAAGTATTATTTTGGTTCACATAAATAAACTTGTATTTTTTTTTCATTACGTTTCTTTTTCCCCCGATTGGTTTACTTTTGAATCACTAACTTATTTTGAGCTCTATCGTCCGATTTAGGAACTTGCACGGGAAAGTTGCTATTCGTTACGTTCCCAGCACTGCAGTGTGTTGGCGTGTCTCGTCATTTGGCGAGTTACAGGGTATGTGCGATTATCCCCCCCACCCTCCCCTGCCTCCTCCCCAATCCTTCCCCCCCATTCCTGCGCTTTGAATGCAAACGTTGCGGATGTTGCACATTATTTAAACGATCCGAAGTGCGCACTTTCACCCAAGCTTGCGTCGTGGTGCTCCGGACACAGTTTGTGCGCGATCTCTCCCGACATTGTTTTCTGCCGATTGTTTCACGTTTGGCCGCACGGGTTCTCACGTGATGCACGTTTGGACAGCCTCGGGCCAGCTTTCACGACACAGGTTCTGGGATGAGACGTTGCAATCGGAAGGTTACCCGTGAAGTCATCATCATAGCCATCGACGTTTATAAATGACACCTTGGTAACGTGTTGGAATTGAATTGCACACGCACGCTGATGCTATTCACTAAGTCCGTTTTTTTGCCCAATTCGAAGTTTCTTCTCATCTCCCATTTACAGTGCTGAGTTGGTGGTGGAAATTACACATCCCTATGTCAGGGGCAAGTCTATCCATAGGGCAACCACTGTCTATCCATAGGGCAACCACTCCGGGTTTTCCCTCCACATTTAGAAACATGCCTTTAGAATATTTGGCTGCTATACATTTCCACGTGATAAGCCACTTCGTTGAGCTATCATTTGTGGCCAGGTCACGTCTGAAAAAGCTATATAGCTCGGTGGGCTTCATCTCGTAAAAGAAAAACAATGTTGTTTTTACTGTTGACTTCATCACTAAGTGCATAGCTATTGTTTTGATCCTGGGAGGACGATGGGCTGAGCCAACTGCTCACTAAGATTTGAACTCACAACCTTCCGATTGCAAGCCACTCGTATATCCGCATGGCCATCTGGCCAACTTCACTGAGCAAATTTTTTGTAACCAAAACCATTTTCAATATTAGTTGTACGTTGGCTGAGAGAAGTAATAGCTTCCACCCTTGTGGCATGCCTCGTAATCATGGTCCAATTTGGACCTGCCAAAAGAAAATCTGCTTGCGTTAAACTGGCTTGGCCGTGCGAACCCCAAAAATGCCAAAATGTGTTGGTGTGCGACTTATTCTAACGAGTGTAATAAAGCGAAACTAAATGGAATAGCATATAATAAAATTGAATAACTGTAATTGCATACTTCTAGCACTTAATATTGCTGTTAAGGTGTTTTTGCTATTTACACTGAGTCATGCTCATCTGGGACAAGCGACTTCCACCTAGCCACATGACAAACCGGTGCAATGCATTGTCACGTGCTTATTTTTTTACCACATACGGGCTCTGGGATTTTTATTTTTGTGGACGTGCGACTTCCTATCGAACTTACCTTTTTTAAACGCTAAAATAATTCCCCAGAAACTTTCCCCGTTGTCATTAACGAGTAAATGTTTAAAGCTCAAGTAGTTGAAGCTTCCGGAAACATTTTGGTGTCTTGAGTTTAGAATATTATATTAAATATTTCCCAAACAGTTTATTGAGTGACTTCTGTGCCCATAAAAAAACAACACGCAATGAAATGGGGGATAAGCACCAAGCAGTGGAATAATAACGATTGAGTTCTGAAGTATTAGGATGGTAAGACACATGTCAATCGTGAAACAAAAGCAGCGTTTTGCAATTGATGCAGGGTCGATGTGGCTAACTGTGATTGCCGCTTGTCTGGGAGTAGATTTAAGCCGGTGTTGGTACGTGAAAATGAAGGCCATCAGTCTCGCCAACATGTCACGCACTCATTTTCAAGGCAGCTCCCAAAAGATTTCCTCATTTGTGTCATTAAAAAAGTCTCATTTTCCCCCCTGGTCCACCCATGACAACACTTTTCAAGTCTTCCAACCTTTTTGTGCGCCAGATTTTGCAAAGTTACCTTTAATTTTGGTCGACCTGATGAGACACATTTGCATGAACCGCAGGAAAATTTCATTTTCTCGTGAACTGAAGTGGCTGATCGCAAATCCAACTGTCACCCAAGTGTTTCTTTTTTGGTGCCTTCCAGAAGAGGGAGCCATTCATGAGGATAAACCTGGAGGAACTTTTCACTTCGCTGCCACATAGGCAAAAGTGACAAAGTTGTTCATGGCACAGCGTGGCAGATTTTTTTTAAAAGAGTGTACGGGACCGGTGGCATCGCGCGCACGCTGACTTGTGGAATACGATCGCTGGCACGAACTCTGCTTAAATGGAGTCGTCGGTGGTGGACACATTCAGTCTTCTCTGACATTAAAACTAAAAAAACAATGCTCACGGATGCGACGATGCTTTACTCCTTGCTGGCTCCTTGTGCGTGATTTCAAAAGGCATGGTGTTTTCACAGCTACGCTTGTGCTTTGTCGGTGATTCTCCAATGTACTGTATCTCACTGTACTGTATATGCAATAAGAGGGTACATTTACCCCTTACTAAAATCTGAAAAGTTTGCGTGGGAGAGTGCTGAAATTACTTTGCCATGCGAGGAAATGTAAAAAAATGCAGTGATATAACATTGTCTGTAAAAGTGATCATTTATTTGCAAAATGCACTGGGTTATTAATTTGAAACGATCAGAATACACACTGGTTTATCGGTGCCCGGAAGCAGCATTTGGCTGTATGACCAGATTGGTTCTATGTGAGATGCATGTTGTAACTTTCTCCGTTTGTCCACAGAATCTGTTTTACTAAGTGTGTACATAAATTATGCCCTGCCAAGATTTGTTCAAAGCTTTGTGATTAAGGATTATTATTGAACTGTCCGAACTTAAAGTCAATTAACACACGTGATACCATATGTAGCAAAGGCAACTTCATTGGGTCTACTCTTAAGCGATGCAAACAATACGCTTTTATTGCATTGCTAAATAAGCAATGGATTCAATGCAATATATCTGTACATTTTGGCATTGAGAGCATCTGCAGTTGAAGCAAATCTAACATTGGAGGTGCACATTTGGTTTAAATCGAGAAAAGATCACCTTAGTTTCAGGTTGTTTTATATAATATGTTAACACAGCCATATAAGTGTGTTCAATATAAATATATGTACTGTACTGCATTATCATCACTGCACCTTCCAGTTCTATGGTATTTAAACACCATGAAACGCAGCTCCATTCCACCCTGGTGGTGCACTCATCCACCTGCTGGTGCTGCTTAAAAAGGGGACCTCCCCTCCTCCTCCCCCTCCTCCTCCCCCTCCTCATCCCCTCCTCCTCCCATCAAACAAAAAGAAAACCAAGAGGCTCTCATCTTGTAGCGACACACTTTGGTGCTGTGTGCCACAGGCAGCCCCATACGAATTGGACGCTTCTTTAATCGAAGGCTTCTTCACAGTTGCAGTCGGCAATGCCTTTGTTGTGCCACTTCACACGCTACGAAATACTTTATTCCACTCCTGTGAGTTTTTGATATTCGCATCGCAGTTCCATGGGAAGGTGCTGGAAAGGGGACGCCTGTACATGTAAACACTCTTTAAATGGTCGAAAACGCCTTAATATGTAGAGTACCGCGGAACTTTGGGGAGGAGGTGAAATTGGCGCTGGCTCGCCGTGTGGCTGCTGCCTTTCCCGCTCGTCTGCGGTTCCTCGTCGCGCCTCATAGTCTTTCTCTCTCTCTGTCTTCGAAAGCGACGAGCAAATTGCTGTGCGGCAGCGCGTTACAAGTTGAAATTATGATGATATTTACAAAATCATGCGGGCCTAAAACATTAATATTGCACGGCAGGGTCCTGCGTAGGTTTTTGTTTTGCAACGTGACTATAATACGTGACAATTACGAAAGTGATGAAAATGACTTGAAATGGGTATGAAATAAAGGGTCACCACGTAGTTCCAACATTCAGGCACAACAAAAAAGTTGATATCTAATTTTGAATCATGTAATAAGACTCTTAATGGCTCCTTAAACACCTGAGCTTTTGGAGTTATAATTGACACAGTACACTGTTCTCTGGATTGTAAGACAACACAAATCTTGTACCGGTGTCAAATCCTAGTCGTACACACGCCTGGATTTTGCGACGTACCCCCTACTTTTGTTTTAAAATATGGATGGGGTGTGGAGGGTGTGTATCTTATAATCCGAAGAATATCGTACATTTTAACTTGTCAATGAAATGGAGCCCCCACCCGCTCAGCACATGCAACCTGGGTATGCGAGTGTGCGCGCATACAAGATGAGAGAGCTATTGGTGTTTGTTGGTGTTGTCTAATCGTGGGGAGCGTGGAAGACGATTTATCTTGGCCGTTGAAACGCGGAGCAAATCCTCCGCTTGTGCCAAGACGCCAGCACGAAAAGGTCTCGACGCAAAGTAAAAACCATCACGATCCCTTGTCCGCCTTCCAATGTCGATGTCAGGCTTTTTCAACCCCCCCGCGGTCTTCACGTCCCGCATTCGGCGAGAAAATGTGCGGTTCAAGCAATTTGACATTTGAGTGAAGGTCACTGGTAACAATTTCAGCCCCGTGGCGTGGTGCATTGTAGGATTAAAAAAACAACAACGTGTCATGAATTCGCAACCCAAATGATGAATAGCTGTAATATTGTAGAGAGACACGCCGAGGCCGTGTTCCCTGGATTTTTCGATACGAGTTTGATGGTTCATTAATGAGAGAAAATAAACAGGAATTCTTAGGATTATTTTTCGTGGCATCACTGGTCCCCTTTTATTTGGTCGTGATTTTATCGTCTTTTTTTTTCCTTACAAATAAAAGCTGCAAACTCTCATAGTACACCTCGTAACGCTGCATTTGTGCGTATCTACACGAGCAGTTTCGTCTAAGACATTCTACATATTGCACGTATTATGCTGATTACCAGCACTACCAATTATACAATTGAACTCGTACCGTAATTTGATCTGGTAAGATTGGAAATGTTGAACTACGCCGTGATGAAAAGAGTCTGGGAATTGAGCCCCACCACGTTTGAGGGTAAGAAAAGCTTTTGATTTGCACATCGTTACACGGGTTGTCGGGGTTTGTTTAATAACCGTGTAACTACTTTTGATGTTTTTTTATTACATTTACATCTTGATTCCTTTATGGAAGTCCATTCGTGCGTTTCATAATTTGAATTGTCGATGCTACTACATTTAGTGTGCCCCCTTATTTCCCTCCTAACAATGCAACTCAACATTCGTCAGTGATATAAACCGTGACCTTGAGCGGAAACGTATAATTTGCGACCGAATACGTAATTTTCCCTTTAAGGCCACGGTGTTATTTATTGATGACCGTGTTGAGATGTAGTTGTTAATTGTGCTTGTGCGCCATTGCCAACGCAGCAGCATCAACAAATAATTCCCCCTATTGGAGTGGATCAGTAGCAGAGTGGTTAGCGCACTGCACTATGAGCCCACCAACTTGAGTTCGATTCCCGAGCCACGGCTAACATCATTGTCGACTGGTGTCCTGAACCTTTCCTGTGCTCGCCCTTTCACAAACGCACACTGGAAGCTGCGTTTCGTGAAATATGGTCAAACAACCCTCGTGTATTTGTGTGACCATGCTTCACTCTCCGCTGCTTTCAGGGGGTTCTGTATACAACATTAAAATCACATTAAAATCATTACATACGTGGCATGGTTTATTGCACCAGCCCCGTACAATGTGCTTTATAACTATACCTCGAGGCGTTCATTAGTTGTAAATGCTCTCCGTGCGGGCGTTAATTAAAATGTATAACCACACGTGCATGGCTACAGTCAGTCGATACACATGACTTGATGAGGGCTAACGATCCGTTCATACGACGCCTTCTGCATAATGTATGCGTGTTGGCTTCGTGATTGGTAAACAACATCACGCTAAGAGATCCACCAACCTGGGTTAGACTCCTGGATGATGGTGCAAAGCCTCCCTGAATATGAATACCTAATCCTTTTTTTATAATAATGATTATGCCCTTAGATTGTTCCTGGGAAGCCATCGTTGCGTTTCAAGACTTGCTTGACACGAGTGCTCTGCATTGGGATGTTAAACTCATCCCATGTCATGCATGTTTGGCATCTAGCGGTGAGCTTCCCCTTAGGTCAACTCAGCCTAAAGTGGGTATGGCTGACGCGGCAGCGGTGGTGGTGTGAACTTCAGCGCTGGGAAGACAAAGGCGGCCATATCTCATCATGGCAAGAACTATGTATTGGATAGCTTATACAGAGTGCTTCAAAAAAATATGTTAACACTTCTGAGAATTTGCAACAACACCACAAGAAATGCGCCTCCGGGCTCTGGAGACCACCTGGAGAAGATTCCAGGCACGTGTTGACAACGATGGCGAACAAATGGAGATTATTTGACTTTTTGAAGCTATTAACATACATTTGTTATCATGTTACAGTATATTATCCGTTCTTTTTCCATTTAAAAAATCGATAGTCCCAAAAAGTGCTAACAATCTTTGAAGCACGCTGTACTACGTAGGTTGTGCTTGGTTGTGCTATGTCGCTCTCCGCTGTGTTTTCGGGTCGTACCACGTGTTGTTCGGCATGTACCACGTGTATGTTGTGGGCATGATATCCGACGTTTCGTTCCAAATGCTTCTTCAGGACCTGACGGGAGCAGATCACAGTTTTCCCACGATTATGTTAATGACATCGCTGTATAAAAGGTGTCGGACAACGTTATGATCACGCGTTATGAAGGTGCTAAAAACAACACGCGGTTACAGCTAAACAAACACACACACACCGAGAGAGCAAGTTGAATCGGTTGTCGAGTTGGTTTCAACAAATCAACTTGCACCAGTCACATGCTTACAAGGTTCTGGGCAACTGCTTTTGCAAACAGTCCTCTGGGGAGCAAGGCTGTGCACGTAGGTTGGTGGGTTTGACACGCGCTTGCGCATGCCTCTGCACGGCAATGTATAATGTAAGTAGTCATTTAAGAAACGCAAAATCATGCTCATATCATCTCCAATGCGCATCGCTGTCCTGTCACACTGTGTTCATTAAATGCATCTTAAGGTTTCTCTTGGAAGTGGTTGGAACTCAAAGTTTTTTGTTCTTGACTTTGGTCTTTCTTATTAGCCCCCACTACTGCTTTCGGGCGTCCCTTTGTGGAATAAACACGCGCACTCACCTGCTTTAAATGAAGGGAAAGTGTTGATATATCGCCTCATGAAGGGCGCTGTGCCCTAGCTCTCATTCCAGCAACCAGGGGAACATTGGAATGGTTCCAGCGCGCATCTGCTGCTCGCATTCCAAAGCAACGCATCGGCACCCACCCTAAGCACGTGGTTATTGTTTTGCTGCTGCTGCTGCTGACCAACCCTCCTCCTCCTCATCCTCCACCTAAAAGCGCTCCCGGCTCCAACCTTCGCGAATCGCAACCACCAGCTTTCCACATCTCCCAATCTCCCCCACATCTCCCCCACATCTCCCAATCTCCCCCACATCTCCCAATCTCCCCCACATCTCCCAATATCCCCCACATCTCCCAATCTCCCCCCATATCCCAATCTCCCCCACATCTCCCAATCTCCCCCACATCTCCCAATCTCCCCCTCATCTCCCAATCCCCCCCTGATCTCCCAATCTCCCCCACATCTCCCAATCTCCCCCACATCTCCCAATCTCCCCCACATCTCCCAATCTCCCCCACATCTCCCAATCTCCTCCCACATCTCCCAATCTCCCCCACATCTCCCAATCTCCCCCACATCTCCCAATCTCATCCCACATCTCCCAATCTCCCCCACATCTCCCAATCTCATCCCACATCTCCCAATCTCCCCCTCATCTCCCAATCTCCCCCACATCTCCCAATCTCCCCCACATCTCCCAATCTCATCCCACATCTCCCAATCTCCCCCACATCTCCCAATCTCCCCCACATCTCCCAATCTGCCCCTCATCTCCCAATCTCCCCCACCACCACGTGAGTGAAGTGTTCCGGCGGGCGGCGCGCTGTTGATTGTGGGTGATTGCGCAACGGGGATGCTTGGGCCATCTGCGTAGGAGACGCTCGTCATCAACAACTGGCCTGAAATTAAAATATATAACGTGGTGACGTTTCGAGCAGTGGTCCTTCTGGATGGCGGGAGAGCTTTGAAGTTTGTTTTGTGTGCTTATGTACCACTCGCTCCACCGCGGTATTTACAATAAATATAAGACCTTTTGTTATGAAACACGTTTTCTCGCGCCTGAATGCACCGGGTTATTTGATTTATGTTTCCCCGAGTAGGTCACTCGCAAAGCATTCGGCTCACGGGTAACAACTCGGGGTTCCGATTATGAGATTGTACCTTCTATAAGCACCCAGGAATGTCCTTAACGCGCGTGACGTCACTCCACGTCGACCAGCCCCCCCCCCCCCCTCATTAATATTCATTAGCAGGTGCCGTCCTGAAAATGGACCCCCCCCCCACCTCTCCTCATTAATAATCATGAACGGCTAACGTCACTCCATATTGGGTACCCCCCCCCCGTCATTAACGATCATTAACGGATGACGTCACTCCACAAGCAGAAATGTAGAGCGGAAACTTAAATTTGTTTAGGCACAAATGCTTCCACTTTGGAGCGACTTTTGCTGCTTTTGTAACGCCAATTCATCCATCTATAGAGATAGTTAACCGTAACATTGATGCAACGTCACATCGCACTGCATTTCCTGGCTTCATTTCCGCTCTTCGCCACGTCTAACAAGAGGCAGGTCTAATTTACACTTCCAAATTACGCTGAAATAATAATGTATGCGAAAATCAACATTTTTCAGCTGAAACACACGTCGGCTTTCGCGACCAATATTGCTCATTCTTCAACACACCGGTGGGCTAAAGTTGTGAACTATTTGTCTTTTGTAAACGTGACACATTGTTTACTGTTTGGCCGTGTCGGGTGGTGGAGGGTTACGACACATTTATAAATAACGGGATCTAACCCTAAACACCTTTATTATGGATTTTTCAGCTGATTTGTGGCTATCGACTCCAATTATAATTATTTGCAACTCCGGCGAGCTAAAGCAGAACACCACGCCGTCTCATAGCACTGCACCTCAACGCTTTGAGCGTCCGTTCAATGCAGTGGCACAGCGGCATTGCGTCAGCTGTTCGATCACATTGTTGCGTGCAACAATCACTGCCATCACTGCAGTGCTGCAGTCAAATTCGCTGCTACATTAACTCACATTAATTCAGTGCTACAGTTACATGCATTAAGGTGTTTTATGGATTTTTTTTTTGCCAATATTCCCCGCAATTACATTCAGCTAATTTTTCATCGTTAACGACTAACGTCAATCCGCAAGGAGAAACGTGGAGCGGAAATGAGAATTTGTTAAGGCACAAATTACATTTTTAAACGTGCATTGTCCCCTCTTTATCGAGAGCTAACCAGACAATTCCACGCCACATCCCACTGCATTTTCTGCCTTCATTTATTTATTTCTTCGCCACGTCAAACTGAAGCAGGGTCAACTTTACGCTTGCACATTATGCTAACATAAACATTCCTCTGCTGTTTGGCCACCATTGCCTTCGATTCAAATTGTTTGCTACTCCGGCGAGCTACAGCACACCGTAAGTCTCATCAGGTGAGTCTTCAGGTGAGACCGTTGCTTGTGTGGCGATCGAAACGTCGTGGTCTATTATTGTTTCCTACCTATGTGACTTCACCGAAAAAACTAAAGAGTTATGAATTCCTGCAGTCACGAAAGCTTCAAATCAAGATTCATTCATTCTGTACGCGTAATGTACAGCCCAGGAAAGCCTCGGTAAGTCCCAAGAGCCGTTTTCAGGAGGCTCCTGCCGCAATGCGATGATTAGCCAACACCAATCTCGCATCGTAAATAGTTTGTTTTCTTAGTCACGGGAGGAAACCGGAGAAGACCACAACGGCGCCCGAGTCAAGCTTCGCACACAGCTCCTGCTACGCATTTCACAAGTAGTACTAGTCGCATATCTGCATTTCCCATAAATATGCTAAAATTCCTCTTGATATGCAAATTATTTTTGTCAAGGCGCTCTTCCTCCTCCCTCCCAGCTTAAATAGACGCTCCAAGCCCAGGGACGTGTCATTCAGACTCTGTCTTATCGACAGACCTGTTCTCCACCTGAGGACGGCTGCTTGCGTTGTGGCCGAAACGTCGTGAGAATTATTTTATTATGTTTTATTTTAATTATTTTATTACTTCCATTCTACGTGACTTTACCGAAAGAACCAAGAAGATGAATCCCTGCAGTCACGAAAGCTTTAAATCGAAATTTGTTCATTCAGAGATTGTCTTTCCGACAGACCTGTTCTTCACCTGAGGACGGCTGCTTGCGTTGTGGCCGAAACGTCGTGAGAATTATTTAATTATGTTTTATTTTTATTATTTTATTATTTCCCTTCCACGTGACTTTACCGACAGACCTGTTCTCCACCTGAGGACGGCTGCTTGCGTTGTGGCCGAAACGTCATGAGAATTATTTTATTATGTTTTATTTTTATTATTTTATTATGTTTTATTTTTATTATTTTATTACTTCCATTCTACGTGACTTTACCGAAAGAACCAAGAAGAAAACAGCTCCTCCTTGCTGTGAGGCACGAGCCTTGAGCCGCTGCACCACCCTGCAACCACTCGGACATAGACAGCCGCGCAACGTTGCAGTGTTTGTCTTGCTGGAAATTAGCCCGGGGGGGGGGGGGGGCCCTCTTTGTGTGTGCCCCTCGTGTCTCCACGCGAGAGGCTGGGGAATGAGAGAGCGAGACCCTGGTGACGGAGTTGGCATCTGCAGCTGCAGCATCAGCAGTCGCTGACAGCGGCGTTTGTCCCGCAGTGATGCCCGGCGCTGTTGTTCCTCGACTTTTCCCACCGCTCCTGTGATTGCCCGTGCAAGGCATATATTTGCCATCACTCCTGGGGCTGTCTGCCTACATGTGGTGGAGGTGAAGGTGCAGCCCTGCAATTGCTTGATCTCGACACTGCTGGAGGAAGGGCCTTCATTAGCTCCCCTCTTGAGAGTCTAGAGCAGCGTTCTCCATCGCAAGGCCATCGGGGGCCTTTAGCGCGGCCCATTGGTGACATGCGGCCCCCAACAATACACAAATGGTGAAATTATCCATCATCTCGATTTAAAGCTTTCGTGACTGCAGGGATTCATCTTCTTGGTTCTTTCGGTAAAGTCACGTAGAAGGGAAATAATAAAATAATAATAAAACATAATGTAATAATTATTTTATTATGCTTTATTATTATTAGTCATGTAGAAGGGAAATAATAAAAAAAAACATAATAAAATAATTATTGTATTATGCTTTATTTTTCTTATTTTATTATTTCCCTTTTATTATGTTTTATTTTTATTATTTTATTATTTCCCTTCTACGTGACTTTACCGAAAGAACCAAAAGATTACCCATCATCATCATCGTGCTGCTGTCAAACGCCCCGATGGTTTCAAATGTTTAGCGGCCCTTACACGCATGATCAGGGTACGAGTGAAGAACACTGGTCTAGATTATATTTTGGCCTCCTCTTCCACGCCGGAGAGACTCGTTAGACGAGGTGGGATTCACCCACACTTTACCCACCACAAGCAAACTGCCGATCGATTGAATACGACGTTACCCATCTCTACTGCAGGGTGGACAGGTGAGGAGGGTGGTGGGGGCAAGGGGCGGATGAGGACGTTTGCAGCATTGTTTTAACTTCCGCCCCGGGAGATCGAACCGGCGAAAGGCGGGATTGCCATTCGTGGTGGAAATATTAGCATGTCTAGGTGTGAGTGAGCCCGTGTGTGCGTATGAATTTCTCAATGAGTCATTTGTGTATTTTTCACGTAAAATGTGTCATACGGAAAATATTGCATGCTCACAAATAAACGCTAGCAGTGTGTGCGCAGTGTGTGTGTGTGAACATGTAGCCTGCATGCCCAGCCACCGCGTGCCCAAGCAGCTGCTGTATGGCCTGGATAGCAGAAGCTCAATTTGCGCGGCATGGGCGAGAGAAGCGATGGACAGATGCGGTACAGAAGGACGTGGAGATGGTTGAACTTGAAGATGACCGGTACCAGTGGTGTTGAGATCGGCCTCTATGGAGGAGGCTCGGGAAGGATGCCAGTGGAGAGTTTGAGGCAGTCGCCCTCCAACAACAACGTCGGGCAAGAGAGATCGACGCTCACAACAACGAGCGGAGCCCCGGGCGGCTAAATTTTAGAAAGCACAGTATGGAGCACGGGTGGTGCATCGAACCGTCGTCTCATATCACCTGAGTCTGTCTTGTGTTGTGTCAGAGAGCCTTGGACACGTCACGTGGCACAGAATTGCAGCTAGCTTGGCACAAGCGCAGTGGTGAGATCACTGCCACGTTAGTCGCGAACTTTCTGCTGTTGTTGCTTGAACAGCACTTTCCCCGACAGTCTGTATGGACAGCTGGGGCATCTGAGTGGTTGGTTACATCGCATAGATTGCAGCCACATTGTTATTGACGAATGTGTTAAGTTGTGTTTATAAAAAAAAAAACCCCACCTTGAACTGAGACACAATATGCTTACGGTGCTATTATTGCGAGTCACAAAGAAGCCGCAAGCCCTTATGAAATCTGTTCTTTTTTCAGTCCACATCAAATAGGGCTACGTTATTGAATTCTCATGCCATCAATAATGCAACATTTCTCCTTGTATCTAATATTTTGACTCGGCTGCATGGCAAAAAAAACGCTTATGCCAGCCATAATATATACTATAAGGAGCGTTAGCGAGAACCTATTAGTTAGGATTGCTGTTTCATAGCATTTCACTGTTGCTGTATCACAAACTAAATTGAGTTTTAGCTGAAAATGAGATTCGGGGCAGTGCACATCTCCCGTTTAAAACGCGAGTGATGGAAGTTCCACATTTATATGACGGGGGTGAGTCTTACCATAGGCCAGCCACTGATGACTTCACCAAAAAGTGGTATCAATTGTATCGACCCTTGCACAGTGATGGGCCGAGTCAACTCCCCAACCAGGAATTGAACTCGTAGTATAATGTAAAGTGCTTTGCATTTAAACGTTTGAGTGAAAAATACAAATCCTTATTTCGAGTTGGAGGGAGCCGTGGTGCAGCGATTAACACGATGCACATGTTTATTCGGCCACCTCACTCCGATTCTTGGACTCGGCTAACATCAATGATGATTAACGGGTAGGAGCTGCCCTTTGTGTAATGACTCCAGCACCTGTAATAGAGGTTCGCCGGTTCGATTCCATCTCCCGGCATGGCATTTGAAACAAACGCGGCAAGTTGATGAAATCTCCACCCCTCCCTCCCTCCCTCCCCCACCTCCCGTCTCTATCCACCCAGGGGTATAAAGGGATACATTTAATACTTTTTGGTTCTTTCGCTAAAGTCACGTAGGTAGAAAAGAATAGATCACGACGTTTCGATCGCAACACAAGCCACCGTCATCAGGCGAGACAATCACAGCAGGGAAACTGCTGAAGGTCATCAGGTGAGGCAATCACAGCAGGGAAACTGCTTTAGCAGTTCTTTAGCATATTCTTGGTTCTTTCGGTAAAATCACGTAGAAGGGAAATAATAAAATAATAAAAATAAAACAATAAAATTCTCACGACGTTTCGATTGCAACACAAGCAATCATCATCAGGTGTGAAACCCACAGCAAGAAATGTGCGGTTGCACCCGAATTAAGAGCCGAATGGCTCACAGGGTAAAACCAAATAAATGAAACTGAACTGAACTGAACCAAGAATATGAATCCCTGCAGTCACGAAAGCTTTAAATCGAAAAAATTATTTAGAAGTCCCCCTGCTGACGGTCGCTTGCGTTGCGATCGAAACGTCGTGATCTATTAATTTTCTACCTGCGTGACTTTACCGAAAGAACCAAAGAGTATGGATCCCTGCGGTGACGAAAGCTTCAAATCAAGAGTGGATACATTTCAACCTAGTCGAGCGGCAAGTCGCGTGCGGTGGGGTAAAGCTCCCGCACCGCCACTCCCGAAGCGTCTGAACTGCGTTGAAGACGAGGGGCCGACTCGCATCGAGAGCTGCTTCTCTACAGCTCCCTCTGGTGGTGGCCGTATTCTGCCAGCAGTGCCGTGAGCGGGCCATTGCAGGGGCTGCGCTTTCACCTTTCACAGCAAGAGCAATTACTCAAGGCGCCAGGCATTCGCGTAATTGCTCTCGATTCGCTTCGGCGCATTCCGCCTGGAGTTTGCCGCGTGTGGTAATGTGTGCAAGTTGACGCAAAGATACCAAAAAAAATAACCAAAGAATTGCCTTCTGTGGTGGCTATGCGACGAAGTGTTGGTGGATCACGCTGAGATGGATCATGTTTTCCGAGACAACGGAATTATAATCTTGAAAAGAAAAAAACGTACGCCCTGTAATAATTCGCTGGCCCTTTTCTATCCACTGCTGGCTGCAGTGCTTCCACACCCCGTGTCTGCTCATGGTGGCTGTTCGTACGGGATTAATGAAGCTCGGACCGTTGCAGATATCACCGGCGATTGATACCGTATTCTTACGATTATAAGATGCCCACGATATCAGACGCACCCGAAAGTGTCCGTAAAGTGACTCAAATATCTGGCCTCTCACACAAAAGACAAAGTTCCCCCCGTATTAACCTTAACAGATGATTGGGGCAAGTGTTGTGAAGGCGATGTCCGTGAGCGGGAACGAACTTGGGTATCTCAGGTTTGCAGCGCAACGCGCTCACCACTGCACTACCACTCCTCGTCTCTCTCTCACACACGCACGAAACAAAGACAAAGATCCCCGTATAGCCTGCAACAGACTTTTGAGGCAAGTGCTGATAGCGAGCGCCTATGAAGTCCGGCACTGTGGCACAGGAGGGGGTTGGTTGGCCAGCACAACGCCCGACCGCCTTTGTCTCCCCAGTGGCGATGTTTACACACCGCACCGGTACTCATTTTAGGCTGAGTCGACCTAGGGGAGGCCCAGGACCGGTTCAGATAATCGTTACTGGTGTTGGCCGTGAGCGGGAATCGAACCCGGGTCGCCAGGTTCATAGCGCAGCGTAGCGCTAACCGCTACACTACCTTTTATTTGACTTTTATTAATAATAAAAAAAATTACCTACGTGACCGAAAAAACCTACGAATATGAATCTTTGCAGTCACGAAAGCTTCAAATCTAGAATTAATACGCTACACTACCGCCCCCCACACAGACACACACATAGACACACACATAAACACACACAGACACACACAGACACACAGACACACACAACAACAACAACCGCCATTCGCCACTAAGTGGCGGTGACGTCACCACGACACTTGTGCCAGGCCAAGTGCACCTTGAGGCCACGTGAAGTGTCGACACACACAGACACACTCACACAGACACACACACAGACACACACACAGACACACACACACACTCACACAGACACGCACACACTCACACACACAGACACACAGACACCAACATTCATACAGCCACTCGATTATTACGACGCACCGGTGGGTAATGTCCCCTCCACTGCGTCACAAAGCCAGTGATAATCGTATGCCAATTGTTTGCCCAGCAAAGCCTCACGGAGTCGCGCGACTCATTTTCAGCATGTAATATGATTTATAATTAGTTCATTTTGGGTTAGATTGTGTGGGTATAATGTCATTTTATTTAAACCAACACTCTTTAACCCGAAATGAAACAATTACTAAAAGCACATTGCTCGCGTAAGCCGAAGTATCGAATTATCCGGATAATGAATAACAAAAAAAAACATTCCAAGCGAATAAGCCTGCTCTGTTGTTGTTTTTTATCACGACGTAACGGACAAACCAATATCGCGATAATCGTCACATCGTGGAATAAATGTCACATCGCGCGACCGTTATCGTATCGTGGAGCAACGACATAGCGGCAAACCCTGGAGCCGGTGTGGTGGTGAGCAAAACCAAACCCTAGGGAGCCGCTCGACCTCGCTCCGTACAGAACCAACCCCGACAGTCTCGCTACTGCCCCCCCCCTACCCCGTCTCTCTCCCTCCCTATCTCTCTCTCTCTCTCCGCTGCTTGTGGGATACAGATCATTCGCGCACGGAGCTCCGTCTCAAGCTTGTGTTGCCTTCCGAAACGTCGTGATTTTTATTTTATTTTAATTTTACTTTTATTAATTTTAATTCTTTTACCTACGTGACTTTTACCGAAAAAACCTAAGAATATGTCCCTTCTAAGTTGAGTTTTTTTTTTGTTGATGAACTGTGGACCCCGATGAAGACGATGCGGTGACACGGGACGCTCCTGCAAACCGACCGGCTCCGGGCGACGCGAGTCGCGTTTTCACACCGAGGCAAATCTTCACGCGGGCCACCTTTCTCTGATGGGAAGCTGTTCGCTTGCTGCCGGAGAGCTGTGAGTTTCCCCGCTACTAGCGCGCAGATCAGCGACTTCGCGGTTCTGTGCGGTGAAGGCAAATTGCTCGTGGTGCATCGACTTTCTCGCGCGCGCGTGTTAAGTCACTGCGCTGCCGGCACGCGCGCTCCGCATTGCCCTGGGAAGGATGTGCTTACTTAATAGGCGATGGTGTTTCGGCTAACGGGCGCTTTCTCTGACATGAATAAGGGCCGTTAGCCGAAACGTCAATTTCAGGTATTGTGTAAATTTCGATTTAAAGCTTTCGTGACTGCAAGGATTCATCTTCTTGGTTCTTTCGGTAAAGTCACGTAGAAGGGAAGTAATAAAATAATAAAAATAAAACATAATAAAATTAAATTCTGACAGCCCTGTTCTTCACCTGAGGACGGCTGCTTGCGTTGTGGCCGAAACGTCGTGAGAATTGTATTTTATTATGTTTTATTGTGTAAATGTTGCTTACATCGCCATCATCATCAGAGCAATTGCCCTTCTTCTCTGCTACGAAGAAGCGTCATTGCCCGAAACGCCATCTATTAATGAAATATATACGCTTCTGTTACGCCAGTGTTATTGATAAATGTGTTACGTGTATCTGTTGGTATTTGTGCGTTTGCACCACTGCCAACTCAGCATCACACACGTGTTTTTTTTTTATTTCATTGTAAGAAAATGTTCAGTATCCAATTAATCTATGGGAATTGGACACAAACTCGCAGAAAATAGGTGGGAGTGGGGGAGGGGATTCAGGGACAATTTTAAGACTGACTAAATATTAGCCCGTGTTTGCCACCGATGTGGTTTAATTGTTGTGTTATTCGTATCATCGATAATCGCCAAGGAGCGTGACGAATCCGAGAGCACGTACATCGAGGAGATGGAGCGATGAATAAGTTCGCAGGGCAGGTCGGTTGCCTGTTTTGGCTTCGCAGCATTGTGAGAGATGTTGGCGGCTTTGGAGAGGCCCTCATCCAGCAGTGGATTGACCATGGCCGATGATTACAATGATGGTGTTGCGATGTGTGTGTACGTTGAACTTATTTCGCACCGCATGTAGCCGACCGTGCAAATCGAAGGTGGCAGGAACCAGAGGTGGGACAAAGTCATTGTTATGCAAGTCCAAGTCGAGTTGCAAGTCATCAAATTCATGACTCGAGTCTGACTCGAGTCCAAGTCACATGACTCGAGTCCACATCTCATAGGTGGGACAAAGTCATTGTTATGCAAGTCCAAGTCGAGTCGCAAGTCATCAAATTCATGACTCGAGTCTGACTCGAGTCCAAGTCACATGACTCGAGTCCACACCTCTGGCAGGAACAGAGATGAGACGTTGACATTCAGCAGAAAATCCCTCGTCTGGTCCCGCGGTTGCTCATTGCAGATGCGTATTTTGTCTTGTCTACTCTGTTAACCTGTGCACGGTACTTGTACTTGCGCGTCTGTTGGTGTGTTACGTGCAGAACCCGAGTTCACTTCCCGCTCACCGCCAACACCAGTGACGATTGTATGAACCGGTCCTGGGCCTCCCGTAGGTCGACTCAGCCTCACATGAGTACCTGGCGCGGTGCGTAAAACCATCGCCTCTAGGGAGACAAGGACAGCCGGGTGTGGTGCTGGCCACCCACCCTCTCGTATGCCGTTCTGGCCTTCATAGGTGCTCGCTAACAGCACTTGCCCCATCAGTCTATTAAAGTTATATGGGGGATATTTGTCTTTGTTAAGTGCTGTGGGTGATGCCGTTTGAGTGACAGGCGATGAGCAAACGCTCTTTATAATCAACATCAGCAAACTGGAGTCAGCGAATGTCATACGTATTGACTTTCACAACCAATGATCATGATTCAGACTTAATTAATTTTGGCTGAGATTGTGTCAAAAATGGTTTACTATAATCTTCCTCCACCCGACAGAGCCGATCAAATCAAGTTGTCACGTGGAGCCTAATGTGCAAATTGCGTGAGAAGTTGGGATCGTGGTATTGGATGTCACTTAGCCGACTAATAGCTGGAGATGGAATTGAACCCGTGACCTCTGCGTTGCGAGTCCAGTGTGCGAACCATTGCATGACGACAGCGCGCGTAAATTCGACTTTCATTTTTACAACTACCCTTTCACGTATATGTGTATCTAGGTTGCTAGCCAATATAATTGTACGCAATGTGTGTTTTTTTCGGTAAAGTCACGTAGGTAAAAATTTAAAATAAATTAAATCACGACGTTTCGGGCGCAACACAAGCATCCTTCTTCATATGGGGACAACTTAGCGAAAGCACAACCGCTTAAGCGTGTGTTGCGCCCGAAACGTCGTGATTTAATTTATTTCATTTTTTACCTACGTGACTTTACCGAAAAAAACAAAGCGTATGAATCCTTGCAGTCACGAAAACTTCAAATCTAGAATTTATATATCTTCACATGGCCTCAGCGTGCACATAGGCTGCCACAAGCGCCGTGGTGACGTCACCGCCACTTCGTGTAGAATGGCGGTTGTTGTTGTTGTATATCTCAAAGTGCATTGTATTGTTGTAGAGGGGCTCTATAGAGCTCCCTCTAGTGGAGACCCTTCCGCGAGCGGTGGCGTAAGCCAGCAGTTGCAGGGCTGTGCCTTTAGATTTGACCAGATTACATTGTTACCGATTCAGAAGTTGTGTAAATGTTGATACTGATAGGAACCACCTGGTTACACCAGCCCACAGGGGATTATTGTGTCCGTCGTACAGGGAGGGGCTGGGTGGGAAGGGAGGGGCTGGGTGGGGAGGGGCTGGGTTTGGAGGGTGGGGCTGGGTGGGGGGTGGGAGGGGTGGGGCTGGGTGGGGAGGGGCTGGTCACCCCGTGGTGCTCTTATAAAACGCAACGTTTAACCTACTCACGCCGGCTTGTGCCCGCCCTCACAGTCGGGCATATTTGCGGAAAACACCACGCCGCCGTTGACCCTGGCCATTGACCGAGCAACCCAACGTTCCTACCAGCTCCCTCCGCAGGAGGAATGTGTTATCATCATCATTGTTATTTACAACCACAGTCCGTGGTCTCTTCACTGTTTGATGAAGTCAACCTGCTGACCATGAGCCAATGTGATCTTAAACTGTGAATTACGCATCATGCTTAATTTAGCTTTGGATGAAACTGAAATTTCGGAAAATCAATAATAATGTTCCGTGTTCATTCCTGATAGAATGTAAACATGATACGTGTTCTAACGCTAAAATAACCTAAATTGAGTCTCAAGACCTGTTTTTACGAGGGCTTAGTTGTCAAATTCAATGGAGAGCAGTAGTTATTTAAATAGCCTAAGTATTTATAACCACCACCATCATGCTCACAATCAATTAATCATCATCACTACATAACTGTCATTGTGAAATATAGTTCAAATTTCTTACTTTTGAAACGTATTTAGACGTTATATTGCATTATAAGTTAATTATTGTAACCCAGATTGCCCTTGCAAAAGATGCAATTGTGAACCACGTGTCTCAACGGGGAGCCTATAATTAATCCCCTCGGTTAAATTAAGGATACTCACAAAAATAAGTACATCTTACTCGAAAACAATAACACTATTAATTATCAGCGCGCGTAACTGCCACCCGTTCGTCTCGTGTACCACAGCCTATTCGAGATACACGCGACAACAACGAAACAAACAAAACGCGCACGGCAACTGAATAATAAACACGTAGAAACAACAACAACACAAACACTTTAAACGACTTCGATTGGGCTAGTCGCCTTGCGTGCTTAGTCAAGGCGCATCGCCGCCTTCGTCGTTAGCCAGCAACGCCTTCGCTCGATTCGCCTCTTCGCTTTCATCACCAAAGGGGAGACTGTCGTTCGATTCACTCGCCACCGCGCGCGACGCCGATGGCGCCCGGGCCGTGTGTGCTTTGGGGGTCGTCTCACGGTCTACGCCGCCCCCAATCGATGCGAGTGCTGCTTGACCCCCCCCCCCAACACTCACCCACCATCTTCCCCCGCAGCCCCCCCCCCCCCCGCAAGGACCGCTCACAAAGGTTAAACGTATGCGCGGCTCAGTGAGCAAGGTCACGCCGCAGGGAGGTCTGGCAGGTGCGAGTCGCGTGTTTGTGTCTACGGCATGCGTACTGCACATGGCCCACGTAATGCGCATGGCCCACGTAATGCACAAGGCCCACGTAATGCACATGGCCCACGTAATGTACATGGCCCACGTAATGCACAAGGCCCACGTAATGCACATGGCCCACGTAATGCACATGGCCCACGTAATGTACATGGCCCACGTAATGCACAAGGCCCACGTAATGCACATGGCCCACGTAATGTACATGGCCCACGTAATGCACAAGGCCCACGTAATGTACATGGCCCACGTAATGCACATGGCCCACGTAATGCACATGGCCCACGTAATGCACAAGGCCCACGTAATGTACATGGCCCACGTAATGCACAAGGCCCACGTAATGCACATGGCCCACGTAATGCACATGGCCCACGTAATGTACATGGCCCACGTAATGTACATGGCCCACGTAATGCACATGGCCCACGTAATGCACATGGCCCACGTAATGCACAAGGCCCACGTAATGTACATGGCCCACGTAATGCACAAGGCCCACGTAATGCACATGGCCCATGTAATGCACATGGCCCACGTAATGCACATGGCCCACGTAATGCACATGGCCCACGTAATGCACATGGCCCACGTAATGCGCATGGCCCACGTAATGCACATGGCCCACGTAATGCACATGGCCCACGTAATGCACATGGCCCACGTAATGTACATGGCCCACGTAATGCACATGGCCCACGTAATGCACATGGCCCACGTAATGCGCATGGCCCACGTAATGCACAAGGCCCACGTAATGTACATGGCCCACGTAATGCACAAGGCCCACGTAATGCACATGGCCCATGTAATGCACATGGCCCACGTAATGTACATGGCCCACGTAATGCACATGGCCCACGTAATGCGCATGGCCCACGTAATTCACATGGCCCACGTAATGCACATGGCCCACGTAATGCACATGGCCCACAGTGGCAAAGGCTTAGAGCCCCTGGAAGCTCAAGAGGCGCACGGATTAATGGAGATACAGAAATATATATTGGCGAAACAAATTTGAGATCGAATTCAAATCATAATGAACATATAATGACGAATGTTTAATGACTTTCATTTATATCTCGTCTGTATCTCTCTTCTGTCATCTGACTCAATCCTTGTCTCTCTCAATTCCCGACAACTCTGTCTCATTTGTATCTCTTCTCTCGTCTCACTATACATCGGTTTCATCTGTACCTCTCTTATATAACTGCATCTCTCTTTCATCTGTATATCCCTTATCCCATCTCACTACACCTGTCTCATCGGTATCTCTCTCATCTCACTACATCTCCGTCTCATCTGTATCTTCATCTCACTACACACTATTATCTTGTCTATACCCCTTCTATAATTGTATTACTGAGAGTCTGTGAATTGAAAGCGGGGACTCGGAAATATATTTTGTGCTGTGGATAGTTGAATATTTTTTTCATGTGCCGTAGTAGCCATAGATCAATAATAATGTTACCAAATAGCCACAGGGGTAGTTAGGAAGTTCTTCAATTCATCATGTCGTTGGACGAATAATATTTCCTATGGAATCTGCAGCAGGCAGTGCATCGCTCTGCCAAAGAATGGCCCCAGAAGATGATCTCACAGACACTGGTACTGAAGGCACTTTAATCGACAGATTTATCCAAACTCAAAGGCGATTTTCCTCTCAAATGATCATTGAAGCGGTGCTCTTCTGTTTGCAGTCCTGAGCCAGTGGTGGAGATTACACATTCCTATGGCTGGGTCGAGTCTATCCACAGGGCAACTAAATGCTTGCTTATTCTTAGTTTTTTCGGTAAAGTCACGTAGGTAAAAAATAATAATAAATAAAAGTAAAATAAAAATAAAATAAAAATCACGACGTTTCGGAGGCAACACAAGCTGCCGTCTTCAGGTGGAACCGTCACAGCACGATTGCTGTATCAAGTGACGGAAGCTTGTGTTGCCTCCGAAACGTCGTGATTTTTTTTTTACTTTTATTAATTTAAAATTTTTACTTACGTGACTTTACCGAAAAAACCTAAGAATATGAATCCTTGCAGTCACGAAAGCTTCAAATCTATAATTAAATGATTGCTTCCCCACAAGGTGGTAGTCGTGTTATGATGGGCTGAGTCACCCCTCACCTGTGCTATGAACTGGCATTTTTCTGATTCTAGATTTGAAGCTTTCGTGACTGCAAGGATTCATATTCTTAGGTTTTTTCGGTAAAGTCACGTAGGTAAAAAATTTAAATTAATAAAAGTAAAATAAAATAAAACAAAATAAAAAATCACGACGTTTCGGAAGCAACACAAGCCTCCGTCTTCAGGTGGAACCGTCACAGCCACGATACAGCTGTCGTGGCTGTGACGGTTCCACCTGAAGACGGAGGCTTGTGTTGCTTCCGAAACGTCGTGATTTTTTATTTTGTTCTATTTCACTTTTATTAATTTAATTTTTTTACCTACGTGACTTTACCGAAAAAACCTAAGAATATTTTTCTGATTGTCACTTGTAATATAGGGCCACGTTTGTTTACGTGCTGCCAAGATTGTTTTTCCCCTGTCTGTAATAACCAAATAGTTTCATTCATGTAGCTGGAATATTTCAAAAATAAGCAAACAGCACAATTGTAATGTCATACATTATTTTGAGTATGTGTGCGGTATTTTACAACTAGGCAGAGACCATCAACTAAATACGCTCGAGGAATCGGTTTAATCGTGGGTGGGTGAAACCTCGATTTAGATCCAGTTTCTCGGTGGCAGTGGCTCATTGTTCTGAAGACTGAACCCTGCCCTCTGACTCCTTTGAGTAGTGGATTCGGTTTATCTAAAAAAAAATGCCGCTTGGAAATTGTGGCTCAGCTATAATGTTTTCGTGTTACTCAGAAACATTATTGTGACGTTCATGAATGATCATGAGGCTCGGTTAAAGTGCTCAGCCCTCATACATTTTTCGCACATACCCAGCAGATTGCAATCACCACGAGATTATCGGCATGTGCTACTGCACTACAGTGTTCGTCTGTAATGTAAATGCTTATCCTGCATGCACCCAATTTAATCTAATTGCAGAAGCTCTGCAAGTTTTGGGTGGCCTTTCTACAATACATCGCAAGCGCTGGTGTTCACGCATCCAAGCGCTGACCAGGCTTTTCGAGGCCTAATGAGATCTAGCACATGTTTGCAATAAAGTTATAATGAGAATGACGACGACGGAAACGCAGGAAGAGACAAAACGTGGCTTTAACGCAGGGATGACGCAGCCCGTTTCTCTCCCAGTCGGCGGGTGGCTTTCGTTCGTCCACCATGGAGCCCCCTTCTTTGCCGCCGCCACCGCTGCTGCTGCTGCTGCTTCTGTGCCTCTCCGCGTCCGTGTGCCCTGGCCTCGCCTCGGACCCTAACCTCCGGCCCGCGCATGCACGAAGAGCGCCCAACATCATCCTCATCCTCACCGACGACCAGGACGTCGAGCTCGGTATGGATCCAGCGGCGCACGGCTCTCGAGTTTGGCACCCGTCAGCGCGCCGGGCTTCACGGCCGCTGACACTCGGGGAGGGCAGCAATCGGCGCGTATTCATGATAGAGGTTCAATTGGGTTAGATCGCGTAAATATGAATGTGTCAAATTTCGATTTAAAGCTTTCGTGACTGCAGGGATTCATCTTCTTGGTTCTTTCGGTAAAGTCACGTAGAAGGGAAGTAATAAAATAATAGAAATAAAACACAATAAAATAATTCTCACGACGTTTACGACGAAATATGAATGTGTCGTTGAACACGCCACCGGGAGAAACAGCACAGCGGTGTGTTGGAGAGTACATTCGCAGTATTTACAAGTCGAGAACCGTGACGTTGAGCCAGTAATTACAACTAGCATCATCAGCCGACAGCCAGATTTATTGAGAATTCCACTTGTTTTGTTCTTAAATAGAGGGATAAATGTGACGTGAGCCAATCAGGTGCGAAGGCCAGAGGGGAAAGTTAATGTTTAATATATTTATGCAATATAACACCAAAAAACCTCTATTATGAATATTGGTCGCAGAAGTCTCCGTGTTAAACGGAATTGACACGTGTGTATGGATGAATGAAAAAAATAAGAATAGGTTCTACCCTTTCTGGCAATAAAAAAGCTGTGTTGAGATGTGTAAACACCAAATAGAAACCTTTTACAAGGATTTATGTCTGCATTAACCACACTTACTTGTGGTGAACATGCAAACAAAAACATGCTCAGATAATAGATGGGCATTGTCTTTGAAGCTGATTGGCCTACACCAGAGGAGACATCCTTCTTTATGGCCTAGTCCAGGGGTCGGCAACCAAAATAACAAGAAGAGCCATTTCTTTCCAATTCGGTACAAAATTCAGTATTTCAAGAGCCGCAATGCATCTGAGTACATACTGTACATACGTACATATCGTCAAGAAGCAGCCCGTAAAGAGCCGCATGCGGCTCCGGAGCCGTAGGTTGCCGACCCCTGGCCTAGTCTCACCAGTGTCAGACCAAAGAACGCCAAAAGGCGGACAGTACAAGAACAATGCCACTATCAGAGCATTTATAGCTCGGGATGAGCAGCTAGAAAATGAGACCTTTTTTGCCAGTATCATTGTATGCAAGAATAAAAATAGGTTTTACCCATTCTGGCAGCGTTGAACTTTTTCCCACCGTACGTAGCCAGCCGTGCTAATCGACCCACATTCTCTGAACGGCATTTATATAGGATCGTAGCGCAATCATAAACCTGCCGGATTTAACGACAAGATCACATACCTGTCAACCCCTTATTGCAGACCAATTCAGATCTTGTCGATCACCCCGTGCCCTCATAATTCTCAACGTTCATCCTACAAAGTCCCATCACAAGGGAGAAACACAAACAGACATTTTTTTAAGAATAGGGTTTTTACCCATTTTTCTGGTAACAAAACTGAAACCTTTTTAAAAGGAATCATGTCTGCATTAACCACAGTACTTGTGGTCTGAATGCAAACAAAAAACACACTCTGATAAAATATGCATTGTCCTTGAAACTGATTGGTCCACGCCAAAGACAGCTTTCTTTTGAGCCTCTTCTCAAATGGTGCTAGACCAGAGGACGCCAAAAGGCGTACGATGATGATGATGAAGAAAAAAAATGTGTTGCCCGTATTGAAACGGATGTACGCCGTATGGACCGGAAAACTAAATTCCCCTGTACAAGAATACGGGGTGGACCATATGGGTTGACAGCTACGAGATCACACGATGTGGCTTTTTTCTCTCTCTCGTACCGTGGCCCCCCTAACCCCCCCAGGCTCGATGCTGGTGATGAACAAGACGCGGCAGCTGATGGAGCGCGGCGGCGCCCACTTCACCAACGCGTTCGTCACGACGCCCGTGTGCTGCCCGTCTCGCTCCTCCATGCTCACGGGGAAATACTCGCACAACCACGACGTGTACACCAACAACGAGAACTGCTCCTCGCCCTCCTGGCAGGCGGCGCACGAGCCCCGCACATTCGCCGTGCACCTGAGCCGCGCTGGCTATCGCACAGGTGAGGCCAGGGTAGAGCTCCCGATGCAAACCACCCGAGGCCTGACCCATACAGGTGAGACAGGGATGGAGCTCGTGCCTTGAGCCTGGGCCTAATACAGGTGAGGCAGGGATGGAGCTCGTGTCCTGGGCCTGGGACTAATCCATACAGGTGAGACAGGGATGGAGCTCGTGTCCTGGGCCTGGGACTAATCCATACAGGTGAGACAGGGATGGAGCTCGTGTCCTGGGCCTGGGACTAATCCATACAGGTGAGACAGGGATGGAGCTCGTGTCCTGGGCCTGGGTGTAGTCCATACAGGTGAGACAGGGAACGAGCACGTGTCATAAGTCTAAGCCTAATCCATACAGGTGAGATTTATTTTATTTTATACCTACGTGACTTTACCGAAAGAACCAAAGAGTATGGATTCTTGCAGTCACGAAAGCTTCAAATCTAGATTGGGCTGTATAAGTTAGACTGGAATGGATCACCTGATTCGAGCCTGACTCTATCTCATGCAGGTGAGACACCCAGCTCTGTCTAAGCCCAATCCAGGCAGGTGAGAGATGGATATAGCAGCTGCCTACACCTTGATCCGTACAGGTGAGGCAAGGCCTGCCCAGACACCGTCTCACCAAACCCCATCCCTCGGACATGCTGATGAATCACACCTTTAGTGCCTGGGTCTTAATGTGGGCAATGAAAGGGCGCTGAGTGCCTTACCAGCCCTCACCACAGTGGTGGGCGCATTTTTACTAATCAGGCGACGTGTGTGTGCCCTTTGGGGAGCGGTGGTGCAGCGGTTAGCGCGCTGCGCTACGAACCCGGTGACCCCGGGTTCGATCCCCGCTCACGGCCAACCCCAGTGACGATTATCTGAACCGGTCCTGGGCCTCCCCTAGGTCGACTCAGCCTAGAATGAGTACCTGGTGCGGTGTGTGTAGTAAACATCACCACTGGGGAGACAAAGGCGGTCGTGCGTGGTGCTGGCCACCCACCCCCTCGTCTACCGTTCTGGCCTTCATAGGCGCTCGCTAACGGCACTTGCCCCTACAGTCTGTTAAGGCGATACGGGGGATCTTTGTTTTTGTGTGCGCGCGCGCGTGTGCAGGCTTCTTTGGCAAGTACCTGAACGAGTACAACGGGAGCTACGTGCCGCCCGGCTGGCGCGAGTGGCTTGGCCTCGTCAAGAACTCGCGCTTCTACAACTACACGCTGAACCACAACGGTGTTCGCGAGAAGCACGGAGCCCACTACCCCTCGGTGTGTGTGGTCAAGTGTGTGAGTGTGTGAGTGGTCAAGTGCGTGAGTGTGTGTGTGTGGTCAAGTGTGTGAGTGTGTGTGTGAGTGGTCAAGTGTGTGAGTGTGTGTGTGGTCAAGCGTGTCAGTGTCTGTGTGAGTGATCAGGTGTGTGAGTGTGTGGTCAAGTGTGTGAGTGAGTGTGTGAGTGGTCAGGTGTGTGAGTGTGTGTGTGTGTGGTCAAGTGTGTGTGTGGTCAAGTGTGTGAGTGTGTGTGTGTGTGGTCAAGTGTGTGTGTGTGTGATCACGTGTGTGAGTGTGTGGTCAAGTGTGTGAGTGTGTGTGTGAGTGGTCAGGTGTGTGAGTGTGTGTATGTGTGGTCAAGTGTGTGTGTGATCAGGTGTGTGAGTGTGTGGTCAAGTGTGTGAGTGTGTGTGATCAGGTGTGTGAGTGTGTGAGTGTGTGGTCAAGTGTGTGAGTGTGTATGTGGTCAAGTGTGTGAGTGTGTGTGTGAGTGGTCAAGTGTGTGAGTGTGTGTGTGTGTGGTCAAGTGTGTGAGTGTGGTACAGATATAATGGAAGGCTGATCGATGCCCGGGTGCGGTCAAGGCTTTTGCACCTCGTGAGAAATGATGACAGATCTTGGCGAACACCAATTATCCCAAACAAGCACCTAATTGCTATCCCACGAACGAGTCTTTGGGATTTAATTATAAATCTGGAACACAATGATCCACGGTAAATCGAATCCGCACATCCCACAGCAGAGCTGTGCACTGCTTTCACAGAGAGAAGCCGGCTTCAGATTGCAGAAATTTCAACCAGACCATCGTCCACGTAGAGAACCACTCTGAACTCTAATGAGTCCATATGTCTCTATGTAAAGCAACGATTCCATACGTGAGTCTATGGATCTATTTGTAAGTCTATAGGTCTGTATGTGAGTCTATGGGTCTCTGTAAATCTGCGTCTCGATATAAATATGCATCTCATTTAGTTGATATGACTCCATGTGAATCAATGAGCCTCTATGTAAGTCTAGATCTTTAAAATTTTTATTTAAAGCTTTCGTGACTGCAGGGATTCATCTTCTTGGTTCTTTCGGTAAAGTCACGTAGAAGGGAAGACCTGGTCTTCACCTGAGGACGGCTGCTTGCGTTGTGGCAGAAACGTCGTGAGAATTATTTTATTATGTTTTATTTTTATTATTTTATTACTTACCTTCTACGTGACTTTACCGAAAGAACCAAGAAGAAGTCTAGAACTCCCTACGTGTGACCATGTCTCTGAACGTGTCTCATTCTCGCCAATCGGATTCGTGGTTAATTAATAAAAAAAAGCCACTGAAACTAACGATCCTTTGCGACGCACCGCCCACCCCCCCCCCCCCCGCAGGACTACCTGACGGACCTCATCACGAACGAGAGCGTGAGCTTCTTCCGAGCGTCGCGGCGGACGTACCCGGGCCGCCCCGTGCTCATGGTGCTGAGCCACGCGGCCCCGCACGGCCCCGAGGACTCGGCCCCGCAGTACTCGGAACTCTTCCCCAACGCGTCCACGCACATGTACGCACGCCTCCTACACGCGCCGCGCGCACGCGACGCACAGGTGCATGCCAAGACACCGGTACCCGCCGTTCGCCACTAAGTGGCGGTGATGTCACCACGGCGTCTGTGCCAGGCCAGGCACAAAGACAAAGATCCCCCGTATAGCCTTAACAGACTGTAGGGGCAAGTGCTGTTAGCGAGCACCTGTGAAGGTCGGAACGGTACACGAGGGGGTGGGTGGCCAGCACCACGCCCGACCGCCTTTGTCTCCCTAATGGCGATGTTTACACACCGCACCAGGTACTCATTTGAGGCTGAGTCGATCTAGGGGAGGCCCAGGACCGGTTCAGATAATCGTCACTGGTGTTGGCCATGAGCTCCATTCATTCCATCCTGTGTGTGCCTTTGCCATCCCCCCCCATCTCTGTCCGCACGTGACCTACCCTGTGACCTTTCCGTGACCCCTACCCTTGTGCCCCCGCCCCCCCCACCGTGCAGCACGCCGAGCTACAACCTGGCGCCCAACCCCGACAAGCACTGGATCCTGCGCTACACGGGGCCCATGATGCCCATCCACATGGAGTTCACCAACCTCCTGCAGCGGCGGCGCCTGCAGACGCTCATGTCCGTGGACGACTCCGTGCAGCGCGTGAGCGAGCGAGCGAGCGAGCGACCCAGGCGGAGTCGTGCAGGCGCGAACGCGCGGCGGTCGTGCGACTGAGACCGAGTCGTGCATGTGGCGAGCGGTAGTGTAGCGGTTAGCGCACTTCGCTATTAACCCGCAGGCCCGAGTTCGATTCCTGGTCACGGTCAACGCCAGTGACCATTATCTGAACCTGTTATGGGCCTCCCTTAGGCCGACTCAGTCTAAAAATTAGTACCTGGTACAATGTGCAAACATCAGCACTAGGGAGACAAAGGCGGCCGGGCATAGAGCTGGCCACCCACCCTCTCGTATGCTGTGCCAGCCTTCATAAGTGTTCGCTAACAGCACTTCCCTCAAAAGTCTGTAAAGGATATATTGGGGATTTTTGTCTTTGCTAACTGCACTTGCCCCAACAGCTTGTGAAGGTTACACGGGGGGGGGTCTTCTTTGCCTTTGTGCGAGCAGATTCTGGACACGCTGGAGGAGAGTGGCGAGCTGGAGAACACGTTCGTCATCTACACGTCCGACCACGGCTACCACCTGGGCCAGTTCGGCCTCGTCAAGGGCAAGTCCATGCCCTACGAGTTCGACATCCGCGTGCCCTTCTACGTGCGGGGGCCCGGCGTCACTCCGGGGTCCACGTACGTGCACTCCGCTCCGGGTTTCTCTCCATCTCTCTCTCTCTCTCTGACTCGGGCACGCTCAACTCGGTCGGCCGTAGCCTTAGGCGGTACAAATTGTTTCTCTTGCCCCACGGACTCTATGGGTCCATCTCGGAGGTGGCGACGCTTGGCTCGATGGACGGCGGTGGAGATGCAGCTTCTGGCGGAGATGGGCAAAACCACGTTGAAATTAAGAATCGAAAAGTCAAACGTTCTTTCCTGCTCCGATGAGGATCGAGATGGTGCTCTCAACTCCTTGGGATTGGATTGGGAGCCAGTGGATGGGGTTTACAGAAGCAGGTCAGAAGTCTGCCAGAATATTGAACGTGTGTGTGTGTGGAGGAGCGGTTGTGCAGCAGTTAGCTGCACTACAAAGTGTGCAAAGGTTGCCGTGCCTGGCCATCCACCGCCTTAGTGCGCCGTGCGGGCCTTCACAGGTGCCCGCTAACAAGGGGAATCCTCGTCCTTGCGCGTGCGTGAGCAGCGTCCCCCAGATTGCGCTCAACATCGACCTGGCGCCGACGATGCTGGACATGGCCGGCCTGGACATCCCCGGCGACATGGACGGACGCTCGCTGCTCAAGCTGCTGCGGCGGCGGTGGCCGCAGCGAGACGTCGACCTCGCCAGCGACAGGTCGAACGCGCCCGTCCGGCGGTGTTCGGTGGGGCGCCGGCACGGCCGGGCAGATTTTTCGCTTCTCGCCGGCTGCCGCGGGCGTCAATTGACCGTCGGATGCAACGCCGCCGCCGCTGCCGGATTAAGCGAGTGCGGGGGACTGTAACGTATGTTAGAAAGGGGCCCTAAATAACTAAGAATCACTTAAATATTCAAAGGCAAATTTGTAGTTGTATTTTTTTTATTTGCTATACAGCCAAAAAATTATTACGAGAGATCGCTAACCTTAAACACTCGGTCGTTCATAAAAGTTGAAGGCGGTATAGTACTATAGCAATAGAGCAAGTGCAGAATCACTGAACCGGAATTTATAGCATTTAGCGCGGGGCTCTTGCAAGTGCGGGGCCCGTAGCTACTACATCTGTAGCTGCTTTTGCTACTGGGACAATCCGGCACTGCCCGCCGCCGGCTGCTTCACAGAATTACATCGGAGGTCGCGTGACGTTGTTCGTAGGCTGTCGCTTGCCGTTCACCGGGTCTCCCGTTTCGCCCCCAGAGGGCCAAAATGTAAAGGAGCCAGTGGGCAAACGGTTCCGTCAGGGTTCGTGACAGATACGGAGTGGAACGCACTCCATGAATTAAGTACGGCCGTGAGTGGCTTGGGGAAAAGAGGCGATGATGGGAGGAGAATTCCAAAAGTGCAGCAGTGAGAGGAGGGTGAGTGAGTGAGTGGAGGGTGAGTGAGTGAGTGGAGGGTGAGTGAGTGGAGGGTGAGTGAGTGAGTGGGAAGCAGTAATGTCGCGGTTAGTGCACTGGCAAGGAGGGGCGAGGGCAGGGAAGAGGAGGAAAGCAAGGAGCGTAAGGAGGTTAAGGAGGATGGGACTGCTCAGAGGTCGCAACCGGGTACCCGATACCCGTACCCTACCCGATACCCGGCTACCCGTACCCGGCCAGGTACGGGTACAGGTACCCGTTTGCGACCCTGGTGCGGCCGGGTACGGGTAGGCCGTGAGTCACTGGTGAGTCACCGTTTGTCACTCATTTCGGGTAGGGTACGGGTACGGGTAGGGAACGGGTACCCGTACCCGGCCGGGTACGGGTACGGGTAGCCATTTGCGACCCTGGTGCGGCCGGGTATGGGTACGGGTAAGGAATCAAAACCCGTTTGCGACCTCTGGGACTGCTTCATGGTTGAAGGGGCGTTGATTCACTCGTCAGTACCATCTGAGGTGGCATCGTTGTAACGGTTCCAATTTCTTTATGTGGCCAATAACGGTGTGAACTATGTGACCACCATAAGAAATGCGTGGGGTTATCCAGTGATTTACTCTCATTAGCCGTATAAATAAATCTGGACAACTTTAGGTGGTACCATTCGTTATCTTGTACAAGGAATGTAACTTGGATTGCCGTGATATTATTTTGAACACGACGAGATGGTATGTGATTCATGCTCACGGAATGCCGATTATCGTGATACCATTCGTATTGTGCCTGTGCCTTTCTGAACTTCTGGTGCAAATAAAGATGATTGAACACTTATTTAATCGTAGTTTATCCCGACATAAGCCTGGCATGGGAAGCTGAATCTCCGCAACTTTGCAACCCATCATGCGCCGGCTGTCAGTGACACAAAACATTGACTTCGATTTTTTTTACTGAAAACAATTAGGAGGTCATCTTATTATAATGCCGTCAATTACTCCGGAAATCATTTAACAGAGTTACAAATGTAGTTGGTAATACTGTGTCTGGTTGTTTAACACTTGAATAAGTGTGTTTTTTTTTTACATGTAAGGAACAAAATTGAATAAAATAGAGAGCAATTATGAATTACGATTTAAAGACATTTAGCAAAGCGGACGAAACGACAACAGTGGCCGTTGTTTATCGCACGATGAAGGCCTCTGCTCACGACGCTGCCCCCTGTGTTTGTTTCCCGGCAGACCGCTCCGTCAGGAAATCGAGAGACGCGTGTCATGGAGGGACAGCTTTCTCGTCGAGAGAGGGTAAGGCGGCCAACGCTTCTTATATATAGATGATTTTTTTTAAAAATTAATGTTCGCTTTTGTTTAATTATGTATTTTACTCATTATTTTGTCCCCAATGTAATTGACTGTTTCCATCAAAGTTTTATTGAGCTACTTAAAGTACGTTTAAAGCCTTTTGTCAATCGACTGCTGGATATAGCCCCCCCCCCCCCTCTCTGCACCCCCCTCCCCCCCCCCACTGTGCCAGTCATGAGGGTTTTTGACCATACTTCACCATGCTGGTCAGTGCGGGCTGCAGAAGGGGTGGGGATCAATACTGGCGATATATGTGGCCGGGGATCGGGTTCAAGATGCAGCCTGCTAACCACTGCGCCACCAATCCACCTCAATGTTTTTTTTTATTGTTGGAACATTTTCAATATGCGTGCATGTATCACAGGAGTAAAACAGTATTTGGTTCTTTTACATAATCAGATAAGAGGCCATTGAAATAATATATTTATATATTTTATCAAGGAAGCACCGAGTCCCTTCTATTGTTGAGTGCTTATGATGCCCGTCGCTGATCCACTTTCAAATGCAGCACTGCTTTAATTTCCCACCGCGTTGTCGGAGAATAAATGTTCAAGACCTTGCAACAACCGATGGGTTCATTGTGAGAAAGGCACCGGGCGCTTACGTAAGCTATTGCACGCGAATGTCACGACCCGGTTTTAATTGTCTAAATACAATTACATTGCAAAAAAAATTCTCCGAAAAAATAGCGATCATTCTTCATTATAAAAAAAAAATCATCATTTCCCCGAGCGTGTCCTGTACGAGTGATAACATAACCTGGAATGGGCTTTCACCTAATTGAATTAATTTCGTTATAAGCGACGGCAAAAGATCCAATGCGAAACACGTTTGAGTGAATGAGTGAAATGATGAGAGCCTGACCTTGTATTTCGTGCGGTATCGCTGGCGCGCCTCACCATTTGCCGCGTGTCCTTGCAGCAAGATCCCGCATCTCAAAGACCAAGGAGGTGGTCCGGAGGAGAGGAAACGGGAGTCCAAATGGGACAGAATCAGGGCACTGTGCCAGCTCTCCGAGTACAGGACAGCGTGCCTGCAGCCAGGGCAGGTAAGGGACACTTGGCATCACTTGCCAGGGCAGCCAACCGAAACCACCCACTTCGATTTTTGACAATCGGACGCTCTCTGCCTTCATGACATTGTGAGAAATGTAAACGAGATTTGTGCCGTGCGTTAAATTTTGGACTTGTGTGTGCCTTACCGTGATTCTTATACATAACCAGACAAGAGGCGAATGAAATGATATATAATTTTTATATTTAAAGAAAGACCTGAGATCATTGTGATTGACGTCATTCGATGTTGGACGTCTACGGTGAAGCGGACGGCAGCTAGTAAGGTCATCGCACCCACAGTTAATAACCGGTAGCAGCCGCAACAAAGTGACGAACACGCGACTGTTCGGCCAGGGTTCGGCAACCCAAATAACAAGACTTTTGCGATGAGAGGAGTAGGGTGGTGCTGGAGAAGGGGTGGAAACACTCGAACTCTGTACAGATGGACTACAGATAGAAATGAATCCACTCGCCGGACCGCCAACGCATTTAATGTTGTGCTGTTCCCTCGGCTGTACTTCAGAGGCTGCACTGCACGGAGGACAAACTTGGCAGACAGAGGCTGTCAAAGTGCCGGCCCCGGCTAGGAGACGCGAGCTCGGGAGGGCGGCAGCGACGCAGTTCGGCCAGGACACGGCGCCATGCGGCTGCGGTTGACGTGGGAAGCCCCGGTGCTCGGTGTCACTGCCGAGTCAGACGCAGCAGCGGTGGCGGCGGTGGCAGCAGCGGCAACAGCAGCAGGGCACGCAGCGGCGACACCGAGACAGCCAGGAGAGCGAGACGCAACCGGAAAGTTCGCAGAGGGAAGAAGCCGCGGGTAGAAGATTCACAGCTGACTCCGGTGACACACAGGTGCTGGCCCAGGCATTGCAATCAATGATTCGGAGTCAACACTTAAGGGGCCGTCCATAAATGACGTCACGCACCTGGGGGGGGGGGGGGTTAGAAATTTGTGACGATATGTGACGAAGGGGGGAGGGGGGGTTTGATAAATGTGACGTCACATCAAAATGCGCAACTTTAAATAAATATAGACAACACGTTCTACTTAATTAAGTAGACTTTTTAATAAATGTTTTCTCCTACAACATCAGAGTGCAGCGCCACGTTAAATACGCACTACAATGACAATAGTTTAAAGCGATTTGAAGCATGTTTTATTTTTTTTTGGGGGGGGGGCAGAGCTTTGTGACGTCATATTTGAGGGGGGGGTCTGACTTTTTGTGACGTCGTGTGACGAAGAGGGGGGGGGGGTCAAAAATCGTCCAAAATAGCGTGACGTCATTTATGGACGCCCCTAAATACCTAAATAACCAGGGGGGTCGCTGGATTTAAACCGTGAACCTCTGCAACAAGTGGCGAACACGCTACCGCTAGGCCATCGCTATGATTGATGAAACAATTATGAATGATAACGATCATAATGATCACTAGATATCAGATTTTATTTTAATTAAGACTTGTTGAATGATTGGCCGATCGTCAAAACATAATAACAGAGCGGTATCGAACATACAGTGAGGGAAAACAGTATTTGATCCCCTGCTGATTTGTACGTTTGCCCACTGACAAAGAAATGATCAGTCTATAATTTTAATGGTAGGTTTATTTGAACAGTGAGAGACAGAATAGCAACAAAAAAAATCCAGAAAAACGCATGTCAAAAATGTTATAAATTGACTTGCATTTTAATGAGGGAAATAAGTATTTGACCCCTCTGCAAAACATGACTTACAGTACAGAACGCATCCGAGAGGACATCTCAGAAGGAGTTGAAGCAACACAATGCCATCAAGTGCAAGTGGATGGATTAGTACATCGAGGATTGTGAGAGGTGGTGGCAGCTTAGGGGAGGGGGGTGGCTTCTACCAGCAGTGGATGGACCATGGCTGACGATGCCTGGCCAGGTGGCTTAGTGGGCCTGAGCCGCTTATCCCATCATGCCTCCAGGGTCGGTAAAGTAAGTACCACTTTGTGAGCAAGTCAACAGTGGTTGTACTCCATTGGAACCTCATTTGCCAGTAAAAAATATGATAATTGGCGTCATCTGGTCCAACACCATGTGAGACTAGGCTCTAATGAAAGCTGTCAACTTCAAGGACAGTGCATACATCATCAGAGTTGTGTTTTGTTTGCATTATAACTGCAGGTATTGTGGTCTATGCAAACATGACTCCTTGTCAAAAATGTGTCAGTTTTGTTGCCAGATAAAATGGTAAAAAAACAATTATCAGTGGTTGTACTATTACAGACCTACCCCTGCCATAGGATCGTGGAATTGCCTGCACTGTCTCCGGGATGTCAACAGGAGGTGCCCACGACCTCAATTCTCATTTGAGTCAGGAAATCACTTTGATGATGATGATGATGTTATTGGCTTGGTGGTGATGATGATGATGGAGACAATGATGGTGACAGTGATGCTGTTGTCCACTGATGTAGGTGCTTCCTGCTGCCGAACAGCACGGTGCAGTGCGACGTGAAGCTGTACCGCTCGCTCCGAGCCTGGAAGAGACACAAACTGCTCCTGGACGAACAGGTGCGACTCTCTCGCAGACGCCGATCGCAGTCAGCAGAGGGCAGCAGCACCAGATGGGGTTCAGGGTGGCCGCAGAGAAGTCACGTGATTTAGAGGAGGCTTGAGCTGATTTAGATATACCGTATGGGTAGGGAATGTAATACTTTCAATAACGTGTAATTGACATCTAAATTACACACCTCAACGTCATTTGATGATTTGCATATAAATTACTCGAGGCACGGTCAATTTGTATCGACGTGAAAATTTTCTAGTAATTTTTAATTCAAATCTTATTTACCCGTCTCTGCCAGAGCTGTGGCTCCCACTGCCTTTCACCAGTCCTGGCCTTGCCACCTCCTAAAAGGGGAAAGTCGCCCAACGAACCTCAAAACATTGCGTATATGGCGCTAGATAAGACCTTTCGTTCAAGGGCCACAGCGCTAATTGGTTGCACCTTAAGGTAGCACCGATTTACTTACTGTATACGGCTAAAGAGAGTGATGTTCATAGCCCCATTCGTTTCAAATGCTGGTCACCACAAGTGACCAATATTTGACACGTGAAGATATTGGAACCACGAGAGTTGTGATGCCACCTCGAGGGGTATTTTCAAGTGGAACATCTGGGTCAATGGGCTCACGTCGTCAAAACAGTCACTCGACAATTTACCAAGCATTACAGAAAATACACACGCGGTCCTCGCCATCGACACCACGAGCTTACAAACCCTTCCCTCCACCCCCCCCCCGCCTTGCCTCTTCTGTACGTATGTTGAACTTCTTTCGCACCGTACGTAGCCAACCGTGCTAACCGGAGGTGCGTTTTTTGAGAAGTCTGCTCCGCGCAAGTGAGTGAATTGCCCAGCAGAATGAGAGGCGCGCGAAACGTAATTCACCGTCTCTCGCTCCCCCCCCTCTCCTCCCCCCCCGTGGCAGATTGAGGAGCTTCACTCGCGAATGAAGATCCTGAGAAAGGTCAGAGGTCACCTGAAGAGTTCACGACCCACCGACTGCAACTGCAATGACAACAGGTAATGAAGAGCGATCGCAAACACGCGCACACGCGAATTTATCCAGGATAAATTCAGAGCATTTTAAGATGTTTGCCGACAATTCACGGGTTGTTTAAACCACGTGGGAGGAAACAGGAGCACCCGGAAAAAAACCCAGGCCTTGTGCGAGGGGGCAACACTCGATTCCCGTAAAGATGGTAACAGATGCCGATGAGTCTACGAGCTGTGCTGCCATCTGGAGAGCCAGGTTATGGAATCTCGATGCAGCAGCCGCATCAGCGATCAACCTCGCCATCTCTCACCGCAAAATAAAACTGCGATCAACCTTTGCTTTGGAATCGAATTGCCATACGCAAGAAGAGGAATGGGATGTGAGTGGAGGAGGGTAGGGGGTGTCTTGGGGAAGTATGGGTGGGGGGGGATAGTGCCCCGTGTGTTTTTAAAGTGCAGTGTTCTTCATTGCAAGGCCCGAGGGCCACTAGCGGCCCCTGGTGGCCTTTAGTGCGGCCCTTGACAACACACACCACGTGACAACACACACCACGTGATAACACCACACGTGACAGCACACGTGACAACACACACCACGTGACAGCACACCACACGTGAAAACACACGTGACAACACTCCCCGTCACCATCGTGCTGCTGTCAAACCCCGACGGTTTCGAATGTGTGGCGGCGCTCACACTGATGATGTCTTATCGGCGAAAGTGGCACCCCCCTTTGAACATTTTTAGTGAAGAACGCAGCGCTTGAGAGAGAGCCCGTGATGGAAACGCAAACTGTTTTGATTTGACATTGAACGGTTTTACATTAGGAGATACTGATCAGCAAATTATCCCTTAAAGGAGTGGGAAATACATATATGAGTGTGTGTACATTTTAGCTATTTGTATCAAAGAGAATTGCCAATAGTTTGTGTGATCCTAATTTTCCACGAATAGAAAACTGCTCATTAGTCAAAGCTGTTAATGTTTAAATTGTCTTAGAATTGCCCAGTTTTCTCAAGGCCTCTCCGACAGGGTAAAGTTCAACCTCCAGCCCCTCTCTCTTTCCATAAAAGATGGCCCTTTTCCAGAAACATCAGCCTGTTATATGACGTTCTGTTGTATGGCAGTGCTGTAATAATGACAACCGATATTTTTTGTTATAATTCAGCGTCGCTTATCCACTCGTCCGGACCTGCCGTGGTTGTTACGGTCAGCCCGCTGGACTTGCAATCCAGGGCTCTTCCATTTCTATTCGAACAACCGTCGTGATATTTAAAACAATGGTGCAAGTTTCTTAAATCCACACCGCCTCAAGTCGATACACGCCGCAGAGAATCCATCGGCAGGTGGCATGTGAGTGGGGTAAAGTGTGGGTATTCCCACATATTGCAAGACAGACTCAATTGAGCTCCCACCTAATGGAGGTCTCATCTTCCAGCAGTGTTATCCGCATGTCTATCTCGCAGTGGTCGCGTGGATTTGGTTGCGATAAATTCCCACGTGACGATAAGCCACTTCGTTTAGCTACCATTTGTGTCCAGGCCGCTTCTGGACAAGAGCTGTATAGCTCAGTGGGCCTTCATCATCACCATCACTATCCATGGGCAATTAACCCCGTAGGTGTCCACTGTGCATTTCATAATTTGTTTCCACTTTCCTCTGTCTTGTGCCAATATTTACATCTTTCTGGCTCAGTGGAGCCTTACCCCGTTTTTAAATTGCCGCGGTGTCGAATCAACAGCAGCCACGGCGGGAGCGGGCGAGACGGGGGGGGAGCGACACCGCCCAGCGCGTCTGGAGAGAGAACCACGGCCGACAGCGGCAGGAGAGGCCGCGCGAGGGACGGAGCCCGCGTCGTTCGCAAAGAGGCCCCCTGCGCCTCGCCGGGCCTCGTCTGCTTCACGCACGACGACGAGCACTGGCGCACGCCCCCCTTCTGGACTCGTGAGTGGCCAGCGGGAGAACGGGGCGCTTGCACGTGGTCCCCTCCAGCCAGTGGTGGGACCACCGGAGGGTCGATGGGAGTGGGGAGTGGGGGGGGCGGTGATCGCTTGTCCAACTATCCACCGTTGAGACCCTGGACATTGGTATTTCATTGATATTTGCCAGATGAAATACGTTTAATGTTGAAAAAAAATATTATTATGAATGTAGGGCCCTGTTTAAAAAAAAGCCTGATATGTTGCGATGGCCGTACTCCCACCCTTGGCAGTTGCGAGATTTGTGTAAATACTCTTAGTTCTTTCGGTAAAGTCACGTAGGTAAAATTTTTTATTGTTTTATTTTTATTAATTTTTATTTCATTTTTTATCTACGTGACTTTACCGAAAGAACTAATAGTATGAATCCTTGCAGTCACGAAAGCTTCAAATATAGAATTAGATCTGTGTAAACTTAGGGGGAGCGGGCAGCGTCTTCCTCATGCACCTCTGACCTGACGAAGACCTTTGGCCACCCTGTTGTGGTTGTTGTTAGATTTATTTGCATTCACCAATTTTATTCAAAATCGAGTTACATCATGTAATTAGTGATACGCCTCTTCCACTGGCATGTTTCAGCAGAGCCAGCACGTGATCCTCACGGTACGGGTGGTTTTCCACTGGCTGTTTGCCAAGCCATTGGAGGTGCGCGTGCCTAGAGGTGTTGCAACCTTTTCCACTGCAGACCAAAAACTCAGACATATTTCTCACTCGGCACTCGGCCTATTTATCAATGACTGTGCAGTATGTACTGTCATGAAGTTCAACAGATATCCACTAGCGGAGCTAGTAGGGGGGGAGTGGTACGTGCCCCCCCAATGATCCGATCGAAATCCCTAATTTCGATCGGATCATTGGGGTTTATTAGTAATACATCGGCATTTTGCGACCACCACTGCCACTGTGTAGCATATTATTACTTGCCAAGGACTCTATGAGATGATAGGACAATAGTCTGAGTCCATAATTGGCAATAAGTAACGGCAAAGCAGTTATAAGTGACTCACAGAATTGTGCGCAGTTGCGTAAACAGTCCACGACTTCCCTGAAGGCATTCACCTTCAGCGAGCGCGACGCCGATCACACAGCGCGGTTCGAATTCGACCCTCGATCGATGGCTGCGCCATCGCCGCACACACGTCGAATAAAAAGCAACTGACAAGTCCTGGGGGGTGGGAGCGGTGGAACTGCGTGGGGAGGAGCTGGTCACCCCATGATGCCCTTATAAAACTCAACGTTTAACCTACTCACGCCGGCTTGTGCCCGCCCTCACAGTCGGGCATATTTGCGGAATACACCACGCCGCCGTTGACCCTGGCCATTGACCGAGCAACCCAACGTTCCTACCAGCTCCCTCCGCAGGAATGTGTTTACTACTCCCCTCACTCCGCGGCAAATGCCCTCCCGTGGCGGCGGTCGTTGTTGCCGCTGCTGTCGTGAAATCGGCTCGACGTTTGGGCCGCGCACCTCGGCGGTCGTGTGCTTCAGCGCCGCTCTCCGTGTCTCCGACAGGAGGCGCGTTCTGTGCGTGCACGAGCTCGCTCAACAACACGTACCGGTGCGTGCGCACGCTCAACAGCAGCCACAACTCGCTCTTCTGCGAGTTCGCCACCGGCTTCGTCGAGTACTTCGACCTCAACGCCGACCCCTACCAGGTGACGATATGCCTTGCGTGCAGGTACGCAAAGACGAAGTATCTCACCGCACGGTTGGCTATGATCGGTTCGAAAGAAGTTCTACTTGCATACAAATTCGGCTGGGCGTGGTGCTGACCACATTGACCCCCTTTGCGTTTCGTGCTGGCCTTCATTCATGTTTAGTGACCGCACTTTCTCCAACAGCATGTGTAGGCTACACGAGGGATATTTGTATATATTTTAGTGTGTGTGTGTGTGCGCCTGTGTGCGTGCGCGTGCATGTGTGTGCGTGCATGTGTGTGCATGCGTGTGTGTGCGTGTGTTTGTGTGCGTTTGTGTGCGTGTAAGCGCATGTGTGTGCGTGTGTGCGTGTAAGCGCATGTGCACGTGCGTGCGTGCGCATGTGTGTATGCGTACGTGTGTGCGCGTGCGTGCGTTTTTTGCTCGTGCGTGCGTGCGTGCGCGTGCATGTGTGTATGCGGGCGTGTGTGTGTGTGCGTGTGTGCACGCACCGCCTCCGTTTCCACGCAGATGCAGAACGCGGTGCACACGCTGGAGCGCAGCGCCCTGGGCGCCCTCCACGCTCAGCTCGCTGGGCTCCGCGCCTGCCGGGGACTCGGGCAGTGCGAGCCGCCCCCCAGCAACACGCACACAGGTAGTGGTCATCACACTCCTACTCCTCACACTCCTCACCCTGCAGCAGCACACACGCACATTCTAGATTTGAAACTTTCGTGACTGCAAGGATTCATATTCTTAGGTTTTTTCGGTAAAGTCACGTAGGTAAAAAATTTGAATTAATAAAAGTAAAATAAAATTAAAAAAATAAAATCAAAATCACGACGTTTCGGAGGCAACACGGAAGCTTGTGTTGCATTCGAAACGTCGTGATTTTTTTTTTATTATTTTTTTTATTTTATTTTACTTTTATTAATTTTAATTTTAATTTTTTACCTACGTGACTTTACTGAAAAAAACCTAAGAATATAGCACACACACACAGGTAGTGGTCATCCCGCACAGCGCCCCTCCTCCTCCTCCTCACACTCCTCACACTCCTCACCCTGCAGCAGCATCGCACACTCATCCACTTGCCTCACTCACTCAAAGTCCATCTTATACTGATCCACCTACCCCACTAACTTTACATCCATCATCTTATACTGATCCACCTACCCCACTCACTTTACATCCATCATCTTATACTGATCCACCTACCCCACTCACTCAAAGTCCATCATCTTATACTGATCCACCTACCCCACTCACTTTACTCCATAATCTTACACTGATCCACCTACCCCACTCACTCAATGTCCATTATCACATGCTGATCTACCTAGCCTCTTGAATAAATGAAATTCCCAACATCTCCCCGTTCAATGTCAACCAACTCCTACTGATCCTCCGGCCTCATGCACTCAGTGTCCACCACCTTCCACCGAACAACCTTCCCCACCCACCCATAATTCTCACACTGGCCCACACACTCTCGAAGCATCGGCCCACTCGGTGCGATTCGCGGGTAGCCAACATCGCGGATAGCAAGTCCGTGAACAACGAGGGAATACTGGAGGCCATCTGTGCATCATCGCTCGAGTGAGAAAAATATATCTTCTTGGTTCTTTCGGTAAAGTAACGTAGAATGGAAATAATGAAATAATAAAATAAAACAATAAAATAATTCTCACGACGTTTCGGCCACAATCGGAGTAACACGGGCAACATTAACCCCCCCCCCCCACCCCCTATTGATGTACACGTCATTTTGTGCCACACAGGGGACACCTGTCATCAGGGGGTCCCCTAGGCTAAAATAGCGAATACTGTATATATATACACACCTAGGCATTGTAACGATTGAGATGAGATTGTGTTGGAAAGCGTGTTGAGATGTTGGGGGAAATGCGGTGCCCCAATCTCGTTATTCCTCATCCGGCGTCCTTCCCCGACCGAGAGAATTTCAAAACTCCTGGCCGCAACGAAAATGTTGTCTCGCCCGCCGCTGCGCACGTCGCCACTGTTCCGCTATAAATCACTGAGCGCCCCGTGGGACCTAATTACACGTCCACGCATCCCCTCCCGGAGACGGGCAACATTTGCAGACCCTGCCGCCGCAAACACCGCCTTCATTGCCGAATCCGAGCTTTTGTTTTTGGAGGAATAAAAGCTGCGTTTGTCATTTTTTATTCCCTGAAGATGTTACCCTATGTTGTTGTTGTTGTTGCAGGATTGAAAGAGGACAACGATTCGAAAGAGCAAAGGTAAGGGCGGTCCTTCTGTCTCATCGTAAGTAAAATATTTGCACTCCGTGCCAAGCCTGGTGCCAGCTGCCACGGTGTAACGCTCCGCACGCTGGAACTGCGATCCAGAGAGCGCCGGTGCGATTCCGTCTCCCGGCGCGGCATCTTCCGATGACTTTCTCAGCGTAATTCCTGAGTTGGTTATTTCATTCAGAAATATGAGAAAATACGATATTTTACACACACACGCTCGGACGTCATTATTTCAGTTGGTAAGGCCCCGTTGAGCATTCGGGCGACCACGGCCACAAGACAATCGGCAGTGGTGGCAGTTACAGGACATTGCGGGAATCTATAGTTACATAGAGATCCATAGAGTTACATGGAAATCCATAGAGTTACATGGAGATCGATAGAGTCACATGGAAATCCATAGAGTTACATGGAGATCCATAGAGTTACAGAGAGATCCATAGAGTTACATAGAGATCCATAGAGTAACATAGAGATCCATAGAGTTACATGGAGATCGATAGAGTCACATGGAAATCCATAGAGTTACATGGAGATCGATAGAGTTACAGAGAGATCCATAGAGTTACATAGAGATCCATAGAGTAACATAGAGATCCATAGAGTTACATGGATATCGATAGAGTTACAAAGAGATCCATAGAGTTACATGGAGATCGATATAGTTACATAGGGTCCATAGAGTTACATGGAGATCGATAGAGTTACAAAGAGATCCATAGAGTTACATGGAGATCGATATAGTTACATAGGGTCCATAGAGTTACATGGAGATCGATAGAGTTGCATAGGGTCCATAGAGTTACATGGAAATCCATAGAGTTACATAGAGATCCATAGAGTTACATGGAGTTCAAATAGAGTTACGTAGCAATTCATAAAGTTCCATAGAGATTCATAGACCACAGCCCAAACCGTTGGTAGTAGTGGCGGCAGTTAGAGAACATTACAGGGTGGTTATGTGCAAACTTACAACAGCAAAAAATAACAAACTATTGACACAACATCCACGCCAGAACTTAATGCAAACAGGGTAAACAATATATGAAAAATAAGAATAGGTGTTACCCTTTCTGGCAAAAAAAAACAGGTGGTAAGATGTTCAAACACCAAATAGAAAACTTTTTCAAGGCATCAAGTTTCCATGAACCACACGTACTTGCGATGAACATGCAATCAAACATGCTCTGATAACACTGGTCAAAAAAAGAAATTCTGGCCTGGACTTTTGCAGCTGTTTTGGACTAATTTCAGGGTGCTGATTCCAAATCTGATCTCAGATTTGCTCTATCACATCTCATTTTTATGCTATCGGCATACCCCATTTTCATTGATTTTACCCGAAATTAACTCTGTCACTTATGATTGCAAGTTGTTGCGAGTCAGTGACTGCTTTAGTGTTAAAATATGGTGCTGTATTTTTAGGATAGTGTGTTTATAATATCATTTTATGTAGATATCCACATTTATTTAATATTTTTCTTCTGCAGTTTTTATTGAAAATGCAATATTTGATATCTCAAGAACCTGATGTGATAGACAAAAACTGATGCTAGATTTGGAATCAGCACCCCAAAATTACCTTAAAACCGTTGGAATACCTTATGCCAGAAAAAGTGTGTTGACCAGTGTAATATATGGGCATTGTCTTTGAAGTTGATTGCCCTACACCAGAGACAGCAGCCTTCTTTATGGCCTAGTCTCACCAGTGCCAGGCCAGAGAACGCGAAAAGGCGGACAGTACAAGGACAAGGCACTATCAGAGCATTTATAGCTCGCAATATGCACTCTTATCCATTCCGGTAATATAACAGAGAAAAAACATTTTTTACAAACGTAATTAACAATTTAACAGGGGGCTTTTAGGGGAGCCACAGTGATTTAGTATAACTTTGTGCGTGAGGCAGGGTGGATCGTTGACACAGCAGTTATCGCCCTACGCCGTTAACCCCAGCGGCCCGAGTTGGAATCCCGGCCACGGCTAGCATCAGTGAAGAGTGTTACGAGAAGCGGTCCTGCCCTCCTCCCCATCACCAATCACCAACCCGCAGCTGGCCACGACGGGCGGTGAAGTACGGTGAAGAAAACCTCCGCGCCCGACGTAGAGTCGAGGGGGAGGCCTTCAACCATTTGTGGATTGAGAATGGCTGGAATTCATCACGTCGTTTTGTCGACTTTTTTTGTGTGTGTCAGGTGACCAGTGACACTTTGGCAGCATTCGTCTCCCATTCAATCTCTGTCACTGCTACCACTATTCCAGCCCCCCCCCCACCCCCCCACACACTGATCAAATCAGTCGCCACCATCCAAACGAGCAGTGGCGCAGCGGTAGGTAGCGGCAGTGGCAGCAGCAGTAGACGCTTTATTGGCCTTTGCCATTCGCAGAGCTCACCTCAGGCACAATATGAACGCACGAGCAAACTCATGAAAACAAGAAAAACACGAGTAATGACGTCCATTAGAGTGTCTATGCAAAATAGGCCCAGTGGTGAGCGATTATAACCCAGTGAATGTTACATTTCTTGATGAGGGACCCTTCAGTTGTGATCGCAGTGTGTGGTCGGAAGGACAAACGAACGACCTCTGGGCCTGAGGGCCATTGCAACTGCGCATTTGGTATTCTGTATAATTGTTTGCTGGAGAAGAGTGGCTTTTATGGAGCCACTCGCCGAGTCAGCGGGTGTCTCGTGAACCCTTGGGATTGACGTTCGGTGGTGACGCCATGGCACCGAAATTGCCCCTGCAGGCATCGAGTAGCAAGCTGTAGATGTGTCCCGCACCGCCATCCCCCAGTCAAACTTCGCTCAGCTGGGCGGTCCCTCCTTCTCTTCTGCTGCTTCCACGGTCGGGAACTCCCTTCGCCCGGCTATGTGGGCGGCAGTGTTGTGGCGCGGTGGTAGCACTCATTTATTTAGAAGTGCTCGTTTGTGTTTAGCTTGTTGTGCCCTCCACCCGCACTGCCGGTTAGCACGTTTGGCTAAGTATCGTGGAAAAAGAAGTTCTACGTACGTTACGTACGTGGAACACTCGTGCCTCGCAGCGAGAGGAGTCTGGAGATCGACTTTCTGTGTGGTGGTTTTATCCTGCCCCTGTTGTTCTGCATGGGTTTCCTCCGGGCTATGTGGTTTCCTCCCATAGCTTAAAAAACGCAGACATTGTGACGAATGTCAGTAGAACATCCAAATGCCGATATATTATCAACAAACTAAACAATTTTTTTTGTTATTTTACCAGGCAAGGCCCACTGAGCTATGTAGCTCTTTTCAGAAGCGACCTGCCCACAAATGATAGCTCTGCGAAGTGGCTTATCACGTGGATATGTGTATAGCAGCCAAATACTCTAAATTACTGAGTGCAAATTACTAAATTGGGATTACACCCGGCAGTGTCACTCCCTACTGCGGGGAAGAAAAACAACTTGCCAGGACCTTCCTGAAAAGAGTCTTGAGACTCGGTGAAGCTTTTCTGAGTAAACAAATAATGTACCAATAATAATAATTGTCCTAAGCTCTTCACCGTCTGTCTCTTTCCCTCTAAAAATGATTGTAAAAGTTGTGGATTTGCTCTCAAACACACCGGTGTGCTTCGCTAGTAACTAATCGGCATGTTCTCTTTACGTGACAAACCTTACTAATTGGCTATGCCGGGTGGTGGCGGGTTTAACAACACTTTCATATTTATGCAATCTAACCCAAAAAAAAACTAATTTACGGGTAAAAATGAATTTGTCTCCTTTCTCCAGAACGCCCGTGTCCGCCAATTGTTCTGCAACGGCGTCTCGACATTGCAGCCTCACCTTTAGGACGCTCCTCACGAATCCCAAATTGCACTCTCTAATTGTCTTTTCTGCCCTCCTCATCCTTGGCATCCGCGTGCGTTATTAACAAACCACGACGCGCTCACGAGGTGCGCGCCGTGGACGGGCAAAGCTCAGCCCCCGGTGTTGGTGTGACAGCCGAAATGATGACAATTGGGACCCTTCACGCCGTCCCCGGTTCTAAGAGACAAATTAAAATAGCAAGCGCAGGGAGGAACAAATTTGTAGATGCCGTGTAAGATTAATGCCGTCAATAATTATCACGAGGGCGGTGGCTGGTGAGTGTTGCAGCTCCAGGAAGAGATTAAGCAAGCACCCCCTCCCCTCCCCCCGAATGTTAGAGCATGAGTACAAACTCTGGCAAAGGGTCGACGGGAATGACAGTAACGATAATTGCAACAATAGTGCCACTGTGTTAAGTTGAATAGTGGCACTTTATCCAGAAAAGCCGCATTGAGTCGGAGACTTTTTTTCAGTAGCATCCTGAAATTGGGATGTTTGGCCAATTACACGAATGAGTGTTTAGCTTGCGAGAGAGAAAACCAGAGAAAACGGATGCGTTACAAGGGGCAACACCCAAAGCTTCCACACAGAAAGATTTAATAATCTATTGCTGTACCACGGTGCCCTGATCATCAACACACCGAGATTACGGCACCCACAGTTTTCTGGTGCCCGGCCCATCATATACTCACCTACCTACTCGCTCAATCACTCACTTTCACCTGCTCGCTCACTAACCCACTCACTCACCCACTCGCTCACTCACTTACCCACTCACTCACTGGCCCACTCACTCACCCGCTCGCTCACTCACTAACCCACTCACTCACTGGCCCACTCACTCACTAACCCGCTCGCTCACTTACTAACCAATTCACACACTCCCCTGCTCACTTACTCACCAACCCACTTGCTTACTCACGCACCCACTCACTCACCCGCTTGCTCACTCACTAACCCACTCACTCACTGGCCAACTCACTCACCCACTCGCTCACTCACTAACCCATTCACTCACTAACCCGCTCGCTCGCTCACTTACTAACCAATTCACTCACGCACCTGCTTACTTACTCACCCACCCACTTGCTCACTCACTCACCCGCCCGCTCGCTCACTCGCTTACTAACTCGTTTGCTCACCTGCTCGCTCACTCACCCACTTGCTCGCCAACTTACTCAATCACCCCCTCAATCACTCGCCTACCTGCGATATCCGGCTCATGTGGCTGTCACCAATGGTTTTCGTGGTTTGATACATTTAACGTACTTGTTTCCTTCCGTTATGTCCTTCTAAGTAAGAACCCACTAAGCTGCGAACACTGTTCTTCATTGTCACTGTCGCAGGCTGTGGGAGCAGAGGACATGGAGGAGGTTCTTGAGACACCCAAGCCCGAACCTGCTGTAAGTGACTCATGCTGCTACCCTTGTGCATTTTTTTTTGCCATTCTCACCCAACACCCTGGAAGGTGGTGTCTGCACACGTGGCCTCTGGTCCAGCGGTGCGGAAGCGAGGGTTGGCAGATCGCACAAAATCGTGTGAAGGAGGTGACATGCCCTGGCTTGCCAAGAGGGGGCAGCATGGCAACGTGTGGACTAATCTCCATCTGTTACATCTGTGTGCGTGTTTTTTTTGTAGTGTTAGCCGCTCACATGTGTGGGTTTTTTCCGGGTGCTCCGGTTTTTTTTCCTACTTATATGAATGCGCATTAACTCGCCGAAGACATCTTGATCGAAACGCAGCTGCCTGTGATGTGAATTGTGCAGCGTTGTGGGATTCAGTCGGCACGGATGACGCTGCTGTTTAAATACACATTATTACAATAGAGAAAGAGAGGCAACTCCACGCTGCTTACAAGCAGAGTGGGTGGATACGTGCTCCTCCTACTGCGTTAGGAAGCCACTGGAGACGTGCACTTTTAAATCTAAATGTAGAACTCATTTCTTGAGAACTGCTATTTGTGTTTAGTTCATTGTCCTTCCCCCGCACCTCCGATGAGCACGGTTGGCTACGTACGGTGCGAAAGAAGTTCAACGCACATACTCTGCCAAGCTGGCAGTTAATGTGCAGGAGCACCTTGTACTGGAGCGAAACTGCTTTTGTTAACTTTAATTTATCTTCTTGGTTCTTTCGGTAAAGTCACTTAGAAGGGAAGTAATAAAATAACAAAAATAAAACATAATAAAATAATTCTCACGACGTTTCGGCCACAACGCAAGCAGCCGTCCTCAGGTGAACCGTCATTGTTTAATTTAGTCGTTTGCCCAATTATGGTTCAATTGTCCTCTCGCCGCCCTGTGATGAGACGGTGTGTGTCCATTCACAACTCCCGCAGGGCACTGTGAAAGCAAGGTACCACAAAACTATTTTGGAGATCACTTTTAATTAACCCTTTTATTCGTGCCAAGAGGTCTTGCCGCTTTTGATCTACCCAATGAGAAATGTACTCGCAGAGTACTCAATTGGGGATTACACAGCAGCGATCATCGCCCATCCCACTGGCAGACTAATGCCCCAGGTGACTTTTGCGAATGCGACCCTGTCCGGGTCTTCACTTTTGAAACTTCACCGCATGTGCCACTGCAGTGAAATGTTCTTCGCTGGCCACCCACCCGCTCGTGTGCCGTGCCAGCCTTCAGAGAGGTGCTCGCTAACAGCACTTGCCCCAACAGTCTGGTCTGGCTATAGCGGGTGGGGGGGATCTTTGTCTCTGCAGAGACCGACTGTGGAAGGGATGGCAGCAGTCGCATCCAGCGCCCAAGATCGAGGACCTCGGCCTGCCAACAGCGGGGCGAGGAACAACACGTACCGCCTGACACGTGAAGCAGGAGGAGGAGTTAGAGCGGCGTGTGTTTGTTGCGCGTGTGATGCATTCGGAGGGCGGTTTGTAGCGTGCTGGTGGATGAGAGATATGAGCAGCACGAGTGTGTAGTCGCCAGTGCAGCAGCAACAGCAGCAGCAGCAGCTCTGTCAGATCATCATCATCATCATCGCCGTTATTAACAGGTCCATAATTCATCATTATTATCGACAGCAGTTCTGTAATAATTGTCATCGCGATCAACGGCAGATTCAGAATCACTTGCACCGTCATTGTCATCATCAGCAGCACCTCTTTCGTTATCTTTAATAGCAACAGCACAATTAAAATAATCATCGATTTGTCTCCACTATTATCTTTAACAGCAGCAGCTCCGTAATAATCATCTACAGACCATCATCAGCAACATCAACAGCAGGCCCATCTTCATCATCTGTAATATAAAATAATCATCAAAGGCAGTGGATGATGAAGTTGGAACTACTGCGGACGTTAATGACGATGCACTGCTGATGTTAATGATATGCTACTGATGTTAATGATGATTATGTACTGATCATATTAATGATTACGTACTGATATTAATGACAACGATGCACTACTGATGTGAATGATTAGTTGCTGATAATGACGAGTACGTACTGATGTTAATGATGTACTGCTGATGGGAATGATGATGATGCTATTTTAAAGACGATTATGAAGGAGCAGCCCCATCTTTCTCATCCGTGATATCATCAGCAGCAGTGGCGGCAGCAGCAGCAGCAGCCGGCTGACGAAGCTTCGTGTACGTCTTCATCAATCGACCGTTGTTACGCTGGGCTCGAAAGGGAAGTCGCGGCCGCGTTGTTGAGCGAGCAGCCCGCTCGATCTGCGAGCGGCTGTTGCAACGCGACGTTGAGCAACGATCCACCCACACGAGGCGGCGGGTGGCAGCAGCGGGCTACGCGCGTTCCTAAGCCCACAGGGCAGCCACGCGCGTGCCCCTTCCCGCCCGGGCGGTAAGCCTCGCCCGGGCAGGACCCCACAGAGCAACGCGTTAAGAGGCAAAGCGGGAAAAAAATTAGCGTCCGCCGAACCGGAATGGAGCCACTTTTGGCTGCCGTAGAGTGGAGCAAAAACCGAGAAATGAAGCAGCGATGCTGATAATAATGCTGCTGCTGCTGATGAGACTGGCTGCAGCTGGTGAAGGGCAACATTGGCACACGTGCAAACCGGTTATTCTTTTAAATGATAAATCCCTTGTATGGAACACGGCGCGTGGCATGCCAGCGACGTGGCGTGGTTGGCAAGGGGTGTGCGTGGATCATCCTCCATGCACCTGGGGGCCCACTGGTACAATTGTACCGGCTTGCACACTCGAAAACTAGGCCACCGTGGCTTGCAATGATTCTTATAATCCAATAGTTGCTATTACTTATTCACACAGGAAAGCCACACCGAGTCGAAAGACTGGTTTCATCGCTGCGTTGGGGACGTTTGGCGAACGTCAATGGCGTTGTGTGCGTTTGGCTTTTGGTGGAAAGCAGAGAACCCGGACCAAAAACTCGCGGAGAGCAGGGTGGAGACCATACAAACTCCACGCAGAAGGGTGTTCGGGTCAGGTTCGAACCCTGGTCCTTCATGTTGTGAGGTTACAAGTGTTACCACTGCTTCACCCTGCTAATCATAATGTCCATGTCTGCGCGCTGAGCCAGTTGCAAATGAGATCTTCGGTATGAATACAGGCAGCCGCATTTAAGAGATCATTTTTTTTTTATTTATCGGGAGTTTTGACTGAATCTGAATGCTCTTTTTCAAGAGGATACTGCACCGGGACATTTGGACAATGCTTTCGTGAACTAAACAGTTAAATAAATAATGTTATTTAATTACCCAGGAAAGCCTGAGTCTCAGACTACAGTATTTCCCATGAAGGTCCTGCATTTGGAATGTTTGGCCGATTCCCCCACAGTGATTCGCATATCGGAGGAAACTGGAGTGTCTCGGAGAAAGACCTCTGCACGCGACGGAATAGCGCTCACATCGTCACAGAGACTCAAGAAGCCACCGCTTGCATTGCCATCTTCTAGACACCCCATAGCCCTCGTCGACAATATCTGGGATTCCCAATTTTTTCGGCACTGCCTCCTACAGCAAAAAGCCTCGTCGTGATCTACCAACCCTGCCTCTGCGTCGCCGAATTGCAAGGGGGCGTGCATCGTAGCAACGGCCAGCTCCGCTCATTTCAAATGTTATTTTTTCGATTTTAAGATTTCGTGACTGCAGGGATTCATATTCTTGGTTCTTTCGGTAAAGTCACGTAGAATGGAAATAATAAAATAATAAAAAATAAAACATAATAAAATAATTCTCACGACGTTTCGGCCACAACGCAAGCAGCCGTCCTCAGGTGATGAACAGGTCTGTCGAAACGTCGTGAGAATGATTTTATTATGTTTTCTTTTTTTTCTTTTTTTATTTCCATTCTACGTGACTTTACCGAAAGAACCAAGAAGGGTTATTTTTTTAAATTTACCTAACCACAAATCGCCCGCTTTCACGGGCAGGTTTCCCATCGCATCTCGCGCCGACCCCGATCCCGCGCTGCCATCGCACATCGGCCGTTCTGTGCACGCGCCGTCCCTGTGAAGCTTGTGAAGGTCACGCGTCGCGCCCCCAGCTCGCTGCCATGCACTACAACCTGCATTACAGTGACGGCTATATTGAGCCGTGCTCTTGGGGGGGGGGGGTGGGGGCACATCTGTACTGCCGCTATGAAGAAGAGGCGGCCAGGGAGCGCACGCAGCGTGCACGCACACGCGCACACACGCGCGCACACGACAAAGATCCCCCATATAGCCTCAACAGACTGTAGGGGCAAGTGCTGTTAGTGAGCACCTATGAAGGCCGCAACGGTACACGAGGGGGTGGGTGGCCAACACCGCGCCCGACCGCCTTTGTCTCCCTAGTGGTGATGTTTACACACCGCACCAGGTACTCATTTGAGGCTGAGTCGACCTAGGAGAGGCCCAGGACCGGTTCAGATAATCGTCACTGGTGTTGGCCGTGAGCGGGAATCGAACGCGGGTCGCAGGGTTCATAGCGCAGCGCGCTAACCGCTACACTACCGCTCCCCACACACGTGTGTGTGTGAGTGTGCGTGTGTGTGCGCGCCTGTCCGTTTCCTCGCGCGCGCCCGTACCTGCTCGAGCGCGCGCGCGTGAGTTTTTCGTCCACGGGGAGCGCTGATAACGCTGCGGTTTGCGCATCGCACTACGAGGCCGACGACCCGAGTTCGATTCCCAACCAGGGCGAGCTTCGGTGGCAAGCGCTTTCGGAATCTGGCCTGGGTCGCTCGCCCCGGGTTCACTCGGCCTCGTATGATTACCTCGTACTCAATGACGCATCTCGTGCACCGTGCAAACCTTAACAGGTGCTCGCTAACATCACATTCCCACAAATGTCTGTTACGGCTCGCAGGGGGATTCTTTGTCTTGGACTGCTAGTGGAGTGCTTAATGTGTTGCGCTGCGAACCCGGGCCACCCGAGTTCGATTCCAGCTCACGGCCACCACCTGTCATATTTATCTGAACCGGCCTCTCCAAGGTCGACTCAGCCTCAAACGAGTACCTTGTACGATGTGTAAACATCGCCACTTGGCAAACAAAGGCGACCGGGCGTGGTGTTGGCCACCCACCCCCTCGTGTTCCGTGTCCGTCTTTATAGATGCTCGCTAACAGCACTTGCCCCAAACGTCTGTTAAGGCTATCCAGGGGATCTTTGTCTTTGGGGGCTGGAGGGACTTAGACCTCCCTCTCCCCCCCCCCCTGTTAAATTGTACTCATGTAAGGCTCAATGGGTCTAGGGGGCCACAGAATGGGTTCCAATGGCGTGTGCCGCTGACGATACGCGCGCGATGGATTTGACGTTGTGTTGCTGCCTATCTCAAACGCTTCAACTATCAGAATCTTTACTTAGACTGCAGGAGGAATCCGATGAGCTATGAAGCTCTTTTCCACAGACGTACATTACGGTTACGATGATGACGTCACTTGGCCCCCCCAACCCCAAATTGAATAAGGGAGAGAAACTGCGATAACTGATGGTAGCATTCCATAGGACACTTTGCCCATTTGTATTGTATGTGCCTGCTTATCTACGTCACCATGTTTACGCATGAATTATGCAATATCATAACATGGGCAAATCCGTTGAGCCTGGATTAACGGGGCTCTCGAAATGGAAATGTCGTGTTGTTTTTTGTACGCTAAGCAGATGTGTTTCACTTTTCATTCTACTTACTGTTGGCGGCAAATCTGTAATCTGGTCTCTGTCTATCCAAGACGAGTTTCGGTGGTCCGTTGGTGCCTCTGCCATCACGCTGGCCACGTGCACGGTTGTCGTCCAGTTGCCGCTACGGGTAGAATATATGAATGGCGTGCGATCCCCACTCGCTCTCTCTTTCTAATCGCCTAATCCAAACAATTGAATGCTTTGCGACTCGCAGATGGCAGTGAGGTGGTGGTTGTCGCCGAGCTCTTCATTCTGGCGATTAACACATTCAGGTCACGCCCTTTCAAACAACAGCAAAATCATTTTTTTAGCGGATGTTTGGTGTATGGCTCATCCCTCGTACGACATTTGGTGCTCTGTCGTCATAAGCAGGGTGTTGGGACTAATGCGTTTTAATAAATCATTCATAGAACACATCATTCTGTCCACCCAGCAGAATAGAATGCGTTCGTAGAATTACTTAGTTTAAAAATGAGAAAAAAATGATGGCAACGTCGCTGATACAACAGGCATGAAGCACACAGACACGTGGGCATCGTAATGAATGTCTCCGAGTGCTGATTACAAACGTGTTCTTTACGCTATTGCCGGCTGATTGGCTACACGAGGATGCCGGCACAGTGGTGGAGCGGGGCTTGGTTGGCAGCGTGTTGGACTCGCAGTCGCGGGGGGTTCGACTCAATTTCCCGTCGTGACATTTGAAACAATTTGGGGCAAGTTTCCTAAATCCCCCCCGAACACCCCCCCCCCCCCCACCGCCGGCTCCGTCCACGCAGGGGTGTAACTGCCAATCAGTTGATCGGCAGGTCACGTGTGATGGGGTAAAACGTGGGTACCCGCACCTTTTTCGGAGCTTGGGTTTGTTGGCCAAAGTTCATCTCGAGGAGCCCGCTTGAGCTCCCTCTCGTCGAGAGGACTTTCCACCGGAATTGGCGTGGGCCAGCAGTGTCTTGGCTGCACCTTTACGCTTGTATCATACCCACTGGACGGCGATAGTTTAACATTCATTTTGATTTGTGATGTCCGGCCCTCTGTGAATCCACCGCCGAAGGGAGGACTTCCAATTTCGTTTCGGTCATCGGGGGAAGTCTGATCCGTACTTCATAACGTTGGTCAGAATGGGTTGGTGGAAGGGGTTAGGTGGTGGCCAGGAGCGGTTCGGATATTACGCGCTACTGTTGTTAGCCGTGGCAGGGAATCGAAGTTGGGGCGCTGGGTTCATAGTGCGCTGCAATAACCATTGCAAACCTCATTTAACCTAAAAAAAAGTTATTCCTGCTCAAATACGCATTGGTGCTCATCTCCTGTATACAGCGCAGAGTCAGTGGTGGAAATTCCACATTCATATGGCAGGGGTGAGTATATCCATAGGACATTCCTACAAAGTGGTATATATTTTATCGACCCTGGAGCGATGATGGGCTGATACAGCTCGCCGGTTTATGTAACACTTTAACATTAAACAACCAATCGACATATCTATATATAATGTAGCAATTGTGGGTCCACATTATTTTCACGTCCGATTTACGGCGCCGTTGTTGACCACCCAAATATTACACGCGGTGCACACGTGTGTGTGTGTGTCTTGAATATGAGTTACGTATAAATGAATGCCAGTGTACGGAAATGCATACACGTTGTTACTCGTGTTGTTCTTTAAACATGCAATACACAACGAATGTTAAGTTTGCTCGGTCAACAATGTTTATTTCAGAAAATGTTGCTCCTAATGCTGTTGACATTGCATGATCTGTTGTTGTTGTTTTGTTCCCATTAAGATCCCATTAAATGTATTCCATAAACATTAAAACACATTGCGTGCAGTTTCTCGTTCAATATCCACAACATATTGTGAGTCATAATGTCAAGGTTTCTGTTTCCCCCCCCCCCAAATAATTCAACGTGCCCTCTCCATTGCCACTGGCAGTGCTTATTCAATCAGCACGTGACTCTCGGTCCGCTTCCTGAGGCCGACATCACTTCTATCTATCCCATGGGTCATGGCAAATTGGTATCCCCATTTTGTGGTGGTAAAATCTTCGCCGTACCAAAGTCCTTGAAGAAAATATAGCTTGCTTTTTAGCCCCGGTGAGTTTTTTTTTTAAATACGCCAGGTGTGTGTCTCGCCTTCACGGAGACAACCGGTTTTGCATTTTTTAGCAAGTGTAGCAACGGTCTGCTCATGCCAATTTTCGGTCAATGAATATACCATGTTTCCGTTAAGCCTTACAAGTAGGGGCGGTTGAAAGTTATAAAGGCGCTCTATAAATATAAAGTTAGATAAGATATCTGGGCAACTATCCCACGCTGAATCCGGTCCCAAAATGATACACTTTTTTTCTTCATGGTAGCCCATTGGCGTTGGCGCAGGAGCACAACAAACAAAAAGCGTCAACGCATGTGTCAATATTGTATTAAAAGGGATAACATTTTTCCAATAATAACAGGCGACGTTTCGAGCGGAGAGATCAAACAGCACTCCCGTTCAAGGTTGCACACAAGAGGAGATATCGTATCGAACGCAACTTCAAGAGGTCTTGCATTAACATCTCTGACTCACGTGGCTTAAATGCACACCCCTGCGTAACCTTAGCCGCTCCGACGCTGCACAGAGGCTATTTCGCGTGCGTATCTGCTGACGGGCATCCGGAATAGATTGAATCCATGGGTCGTATTGGAAATTGAGCTGTATACGTATCTGACCATCGTGTTATCTACTTCCCTTCCCCCGTCGATGAGTTCTGTTTTCACCTAAGGCTACACGTGACTTCAGACCGATCATAACTCCAGTCTACTTGCCGTGGTGGAAATGTCTTAGTCGTCAAATAAAAGGCTGCTATGCCCCAAATTTTCGTCATCTCCGGTTTAACGCGGTTGGCTACCTACGGCGCCGAAAGCAGATCAACATACATACGTACAGATGGTCGTGACCGAGTGATTACAAATTCTAATGTTCTAGAGGGGACTGGAAAGCTGACATGAGTCATTTTACGCTGTGAACCCAAATGACATGTGCTCGATTGCCAGCTGAGGCCAACATCAGTGACGAGTGATTTCAGAACCCCTGCGGTGACCTACCCACACTGACCAGCGTGGTGAAGTATGATCAAGCAACCCTCATGATTGACACTGAATGGGAGGATCTTCAGCACCTCCGTTTGGCATGGTTGGCTATGTACGGCGTGAAAGAAGTTCAGCGTACGTACGTATAGCGATGGAATGAAAAAAAGACGTGAATTATTAGATTGGATTGTTAATGTATTATAGGCAATACGTTAACAGTATGAAGTATGTGTTAATGAGTACCTCTTACTATTTAATGGAAATTCACTTGCACCTCCCTGTTTATTTGGGGGGTGAGGGGGCGTGTGGGATACAATCTATCACTTGCCCTCCTCCCCCCGAGTCTGCCAAGAGGTTAGAAGGGTATGAAAAATAAGAATAGGTTTAACCCTTTTCTTATGAACATGCAAACAAACATGCTCTGATAATATACGTATTGTCTTTGAAATGTATTGGCCTACACCAGGTGAGAAGGGGTCAACAAGCCCCATTACCACCCTCCCATAAAGCTGTCGATGATCTACAACATCCATGACCACTGACTTCTACCAAGCAACGCAGTGGAGTGAGCCAGATTTGTGACACAATTGTACGCTTTGTGACACAAAGTGTTACACGTTGGCAGGACGCTAGATTAATATACAGTGAAGCGTCTCTGAGGTGGACACCGGGCAGACAGAATTGTGGGTATGAAAAAGTAACAAAAAATACTTCTGGGATGAACGCTGTTCGCGTGCCAATGCAGCTGCGAATCGAAGGGAAATGCTAGCTTCTGTACAGTAAACCTCTCAACGGCATGCATGGTTCAGCCAGAATTTGCAGAATTAAATTATTGAAAAAAAACGTCTGGGATGAACACTGTCCATGTGCTAATTAAGCTATGAGCGTACGGACGTGGCAAGCTGCAATCATCCACACCGGGCGACCAAGAGCCTGGGTCACCGCTTGCTTCCCGCCATCTTTCACTCACCTCTTTCTCTCGTATGGCAGTTTAGAATATTTGTCCTAAAACGGCGAGTGAAAGGCGTTCACTGAATCGAAACTTATTTTGTTACGCTTGCAAAGTTAAATACATTTCATTTCTTTGAAAAAATGCGTATACTTGGATATCTAATGAATCAAACCTGCAGAATTTTGGAGAAAATAATGTTAGTAAGGGCATCATTAGTGGATCAAGTGGGGGGCTGACACAATCGGGAAACTCGCTACCCCAGGTCGAATCGATCAAAATCAAGTTTTCCAAATAAATTGCTGTAAACATTTTTCTTTAAACAAATCCCTTTAACCTTCCACGTCCCGTGAACCACATGTGGTTCATGGCGACGGTGACTCGGATTGAATTGTCGTGATGCTTGAAGTGTTAATGGTAAATATTAAATGAAAATAAAACTATTTAGTTTGGCTGATTACGTTATTCGGTGGTAATTAAATGTACGCGTTAGATTTTAAGTGCTAGGTGTTACTTGTAAATGTGATTTAAGATTGGTAATTTTATCAATTATGCCTGACATTTGCCGTGCCCAGATGGTGACCCTCCTCCAATTAGTCTGGCTCAGAGGAAGCCAATGACAAATGATGGCGGCCATATTGTATTTCAATATGGCTGCCCTTACCCAATACACTAACTAAAAACTACACTTATATGAGTCACATAGGAGGCTGATTTATGTGGCTCTACCCACGTTTTTGTAGCCCAGGATTTAAATAGGACACTAATGCATCATAGAAACATACGTTCACCAGTAAGCAAGATGGCTGCAGTGAATTCCACCTACAGGGAGCACTGCTGAAACGCATAGAGAACTGCATACCAAGCAAGTTTTTGTTGTTGTTGCATTTGTTTAATCACGGTTGCTAAGAAATGGTTCAGAGGCCCAAAATGTCAAGCGATGAGCAGCAGGAAGAAGAAAGGAGGAGCGTCTGGTCGCCAAGGGCAGGAAGGGGAGGACAAGGAATGACACGGTGAAGATGTCGCAGCACAAGATGGGAATGAATAGTGGGAGGATCGTGCAGAAGTGAGGTGCACGGAGAAGCAGCGTCTGTTTTCACAGAAGGAGGGCGGGGAGACGGGAAGGATTCAGAATGGCGGTCGCCACACAAGTCACGTGATTTACCGGAGGCTTGAGCTGATTTAGATTCATAGATTTATCGGGATAGCTTGACAAGCGTAACGTGCGTTTCAATTTTATTACAGCGAACAATTTGCTTTATATTGCGACCTGTGTATGGCGCTAGAAATATGTGCCACTATTTGAGCCATATTGGCACAAGACAGAGAGGAAAGTGGAAACAAATGACGAAATGCGCAGTGGACACCTGACGGTCTTCTTGGTTCTTTCGGTAAAGTCACCTAGAAGGGAAATAATAAAATAATAAAAATAAAACATAATAAAATACAATTCTCACGACGTATCGGCCACAACGCAAGCATCCGTCCTCGGGTGAAGAACAGGGCTGTTGGAAAGACAGCGTCTGAAGCACTGTTCTTCACCTGAGGACGGCTGCTTGCGTTGTGGCCGAAAAGTTCGTGAGAATTGTATTTTATTATGTTCTATTTTTATTATTTTATTATTTCCCTTCTACGTGACTTTACCGAAAGAACCAAGAAGATGAATCCCTGCAGTCACGAAAGCTTGAAATCGACACCTAACGGGTTTATCTGCCCATGGGATCGTGATGATGTATGTTCAACTTCTTTCGCACCGTACGTAGCCAACCGTGCTAGTGCTAAGCGGAGGTGCCTGTACCTATCTTGCTGCAACCGTGTGCACGTGGCTCCACGCACGATCCATCTTAACTTGTGGGCGTTGTGCGCGCGCGTGCTACAGCGATTACAAATTGGCGTAATTGGACAGTTTATTCTGAATCAACCCGGGTCGTTTAATTATAGCACACGCAATCACGCAATCACTCGGCGGCCTGGCGAGATGCAGCAGTTCAGAAACGCTGCCCTCTCGTTTCCCCTGGCCCAGGAGCCATGCGGCCACATCCGTCCGACTCTAGGCGCGATGAAATATTATCTGGCGAGCACGTACTGTTAGCAACACAAGCGCCACATACGGTCGAGGGATGGACGCACCGAGCAAAAATCACGCGCTATTGATTTTGGCGTTGACGAGTATTAAGCGACTGTATTTGAGGCTGAGTTGACCTAGGGGAAACCCAAAACCAGAGGCGGAATATGCAGGGTGGTCCAGATGTCTCGTGACCTCCAGTGTTGTTGTAAACGTTCGTGCCCGACCCTTCTGGACTTCTGTGAAAAAGAGCTTGGTAGCTAATCGGATTCCTCCAGCATAAACACAGATTCTGATTAATTGACCCGGATAAACCTTGCTTTAAAAAGATTAAGTTTTAGAGAATTAAATGGGGGTCACAAGACATCTGGATCAGCCTGTACTTTTCAAGTATCGTATTCTTCGGATTACAAGACAAACTTACCCCCCCCCCGTCTTAGAATCCCTATAATAAACAGACACATTTCAATGTCTAATTCTAGATTTGAAGCTTTCGTGACTGCAAGGATTCATATTCTTAGGTTTTTTCGGTAAAGTCACGTAGGTAAAAAAATTAAAATTAATAAAAGTAAAATAAAATAAAAACCACGACGTTTCGGAGGCAACACAAGCTTCCACCTGAAGACGGAAGCTTGTGTTGCCTCCGAAACGTCGTGATTTTTATTTTATTTTACTTTTATTAATTTTAATTTTATTTTTTTACCTACGTGACTTTACCGAAAAAAACCTAAGAATATGAATACATTTCAATGTCACCGTCTACATTTTTTGAACCCACGCAAATATTTGGCCGGCTCGGTTGGAGGCATAAGCTCGCAAACCCTCGATGATGCCACCCTGCGCCAAAAATCATCAGCCCACACGTCTGAGCCACGTAAAGCGTCAGGGGCAATGCCGCGTGATAGCGAGCGCCTATTGAGTCCGACGCCGCGAAGCCGCTGCCATTGCCAGCAGCGACGACGACAAATCCACGTTCCCATTTCATTTCCCCAGAGGCGAACACCCACATGCAGGAAGCTCCTATTTTAGACCAAGACTCGGGCTGAGATTAGACAATTTACGACCAAATAGCAATTGCACCGTAGCCTCGGTGGGCGTGCGAAGCTAAACCATTGTCCCAAAGCGTCCTCCACCGTCCCACGTGCTCGGTGTGCTGTGAGATCGTACGTACAGTACACGTGCTCAGCACTTAACGTACATCAATTACAGGGAATTACCCAACCCCAGACACACTCACACACTCACACACCCTGGGGGCGGGGGGGGTGTGTGACCTGGTGTAAAGTGTTCAGTGACGTGCCGGGCTTGGTGGATGTTCTTGGAATAAGCCGACCGGTGTGTGTGCTGTGCTGTGTGTGTGTAGTGTTGTGTGTGTGTAGTGCTGTGTGTGTGTAGTGTGTGTGTGTAGTGCTGTGTGTGTGTGTTGCTCTGTGTGTGTGTAGTGTTGTGTGTGTGTGTAGTGCTGTGTGTGTGTAGTGCTGTGTGTGTAGTGCTGTGTGTGTGTGTGTAGTGCTGTGTGTGTGCAGTGTGTGTGTGTGTTGCTGTGTGTGTGTGTAGTGTTGTGTGTGTGTAGTGTCTGTGTGTGTAGTGCTGTGTGTGTGTAGTGCTGTGTGTGTAGTGCTGTGTGTGCAGTGTGTGTGTGTGTTGCTGTGTGTGTGTGTAGTGTTGTGTGTGTGTAGTGTGTGTGTGTAGTGTGTGTGTGTGTAGTGTGTGTGTGTAGTGTGTGTGTGTGTGTAGTGCTGTGTGTGTGCAGTGCTGTGTGTGTGTAGTGCTGTGTGTGTGTGTAGTGCTGTGTGTGTGTAGTGCTGTGTGTGTGTAGTGCTGTGTGTGTGTAGTGCTGTGTGTATAGTGCTGTGTGTGTAGTGCTGTTTGTGTGTGTAGTGTGTGTGTGTAGTGTGTGTGTAGTGCTGTGTGTGTGAGCAGTGTGTGTGTAGTGTGTGTTTGTAGTGCTGTGTGCGTGTAGTGCTGTGTGTGTGTAGTGCTGTGTGTAGTGCTGTGTGTGTAGTGCTGTGTGTGTAGTGCTGTGTGTGTGTAGTGCTGTGTGTGTGTGCAATGTGCTGTGGGTGTGTGTGTCGTCACAGTAGTGAGAGAGAGAGAGGGGGGAGAGCGCGGGTGGTGGCCAGGGAGAGGGAAGAGTCACACGCGCTCAGTTGTTCCTCTACAAGTCATGGGAACGCACGTGCTGGTAGCCGGGGTTTTAATATAGCTCTGCTAACACAGAGACAAAGATCCCCCGTATAGGCTTTATAGGCTTTTTCGGGGCAAGTGCTGTTAGCAAGCGCCTATGAAGGCCGGCACGACACACGAGCGGGTGGGTGGTGGTCAGCACCAAGCCCGGCCGCCTTTGTCTCCCTAGTGGCGATGTTTACAAAGCGCACGAGGTACTCATTTGAGGCTGAGTTGACCTAGGGAAGGTCCAGGACCGGTTCAGATTATCGCCACTGATGGTGTTGGTGACCGATAGCTGGGTTTGTAGCACACTACCGTTCTCTGCTCTGGTTAGAACAGGACACACACACACACACATGCCCTGTGCGAAGGCTTAACAGTCTTTTGGGGCAAGTGATTTTTCGCGACTTTATTTATACGAGCACAATACGCACGCACATATCGCTGCGCGCAGCCAACCAACAACAAGCCGCTGTCTGCACCGAGCCGAGGTGACAGGCACGACACGTAAAGCGAAAATAAGAATATACGCTACAGATTGTAATATTTTAAAATAGGCTGAGATGGGGGTGTTCTTTTTTTAAATTAGGATATTTTTAATCTCGCTAATGAAGACGTGCAGAGCGCCGTTCGTTTATTTTGTTTCCTGTTGTCGATGTACTCTTACAGCACTTGATTTAAAATGCTACCTATTCTGAGCGCAGTCAATTCGATTTGATCGTGAACGGCTTCAAATGACGGCGCCAACACTGAAGGATGTGACGACGACGACGGCGATGATGATGATGGTGGTGATGATTGTGATGATAATGGCTTGGACGACGCGAATTGCAGCACGATGCTTCGCTGCGTAACAGCCAAAGCCCGATCTGCACGAAACGAGCAAAGTCCTCGCGGATAACGGACGGACGGACGCCTGCTGTTGCTGCTGCTGCTTCCCCACCGTGAAAGTCACGTGCCGTCGTGCGCGGAACATCGGGACGGAGTGACCTCATCGGCCGTCTGGACGCAGCACAAGCGACACGTGGCGAGCGCGTTCTGGAGGAGGTGGCCCCCTTTGCGCTAGACGTCTCGGAGCTTGAGTGGAGTTGAGAGGAGCGCTGTTGGCGGAGGGCGTTGCGTTGAGACGGGAAGTGGCGGAGGAAGAGGTGGAGGAGGGAGGACGCGGCAAGATGCCCTGGCAGGGTGTTTGGAAGAAGCATGTGACCGAGAGTTCATAGGGCTTGAGGGTCGAGAGAGAGAGAGAGGGAGAGAGGCGGGAAGGTCTGGGCGGAGAATTGCTGCCGGAGTTGGACAGCGACTTTGAATGCTAGATTTGAGTGGAGAAATAAGTGGCGGAGCAATTGGACTGAGTGGAGTTTAAAGAGCTACGCGTCATCCCAGCATGCTAGAGCGTAAGGCTGAGGACGAATAGCGAAGGAACTAAAGTGACAGATTTGAAAAGGCGAAACAAGTTGATGCGGATTTGAGCGAGCCGAGAGACAACGGTGATCTATCGTAGTGGAGGGATAGAGACACAGGAGTTAGCACGAAGGGACCGACTCAATGAGAAAGTTGAGCCATCTCTACCAACAGCACTGGGCAGAATAACAACAGCAACAAGAACAACAAGAACAACAACTCTAAACACATCCCACAACGGAGACACTGACACGGGGGAGAGTTAGAGAGGGGGCTGGGGGTGGGGGGGCTGACGGAGAGATGTCCACTCACAAAGAATCGCCGCTGTCTCCACACTCCGCGGGCGTCGGAGTTGAACCCAGCGGCCTTTCGACGCGCAGCTGCCGGTGCAGACGTCGCTTCGAGGACTCGCGCTGCTTCTTGCTCTCGATGTGCAGCCTCACGTTCGTGCAGGCGCTCATGGTGTCGGGTCTCCTCAACGGGGTCATCACCACGGTGGAGAGGCGCTTCAAGTTGCGCAGCTCCGAGTCGGGCCTCGTGGTGAGCTGCTTCGATGTGGGCAGTCTCTCCGTCGTCGTCTTCGTGAGCTTCTTCGGCGGTCGAGGTCGCAGGCCGCGGTGGCTGGCCGCAGGCGGGCTGCTCGTGGCCCTGGGAGCTGCCATATTTGCGCTGCCCCATTTCTTGACCAAGGGTAGTTCCTCCTCGTCATCATCGTCGTCGTCGCCGTCGTCCACGAACTTGGGTGACCTCGCAGGAGACTCGGGGATGCAGACTCCGTTGGAGTTGTGCGTGCCGACGACATTGGCGGAGAGTCCCAACGATTCCTCGCTCGGGGTCACCAAGGGACAGCCAGGTATGGAGAAAAAAACATCTCGCTGTTGTTGTATCGTCGTCGTAAACAACAACAACAACAACAATGTGTCAAAGGCGCAGCCCCTGCAATGGCTCGCTCACGCCTCGGCCCGCGGAAGGGCCTCACGCTCGAGTGAGCTGTCGAGAGCCACTCTGCAGGGTCACGAGAGGACCTCTCGTGACCACACGTCGTCTTGGGAGAGGCGTGATGAGGTTTACCCAAAGCTTTGCTCACAATACCGATCGATTCACCGTGCTGTACTTATTTATATTGATACACACACACACGCACGTGTGTTTGTGAATTATTAGTATTATCAGCAGCAGCAGCAGTAGGAGTAGTCAATGATATTAGCAACAGCAACCCTGCAACCTTCTTCAAATGGGGTGGGAGGAGGGGGGGGGGAGATGTGGGAAATACACCGTCAATGTTAAACTTGTGAGCAACGATACGATCTGTTCCTGTCCGTCGTGCAATGCGGCTCGAGTTGTCGCCAGCTGTGAATGCGAGCCAGAGGCGGCTTGCTCGCCGCATTGTCCCGAGTATACGACGCGCTTTTGCCACGTGTGTTGCGAAGTGTAAAGTTGGAGGTGCGTCTAATTCGATCGGTGTGTGTGTGTGTGCGTGGGAGAGAGAGAGAGAGAGACCGGGTTTAAATTTGATTAACTTTATTGACACCGGGGCACAAGTCAGCAGTTGTAGCAAAGATGTCAGCTCCTTTATCAGCAGCTCCGTCACCATCATCGGTACCGCTGTGGTCACCAATCTCAAAACTCTCAAGACCACCCGCCCCCCCAATTCCATAATTTATCTCGTAGCGTTTTGAGATATCCACCAGCAGGCTACTCCTGAAACCAACCAATCATAGAGACGTGTCGGATCAACTCTCCACCGTACGAAGTCTGAGATTGATCAGATCCCACGACACGCGTTATGCTGGCTGAAGCACGGCTGACAGGTCCTCAGCGCTGTGCCGGCTCATTGCTATGAGCCCTGAGTCACCTGGAGGCCCTCCTCGTGATTGGCCAAAGTCACCGTTCAACAGCTACAGTCACACCACCTCTACATAATAATAGGCTCAGTCAACCATTCTACACAACAAATACTCATTTCCTGGCAGTGATTTCAGCCGCATCACCTCTACATAACAAAAACGCTCAGTCCCTTTTACACGCACCTTTACATCATCCGCACCTAGTTTACACAACAAAGGCTCATTCCTAACAGCGTGCTTCAGCCGCACCGAACCTCACAAAAATAATATTCAGGGCCTACCTTGGCTCCTCCCACCCTCAACCAGTATATATACAAATACTGTTTCTTGGAATTTCTCTCACTTGATACAGCTATCGTGCTGTGACGGTTCCACCTGAAGACGGAAGCTTGTGTTGCCTCCGAAACGTCGTGATTTTTATTTTACTTTTATTAATTTACATTTTTTACCTACGTGACTTTACCGACAAAACCTATGAATATGAATACAGTCATGAGCCTCCACACAATTTGTAAGCCTGCCCATTGTATTCGCAACGCACGTTCCTGATCAGGTTATATTTACCGAATTACACGTGATTAATTATTGTCGTCTAAAATGTAATTACGGATGCGTTTCGTGCGTGTGATGTTGGTTGAGCTTTTAATTACACATCAACACAGTCTAATAACGCACGTGCTGTGTGCAGAGGTGTGGTGCCAAGTTGCCATACTAGAGTTACACAGCACAACACATCCAAAAGCGCTGTTGCAAAGAATTCAAGCACCAAATATATTTGTTTTATTTAGTTTGTACTCATATTTTAATTATTATGTTCTGTTAGACAGGGTGGCCAAAAAGTCAGGACGCATAGGGTTGTTAGACTATATTTCTACTAGCAAATCACATAGGGTTATTCCATTTATTTTAACAAATGTTAAAACTCACCGCCATGGACATGAATACGTGCATGAATTCTCCTTTGAAATTTATTGAGATTTGTGTTGTTTTTAAAGGTGAAGGTGTAATCTTTGAACATTTAGCAATTTTGCTTTGTCTCAATTCATTTAGGCTTCTTGGTCGAGATTTTTAAACGACATTTGAGGTGAGCCCTCAGGAAGAAGAAACATTTAGATAAACTATGATAATAGATGCAATCTAACTTAAGGAATTAAACTAAATGTGTATTAATGCCAGTGTTAATATAAATTAAATATCCCGATGTGTCCTTACTTTTTGGCCAGCCTGTATATGGTTTTGTGTCGAACTAAGGAGCCATATCTAACAAAGATGTCCTTAGTAGTAGGTTTTTACCCTTTTAAACTGGTACAAACTGACACCTTTATTCAAGGAATCATGGTTGCAATAACCACAACCACAACAACACAAGTAGTCAAAAAAAAAGCAAACAAAAAGAAGCAACTCTGATAATGATAATAATATGCACTGTCCTTATTAGAGTTGCTTATTTTTGTTTGCTTTTTTGACTACTTGTGTTGTGGTTATTGCAAACATGATTCCTTGAATAAAGGTGTCAGTTTTGTACCAGTTTAAAAGGGTAAAACCCTACTACTATATTTTGCCACTGGTAAAAGAGATCTCATAAAGATGTCCTTATCTGAAAAGAAAAAGAAAACATTCACCAGCATTAGTTCAAGCAAGCATGACATCGAATATCGTCACCGGTTTGCTTGCGTTGAGCCAAAGCTGTCAAAACCATGCACCCCCAGAGAATGCCGTGTGGCCGGTGGGACGTGAAAACACGACAATATTTTAAATAAAATCAAACACTCAATGTGGAGCCAGCTGAGAAGAAAACTAGCCGTGCCTCTGCAAGTGTTAACGTCTCTCCAATCGACCCGTGGACACGTCACGTGGTCAAGAAAACAACAACACTTCTAAGGGGGCATCCATTTATTACGTACGCATGGAGGGGAGGTTAACCCAATTGCGCTTGCGTATGGGGGGTCTACTGACAATGTAAGTACGCATAGGAAACGGGGGGGGGGGGTGGGGCTGGCGAAGCCTCGATAATAATTTGTCTAGATTGGCCTTCAAATGAGCCACAGTTCAGTTTCTTCAGCTGTCAGACAACACGTCCTGCCGGGAGAAGTTGGACTGTGGGAGAGGTGTCACTTGTATGCCACCCGTACCCCTGACTGCGAGCTAGCACGCAGCTCAGCAAAATAAGTGGCCAGGGTACGCGACTTAATTCTTTAACGCAGCCTGCGGTGGACTATCTGTTTGCTTAAACACGTTAATATTATTAATCCTTGATGGTTTCTGCGTGGATTAAATATCGGCCGTTCTATCGGATTTGGGGGGGGGGGGGTGCGTCAAGCGGACGTACGGAGGTGGGTGGGGGGGGGGTGTGAAAAGTACACGTGCGTACAGGGAGGGGGGTCAAGTTTTGACAAAATGTTGCGTACCTACTCAATGGATGGCCCCTAAACCGACCCGCAATGAGACAAACCACGCGGCGTAACAATTACGAATTGACCAGCCAGCGCATTATAGCTTCTTTTTCTTTTTTTTTTGGCAGGAGATTAGCAAAACAAATGATTTCAAGAAGCGTTTTATGCAACACTTTACCGTGAAAGTCACGCTGCGTGCCAGTGCGATGAGTCCATGAGCTCGCCGGCCGAACGCGCGGGTTTATTTGCGCAGTTGTGCGAAGTCCAATCCTCAGAAAAGGATTGAGGCCCTCTAAATGGACAGACTTACCGGATTAAATGTTTCTCTTCAAAACTAAATAAACACCAAAACAATATTTTACGTCGACTTATTCCGTGCTGCCCATTATTTGCTTGCTGTCTATGAGAGAGAGAATAACATCGAGGCGTGAGAGAACAGAAAAGAGTGGGAAAGGCGGCAGCCGAATGGAGATCCGGCACCCAAAAAAAATCCCCCACCGAGCTCTGCGGTCCTCTTTATACAAAGTTGTTACCGGCCAATGAATGCGAGTTTACATGACTACGTCAACGCATTCAATGCAGAGCACGGGTGTGCTCGGCTAGGGTCCCGCGCGCGGCAATGGCGCGCACACAAAAGTGGAAGGAAACAGGAGCAGAGGCACGCCGAGAGCCGGATTCGGAGACATTAAGAAAGACTTGGAGAAGGACGCGCAGTGAGATTGAACGAAGCACGAACACCGGCCAGGGAGGGAGATACGTGGCATAAGTTTCAAGTGTATTTATTAGGTAGAGCCCTGTGAGCCATTGGGCTCTTGAATCGGGTGCAACAGCAAAAAAACATGAACAGGAATACATCTAAAAGTGACTATGTGCAAACAGAAAATCCACGAAAAGACAGCATTAGGACATTCGTCCCGTGTAGTCTCTGATGAGTTGGTTGAAAGGCCATATGATGATGATGGTGATTTATGATTACTTTTTGGGTAAGTTCACATAACGATCTGGCAAAATTTGTGTCGCTAAGACCCTCCACTACCCGGCACAGCCAAGCGAATTGCATTGTTACGTGTACAGGCGGAACGACGCGCCAATTACTGCTGTGTCAGCTCACCGTGGGGGATTTGAAGAACTCGACGAAAATTGAGCGATTAGATGCGTGACGTTTCGCTTGGAAGCTGCATCAAACTGACCCACCCAATATTTTACATCTGTGAAAATTATCTCACCAGATCCCTGCAGTCGAAACAAAGATTCCGATTCAGACATCGGTCAGGACAAGATCCAGGAAATCAGAATAAAAAAATACACGGGATTATGACGACGATTGTTGTGACGGCCACTGTCAGCCACAGGCCCTTTAGGTTCGTTGACCGATGTTCCCTTCCCTCCCTCTCCGCGTGTGTCCACGAGGAGCAGGCCTCGTCCACGCCCTCTCCCCGCTGGCTACGGCCACCGGGGGAGGCGAGTACGCGTGCGGTGTCGGCCTCCAGGTGGAGGGGGTCGGCGGCGAGCGCACGATGGCCATGGCCCTGTTCGTGTTGGCCCAGCTGCTGGTGGGGATGGGCGCGGCTCCAATCTACACGCTGGGGCCCACGTACCTGGACGACAACGTGAAACCTGAGAACGTGTCCCTCTACCTGGGTGAGACGCCCTTTCTTCCCCGTGTGTCCCCTTGGCCGTGTTCCCCATCACGGCTGTCCCATCGTACCTGGACGAGCAGGTGAAATCTGAGGACGTATCGCTCTACCTGGGTGAGACGCCATCTCTCCCCCGTGTGTCCCCTTGGCCGTGTTCCCCACGACGGCTGTCCCATCGTACCTGTACGAGCAGGTGAAACCTGAGAACGTGTTCCTCTACCTGGGTGAGACGCTCTCCCTCCCTCCCCCGTGTGTCCCCTTGGCCGTGTTCCCCACGACGGCTGTCCCATCGTACCTGTACGAGCAGGTGAAACCTGAGAACGTGTCCCTCTACCTGGGTGAGACGCCCTCCCTCCCTCCCCCGTGTGTCCCCTTGGCCGTGTTCCCTACGACGGCTGTCCCATCGTACCTGTACGAGCAGGTGAAATCTGAGGACGTGTCGCTCTACCTGGGTGAGACGCCCTCTCTCCCCCGTGTGTCCCCTTGGCCGTGTTCCCCATTACGGCTGTCCCATCGTACCTGGACGAGCAGGTGACATCTGAGGACGTGTTCCTCTACCTGGGTGAGACGCCCTCCCTCCCCCGTGTGTCCCCTTGCCCGTGTTCGCCACGACCGCCGCTCATTCCCACAGGGGAATGATCTGAGCTCAGCGGCGGCCTGGCCAGGAGCGTAACCAGCGTGGGGGCCGACGTTGCCTTGCCCACCCGTGGCCACAGCTACGAGTTGTGGCCCCTTAGGCAACCGCCAAGAGATATGTTTTCGACAACGGTGTAAAAGAACAAAAACTTATTTAAAATACGGGTTGTTATTTTTTTGTATTATTATTAAAATGCTTTCGTTTATGTTCCACGTATTATTTGAATTGAATTAGAGCAGTGAAGGTAACATTGCAACGAGGTACTACGGAGCTGTATTGGTTGGCTGCATTTTAGCGAAAGGCAGAGCGCCCCCACAGCGTTAAACGTTCGAGACCGTGAGCGTAACGACGGTGTGATTTAGGCAGGAGGAGTGGCTTCTAGGTGTGCGACCGTGAGAAAAGAATCAAATATTTGGGCCCCATCTGACTGATTGCCGCACCCCCTGAGCTGATAATTTCGTGAGGACAACTGGGCATGTCCCATTGTGATCTGGGGTCTTGTGGCTCCATTTCCGTGGCCCCAGCGTGGCTCGCTATATCAATGGGGGGGGGGGGGGGGCTGGTTGCAAGCGACGTCATTGGGAGGGGGGCGAGTGTCATCTTCCCACTGAGGGGTCACACCGTGTGTTCTTGATTTAAAACAATGACAAGAATAATAGATTTTTTTGCTTGGGATAGCATAACCTAACCCGGGCATATATGATACATATCGTAAAAAAAAAGTAAGATAATCCTCCTTTGGCCATGGATGGAAGGTGGTGAAGAAGGAGACGGAAATCAACTCGCAGGGCTTGGAGATCTCTATCTCGTCGTGTCCGTCTGTTAATGTGCACCCCCCCCCCCCCCGGTCTCTCTATAGCTCTGTGTCCCCACTCATATTCTGTCCGCGAATGTTCAGCATTCCCGCGGCAGTCCCAGCCATGCTTGTGGCCCTTCCTGCCCAACACCCATCTGCCGACTCCCCCAAAGTCAGACCTGGCAGCGGTGTCCTGAATTAATCCGCTTTGGTGCCACGTGCCATGGGCATGTGGGAGGGCGAGCATCCCTGGCAGAGCAAACCCCCAATGCGTCGTCTGTCCTTCAAGCTGCTTTCCTCTGGCCCAAAGAGGTCACCGAGACCCCCTCGCTCCGTCACTATTCCCGAGTCGGCGCTGCCGTGCGCGCAAGCTCCCCGCGGGGTCGTATCGCCTTTCCCGAAACAAAGACAAAGATCCCCCGTGTAGCCTTGACTGACGGTTTGGAGACAAGTGCTGTGAGCGTGCACCTATGAAGCGGAGGAAGGGGGGGGGGGCTTGTGTCTCCCCGGTTCTGATGTTTAAACGCCGCACCAGGTACTCATTTAAGGCGGAACCGACTTAGGGGAGGCCCTGGACCGGCTCAGATGATCGTCAGTGGTGTTGGTGGCCGTGAGCGGGAATCGAACCCGGGTCGCCGGGCTCGTATCGCGACGCGCTAACCGCTGCACGACCGCTCCCCACAAGGACACAAATACAAAGATCCCCCCGTATAGCCTGAACAGACTGTAGGGGCAAGTGCTGTTAGCGAGCACCAATGAAAGCCGGCACGGCACACGAGGGAGTGGGTGGCCAGCACCACGCCCGGCCGCCTTTGTCTCTATAGTGGCGATGTTTTACACACTTCAATTTGAGGCTGAGTCGACCTAGCGCAGGCCCGGAACCGGTTTAGATAATCGTCACCGGTGTTGGCCGTGAGCGGGAATCGAACCCGGGTTGCCAGGTTCGTAGTGCAGCGCGCCAACCGCTACACTACCACACCACAGAGCACACACACACACAGACACACACACACAGACACACACACACAGACACACACACACAGACACACACACACAGACACACACACACAGACACACACACACAGACACACACACACAGACACAGACACGTAGCTGCCGGTGCTGCTGCCCACTGCTGCTGTGGGTGCTTTGAGGATCGAAGTAGCTTTCTGTTTTTCCCTAAAAAAAAATCAATCGATGCCAGTGGACGGGGGGGGTCATGGAGCCACCTTAGCCAGTCAGCCTGGCGGGCAGCCCACCCCATGCAGACGCTAGCGTCGCTGGCGTACAGTCAAGTGTTGAGAGGCGTTCATTTATTCATGAGCATTTCCCATTGGTGTGTGTGTCTCTCTCTCGGTGGATGCCTGTGTCCAGTGAATGCGTGGTCTGGCCTTTCGGAATGTGTGTCCATATCTGCATGTGATGTGTGTGTGTGTGTGCGCATGTGTGTTTGTCAAACAATGTGTGTGTGTGTGTGTCTTTGTATTTGCCGGCCTCGAATGAGCACCTGGTGCGGTGTATAAATATCGCCACGAGGGAGACAAAAGCGGACTGGTTTGTGCGTGCGTGTGCATCTGTGGCATGGTTGTGTCTGCGGTCGTGCAGTGATCGAGCCGCTGCACTACTAAACCCGGCACCCCAGGTCGATCCCCGTTCATGATTAATAAGTGGTGAATTTTGTAACCGGTCCTGTGCCTCCCCTAGGTCGACTCAGCCTTAAATGAGTACCTGGTCGGTTGTGGTGTTTGCCAGTCACCCGCTCGCATGCTTTGCTGCTAAGAGCACTTTCCCCAACACAGTCTGTTAAAGCTGTATACGGGTGATCGATGTCTCTATCCTCGGTGTGTGTGTCATGTGTGTGTGTCACGTACGATCGCGAGTAACTGTCACGTGGCCTTCATCCACAAGGCACGAATCTCTTTAAACACATATGAAACTCCGTGGCCAACGCCAATCGACTCGCAATGTCCACGCACGTTTTGACCGTTCCACACAGAGTAAACGCAATCACGGGAGATGTTGAATTGGCTGTCCCGTATACAAAATATCGGTGCAAAAAAAAAAAACCCATGACATTAATTTTGCACGTATGGTTTGTTGTTGATGATTGTTATTGCTGTGTGCGGTGTTGCCCTGTCAACCACTGCGTTAATATTACATTCCTGCCAGCTGAAGGGCCCTGAAAATTCGTTCATAACCAATAGATACGAACGGGTTAGAAATAATTAAAACGTACAGCAGTTATTTTAATCACCCAAAATACATTAACTTTCCATCCGCCGATGAACTTGCACGCTTAATCATTGTATTCCATTGGCGTCTGCTTTTAACCAAGCATGCGAAATCACTGGTTTTTAAATCCTTTATATTAAGTTCGCTTGCTTGCTTAGGACCGTGCAAATCTTTCGCTCGTTTTTAACCCACTTCCCGTGATCCAATCGAGCTGACATTTTCCACACAGACTCGTTGAGCGTGAAAATTAATGTTCGTGAAAAAAAAAATCCAACATTTTACACTTTTTAGGACAAAATTATTATATTTAATTACCAATTGCTTAATGGTGCAATGCAATCATCTGACCCATAGGTGGCAGCCATCTCAAGCCAGAGGACGAGAGGACTCTAGCCGCCACGCAATATTAAGGATTTATAGTGAAAAATGTTGTTTTTACGGGTTATACTTATTACCTTTCTGAGTCTCATCTGCACACCACGGATCTCTTAACTGGAACACGTGGACCGATTTTCAAGGCGGGGAGGGGGATGGGGGGGGGCAGTTTGATTGCATTAGCCAGGCGATTGTGTAATTATTATTTTTGTGTTGTGTATGAAAGTGATGTCCTTTATTAACCTGGGAGTGCCACACCGTGTCTCAAGACTTGTTCAGGCGGGTCCCTGCTCTGGAGTGATCGACCACCTCCATCAATGTGAGATTGGTTTCATGTGGGAGGAATCTCAGATATCTGGGGCGAGGGTGTTGGGGGGGGGGGGACCCGCCAAGGATACGAGAGGATATCACCTTAGAGTTTCGAACAATATCGATTAAAGAATCCATTGCCGCACTGCCATCCCCATGCCATTTCACAGCGCAAGCCTACAGCCTCAGGCAGACTTCCCCATCCGACGACTTGACCTGGCTTAACCCGCCTCAGCCTCCGAGATCCGACGAGACCTGCCCCACCTTTTCCAGGGGTTCATTTTGGCATCGGGTTTGCGATCTCCACCCATCTCTCCCTGCCCTTTGCTTGCCGTCACCGGACACCCCTGGACGCCCCTGCACACGAGGGGCGCCATCTCAAGCGCTGAAACGCGATCGTGAATCAAAATGAAACGGGACGCTGGTTTCGCAGGCGAGCCCGGCACCGTCAGCGCGTGCGTGCGTGCGTGCGCGCGTGTGTGCGCGCGTGTGCGCGTGTCTGTGAGCGCGCGTGTGTGTTTGCACGTGTGTGTGTGTGTGTGCGCGCGCGTGTGTGTGTGTGCGCGCGTGTGCGCGTGTCTGTGAGCGCGTGTGTGTGCGTACGCGCGTGTGTGTGAGCGCGTGTGTGTGCGTACGCGCGTGTGTGCTCGCGCGCACAGCAATGTGGCGCATTGGGCCGGTCATCTCAGTCAGTCGACCCATGGGCACCTTCTGGGTCTGCCCCAAGACCTCCTTCCGGCGGGCGTTCGACACTTTCACGTGGCCTTAACGTGCACATAGCCTGGCACAAGCGCCGTGATGACGTCGTCGCCGCTTTGTGGCGAATGGCGGTTGTTGTTGCTGTTTGTTGTGCGCGCAGCGGCAGTCGGTTCGACGTCTGGGCGACCAGCTCGCGGCGCCTCTTGTCCCCATAGCAGCCGAGCTGCTCGTACACAGAGCGGGCCACGTGGTGCCACGGCAGTGCATCATCCCGCGGCTCGCGAGCGCTTTGCGCAATCGCCCCCAGGCATCGAGGATTGGAGGATTGAATTGTGAATGCCACGTGGGAGTCGCGATAATCCTCCACCGCACCCCCCCGTGACTTGATCGCAGCTGATATACATGTTCCCTCCCCCCTCCCCACCATCACCACTTCCCACCCATCCACCCTGTCCGACTTTGCTCTGAGCCCTGTCTGGTGTGCGATTTAAATATAGACGACTCGTGCGCGGTTTCATTAACTTCAAAAGGCATTGCACTTCGTCGCTCCGGTTAGAAGGGGCTCGCTCGAGTCGGGATGATGAGCGCGTTGCTGCGATGCTGCTGTCCGTCTTGCAGATGAGGGCGACTTTGGCCGCAGACGTGGGAGTAGAAGCCCTGAAGGACAGACGTGGTGGGGAAACGGGGAGGCAGACACCGAGACAGACACGGACAGAGAGAGAGAGACACACACGAACATATACACAGATAGAGATGGATACGAGAGATAGATACTGCAGAGACATCGATATTGGGGAGGACCGGGACCGGTTTAAATAATCGTCGCCGGTGTTGGCCGTGAGCGGGAATCGACCTCGGGTCGCGGGCTTCCACCTCTGTCCGTCTCTCTCCAAAATTAAATAAATGATCTGGCAATCACACGGAAATGAACACAAAGAGAAACAGACACGGAGTGAGAGAGAGACGCGCAAATACAAAGGGAGACAGCGAAACAGAGAAAACAGACAGACGTGGAAACAAACACAGGGAGAGAGACACAGACATGGAAAGATACAGAGAGAGATAGCCACGCATTGAAGTAGAATTACTCTAACAAAAAAACTACCATTCCAAATTAATATAATCACAAATTAACAAATGGGATATCGTGTAATTATTGTTTAACTATAGCCCTGAGCTTTCTCCGCAGGGTTGCCGGGCTCACTCTCCGTGATCGGGTGAGGAGTTTGGTAATCCGGGAGAACCTCAGAGAACACCTGGGAATTACCCAGGAAGAGCCAGAGTCGGTGTAGTGTAGTAGTGTATAGTGTAGTAGTATATAGTGTAGTAGTGTATGCTGTATAGTAGTGTATAGTGTGTAGTGGTGTATATTAGTGTATAGTAGTGTATAGTGTAGTAGTGTATAGTAGTGTATAGTGTAGTAGTGTATAGTAATGTATAGTAGTGTATAGTGTAGTAGTGTACAGTAATGTATAGTGTAGTGTATAGTGTAGTAGTGTATAGTAGTGTATAGTGTAGTGTAGTAGTGTCATGCTGGAGTCTGTCGCCAGGGAAATGGAGGTGTGGACCATGCTACTCAACTGCCACCGCGACCCTCACCAGGACAAGCAAATTGAGAGTTCGCTAATTAACGAACTAAACCAACTACTACAACCTCCACCACCCGACAGAGCCTGTCAAATCGAGTTGTTTACATGGGGGAACATTTGCCACTCGAATTAGTTTTTTTGTTCAGCAAAACTGGCAAACTGGAGTCTACGCAATGCTCACTATTTGACCCTTCAGGTTTATATGATTCGCTCGAGGTTCACACCCAGCATCATCAGGCGTGGATAAACGCTCGGCTCTTGAGTAGAAGGGCATCCTGGTCTGGGTCCGTAACGAGGTGCCAATAAGTCACCAGGGCGGCCCGGGCAGGCGAATTAATCGAATAATTGCAGTTGCCTCAATTGGTTGTCCATTGGTAGGTTAGATTAGTTTAATCGTGTGAAGCCATTTAGCGGTTGGGTTAATGAGCAGGTTTTCCTAGATAAACAGACACATTTCAATGTCTAATTCTAGATTTGAAGCTTTCGTGACTGCAATGATTCATATTCTTAGGTTTTTTTCGGTAAAGTCACGTAGGAAAAAAATAAAATTAAAATTAATAAAAGTAAAATAAAAAATAAAATAAAAATCACGACGTTTCGGAGGCAACACAAGCTTCCGTCTTCAGGTGGAACCGTCACAGCACGACAGCTGTATCAAGTAATATTTATTTTATTATATTTTTATTTTACTTTTATTAATTTAAAATTTTTACCTACGTGACTTTACCGAAAAAAATCTAAGAATACGTATAAGGCCCGTCAAATCATTTGGTGTGGCTCTGCCAAGGCAACCGCAGGCGGGACTCGAAATTCAACAAATCGAGGAGCAAACCTGGAAAAGCAGTTGCGAGTAGCGACATCATCAATACCAGCTAACGTCACACACCACACCAAAGAGAAGCAGTTCCAGCCATCACATTAGGGGTGTGAGTTAATAAAATGTTTGACCAAATATAACGGGCTACTTTTTAAGTTGATAATTTTGCATGGCCCGCGAATGATGTTATAAATATCCAAATGTCCCTTGGCAGAAAAAAGGGTTCCCCACCCCTGTCCTAGATTGTATTATGGTGTTATTGTGTTGGTCATTAAGCTGGATCTTTGATGCTGTTGGGATTTTATTTAAGGGTTCGTGGGTTAATTAAATTAAAGTTAGGAGGGAGGGGGGAGGATTAGCGTTTCACAGTTGTTGTTGACCATCGGCCATCATCCGATGTTTTTTTTCCCCCCACCCAGGCCCACTTGACTTTGACGCAATCAATGTGATTTCTCAAATAACAGCTGCGTGTTCTCCTCAACACGTTGCAGTGGGCGTCTGTGAGGTCAAGCGGACAGCGCCCCGCGGTACGAACCCGGCAGAATCCCCGAGTTCGATTCCCGCTCACGACCATCAACGCCAGTGATGATCTGAATCGGTCCTGGGCCTCCCCTAGGTCGACTCAGCCTCAAATGAGCACCTGGTGCGGTGTGTGAACATCGGCACTAGGGAGACAAAGGCGGCCGGGCGTGGTGCTGGCCACCCACCTCTTCGTGTGCTGTTCCAGCTTTCATAGTTGCTCGCCCCAACAGTCTGTTACAGGCTATACGTGGGATCTCTGTCTGTGTCTCATTTGGGTCTCTCTCCCTCACTTTTCCTAGATTTCTTTCTTTAAAAAAAAACATGCATTATCTTCATGCCCTCGCTGGCTAAACCTGACTGCAGCAAAAAAAAAAGATATAAGCAACGTAGCAATGTTCCTGTACAAGACATTTTTTTTCATCAGCGCAATAAAACCTTGCTCAGAGATACGGTTCATATCATGTTGAGCCAACAAAGGAGCGGAAATTACATCTGAGAAGTGCGCAGAGTAGGCACAGATGACGTGGAATCGCGTGGAATTGTAAGTACACACACAGAGAAAGAGAGAAGTACACGGATTGTAGAATGAATGCGAATTAAATCCATCGTGGGAAACGTGAATGATTTCGCGCAGGGCTTTGATGCATCTCTCGCGATCGTAGATGCTCGTTAATGTGAATCGATGCATCGCTACATCCTTAATAACTGGTGCCAAACATGTACAGAAGAACCCCTCTTAACGACCACGCCTGTTAACGACTACTCGCTTGACCACGAGCCTCCATAGAGCCCAATGTGTAGTGTATAATGTAGTCTATAGTAGCGTAGTGTATAGTAGCGTAGTGTATAGTAGAACCCCTCTTAACGACTACTCCTGTTAACGACTACTCGCTTATCCACGAGCTTCTATAGAGCCCAATGTGTAGTGTATAGTAGTGGAGTGTATAGTAGTGTAATGTATAGTAGTGTAGTGTATAGTAGTATAGTGTATAGTAGTATAATAGTGTAATGTATAGTAGTGTAGTGCCTACATAGAGCCCAATGTGTAGTGTATAATGTAGTGTATAGTATATAGTAGTGTATAGTGTAGTGTATAGTAGTGTAGTGTATAGTAGTGTAGTATATAGTCGTGTATAGTGTAGTGTATAGTGTAATGTATAGTGTAGTGTATAGTGTAGTGTATAGTAGTGTAGTGCCTCCATAGAGCCCAATGTGTAGTGTATAATGTAGTGTATAGTAGTGTAATATATAGTATATAGTAGTGTATAGTAGTGTAGTGTATAGTAGTGTAGTGTATAGTGTAGTGTATAGTGTAGTGTATAGTGTAGTGTATAGTGTAGTGTATAGTGTAGTGTATAATGTAGTGTATAGTAGTGTAATATATAGTATATAGTAGTGTATAGTAGTGTAGTGTATAGTAGTGTAGTGTATAGTGTAGTGTATAGTGTAGTGTATAGTGTAGTGTATAGTGTAGTGTATAGTAGTGTAGTGCCTCCATAGAGCCCAATGTGTTCGCTTACCGACCATTCCCCTGTTAACGAAGTGCTGTTGCAGGTACAGTAAATATTAATTCATGCATTGCGTCACCATGTTTCTAATAATATTATGTGTTTATAATGTTGTTAGTATCTTCATGTATTAATATCCATTGTTTAAATATTATAAAGTACTTTTATGGGTGAAAAGGGGTAACTTTCGATGCTATCGTAACGAATTAAGCCTTTAACGTGTATTTCCTATACTCGCTTTACGACCGATTCACTTAGCGACCGGTGTCATGGAACCAATCGCCGTCGTTAAAAGGGGTACTGCCGTATGTCCACACATGTTTTTGAAATGCTGCTACCCAGAGCTACTGACCATCTGTGAAATAAAAACTGCTATACACCAGTAGAAATAAATAGTCTGATTCTGATACGTTTCTACATAGATATCGGCTTTTGCCGAGTTGTCAAATGTGGAATGCCTTCTAGCCCGAGGTGGCGTTTGAATGCTCGTGAAATGAATAATTGTCAAAAATGTTTTTCCCGTTTTGTTGCGAAACCCATCGCCTTGGGCTGGGGACCCGAGAGTGGCCACATCTGCCCGTGACCCCTGGATCTAGAGGTCACCTCTGTTGCCCGTTTGCCTAAATAACACGCTCTAGCGCATCAAAGGTTTGACTAAGTGCCGTGTACAATTGCACGCTCTTGTCGATGTGGAATGCCACCGCTGATGCTGCTGCTGATGATGGTGGTGCTGTTGATGATGGTACTGCTGCTGATTGTGCTGTTGATGATGATGGTGCTGCTGTTGATGATGATGGTGGTGCTGATGATGATGATGGTGGTGCTGATGATGATGGTGCTGCTGTTGATGATGAATGTGGTGGTGGTGCTGGTGGTAATGGCCATGACAGAGTCATGATGGTTCTGATGATCATGATTATGGTTAATGAGGCAACGTTATCACTTTTGGCAGCCCGAAGCCAGGGGTGGAAATGTCGCGGTCCCTTGGCGGTGGACTGTCTTTCCATCGCATGAAGATTGCTCATGTCGTACAAAGTGATCCCAGAGGGCTGAGATATGCCACTGCTGATGGTGGTGGTGGTGGTGATGTTGTTGCTCTTAACGCTGCTGCTGCCACTGCTGATGAGAACAAATGTATTGCCACTGCTGATCATATCTTACGCAGATGTACGTCGCGAATTAACCCAAGGCGCTTTACAGCAATTGTAAAATTTTAACATACCTCCGATGAGCACGGTGGGCAACGTACGGTGCGAAAGAAATTAGACATACATACCAAGGGTGAGGGTTATTGAAAGTGTTGGCGTACTTATAGTGACTGCCCTCCTGCACGCGATTGACTACTGCTGCTAATGCTGCTGATGAAACATATATTTCTCCCCTTGCTACTTGCTGCTGCTGCCGCTGATGATGACGTCAATGGTATTGCTGCTGCTGCTGATGATGATGGATGATGCTGCTCCTACTGCTGCTAACTAATGAGCCCTCTGCTCCCGCAGTCCTAGCCTAGCGATTGCAACATTGTTTACGGCTGAGAGAACAAACGTACGAGGTGTATTCATGCTGAGACTCGGGGGTCACTTGGTAACAGGCGTTGGTGGAGCCTCGTGGGAGCGGAGTGTGATGTCACCTCTGCACCGGGCACAGCATCCCCCCACCCCGGAGAGGATAGGGCGTAAATGAGACGGATTCACCTCTGCCCGTCTGTCTCGTGAATTAAAGAAATTATTCTGGCGGCGCTGCTGATGCTGTCGCGTTGATAACGGTGCAGAATTACCATGAGCAAACTCCAAACTCAACACGTTCATCAATATACCACTGTGGCCTTTTAAAAAAATGTGTATCATTGGCGACGTTTCGGGCATTGGCCCTTTTTTCATAGAACACAGGGAAGGCGGAGATGTAGATTCAAGAGAGGTAGAGTACACGTCTCTGGTCTGTTTCTCTACGTGTCTATCTCCACACCGATCTGCGTCTGTCGCTGTCCATTTATCGCTCTTTTTTTCTCCCTGTTTGAACATCTTGTCACTCTTAATGTATCTCTGCCCCTCTCCCCTTGTTTGTATTAACGTCTGTGGTGGCATGGGGCAGTGGTTTAGCACCCTGCGCCATGAGCTCTGTGAGCCAGGTTAAATTGATGTTTGTGCCCACCATCGCCAGCTGCTATTCAGGACTGGCTTGGACCTTCTCGACATTCGCTCAGCCTAGAATTAATACTTAGTGCGGTGCGCTCAACAATGAATACGAGGGAGACGTTTTCCTGATCTTCCACACCCACGCGTGCCGTACTGACCTTAATAGCTGCTCGCTAACAATAATAATTCCATTTATATGGCGCTTTTCACCAAAGATCTCAAACGATGGTGTATTTTTATAGACCACTCTGCCACCCCCCCGCCCTCTCAATGTGCCAAGGCATCTCAAACCACCTCACATCTCATCTCAAACATTTGACAAGGCACCCACCCCCCAAGTGGCAGCTGTCACTGTCGGCACAAGGTGAGCAAAGCACACCTGGCCTGCGGACGGGCATTAGTCTGCCAGTTGGGGGGGCCGATGATCTCCGAATTCGCATATTTTCCATAATTTCGTATGGCTGTGTGTTCAGGAGGTTAACTTCCAATGTCCGCTAGCCACGAGAGGGCTTGAGAGGAGATTTTTTTTTGCCGGACGACGTTGATTACCATGTGCCTCATCCCAAGCGGAGTCATCTGCCGTGTAATTTTACGAAATTGGCAAATTTGGATTAACGATGGATTCCTTCTGCCCCTTCCCACCCTACTCCTCTCTCAGCGGCGCTCTACGTGATGGGGGCCCTGGGACCTGCTGCCGGGTACCTGCTCGGGGGGTTCCTCATCGGGTTCCCCGAGTGGCCGGGGGAGCAGAGCTCCTTGAGCCAGGACGATCCTCGCTTCATTGGAAACTGGTAGGGACCCCCTCGAGTGAGGGTGAAGGTGATGATGATGATGATGTAGGCACCCCTCCAGTGAGAGTGATGATGATGATGGCACCCCTCCAGTGAGAGTGAAGGTGATGATGATGTAGGCACCCCCTCCAGTGAGAGTGATGATGATGATGTAGGCACCCCCTCCAGTGAGAGTGATGATGATGATGGCACCCCTCCAGTGAGAGTGATGATGATGATGTAGGGACCTCTCCAGTGAGAGTGATGATGATGATGGCACCCCTCCAGTGAGAGTGATGATGATGATGTAGGGTCCCCTCCAGTGAGAGTGATGATGATGTAGGCACCCCCTCCAGTGAGAGTGATGATGATGATGATGTAGGGACCCCTCCAGTGAGAGTGATGATGATGATGGCACCCCTGCAGTGAGAGTGATGATGATGATGATGATGTAGGCACCCCTCCAGTGAGAGTGATGATGATGATGTAGGGACCTCTCCAGTGAGAGTGATGATGATGATGGCACCCCTCCAGTGAGAGTGAAGGTGATGATGATGTAGGCACCCCCTCCAGTGAGAGTGATGATGATGATGTAGGGACCCCTCCAGTGAGAGTGATGATGATGATGTAGGGACCCCTCCAGTGAGAGTGATGATGATGATGTAGGGACCCCTCCAGTGAGAGTGATGGTGATGATGTAGGGACCCCTCCAGTGAGAGTGATGGTGATGATGTAGGGACCCCTCCAGTGAGAGTGATGGTGATGATGTAGGGACCCCTCCAGTGAGAGTGATGGTGATGATGGCACCCCTGCAGTGAGAGTGATGATGATGATGATGATGTAGGCACCCCTCCAGTGAGAGTGATGATGACGGTGATGAAGACGTACAGCACAGCGTCACGCACCCACAGCAGTTCCAGAACAGTGCCAGGAATCTCAAGGTCAGGGCGGTGTGGAACCGGGGAGCCATCTGTGGTGGTGAATCCGCAAACTCCACCGTTGAGCCGAGAATAGGGGTCAAGACGGTAGGCTGGGAAGGTTAAGTGTGTGCGAGGTCTGACGATTGTACGCATTTGAGTTTTCTGTTTGGAACAGGAGAGTATTGTTATTATTTCACGATGACGCTTGCTTATCCAGGAAATCCTCACTGAATCTCAGGCGGGTCCTGCCATGTTTTTGCATCCGCGTGCGAATGTTGCTGATGTGTGTAATCCCAATTAGGCACAGTAGTTTTAAGGTGATGTTTTCAGTGTTTGGGGATGTTTGGCCAATGCCAGTTACATTGTACGTGTTTTTTTTAGCGATGGCACAAAACCGGCCAACATACAACCTACATGCAGAAAGACTTCCGAGTCCGGGACTCGAACCCAGGCCCTTCTCGCTGTGTGGCAAGAAGGGCCTGGGCAGGCAGGGCCTGAGACGTGGTCAAGGACCCAATTAACGTTGCCGCCATCGTAACGTTGCCACCCCGCTAACTGCTCCCCGTGCCGCGTGTCCCCGGCGTTCCACCCACCCCTTCGTGCTCCAGGTGGGGCGGCTTCCTCCTCTGCTCAATTGCCATGCTTCTCGTGGTCGTGCCCATGTTCGCGTATCCCAAGCGGCTGCCTCCCCGCTCCTCCCGCAACGCCAAAGGGCCTCCGACGAGTCTCACTTGGCCCGATGACCTCCAGTGGCGGCAGCAGCAGCAGGCGACGGGCAAAGTGAACGGGGAGGAGCAGGAGGAGGAGAGGAGGAGGAGGAAGGAGGTGGAGGAGGCTGAGTCGGCCAGCGTCCAGGACTCCGCCGTTTCCTGCACCAGCGTCTGCAGCATCGCCGTGAGCGTCCCGTCACCCGCCATGGAGGCAGGAGGGCGCGTCCCCCAGCGAACCTCAACGATGAACTTTGGCGAGGACATGCGAGGTGACCGCTTGCGGTAGCGTGACTGGGGGGTGGGGGGGGGGCTCGGCAAATGTCACGATTTCTCCTGGCAGTTTTGAAGGTGAAGAGAGATTCCCAGAGCGTTTTTGTTGTTGGCCGGACAGTTTGAGAAAGTGGCCAAATTTCTGCCTTCTGTTTATGATTTAGCTAATTTCCTGTGAACACTTCTATCGGGCTCACCATGCGGTCGGCTTCGTACGGTGAGAAAGAAGTTCAACGAAAGTACAAATGATGAATCTGTAACGCGGACTCGCGTTTTCTATAATGACAGAGTGATGCGTCGTGATAAGGAGGCCGTGTCGAGGTCGAGACCGTAACGTCGTCTCCACTTAGGTGGCTCCATAAAGTACGACCCAGCAATATCAGCGCTGCTGCTCTTGCACATGAGAATTACAAGCCCTGTGAGCCGCCCAATCACCTCTTAAAATGTTACTCTTGCTCCAGCTCCGCCGTTAGGTCTGCTGACTTGCCCGAATAGGGATGTTATGTACGTCATGCTAAAGCGGTTAATTGAGCGGCAACGCTCTTGCCAACGGAAACTGCAAGTGCTGAGTAGTGTATTGTAACGCGTGTGTTTGTTCAAGCAAGTGTGTGTGTGTGTCTCTCTGTTTGTGCTTCATTGGGGGGCCGTTGCCTAGCCGGTTAGCACGCTGCGCTACGAACCAGGCGACCCGAGTTTGATTCCCTCTCACGGCCAACATCTGAAACGGTCCTGGACCTCTCCTAGGTTGACTCAGCCTCAATTGAATACCTGGTGTGATGGGAAACATCTCCACTGGGGAGACAAAGGCGACCGGGCATGGATGCTGGCCACACACCCCCTCGCGTGCCGTGGCGGCCTTCACAGGGTGCTCGCTAACAGCACTTGCCCCAACAGTGTGCGTAGGCTACACGGGGGATCTTCGTCTTTGTGTGCTTGCGGTGCAGAGCTTCCCCGTGCGGCGGTACGCATCATGGCCAACAAGCCCTTCCTATTCGTGAGCCTCTCCTACACGGCCGAGTGCGCCATCGTCACAGCACTCATCACCTTCATCCCCAAGTTCATCGAGTCTCAGTTCGGAGTCCCTGCTTCCCGAGCCAGCACCTACACCGGTACTCGCTCCCTCTCTCTCTCACTCCATCTCTCGCTCGCTCTCTCTCTTTCTCTCTGCCCATCTGTGTTTGTCTCACCCGTCTTTCTTCACCTGTCTTTCGCTCCCGCACCAATCTCTCTGACCATCTCCCTCTCGCCTCTCTCCCATCTCTCTCTCTCACTCCTCGTCCCTCTAACCACCTCTCTCACCTTCTCTCTCGCTCTTAACATTTAGCACATTCCTGCGGAGGGAGCTGGTAGGAACGTTGGGTTGCTCGGTCAATGGCCGGGGTCAACGGCGGCGTGGTGTATTCCGCAGATATGCCCGACTGTGAGGGCGGGCACAAGCCGGCGTGAGTAGGTTAAACGTTGAGTTTTATAAGGGCACCACGGGGTGACCAGCCCCTCCCCACCCAGCCCCACCCCTCCCACCCCGCACCCAGCCCATCCCCACCCAGCCCCTCCCCACCTTCCCCTCTCCACCCAGTCCCTCCCCACCCTCCCCTCCCCACCCAGCTCCACCCTCCCCACCCAGCCCCTCCCCACCCAGCCCCTCCCTTCACGACGGACGGACGGACACAATAATCCCATGTGGGCTGGTGTAACCAGGAGGTTCCTACCAGTATCACCATCTCTCTCTGTCTCTAGTCTCTACCACCCTCTCTCACTTACCATCTCTCTCTCTTTCTGTTTCTTCAGTCTCTCTCCATCTCTCTTACCATCCCCTCTATATCACTCTTCATCTCTGCAACACGACAGTATCTCTCTCACACTCTCCACCTGTCTCGCAATCCCTCTCAATCGATCTCTCGCGTGTTCTCTCAAATTCCTCTCTGTACATCTCACTCACTAAGTTCTGTGTGTTTGTGTACGAGTCATCACGAGTCCACGACGCCTGTTTCACCTGATACCCTTGGCACCCTTTGCACAGGAGATGTTCCACCTCAAGGGATGATCCAGGTGAAATATGTTGATACGTGAACATAAAAATTGTCGACACATTCTCTCCATCTCTCTTTCCACTCCCAGTCTCCCTCTGTTTTTTTTGCACTGCACATTCACAACAACCGTCTCCCATGCTGGTGTCCTTGGGGGCCACATGAATAAGGGCGATTGCCCGAAACGTCAACCGTTATATTTTTTCATTTTAAGGTCACAGTGTTATTGACTGATTATTAGTTGAGTATTCGTTATTGTTGTCAATTGTTCTTGTGCACCACTGCCAATGCAGCAGCATCATCTAACAGTAATGTCTCGTCTTACACAAAAGTTCCCGGAGAAGAAGTGAAAGTACAGAAAGAAAGCGTCTTGCCAACGAAAAATCAATGGCAAACTCGCGTATTGATTGCACCGAGCAGCTTCCGTTGACGCCACTCATTGTGCAATTCGTGACAAAACGAGTGGCCATGGAGACGTGGAGGGTGGATGGCAGGAGGGGGGCGGTAGAGGTCGATGGGTAAAATGCTTCATCATCACAAGCCACCATCATTGACTGCTGCCGTGCACAAGGACACAGATGACTGCGAACAATCGATGCTTATTTTGAAATGATGTCATCTCCTCGCAGCGAGAAGGCTACTCTGCGAATTGAGTAGCATAGCAGCTGTGAGAGCCTAATGGCTACCAATTACAGCGAACGCCCCCCCCACCCGTACGACTATACACATTCACTTCCTCGAATTTCCATTTGGGCAAAATCAATTAAAAGGCGGCCCGAAGAAAGTTAAAATTAGTTGTTGTTGTTGAGCTCTCAGCCGATGAGCCCTCAGGGTCAGTGCCGACGCGGGGTTCATATACTTAACGTCAGAATGCAAATCTGATCGTCGTATGTATCGAAGGGAGAGAAATTCGGGTACCGCATTCGCCGCCGACTGCGCTACTCAAGGTGCGGTCAAACGCGCTGTTTTTGGGGTGATGTCGCCGCAGTCGCGTGATGCAGAATAAAGAATCTGAATATTTATCATGGAGAACTCCGATAAGCCATGAAACTCTTTTTCACAGACGCCCAGGAGATGCAGTGGGGCCGACCGCACTGCAGGCCCTGTTGCAAGTGAGCTAGGCAGCTTGCGAGCTATTGTGGGGAATTATCAACAATGTAATGCAATAAATACTCTTAGGTTTTTTCGGTAAAGTCAAGTAGGTAAAAAAATAAAAAATAAATAAGAAGTTATTTAAAAAAATCTATTCTTTATTATTATAAATTATTTATTTATTTTACCTACGTGACTTTACCGAAAAAAATCTAAGAGTATGAATTCTTGCAGTCACGAAAGCTTCAAATCTAGAATTAATGCAATAAACTCAACACATTTGCCAATAACACTGTGGCCTTAAAAATATATATAAATATATAATGGGTGACGTTTAAGGCAGTGATCCTTCTGCATGGGACATTTCATGTACATATCGTATGTCCTGTGAAGAAGAGCAATGGCCAGACATGTCGCCTATTATATATTTTAGTTTTTTTTTTAAGCCAAAGCAGCGTCGTTGGTGAATGTGTTTGAGTGTTTATGTTAATTGTGCTTGTGCGCCACTGGGCAATGCAGCAGCAGCAGCTGCAGCTGCAGCAGCATCGCCAACAGGATTTGTTGCACGCGATTGAATCGCAGCCCATCGTGCATTCCGACAAATCGACGACCAATTTCGCCATGGGAACGTGGACTTCCCACCACTGGGCCACGGCCGCCAAAAAATGAAATGAGCACTGCCACCAAATGCTCGAACGGGACGGTTGTGATTGTGCCCGCCTGGGCCAGGACTCATCATCGTGCCAGGCGCCGGCGTGGGCCTCCTGCTGGGCGGCTACATCATCAAGCGGCTGCAGATGAGCGCCTGCGAGGCCGCGCGACTCGCCCTCTGCTGCAGCGGCGTCTCCCTCCTCTGCTTCTCCACGCTCTTCATCGTCGGCTGTGAGAGCATCAGCCTGGGGGGCATCAGCATCCCCTACACCACCGGGTAACGAAGGGGGGGGTGGGGGAGGCTCTATGTTGCCCACGTCCCCTTTCTACTCCTCGCGGTGAATTCGTATTCGATTGAAAGTTGGTCGTTGTCGTCGTTAGCAGCAGCAGCAGCAGCGGCAGTTAAAGCGTAGCAGCACAGGTACGAGCAGACGCAGTAGCAGCAGCAGCAGCAGCAACAAGAATGACCATTAGCGGCGGTGGCACGAGCACCTCCGATTAGCACGGTTGGCTACGTATGGCGCGAAAGAAGTTCAACACACGCGCACACACACACACCAGCGTCGGATTTGGCCGCGGTGACACCTCGATCGTCGAGGGGAGAGAGAGAGAGATATATGAGCTACCCGTCGGAGGCCGTTGGACTGCGAGAAGGGCTGGGTGCAGATGCAGCACTTGTCGTAGTTAAAAAATATATAGAGCGAGAGAGAGAGAGCGAGAGAGAGAAAGCGACATGGAGTAGGGAGAGAGCGGGTAGAGAGAGAGGGGGGCAGAGAGGGAGTAGAGAGAGAGGGAATGGGTAAGGAGGGCAGAACGTGACAACTTATGTGAAATCTTTCATTTAAAAAGGGGGGAGGGGGGGAGGGTTTACATAAAGCAAAGCATTAAAAAAAACTAAATGATGAACGAAGCAAAGTGCCGACTACACCGAGCATCTCCTTGATTTCCTCTGATCGTTAAAAAAAAGAAAGAGAAAGAGACGGCTGACCGGTTCTCTCCCGCGCCGCGCTACGCTGTGCAGACCCTCGCTGACCGTGCGACAGCGCAACCTGACGGGCAGCTGCAACGTGCGCTGCGGGTGCCGCGCGGGGAGCTACTCGCCAGTGTGCGGCTCCGACGGGATCACCTACTTCAGCCCCTGCCTGGCGGGGTGCAGCGGCGTGATCAACGACACCGCCACGGGCGTGAGTGTGCAGCAGCAGCAGCAGTAGCAGCAGCAGCAGTAGCAGCAGCAGCAGTAGCAGCAGCAGTAGCAGCAGTAGCAGCAGCAGTAGCAGCAGCAGCAGTAGCAGCAGAAGTAGCAGCAGCAGCAGTAGCAGCAGCAGTAGCAGCAGCAGTAGCAGCAGCAGCAGTAGCAGCAGAAGTAGCAGCAGCAGCAGTAGCAGCAGCAGTAGCAGCAGCAGCAGTAGCAGCAGCAGCAGCAAACCACCGCCGTTCGCCACTAAGTGGCGGTGACGTTGGCATCGCGCTTGTGCCAGGATAGTGCACTTTCAGGCTAGAGGAACTTCTGCGGCCGTCTGGAACGCTCTTCCTTCCGTTATTGGGATGCCATTGGAGCAGGGGTGGTCTCCTTGTAACAGACCAATAGCTAAAAAGCAATTCTAGATTTGAAGTTGTCGTAGCTCAACAGAATACCGTTAAGTTCTGCAAAGAGCCAAGTGCATACATTAGTGTGTGTGTATTGATAGTTTTCGGCACATCACGGGAGATATTCATTATTCTTGGTTCTTTCGGTAAAGTCACGTAGAAGGGAAATAATAAAGTAATAAAAATAAAACATAATAAAATAATATAATTATTTTTATGCTTTATTTTTCTTATTTTATTACAAAAATAAAAAATGAATATTATAATAAAAATGAAACATAACAAAATAATTATTATATTATTTTATTGTTTTCTTTTTGTTATTTTATTATTTCCCTTCTACGTGACTTTACCGAAAGAACCAAGAAGATGAATCCCTGCAGTCACGAAAGCTTTAAATCGAAATTTTCATTATTCTTTGATACTGTTATAGTGTGTTCTACGTTACGCCGCATGAGGTTCAGGAGATGCCGGTTGGCCACCGCTGTACTGGAGCTGTGCCCCTTTAAATCATCTCGATTGAAAACTAATTTCCTTATAACTGCTTTACGTGTCGTCCTTCCTTTGGCTACGTGCATTGCCAAATAAGTTATTCATACACGCTTGCACACGTGAAGTGTTGAAGGCTTGCTGCTGGCAGGAGGTCACAGATCAGACCCAGGTGTCATGGGTTGACTGACAAGGATGACTGGCAAATACACCACCTGTGCTTCTTCCTTTGCATACTCCCAACACACAGATGCAAGCATGCTCACACGCACAAAGACAAACACAAAGATTTCGATTTAAAGCTTTCGTGACTGCAGGGATTCATCTTCTTGGTTCTTTCGGAAAAGTCATTATTATTTTATTATTATTTCCCTTCTACGTGACTTTACCGAAAGAACCAAGAACCAAGAAGATAAACACAAAGATCTCCCCGTATAGGCTTCACATAATGTTGGGCCATTTATGTATGTACAGTATATTGAACTTCTTTTGCACCTTACGTCGCCAACCGCGCCCATGGATCGGTTACGTACAGTGCTGTTAGCGAGCATCTATGAAGGCCGACACTGCACACGAGAGGGTGGATGGCCAACACCACACCCGGCCGCCTTTGTCTCCCGTGTGGCGATGTTAGACACATTACACACCAGGCATTCATTTAAGGCTGAATCGACCGGGGTATCTCAGAGCACTTACGTGCGATGAGCGACTTACATTGTCACCTGTTATGTAAATATATTTGAAAGGACACCACCCAGTGGCACCCGACCCTGTGTGGCACAAGGTGACTCTAAATCTTTGCCTCTGCGTTTTTCCTCCGCTCGGTTTTCTATTCTGTCCTTGCGCAAGATGGAAATATGGTTCGGGAGCAAAATTTCAATGTCGAGGTCTGCTGGCCACGACCGCAAATCCCGTAACTTGTCTTTAATTTTCCCCTTCACGAGTCAAATGCGCGCATCGGCCTGTCGACGTTCCGACGACGTTGACGGTTCCAACGGACCGGTGCCCGCGATGAGGAACGTCAAAGCCAGGCGGCACCGCGATGCGCGGGCCCAGCAAGTGAGGTGCTCAATTTGGACGCTCCGCCGTTGTTCCACTCCGCAGGCGCTGAACTTCACGGAGTGCACGTGCGTGCAAAGCCAGGAGGTGGTGGCGGCGGTGGCCACGGCGGTGGCCACGGCGGCCGTGTCGGCGCCGTCGGGTGGCGGTGCTGTGCCGGGCCTGGCCGGCCTCTTCATCGTGCGAACGAACCTCCACTCTGCCGGCTTCGCCGCGCCGGGCAAGTGCCGCAAGGAGTGTGGCACGCTCGCCCCGTTCCTCGTCTTCCTCTTCGCGGTGACCCTCATCACGGTGTGCGCCCAGCCCTCCGCCATCATTGTCACACTCCGGTAAGGGTCACGATGACTACGATGATGCCGATGGTAACAATTGAGCGCATTTGGTCATGGAGCTATCGTTCTTTTGTAGGCGCAAGGCTATCATGAAGGAAGGTCGCTGCTGCGTTTCACAGGCGCAGTCAGGAGTAGTTTCACAGCAGGGGGCAATGTTGTTGCTGTGGGTGTAATCCCAATTGAGTGGTTTGGGGTGTAATCTTTCGAATTGGGCAACTTTGGACCGCGATGCTTGAAAACGGTGGCCCGCTATTTTCGAACGACGTAACGGGAGCTTTGACGTCCACTGTAAAGCAGACGACATTTTTATTTTACTTTTTGCGGTTAATACAACCGCGGTAATAACCAGGGCGGCCTGTCGGGTTCGAACCGTGGACCTCCACAACAAGCAAGGGGGACGCGCAACCGCACGGCCATGCAGGTTGTGCCTGCATAAACCAATCTTTCCATTCCACGTGAAACCACAACACGCTGAACAAAATACGGCACCATCCAAAAAAAGAACACCGGACAGCGATAACAATGATAAAAAAAAATAATTGTAATCATCTCAGAATGATGAGCTATGAAGCTCACAGATGTCGAGTTATCCAAGAAAGCAAAACATTTTCAACAGAGTTCTGCAATTGGATTATTTATATTCCAACTTTTTATTCAGGTGCAGCTGTCCGTGACCTCATCACTGGTTCAAAATAAAGTTTTTATTTTTTTTGGTTAGATCGTGTAAATATAAATGTGTCGTTAACCCACCACCACCTGACGTGGCCAATCGGTAACGGTTTGCCACGTAAACAAAATGTGCCAATTAGTTACCACTTGAGCACACCCTGGGTGTGTTGGAGAGTTAAACCCACGACGTTTACTATTCGGCCGCCAAGGCAAACAGCGAATCAGGAGTGGGAATGTAACTCACCTCCGACTAGCACGGTTGCCTCCGTACGGTGCGCGAAAGAAGTCCACGATACATGCATGCAACGTTACGAGGGAGTCGAGATGTGACGCTCACAGGTTGCGACTCTGTACCGACCGCTTGCCGAAGAACCTGGTGCCTTGTGTAGCTGCAGCAGCAGTGGCAGCAGCAGTGGCAACACACCAACAACGGCAAAGCGCACGGCAGCAGCAGATGTATCGTGCAATGAGGGTTTGCATGCAGGCGGAGATAACTTATTTTCCACCCAGAAATTCAATGCTTCTGGTTGATAACGCTTTGTTTCTCAGCGAGCAGTGGTATTCCTACGGATAGTCTTGGCCTTGACATAGGAATGTGGGATGTCCACCACTAGCCCAATGCTGCCGATGGAGAGGAGTGGTTGATCAAGCAGACACTTAGGCTTCACGTATATATATAAATATACATTGCATTGAGCTCTTTTGTTGTTGTTTTTGCTGCCTTGCCCAAGCTTGATAAATTGGACTAATGCACTGAATTAATGTATTTACAATTCGTGCCTTGTTTTCAATTTATTTGTATTTTGCACTAATATTGTGTTTTTGAATCGTTTGCTGTTGTAACTTGCTGACTCCCCCCCGCCGCCCCCAAACAGGACATCTGTGAAAAAAAGCTTCATAGCTCATCGGATTCCTCCTCCCAGTCTGAACTAAGACTCTGAAGATTCTGATTCCGATTGAGCTAAACTATATTGAACTCATCCGCACTGAACCGAAACGCTTTGTGGATGTTGTTCTTCGACTCCCTTTCTCCCCCCCCTCGCCCACATCCTCCAACCCCTGCCCCCTGATCCGGGGGTTCAGGTCATTCCCGGAGCGAGATCGTCCCTTCGCCCTGGGGATGCAGTTCGTGCTCCTCCGAGCCCTGGGTGAGAGGCGCGTTCCCCCACTGTCGCTCAGCAATTTCCCGGCTCGCGATTGGATCCTTTTTTTTCGTTTTTCCGGAGGTTTATTTGTTTGTTTTCTTGTCATTGACATTGTGTTTAAATAGGATGCTGTGTAAAATAATTATTTAGTTATTTAAACTAAACCAAAACACTTTTTATTTTATTTTACCAGCTAAGGCCCACTGAGCTATTTTGCTCTTTTTCAGAAGTGACCTGGCAACAAACGTGGCTTATCACGTGGGCATTGATAGCAGCCAAAAACTCTAAATTACTGAGTGCAAATTACTTGATTGGGATTACAAGCGGCAATGTCGCGTGTAATATTTGCATACTTCAAATATAAAGGCGTCAGGGTCGGGATCGAACTCTTAGGTCGACTCAGCCTTGAATGTGTAACCGAGCGCAGTGCGTAGGTATCGCCGCTGACGATGGTGTACACGCGTTTTAATGGCCACGCTATATCTCACTCGCGCACCGTGCTAGCCTTAACGGGTGCTTACGAACACCACTATACCCAATAGTCTTTAAAATCCCGTGCGGGGGATTTTTGTCTTTCGCGTGTGCATGTGCGCGTGTGCGTGTGGAGCATCAGCGTAGCGGTTAGCGCGCTGCGCTACAAACCCGGCAAACCGAGTGTCGATTCTCGCTCACGGCCAACACCAGTGACGATTATCTGAACCGGTTCTGGGCCTCCCCTAGGCCGACTCAGCCTAAAATGAGTACCTGGTGCGGTGTGTAAAACATCGCCAGTTGGGAGACAAAGGCGGCCGTGCGTGGTGCTGGCCACCCACCCCCTTCGTGTGCCGGTGTGCAGGCCTTCATAGACGTGCTCGCTAGCCAGCACTTGCCCCAACAGTCTGTTGATGCTACACACGGGTGGGGGGGGCAACTTTCCCTTTGTCATGCAGCCTACATCCCGACACCCATCTACTTTGGCGCGGTCATCGACACCACGTGCATGCTGTGGCAGAGCGACTCGTGCGGCGTCGTGGGCTCGTGCCTCGAGTACGACAGCACGGCGCTGCGCTTCGTCTACTTCGGCATGGCCGCGGGACTCAAGGTGGCCGCCTTCGTCTTCCTCTTCCTCGCCTGGCACCACGTGCGCCGGAGCGCCGACGGTGGCTCGGGGGGGGGGCCCCGTCCCGGCGAAGACAAGGACGGCGTCCGCGTCAACTCCGTGTCGTCGCTCGCCGGCGTCGAACGGACCGTCGCGCCGCCAGTCGGCAGCGCCGTGTCAGCCTCCGACTCGGCCTTCACGGCGGCGTCGCTGGGATCCGTGGAGGCGGAGACGCAGATGCGATCGTCGTCGCGCTCGCTCGGGGAGCCCCGGGCGGGTGGCTACGCGGAGATGGCCACGGTGGCCACGGCGGCACGAGCGCGGTCGCTCGCCTGCGTGGCGGACGGGCGCTCCGCTCTGCCGGGGGACGACGGCCGGGCGACGATTTCCACCAGACTCTAGCGGCTGACGCTCGCTCACTCGCTCGCTCGCACGACGGCTCGCCCGTTCAATTAGGAGGGGCCGGGGAGATGAGGTGCAGTGGACGGGGATAGACGTCGGGGCTTTGACGGGAGGATTGCGCGAGGGTTTCATTTCGGATTGGGTCGCTGAAGTGAACCCATGCCCTCGAGTCGACTCGGCGAGGCGCGTGTCCACGCTGTGTGTCGGTGTGTCTTGTCGCGGTATCCATGCCGCAGCCTGTGCCCCCTTGGAAGGCTTTGAGGAGCACGATCCACGGGTTGAGAACCGCGGGATTAAGAAGTTACAGATGCTTAGGTGTACAACTTCGTTTCGCTTCGGGGTTAGGATTATGATGAGTTTACCGTTGTGGTTAGGGTTGTGGTAAAAGCTAAGCTGAGAAATTGACAGATTTAGGGTGTAAGGTTCATCTCTGATCTAAGTCAGAAAAAGCTTTGTTCTCAATGTATCCAATTTCATTTATCTGCAGACGAGTCACTCTGGAATTGTATCTGAGATGTGTTCAATTCATCCTGTTAGGATTAGGTACTTGGAACATTTGTCCCAGGGTTATATTTAAGATTAGGGTCACATATATGAGGTTAGCATTCATATTAAATGTGTGCTTAGTATTAGATTTAGGAAAAGATTCACGTTGGGGTTGGATTCAGGACAGGTGCGATGGCTCTTCATGGATGGAGTCAGGGCTGCAGACGGGGCTACGGATAACGCCAGAAGGCAGAGTTAGAGCCAGGGCTAGTGTGAGGATGTTTACAGTCCGAGCTAGGGCAACCTTTGGGTTAGCGGTAAGACAAACGTTACGGATAGGGGTAGAGTTAAGAGCTAGTTGAGGGGCATTATAGCAAGTTGGGGGTTAAAGTTGGAAATATAAGCGTCATGGTCACAATCTTTGTTTTGTTTAGGTTTCGAGAGAACAGTCTAAATTTGATAACACCCAACTTAATTTGGGCCATGTCATCTCAGCAGCCATGATTAATCTACTGCTGATTGAAGGCCTCCCAAACCGCCGGAAACCTCCCATGATCTGACGATGCAAAGATCAATCCAGCACCTGCACACTGCCTGATTGAATCTGCATGTGTTATTGGCATGTGTAAAAAAAAAACATATATTTATCTGTTGGCTTCCACGCAATCGATGTTCATCGATGAAACCGATGCACCTTGCTCCCCCAGTTGTTTCCCCGCTGTCTAATTTCGTGGATTGCGTTCACTCCCTTAGCCGAGAAGTAACATTCGCTGTGTTGTCCACGCGCCGTGTAAATAATCGACAGTCCCATGCGCGACCGAACGCGTGCATTGAGAGTGGAAGGGGCGACGTTCATTTAAAGCCCTTGCAGCGTTACTTGCCTTGATGCTTTTGTGCATTGCGTGCCATGGCCCTCTCGAGGCCGGCACCATGCAAGTGACATCTCCGATGGCTTTGGTCCCTTTTGCATTGCAGGTTCAATGCTGCCCCCTTGCGCCAGTAGAGATAGCTGGACCAAGAGGCCTGTGCGTATCCGACTCATCACCACGCAATTGCTTGGAGCCCGCTGAAGGCTTATTAATTAACTTTTGTTATCCTTGCCAGTTTTACGAAAGTTAATTAAAATTTAATTTCAGCCTCTCGTTTTTTTCATTCGGTAAATGTAACGCCGTTCATAAATAAGGTATTTACGACGAGTGTAAGCAATTTAAATACGTATTTATTCACGTTTGCATTTCACGTCGTATATAATCACCGAGCATATCTTACTAATTTTTGTCATAGCAATAATATATAACCCTTTATTTACACAGGCAGAGCCTCAATTATTCACGATACTTTATTTTAGGGGAGGACCGTGCCTTGGGATGTTTACCCAGTTTAATTAACGAGCCCCTCGGCAGTTAACAGAAAACCACGGGGCTCGGACCTGAGTGAAAATTGGTGATAGAGAGCGTGATCGCCTACTCTCATTAAGAAAACCTTGACACGGGCTTACCGAGACGCAACCGTATGCTTTCTTATTCGATAAATGTAGTTTAAAAGCCGGTGTGTATATATACACAGAATACACGGTAAAATATTATGACATGATCATTGCATAACCGTAAGGCCTAACATGATACTATTTGAGTTGGTGGCTTTTTCTTTATAGCCGACGTCCCATTGTATGTATAATATGTATTTGTAGGAGAGTGGCTCAAGTTAACTTGCATATTTGTGTTCCTAAATGCTGTCAAATGTATGTGTCCCAATCTGTAGGTGTTACATGTGATAAGCTAACACTTTTAGAGAAGATCCAACGGCTGTGACTCTGTTTGGGTTGAACATCGGGCTGCCACCTTTCTACAAACCAAACACGCACACGTGTTTCTCAATCAGCACAAGGTCTACTCTCAAAACGCAGCAACACAGGGACCAGATCTCGGTACAATTAATTTCTGCCGCCCGAAAACAGGACATGCCAATTCCTGGACTGCCCAGGTGAAACCCTGACAGTTGGCAACACTGTTTGGCCACGTGATGTCTGGAATAGAACTCAACATTGGATCGGGCACAAAATTAAACGGAACGAGATATAAGGGAAGAGCAAAGATGCGGTGGCTTGACATGGTGAAGATCGCTCTTGAACAGGATTGGTGACAGGCAAAGGAAGCTGTGAAGCCAATGCGAGACGAAAAGAGGTGGAAACATGTTATTGTTTGGCCCCATCTTCGATAAAAGAAGAAAGGGAACTAATATAAGAATTGTTAAAGAATGACAGATCGTTGATTGTGAACCGGCAGTAGCAACGTCTGGCGTTGTGTGCGTGAAGTGACGTCACAATTGTGCAATGCAGTATGGGGTATTTCCAAGATGGTGGCGAGCATATACTGTGGGACAGCAGCATCGAGTTTTGACGTTTTCTGCTGAAGGTAAAATTCCAAAGCTGCTGACATTTTCAGGCGATTAGCGCAACGGATCGGTTGATGCGTCGCCTCACACGTGGAAGTGTGTTTGAGAGGTGCAATAGGTTTAAAAGTGGATGTGAGACGGTAGAAAGGTGATAATGGGGTGTGAAAGCAGATACATGTATTCCCAAAATGGCTGAATACACGTGCTGAAGATCTATGTAAATGTTGTGGGATTGTGTGCTGAAGTAGTAGCTAGACGGAATGTTTTATTTAAGTGACAACCCTTACTAATTGGCTGCGTTGGATGGTGGCGGGTTTAACGTCACATGAATATTTACGCGACCTAACCCAAAAAACATTAACCACGTCCTGCAGAATTCTACGTTTCTGGAATTCAGACGTGTTTTTATTTAGAAAATTATGATTTTCTGGCCTACGCTATGTTGCTGTTATGATTGATTTTCTCAGCCACTTACACCTTTCAATATGTTTGGCATTGCGGCACCAGGGGAAGGAACCCATTAAAAACAATGAGTTGGAACTTCAATCACTTTCACTTCACTTTAAAACGATCCGTAACTAAGCATGCAGATTAACCTTGAACCAGCCTCATATCAAGGCCTACGTGTATATCTCCACACAAACACTATTAGCAGGTAATCCCTGTGTAGAGGCAGGGTTTCATTTCTCACTCGGTATTTTCCGGAATGCTGCCAGGCTGATGGATTTTTGGCGTAAGGTACTACCACTAGAGTACAATGTATGCCTATACATATTACTATTTACCGTATATTCGCTATAATAATGTCAACAAGTTTAGGACAAAATAAGGTTAAATGGATGTGGCATGATAAAATAGTTCCTGGAATTGCATTCTGGACTATTGCGGGATAAATTAAGCACTATGTGTTGGTTATATTTGTATGGGTAATATATAACCCACAGCGTTTTGCTGTATAATATATCAACCACAGCTGTTATTCCCCATGGTTATGGTTAATGTACCCATGAATACACATAATGCTCGCTAATTTGCCAAGCATTTAAGCATCGTAATAAATTGTAGCGTGGCCAGTGAACCTCAGGAATATAATAGCTTAGTAGTGCATTAACATTACAATAGGGGCTTAATGTGCTGAGGATGAAGCATTTTCTAAAGCCACACGTTATGACGTCGCCCGCATGCGGTGTAGCGTCGGCCAGACGGCTCAGCGGTAGAGCCAGAACCTTGCAATCAGAAGTTTGCGAGGTCAATTCCTAGTTGGGGGTTGGGGGGGGGGGATAGGTTGACTGCCCATCATCTCTGCAGGGTTGATCAGCAATGTGAACCACCTTGTGGAGAAACCAACAGTGTTTTTTAAATCCTTTATATTAAGTTCACTTGCTTGCTTGCGCGCTTACGACCGTGCAAATCTTTCGGTCGTTTTTTAACCCACTTCCCGTGATCCAATCGAGCTGACATTTTGCACACAGACTCGTTGTGCGTGACAATTTATTTTCGTGAAAAAAAACAATCCAAAATTTTACACATTTTAGGAAAAACAATTTTTCATATTAAATTTAAAATACCAATGTGATAAAAATGAAACTCTTACTCAAGAAAAACAGAAATGAATAATGAAATAAAACCGATGCCACGCATATAAAGGATTTATAGAGAAAAACTTTGTTTTTACGGGTTAATGTTTCCCTATGGAGAACTCGGCGCCGCCATAGGAAAGTGGAAATGTCCACCGTTGGCTCGAGGGATGTAAACAGGAGATGAGCGATACTCGTTTGAGCAAAAAATCACATTGACTTTGGGATGGCTTCCCGTAACACATCTGACCTCAATCTATTATCCAGTGACTCATTTAAATTGCAGGGTATTCATTAACACATCTACCTACCTAGGAATTCAAGCTTTCACTATTATTAATGTTGTTTGGTGTTTCAACAACAAAAACACGCAGTATTTAACTTGATTTCACGTAAGTTTGCATTTCAAAGAGACCTTGCACAGTGCACTTCTTGGGACGGAGCTATTATTTCCAGATTAATATTTTTCGTTGTCATTATTTGCATTGTTTGTCTTTTTGGCTTCTGCGCTACCAGTAGTTTCCTAACCGTGTTGCCGACTGCACGCAACTCATTCCATTGTCGACAATCCACCCCTCCCCCCTCTAAATAGGCCCGCTCGGCAACAACCTTGGAACCCAATGTCCCCTGACCCAGCAAAGAATTACAATTTGCTCGCTCTCTCTCTCTCTCTCTGCATTGCCACTTCTAAAACGAGAAGTTAGTAGATGGAAGGGAAGAGAACGAGGGAAAGGCCCAAAGGTCGCGATGTCAGAGGAGCTGATGGAACTGGGACGGTCGTCGTCACAAAGAAGAGGGCGAATGGCAGATGATGGGAAGGATGGATAAGGTGGCAGCCTTAGTACGAAGGCAAAGCGCAGAAGAAAAAGATTCATATCAGCGCTACCTCTGGGACTTTCCCCTCTCCCCACTAAAGATGGGGGTAGGGGGGGGCGTTGCAACAATTATGTAATCCCTTTCAATAGGTAACGAGACGTAGTGATCGTGTAACTTATCTGGGGGGCTGTGCAATTTGTGGGGTTTAATATTGCGTCGTCATTGTGGCACGACTGCGGCGTTCGCGTGGCAATATTTATCAATTCCGGAGGTTGTCACTAGGTGGCAGGGCACACCGCGTGATTGATGACGGCGACGTCTTTGCACAACTGCAAATTCGGAGAGCGGTGATATTTTGTATGTGGTGGGTTTTGTTTTCTCCCCTGGGGAGTGGTAGTGTAGCGGTTAGCGCGCTGCGCTACGAATCCGGCGATCCGAGTTCGATTCCTGCTCACGGCCATTTGATCCGGTCCTGGGCCTCCCCTAGGTCGACTCAGCCTCAAATGAGTACCTGGTGCGATGTGTAAACATCGCCACCCACTCCCTTGTGTGCCGTGCTGGCCTTCGTAGGTGCTCGCTAACAACACTTGCCCCAACAGTCTATTCAGGCTATACGGGGGATATTTGTCTTTATATCCTCTGGGTGTGAAGGCAAGTGAGGTTAAACTGCAATACGGTGACTCTCTTTCACTGCCTTTGTTTCACATCCTTTCTCCAAGACGTCGATGATCACGGCCTGCCTTCTATTTCGCTCTGTCCATCTTCTTTATTTTTTTTCGTACGGCTGCTGATGTGGATGGAGAGCGACAACTACGATTTCACATTCAGGCGGTCAAGCCGGACAACCGCGTCAGGAGCAGTGGAGTGTATTGCCGTGATGTCTCCTTCGTATTTGTGGATCGGGCATTGCGTATAGGCATGTTGTATGGTCTGTTCTGGATGAACACAGTCGCTCTGCACGTGATATTTACTCGCAGACTATGCATCAGATTCTCCCAGTGGCGTCTAATTGTTCGAAATTCGTGTGTAACTATTCATCCGTAACGGTGATCCTTTGCTGAATGGTGGCGACGTTTTGCAACGGAATGGAATAGTTCTCGATCGGAGTGCACGCAACCTGACGACGACCGACCGATCGATCAACCGACTGACCGACCGACGGCGACGGGATGGACCGCCGAGGAATGGAAGTGGTGTTGCGGAACAATGCCACAGGGCGCACACATCCTAATTCGGAACGTTCAAGATACGGCCGAGACTCTAGCCCCGTTTGGAATTCCATCTGTGCGGACGTCTGAAAGAAGATCGAGGTTTGTGCGAGACGGTTTGAGAGCGACGGGGCAGCGAGATAAAAAAAAAATGTTTTTCCAGTTGTGGGTCCAAATCGTGAGAGGGTGGTGTACGTGGAGACGCGGCCCATCGCATTGTCACCGGCAAATAATCCTCTGCAGCAAAACAAAAGACGAAAAAAACTTGTCCCTTTACTTGTTGAAACACGCTCTGTGGCATTCTCTGGGAATTGTGGCTCCTCGTGGTCCTAGGTGAGGCGGCTCTGATGAAGAAAACGTGCGTCCGACTGAAGAGAGAATGGCTTATGCAACAACAAGCTGACATCAGGAAAATGTGTCCCCTTATAAAGGGGGCCGACCACTATGCAAGCGTCACTGCTGGCATTGGAGGCAGCGCTTTATTTTTACTTTCGAACTTGCAGGGTTTGGAGTGAGCATCCATTCCAGCTGTTCGCGTTGACCAGATAAAATGGGCAGATTTTAGTTGTTGTTGTTCTTGTAGACTACAATTCTTCACCAACGACGATATTTAAAGATGCTCGATTTGAAATGTGAAGGGGACAACGTTGGCTGGGTCGGATAGCTGGACTGGATTTGGAGCAGGCAGGCTCGGGGAAACCGAATTTCTAAGGATCTGAAACGGATACGATCGCTCGTGTTTCGTGATCTTAATTGTGATTAATCAATTTACCTTGCGTACAAATATTATACATTAAAACGAAAGATTATGAAACTTGATGGAATCAAAGTTGTTGTTTTTTTGCGTACACATAGACTCACACAGAGACCCACAGACTCACACAGAGACCCACAGACCCACACAGAGACCCATAGACTCACACAGAGACCCACAGACTCACACAGAGACCCACAGACTCACACAGATACCCACAGACTCACACAGAGACCCGCAGACTCACACAAAGACCCACAGACTCAGACAGAGACCCACAGACTCACACAGAGACCCGCAGACTCACACAAAGACCCACAGACTCAGACAGAGACCCACAGACTCACACAAAGACCCACGTACTCAGACAGAGACCCACAGACTCACACAAAGACCCACAGGCTGGGTGGGGGGGTGGGAGGGGTGGGGCTAGGTGGGGAGGGGCTGGTCACTCCGTGGTGCCCTTATAAAGCTCAACGTTTAACCTACTCACGCCGGCTTGTGCCCGCCCTCACAGTCGGGCATATTTGCGGAATACACCACGCCGCCGTTGACCCTGCAGGCCATTGACCGAGCAACCCAACGTTCCTACCAGCACCCTCCGCAGGAATGCGTTATTTCATAATAGTTTTTTTTTGGGTTGGAGCGCGTAAATATATAAATTTGTCGTTAAACCCGCCACCACCCGACACAGCCAACTAGTAAGGGGTTGTCACGTAAACAGAACGTGGCCAATTGGTCACTAGTACAGCAACACCGATGTGTTGGAGAGCCAAGCCACGACATTTACAATCTGAGTACGACGTTTCGCTAGCAATTACAACAAGCTTCATCAGGCGGACAGCCAGATTTGCGGATGAGTTTCGCTCCTTATACAGAGGCGTCGGTGCGATGCCAACGCCTGTGAATGCTGTTGAAAGTGTGCGTTTAGCCGCGGCCTCGCTGCTTGTGCCCGCCACACGCAGAAAACAGCAACCACACAAGAGGCGGCCGGTTGGACAAAAGCCCCCCGGGGGGGGGGGGGGGGGGGCAATGCGCAAAGTCTTCCCGTCGTGAGCGACTTCCGCAGACGTTCGGCTTTAAGCTTCTTTTGTCTTCCACAGCGCGACTTAATTTTCGAAGCTCGCACACGCGCACACACTCCTGGCCATTTCCCCCCGATAATTGACTTGCCGCGGTTATAGACTGCGCACATCCATTGCCAATTAGCAATTCTTTCAAGGCTGCTCATTCAAATATTCTGGGGGGGGTGGGGGGTGCGCCCACACGGGATTTGGCGGATTGAGACGGTTGAAGGCACTGGCGTGGATGGGCGTTGCGCGCTGTGGTGTGAGAACACATTCTTTAATTTCTCTCTCTCCACGACACCTGGACGTGGTTAATTATTTCGCATTGTTTGACGTTGCATGAAGTAGGCACAGCCGTGACGCACGTCCCTGTGGTCCGCGCGGAATGACAGAGAGAGAGAGCGAGAAAATCTGCGGCGCTAATTGCGTTAAGACGCGATTGACTTCACCTTGGTCGAAAAGGAATGGAAATTGGAAGGGGCGGGTGGGGAGGGGGTGCGAATTTGATTAAGTTATCCGAAGCGGCGGTGGGCTGTCGTTCTTATCAGCGCGGCGATACGGCTGGCACCATCGTGGTGAATCACCTGGCACTGACTGATGCCCTCTTTTAGTGCCAAACCTTAGCCTTGACCGTACGGGCAATGGATCGCAACTGTAGTTTTCTTTTCGATTTAAAGCTTTCGTGACTGCAGGGATTCATCTTCTTGGTTCTTTCGGTAAAGTCACGTAGAAGGGAAATCATAAAATAATAAACAATAATAATACAATATTATTTTATGATGTTTTATTATTCTTTATTTACATTATTTTATTATGTTTAATTTTTTTAATTTTATTATTTCCCTTCTACGTGACTTTACCGAAAGAACCAAGAAGATGTAGTTTTCTTGCTGTAGTTGTCTCACGTGATTACGATTGCTTGTGTTGCGATCGAAACGTCGTGATCTATTATTTTTTCTACTTACGTAACTTTACCGAAAGAACCAAAGAGTATGGATTCCTGCAGTCACGAAAGCTTCAAGTCAAGATTGAAACCACCACCCTGATATGGCCTGCATTGAAGTCTAGGTCGGTGGCTCTCAACAAAATAAAGACCACGTATCTGCACGCTCCACCAGCTTCAAAATCACAACTGAGCTTACTAAGGTCAAAAATACACAGGGATCAAATGTTCACGCCTCTACTCAGCGTGGTTTGTTCGCAAGGCATTCGTGCCACGTTGCCCATCGGTGTTTTGTTGCCGCCACATCACGCTGACGTTTTATAGCGACTTGGGTATAACAAATGATAGCTCAACGAAGTAGTCTTGCCATATGGAAATTTATAGCGGCCAAATAGTCTAAAACGCATGTTTCTAAAAGTGGAGAGAAAACCGAAGGACCCGGAGAGAAAAAATCCATGCGACCACATGGAGAGAGAGACACGCAAACTCCAAATATGTAGCAGATGTCAGGGTCGGGATTGGGATAGGTATCGAACCCATGACCTCCTGTATACCAGGTGAGGGGCCGTCCATAAATGACGTCACGCGATTTTGGACGAATTTTGACCCCCCCCCCCCCCCTTAGTCACACGGCGTCACAAAAAGTCAGACCCCCCCTCAAATATGATGTAACAAAGTTCTGCCCCCCCCAAGAAAAATAAAACATGCTTTAAATCTCTTTAAACTATTGTCATTGTAGTGCGTATTTGATGTGGCGCTGCACTCTGATGTTGTAGGAGAAAACAATTATTAAAAAGTATATTATATTTAGTGGAACGTGTTGTCTATATGTTTTTTAAGTTGCGCATTTTGATGTGACGTCACATTTTTCAACCCGCCCCCCCCCTCGTAACACATCGTCACAAATGTCTGACCCCCCCCCCCCCTCTAGGTGCCTGACGTCATTTATGGACGGCCCCTGAGGCAGTTAACATCTCGCCACCGCGGCACCACTAAGGTGTATGAGGTTCCTTTTCTAACCAAGGCAGGGTTGGGGGTAGGAACCGAATGGAAATTTCTTGACCAAAATCAGAAGGTTCACAATCAGAATAAACGTCTGATTCTTTGAGAGAAGCAAGGAGGACGCTGGCCGGGTCATGCCGATGTAACTCTCCATACTCTTAGTTTTTTCGGTAAAGTCACGTAGGTAAAAAAATTAAATTAAAATTAATGAAAAGAAAAATAATAATTATTATTAAAATTAATGAAAATTGAGTAGTAATTATTTTTTTTTTTTTTAATTTCATTTTTTACCTACGTGACTTTACCGAAAAAACTAAGAGTATGTAACTCTCCACTCTCGCCGAACGAATCTGCCAACGATGACGGCCACGTGGTGCGGTGAGTTGCGGAGATGGAGCCATGAGATCGGATCGCGGCATCGCGGCACCATAGGCGATGGGCGGCAGTATCGAGAGGGATGAATTCATCCAGCAGTGGAGAGACAACGGCCTACGCTTTGCCATTTAGTCCCGCACGTAAAACACTCATTAATCGAAGGATAACATTTTGACACATAGAGGACAGCAGAGCTTGGGCAATTGGCGCTGGTGCATCACATGGCTTGTCTTAAATTTCGATTTAAAGCTTTCGTGACTGCAGGGATTCATCTTCTCGGTTCTTTAGGTAAAGTCACGTAGAAGGGAAATAATAAAAATAAAACATAATGAAATAATTCTCACGACGTTCCGGCCACAACGCAAGCAGCCGTCCTCAGGTGAAAGACAGCTGTCTTTCCGACAGACCTGTTCTTCACCTGATGACGGCTGCTTGTGTTGTGGCCGAAACGTCGTGAGAATTATTTTATTATGTATAATTTTTTTTATTTTATTATTTCCCTTCTACCTGACTTTACCGAAAAAACCGAGAAGATGGCTTCTCTTCTCGCTTGCCTGTGGTTGCTTGCGTATCCCGAGTCGTTCTTCCTCTCCGAGAGCGAGCGAACGCCGCGTGGCGCATTACAAAGTTTAAATCATATGCATCATCATTATTATTATGATTAATTTCATTCACAGCCATTCCATCGCTAATTATTCTATTTCAATTAAACATGTTTTGATGAGGCGTCGCACTGCCGGATGTCTCCAACTTAATCGTGACATTCTGCCTCCGTGCTGTAGCCGGGCCATTGGCAACAAAAAAACACGTAAGCGTGAACATATTTCTCATTGATAAAAGCGGCGTTCGTAATAATTGTTAAAATATATATAAATATATAGATATTATTGCTGCGACTGCCAGTAAATTGAAGAATACTTTCAATAGTTTTTGCTCTTTAAACAAGCGCATTTTTTACATATAAGCCAAGCGAGGCATGATTCATCTCAGTCGGCGTGTCATCTGGCTAAAGAGAGGCAAAAAAAAGATGTTTCAGTTGTTTTTAATGGGAAATGTTCTCGAATACAATGCGGCTCGCTCCACGCACATTAACCACGAGGCCGTAATGCGACACCCTGAAAAGCCGCAACATTCGATGCGGCTTCATTGATGTTCACGCTGCAACTTCTCAGGTTCCCCAGCTAAGCCCGCAGCGTTCTCCACTGCAAGGCCCGCGGGCCAGACCAGCGGCCCCTGGTGGCCTTTAGTTACGGCCCGTGACGTAAGGCCCCCAACAATACGCAAAGAGTGTGAACAGCCCCACCAGCACCACCACCATCACCATCAAGTTCAAGTTCATTTATTAGGTATAGCCCTGTGAGCCATTCGGCTCTTGAATCGGGTGCAACTGTAACAAACAAAAAAACAAAAACATGAACAAAAAACTGCTTAAAGTGAATATGTGACTGAGTGCAAACAGAAAATCCAAGAAAAGACAGCAAAATATTGCAGAAAAAAACACCGTACACCAACGCTGTGTACAAAAATCCCAGTGGGATGCAAGTCAAACAACCATCGTGCTGCTGTCAAACCCAACAATGGTTACAAATGCGTGCCGGCACTCACGCTGATGATGTCTTATCGGCGATAGTGGCCCCATTCCTTCTGAAAATTGGTGAAGAAACACTGCGCCGAGGGCAGGTGATTGGCAGAGCCGCAGCGGGGGTTGTGATGGTGAGGATGGTGAGGAGGAGATAGGGGTCAGTATGGCACCTTTCCTTGTGCATCGATGTGTCCAGCTACAGCTCTGGCTATTGGCTCATTTTCTTCACCTCCTGTCCTACCCCTTCTCACAATGTTCCCAACATACAAGATTGTGGCCTTCTCTGAGTTGTTCCAACCACATTTCTCCTGAACCCACTCGAACGCCTCCTCATTACACTGTCGCACCTATTTCTTAATTTTTATTTATTTCCATCCATCTGACCACCTTCACATCGAATGTACATGTGTATGTTGAACTTCTTTCTCACCGTACGTAGCTCAACCGTGCTAATCGGAGGTGCTTACGTTTAATCTAACTTAAGCAGTAAGTCTTGCCGCTACTTTGACCTTACACCTAGTCCAGCGGGGTTGTTTTATACATTCTGCACCGCACACCCACATTCGCAATCATTACCAGTCTTCTACAGAGCCTCATGTAGTGCCTCATAACATTACATTTAAAAACAAAAATCCACCAAACAATCGTGCAAAAAAGTGTTGAAAATCTCTGTCTGTTATTTCGTGTAAACTTCCGATCGAGACGAGGCTTTCGCAGTCAAGAAAGAGAAGTCGCTTCTTCGTCTGCCACTCGTCCCATGGAACCACTCTGGGCTCTGATGTCCTCCGAGTACCCGGCCGCCGTCTGTCAGAAATAATTCCCCCGATGTTTGAACCCTCTCTCGCCTCGAGCAGCTGTTTGCAATATTCGTCTCCATAACCATTCATAAATCCATACAAGTGGTTGTTCACTCTCAACCGAAGCCTTTTTTTGAGGCAGCCACACGAGCATTCTATTGTATTTAGTTTTATATATAAAGCTTAACCATAGTGCTAGTGATTGTGGACGTGAGAGAATAGAAGGGGTGATTTGTTTGTATTTAAAACATTCAGATTTCAGGACAATAGATCTTCAGATGTCTGGATAATTTACAATGTGCTCCTTCACAAAGTCTTCGTGCTGACAATCTTGGTGGTGCCACTCAATGCCGCGCGATGGATGCATGTTCAGCTTCTTTCGCACCATACGTATCCAACCGTGCTAATTGGAGGTGTGATACCACTTTGTTGGGAAGAAGCGTGGAAGTCACTTCGTATTATTGACATGGCACAGATCGGTCCGAAAACACGAGAGAAAAAAAAACATGTTGGCTCATCCACAATTCCCTACCTAAGACATTTCAGATTAATACAAAAAAATCGTGAACACGTTGCCCGAAATATGTCACCTATCATGGGCTTCTTCTTTTGTGGCAGTCTCATCGAGGAACGTGTTAAGAGTTGTTTTTCGTGAATTGTGTTGAATACCACTATGTGATTGTGCAAAACTCCGACCTAGACGAGCGTTTCCCTCCATGCACCCTACCACTGTCATAAACGTCCCCTTGTACATGAAGCAGTGCCCCCTCCTTAACCTCATTGCGTTCCTCCCGTCAAGCTCCGCATTTTCCCCATGGCCCATTCCTTTCCTTGTCTCTCCCTTCGCCCCTCCACTCCTTCCCGTCCCTCCCCTATAGCCCTTATGTGAGCCTGCGTGCCCTCTGTTACGGTCACTCATTCATCGGCGCTTGCAAAGTCACTGCCATCTAAATCTCTCTATTGTTGTTACCGCTTTTAAACGACGTTTAAGCACCTTGTGCCAAGGCGCTCTATGAATGTGTAGAGGAGTAAAATGGGGACGTGACGTCAGGTGTGCCGTTCAGTGCGATGACGTCACGTCTCCTAGGGTACTTAAGGGATACCCCGTGACGTAAACGGGGTCACTGTGGGAACGGGTAAAGTAAGAAGGGTGAAGAGTGAACCAGGGGTAGAGAGAGGGATCGAATAGGGAGTCTAGGGAGAAGCGGTGGTAGCCGTAGAGGTGCTTCTCTCTCCGGTCGGTGGAGTCGGCAGAGTCCACGATCCGACACGAGAGAGAGAGAGACATGAGCTAGCCGGCAGGGACCCGGACTCAGAGTAGGACCCCTAGCCCCTGGGAGTTGTGTACCCTGCTGTGTAATATTGTAACAGCTTTAATAACACCTGGCGAACGCCCTTAACTTACCTCCGTCTACGAGTACGTCCGTCGGAAATTCTCTACAAATGTAAAATAATATTTGTGCTTTTGCACCATTGCCAACGCAGCAGCAGCATCTTCATCACCGACGAGCTGATGGTTCGCTATAGTACCAACAATGCGCTTCCTGGGTATGTAAATTATGCTATTGTAAATATTCCTGGAAGGATTGACACTCCACTAATTTCAGTGACTGTCATCATTTTAGGGGCAGCAATTCAGTTTTTTTACTATTTAATTTTACAGTTTTGCTCACTCAAATAATCTAAAAGTATCGTCAGCATACCGTTTACATAAATCATAAGCGAATGGTTGCCACAAAACACGGTCCAATTCACATATTATCGTGAGAGTAAGGATCAAATTTGTTTTCAATGCATTGTTACATGCCAGTAATCAATAAATAAATAGACCTCAATGAAATTGGACGGCTGTCACTTTATTAGCTGTCTGTGAAGGTCAATGCAGGTAATTGAAACACGGATCACACCGATACTGCCAAGCGGCACCTGAGTTAATTGGTCGTTTTATTGAATTACAATCATCCGAGAGTCATTAAGGACTCAGAAATTATGCTTTTCTAACCTCCAGAAAACTATATGGCTTATAAAAAATACATATCTTTGATAATATATTAACAATTGGCTTCTGCATCCGGTGATAATGATGGTTCATCTTTGTATGAGTATAATGACAGAGAGATTTTGTCAATTCCACTGCTGCATGAAGACCTCTCTATGTCGTGTGTCAGTCCACGGTGGTCGTTTGACCATACCTCACCAGGCTGGTAGGTGTCGGTTAGTAAAAAGGGGGGCGTTCAGGTGCGTACCTATATCAGATGCTGGCAAAATAAATATCAGTTTTGTCGGATTCACAGCGCGGTGCGCAAACCGCTTCGCCGCTACTCCCACCCCAGCGTGCAACTCGCGTGTTCATAGTCCCCGGACACGAATTTTTATTTTTTAAAGAAGTCTAAAAAAATAGGCACAGGTGGGAGAAAATAAAAATTAGCCACACTTTGAAAACTGTTGATCAATTCTTCGCTTTTTTCCCCCTGCGAATCGGTGCGACACGGCCACCTCGGAGAATTCTCGCGGCGAATGCGACGAATCGAACGCCTTTCCGCGGCGACGGTACGGGGAGTGAATGGAGACGGAGAAGAAATCATGTCGTGATGACGTGGGACAACTCCTAGGTTGTCTGGACGGTGGCGTCACCCACAACCCCCCACTGAGGGGGGGGGGGGGGAAACTGGGGGGGGGTTGTGGATTTCTGGAGATATAAGGGACCGAGAGACACTCGGGGATTCACCTGCCTTTGCTCACAAGACGACGACGCCTCACCGCTCCTCACCTCAAGAGGTACGTAGGGTACGAAGGAAGTTCAACGTACATACGTGCAGGTGGTAACAGCGCGCGGGTAATCTCTGTACGTTTTAATTTAACACCGATGTTTGGTTTTAACCCAGTGACACCTTTACCTGTTAGGTTTTTATTTTATTTGTAATAAATATTTACATATATATTTATGGACATGTACACAGTCATTATATTGCCGATTGAGATTCAGGATATGTTTATAATTGTAGGATTTGGGCTATGATATTGTTAGAGCATACAGTGGCCGAATCTTGCTTATTTTGATGCATACATTTAAAAAACCTCGCTCCACCTTTTAGGCTTTGGTAGTTTAATGTGCAAATGATCAGGCTGGAAATAAATGTGTAAACTCTCTCTCTCTCTCTCTCAGCCACGTGCTTTCTTCCATTCGAGAACTCTCTGCGTGCTGACTCTCCCAGTTGCATGCAATCGCTGACGCACTTAATGAACTGTCTTCCCCGACTTCTAGTGCATGTACACATCGTAATTACGCGCAATGCGTGGGCTAATTTAGGGGGACACACGTGAGCTCTATAATATCAAGCATATACATCGCTTGTAAAACAATTCTAAGATTTGTACTCATTCAAAAAGGAGCTGGTCAAACATATCTGGCAAGGCCCTCTTGAAAGCTTTTTTTTGACCCAGACTTTGCTTGGCATGTAAAGAATATAATATATGATAAATAAGATTTATATTTGTTGCCCCCATAATTTGAAGGTATGTTCATTTTGACAAGCATAGCATTCAAGATTCAATTGTGTTTTCCCCCCCCCATGCAATGAGTATGGGATGGACTCATCTCCTTTGCACAGCCATGAGCCGGTGGCGAAAATTCCACATTCATATGGTCTCAACCCGGTTAAACCTGAACGCACAAAGCAAATCCATCGCATTCAATAAACAATTTGTCTTATTTGAGTTCTGAGAATGAAACAAAAACCGAGCGACTGCCAAGCGACAAACACGTCTCCATAGAAGTGTATGTGAAAAAAAAAGGTCAACTTGTACGTATGTTGAACTTCTTTCGCACCTTACGTAGTCAACCGTGCTCATTGCAGGTGCTGGGATCTCTGTGATATCTGCTTCCGTGGGTCGTTTTCTTTTGCATGGGGATATCCTCTGTTTCAATGGGACATTTCACGCCGTGACGCGACGTCGATATTACGGTTACGATGAATAGCACCGTTCACTGTGGCCATCCTTACAGACTATCGGTGTAGGCGCTGTTAGTGAGCACATATTGAGGTCGGCGTGAGGAGGTGCTGTGTGGCTGGTGCCAAATCAATCCGTGTAACTATGAACAAACACCATTTTATTTCACCAAGTAAATACCTACTATGTTATGAGATATTTTTCAGAGGCGACCTGGCCACACGTGACAGCTCATCGAAGTAGCTTATATCATACGTGGGACTCTAAAGTAGCAGCCAAATCATCTAAATACAATTTTCTAAATGTGGAGGAACCCGGAGAAAAATCCAAGCAACCAGCACGGGGAGAGAGACAACGCGAACTCCAAATATACAACAGGCATAGTCAGGGTCGGGGATCGAACCTACAACCTCCTACATAGCAGGCGAAGGAGATAACCTATCCTGGACACAGCGCCCCAGCCTTTAAATGGTTGTTTAAAGCTGACTTGGCAAGCATTGTTTCTAATGTAATGCAGGGACAATGTCATCCCACATACGTGACATCGTGCGGAAAATATAATTGAAGGAATATTCATCATTGCAATTGGCGTCATTGCTGGCACTGAAGTTTTCCCAACCAGTGATCCATAATCGATTGATGAAAACAATTCTGGAATGCCACGTGGTAATCACCATACCATGTGTTCACCCAAAAGAAAGCTTTGCCACGGTGGCGAGATGGTAACTACCTTTCCTGGTATGGAGGAGGTTTGTCGGTTCAATTCCAACCCTGGCGCTTGTATATTTGGAGTTTGCATTTTCTCTCTCCCCGTGTGTTCGTGTGGATTTTTCTCTAGGTCCTCTGGTTTTTCCCTCCACGTTTAAAAACACGCGTTTAGAGTATTTGACTGCCATACATTTGCACGCGATAAGCCACTTCGTTGAGCCTTCATTTGTGGCCAGCTTGCTTCTGAAAAAGAGCTGCATAACTCAGCGGGGCCTTACCTGGTAAAAAAAAAAAGAATAACAATCCGTTTTTAATAGTTCATCGTTGCAGTTGGCATCATCGAAGGCGCTCAAGTTTGAGAACGTCCGATTCATGGGAAACCCGCTCTGGCCTGCTGTGCGCCGGGCTTGCCCTCTGTTTCCCGTGCAGGCTCACAATGGCCACTCCGAGCAGCGCTCCTACCCGGAGCTCCTCATTGCCGTGCCGTGTTGCTCTTCTCCTGTCGGGTCTCATCGCCCTCCTGGGTCCCGCGGCATCCAGGAGCGCTCCTCTCGTCTGTCTCCAGGCGTGCGAGAGCTGCCTGGAACCCGCCCAGACCGAGCCGGTACCGCTTCAAGCGAAACAAATAAAACAGTAGGAATTGGGGCTGCTTAAAAACGATTATTGATGAATCATTGATGGATTACATTTTTTAGTTTTTTTTTGTTAATTTTTTTTTCGACGACCCCCCACTACTAGGAATGTACAGCAAATCCGTGGTTAGCGTTCAGGAATCAACCTCGTCAAGATGTGATATCAGCGCAAAGAGACACATCGTATATACAACGGTCAGGGCTGTAAAAATGTAATGTTGGTGGGTACGTTGACCAAGAGCAAATAGGAACAAAATTAGGACCGTACATTATTCTTGTGACCGAATCCAGTGGTGATATCAGTATAATATAGGGGGGGATTGTTTTTTATCCCAATTATTACCTTTTTTCATTCATCCATTTGAACATTGCATCATTACTTGACTCGCCATTTTATCTAACTCGGATCTCTTTAGTAGCTATAATATCTTCCTGAGGCTGATCCCTTTATAACTCGTTAATGATAACAAAAACGTCACTTTTTTATTTTTAAAATTGCTTATTATATTCGTTATTTTAATAAAATAACGAATAAAAAGGTTTATTTTTACTTTGTATGTGGCACTGAAGTGTTTGTTTCTGATTAAATGCATCATAAAAAAAATAGATCTACAGCATTGATAACAGCTGTGGCAGTTACTCAGCAGTGGCCAAAGGCTCATTCCTGGGTGTATTATGGGCACCGCAGTACGACTGTCGTCTAACTTGTATGGCGTCACTGCTGTTAGTCGTGATAATCATTATCAAACCATGCATGTAACCAGGAAAGCCACAACAAGACTAAAGACCCTTTAACCCCGCACCTCCGGTTTGCACGGTTGGCTACGTAGCTTGCGAAAGAAGTTCAACAAACATACATGCAATCACGACTTGCGTTGCGACGTTCGGGAAATTCCATAATAGACTGTTCACGGAGTGTGGGAGGAAGCCCGAGCACGTGGAGAAAACCCATGCCCCGAAGCTCAACACAGATAGATGCAAGGATCCATTGCTGCACTACAATCCCATTGGCCACCTCGTAACCCAAGCCCTAAACACACCTTGTCGTTCCCAGAGAGTCGTTACATCCAAATTCTAACCAGGCCCCAAAAATCCTGCTTAGCTGCTTAGAGATTTAACAAGGTAAGGCACACTGGATATACTCTCCCGCCGCGGCATTCATAATGCTTGAACGGTTTTCCGTGTACGCTTTGAGAGCTTCTGTTGTTCTATGCGTGGGGGGGTTGGTGGTGGCTGACTGTACGTCACTGTGCTAATGTGTAACTGGGAAATGCATACAACTTGGAATGCGTGACCTGGTATTTTTTTCGTGTCCCCATCGCCCCCTTACCGCTATCGGTGTTGGGGCAATCGACACAAGTTTGTGTTGAGCACTGCTCTCAAAAACACAACGATGAAGACCCCCCCCGTATTGCCTTTAACAGAGTGTTGTTAGCAAGCAGAACCACACACTCTCACCCAAAGATCAACAGCTGTAAACTCCACAGAGGCATGCGGCATCGGAGAGCACCCATTAAGGCCAACATAGCACACACGAGCCTTTGTCCTTTCAGTGCTAATGTTTACAGAATAAACTGGCTCTTCATTTATCAAAGGCTGAGTTGACCAAGAAGAGGCACAGGACAAGTTTAGGCCCCACTCGCCATGGATGTTCACCACGTTCTCCTAGGTGATGGTGCGGTGGTGGAAGCCTTCATCCAGCAGCCGAGAGATCGTGGCTCACGATGATGATGATGCTAACAAAAACAACGCTCTCTCTTTCCACCGCCCGTGCAGCTCTGCTGGATGCAGTGCCTCGGGGAGTGCAGTCGCCTTGCGGCGCCGTCCGCTGACGGCTCCGAGATTGTGCTCCTAGGAGGAGGAGGAGGAGATGAGTCGCCAGAGGGAGTAGACGTCTCCGCCGACAAGCGGGTCCAGGAGAGCGCCGACGGCTACCGGATGCAACACTTCCGCTGGGGACAGCCTCTGCCCGGCAAGAAGCGGCAGCCGGAGCAGAGCCAGGGGGCCCCTCTTGGCATGGGGAGCGACGAAAACGCACGGGTGGTGAACGGAGGGCAGGCTTGGGACGAAGGCTGGACCCTCGACGACCAGGCAAACGAGGTGGACGCGCGGCAGTGGTCGGCGGCTCCGTCCAAGAAGGGCTCAGCGCATCTGAGCATGCAGAAGGAGAACCCGGAGCTCTACCAGATGAACCACTTTCGGTGGGGGCAGCCGCCGATGCACTTCAAGCAGAAGCGCTACGGCGGCTTCATGCGCAAGTCGCCGGGCTACGCGCACCTCAAGCCGCTGGTCACGTTCTTCCGAGACGTCATGAAGAACGACAGCCCAGCGATGCTCAATAATTAGGCGGCAGATCCTCCCCCCCCCCACACCGAGCGACGGAGCGAAGGGGATCCATGCGCGGGCGGGAGGTTGTTTACACAGTTGCCGTGGCTTGTTTTTTTGTTTTTGGGAAGGTGATGCTGTGACAGCCACGGTGCCTTACAGTTTCGGGAGACAAAGTGGCCCGTGAAATTTCACGGTGAGAGTGCCCCTCCCCTCTCCCCCCCAAATCCCACCCCAAAACCTCCCGTTTCTCGGCACTTATGACTGCGATTTCTCATCAGCTTACAACACTATTCCCCGCCGTCAATTTCTATAACCCCATAAGATTACAATGGTGAAAGTTGTATGGTTTATTTTATTTTTCGCCCGGGTCAAAAAGGCCATAGGGTGTGCGCGGCTCATCGGTAGTACAACAGGGCCCTGGTTCTTTCCAGTCGGATTGATTTGACTGCACAATGAAAACCAGTCCAAGTCAGCGCTGCGACTGAAACTGACTCACAGTTTCGAAGAAATATTCTAAATAACTGAGATGGATAAGAAAAAATGTCTACAGTGGTTGGTGGCTAGGTTTAGATAAGATGCAACCAAAGAGTGGACAGAATGACCTCGTATTTACCACCACCGTTATTGCCAAACACTGCCCCTTACACGACTGAAAGCTATTGGGACACTCTGGGCAATTGCCCTCATTCACGAACGGTCCTCGTGTTTTTAATCGGTTCATTATAGCGATTTATAAAAAAAAAACGAAGTCTTCAAATCCACCCCCACCACCTTAAAAAAGTCACGAAAAGCCCGGCATGCTTTGCGTGTCAAGATGACTCCGCCATTCGTGTGCAATGGAATACTGTAATTTTGAATTTGGTAAACACCCGTGTTTCTATTCACCAGCACCAATGCGGACAAGACAGCATTGCCTGCGCAATAATGACCACCTCTTTGTCAACTGAGCCTCTCTCTTTAAAATCACACCCAACCGTATCAACGTTGTACTCCCAAACACGCTCTGGCATCACGCACAATGACCAATAACAACTCCCGATGCGCATTTAACTCCTCCGCGTGCGTTTTTTTCTTCAGTCCGCTGGTTATGACACTCTCTTGTTGTCGACACGCCACGTGCCTCTTTATGTGCTCACTTGAAATAAACACATGTAACCCACTTTTACCGCGACGTGCGCAATTATTTGTTGAATGCGCAAGGATGTGTGGAGTTGATTTGAAGCTTTCGTGACTGCAGGAATCCATACTCTTTGGTTCTTTCGGTAAAGTCACGTAGGTATCAAATAAAATAAATGACGACGATTCGGGCGCAACACAAGCATCCATCATCAGGTGGCGTCATCAGGTGACAGACGATTGTGTTGCGCCCGAAACGTCGTGATTTATTTTATTTTATACCTACGTGACTTTACCGAAAGAACCAACGAGTATGTATGGAGTTATTTCAGGATAAGTTCGTTGCCTCGAATTTGTTGGTTGAAGACCTGACGCGATAACGGGTCAATATTTTAGAATTCACCAAAAAATTGTACGTCCATATGTCTGGTTGAAAACACCATCATCATCATCACCACCCATCAATTAATCGTCACTATCATCAACATTGAATCAGCCATCGATCATAATCATAGCCATTGCCCATCAATGAGTCATCATCAACGAATCCTCGTCATCTTCTTCCATACATGAACTATCATCATCTAAAGTGCAATGCACAACATCGGTCGTATTTCAACAACCTCAAAGCACGTTTCAATTTTGACGATTAAAAAATGCAGATAGACTTATGCATATTGCACTGCGCGTACGCAACTCAACGCCTGGGATCGGGCACATCTCAAGCGTAATTTGGTTCGAGGCCTGCTTTTCTTACAGGCTTTGGTGGAGCGGTGGCACTGTGGTTAGTTCGCGCTGTGCTGTTAACGACTTCAGTTTGAATTTCGATTTAAAGCTTTCGTGACTGCAGGGATTCATCTTCTTGGTTCTTTCGGTAAAGTCACGTAGAATGGAAATAATAAAATAATAAAAATAAAACATAATAAAATAATTCTCACGACGTTTCGGCCACAACGCAAGCAGCCGTCCTCAGGTGAAGAACAGGTCTGTCGGAAAGACAGCGTCTGAATGAAACACCACCAGGCTTGGAGCGTATATTTAAGCTGGGTTGGAGGGAGAAGAGCGCCTTGACAAAATAATTTGCATATCAAGAGGAATTTAGCATATTTATGGGAAATGCAGATATGGGATTAGTCATAACTTGTGGAATGCGTAGGAGGTGGGCGGGGGGTTTAAAGTCATAATATGCCCGTGCATTATGCAGGATTAGCGGCATCAAAGGGAAGGAGTAGTGTTAGCATTAATAAAGGGAAGGAATGTTAATAGTATGGAGCTGCAGCAACTAAAGCACCACGTAAAAATGTTGATTTTACGCAACCAAGCGGTCGCCGGACGTTAACAAGCAACTGGAGAGAAAAAAACACACACAGCGTGGCCCTTTGAAATACAGGACCCGTGGTAGAGAGGGCATTTGCTAATAGCATGTGATACATCACATCGTGACAATGACACGTGTTTGTAATACTGCTTTGGCAGTGGAGCACTGTCACGAATATTAAAAAATTAACCCGTAAAAACAAAGTATTTCACTATAAATCCTTTATATGCGTGGCATCGGTTTTCGGGCGGCTAGAGTCCTCTCGTTCTCTGGCTTGAGATGGCTGCCACCTATGGGTCAGATGATTGCCTGCCACCATTAAGCAATTGGTAATTAAATATAAAAACATTTTCACGAAAATAAATTGTCACGCACAACGAGTCTGTGTGCAAAATGTCAGCTCGATTGGATCACGGGAAGTGGGTTAAAAACGACCGAAAGATTTGCACGGTCGTAAGCGAGCAAGCAAGTGAACTTAATATAAAGGATTTAAAAACACCATTGATGACACTGCCCTGCAGGGAACACAAACGACGCTGTGTAGAATCGGCGGCGATTCGGGAAATATCCTGAGAGAGGTTGTTATGGATCGGCGGGGAGGGGGAACTTATAGGATGCTCCGTTAAAGTAAGGGGCCGTCCATAAATGACGTCACGCGATTTTGGACGATTTTTGACCGCCCCCCCCCCAAATAAAACGTGCTCCAAATCGCAGTAAACTATTGTCATTGTAGTGCGTATTTAATATGCCGATGCACTCTGACGTTGTAGGAGAAAACATTTATTAAAAAAGTCTATTTATTTAAGTAGAATGTGTTGTCTATAGTTTTTTAAAGTTGCACATTTTGATGTGACGTCACATTCCTCAACCCCCCCCCCCCTCGTCACACATCGTCACAAATGTCTGACCGCCCCCCCCCCCCCCCCCAGGTGCGTGACATCATTTATGGACGGCCCCTAAGACGATAAAGTTATACAAATATGGCCAACAACCAATACCAATATCCGCCATTCGCCACTCAGTGACGCTGACGTCACCAGGGCACCTGTGCCAGGCCAGGTGCACTTTGGCCAACGGCAACCACGAACGCACAGAACTCGTGAATTGCAAGACGCTCCCCCAACTTGTGCGTTCAAATACAGAGGGGAAGTAAGTGCGTCTTATAATCCGAAAAAAAAATGGTGCACAGTTTGTTTCCGTTTTAGGGCAGTGATGCACAATCATAATTTTAAAAAAGTCAAAGCATTTGTCAATAGCACCGTGACATTAATAATGAAATGTATATATATCATAGGTGACGATTTAATAACTGTCAACCCATACGGCTTACCAGTATTCTTGTACAGGGAAATTGGGGTTTCAGCTCCATACGGCTTCCGGCCGTTTCAAATATAGTAGGGGCAAAATTTTTTTTTATTTTTTTTGCGTTTCTCTCCCTTGTGATGGGACTTTGTAGGATGAACGTTGGCATTTTTAAGGGGCACGGGGTGACCAATAAGGTCTGAGTTGGTCTGTAATAAGGTAGGGCGCTGATAAGAGTTTGTCACGTATGCTGTTTGGGCAATGGCCCTTCTTAATATCACGTAAATACAGAGTACAGAGAGACCGAATGGACAACACGAGTGGGAGACTGCATTGAGTTACACTTTAGGGCAGGGGTGGGGAACGTCCGGCCCACGGGCCGTACAAGGCCCGCGAAATCATTTGGTGTGGCCCTGCCAAGGCAACCGCATGCGGGACTCGAAATTCAATAGGAGCAAACCTGGAAAAACAGTTGCGAGTAGCAACATCATCAATAGCAGCTAACATCACACGCCTGGCCAAAGAGGAGCAGTTCCAGCCATCGCATTAGGGGCGAGTTAATTCAATGTTTGGCCAAATATAACAGGCTAATTTCTAAGTTGATAATTTTGTATGGCCCGCGAATGATGTTATAAATATCCAAATGGCCCTTGGCAGAAAAAAGGTTCCCCGCCCCTGCTCTAGGGCCTGATAAGAATTACATTTGAAAGAAAAAAAATGTCCTTTAAAAAAGTGTATTCATGTGCTATGAAGAAGGGCACTTGTTGTTAATTATACTTGTGCATCGCTTGTCAACGTAGCAGCAGCATCGCCACCAAATCCAAAACGGTTTCAGGTTTTTCTCACGTCACATTTCCGGGAGTCACGGAGCCAAACATCCATCAGGTGTCGCTGTTGCACAAGCTGAGGGTGAGATGGAGATTGCTGACGGGTGTGTGTTCGGTTGCTTTGGTGATGCGTGGAAGTCAACTTGAGGCCAGCCTACGTACGCCCTCATCACAGGACATAACACCCACAGCGTACATCTTACACACACATACACACTCCTTTAAATTGCGTTCTAACATCACACAACACACCACACACACACACATCTCAACCACACACACATCTCACACACACACACATCTCACACACATCTCACACACACACACATCACACACACACATCTCACACACACACACCTCAACGTGGCTTTCTAACATCACAGGGCACACAACACACATCACACACACACACATCTCACACACACACACACATCTCACACACACATACATCACACACACACATCTCACACACACACACCTTAACGTGGCTTCCTAACATCGCAGGCCACACACAACACACATCACACACACACATCTCACACACACACACATCTCACACACACACCTTAACGTGACTTGCTAAAATCACAGGACACACACACACATCTTACACACACACACAACATCCCGTGGCTTGCTAACATCACCCGAACGTAGCGTCCCAACGTTCGAGTCTCGAGCAGAAATTCAAGTCTTGTTATTCTTCATTGTAACGCACCTGCCACAGGTGTGACGGCAAATGGCGATTTGGCTGTAAACAAAGGAGGGCCGATTACGGGAATTGTAATTGGCAGAGAAGGCAAGACGCCGCTTGCTGGCGAGTGAAGGTTGCCACCACCAATGGCTCAAGTGAACGTGCAGGTGTACATGGAGTCACACCGGGTCCATCACCTGTTCAAGGTGAGTCCCCTTACCTGGGATGACAATGCTGCGGTGTTAGTTGCTCTCCGTACGTGATCATCGAGTCCGTGAATCGTTAGTCGTCGTGTTAAGGACAATACCCAGACCTTGTCAACCCGTACGGTTTAACCCGTATTCTTGTACAGGGACATTGAGTGTTTCAGGTCCATACTGCGTACAGCCGTTTCAGTACGGGCAAAACTATTGTGTTTGCCTATTTGTTTGTGTTTCTCCCTCGTGATGGTAGTTTGTAGGATGAACGTTGAGATTTATAGGGACACGGGGTGACCAATAAGGTCTGGATTGGTCTGTAATAAGAAGGCACTGTTAAGGGGTTGACATGTATGCAATAATAATAATATAATGTTGTTATTATTAGGCCACATCCCATTTGTAAGTCCACTCCTGGATGAACACCCTCCAGGCTCACAGCCATTTCGGTCATGGGGGGGGGGGGGTATACTGTACTTTGATCGTCATACTTCCCCAATTTTAGTCAGTTCGGCCGCGTCGGTGACGAGGATTGCACAGAAAACGGTTGTACTACCGTATTATCCGGATTATAAGACGCACCGCCCGGGGATTTTAAAGCAACCGTCGAGGATGCGTCTAAGGGGCCGTCCATAAATGACGTCACGCGATTTTGGACGAATTTTTACCCCCCCCCCCATCGTCACATGGCGTCACAAAAAGTCAGACACCCCCCCTCAAATATGATGTCACAAAGCTCTGCCCCCCCCCCCAAAAAAAAATAAAACATGCCTCAAATCGCTTTAAACTATTGTCATTGTAGTGCGTATTTAATGTGACGCTGCACTCTGATGCTGTAGGAGAAAACATTTATTAAAAAGCAGTGGCGGCTCCTGCAAAATCTCTCAGGGGGGGCAAATGGCTGGATGATTGATAAGGATAAGGTCCACCCATGCAATGGATAAATTAACAGCTTAAGCATATAAAGGCAACTTCACTTCTTTAATATTAATGCAAAATAAAGTGACTCTTACAATACATCTTGTTTGTTTCTATACTCACTATTAAAACAAACCACTCCGTGACTTTACCGAAAAAACCTAAGAATATGATTCCTTGCAGTCACGAAAGCTTAAAATCTAGAATCAAACCACTCAAGTTTATTTTATTAAAGATTCCACTAGGTGGCGACAAATTATATTGTTGGATGAAACGTGCTTACGTATGATGACGTAAGCACGTATGATGACGTAAGCCCGTTAGGGCGAGCCCTCCCGGAAGCCATAGAGAATGCATTGCAGCGCCCCCGTTCAAAAAAAAACATCTTTGAATGTAAGTCTATGGGGCCACTCGGGGCGATTCTCAGCTGGAGTGAAATCGCCCAAAAAGAGGCGGTACTCCACAGAACGTGACATGACGCTGATTGGACTATATCCAGAGGCACAGTGACGGCTAGCGTGACTCTGTGGTTGAATGACATTGGTGGTGCGTCGCCCAATCGCCCTAATGAAGAAACCGCCCCTGTTAAAAAGTCTATTTAATTAAGTAGAAAGTGTTGTCTATATTTGTTTCAAGTTACGCATTTTTACGTGACGTCACATTTCTCAACCCTCCCCCACTCGTCACACATCGTCACAAATGTCTGACCCGCCCCCCCCCCCCTAGGTGCGTGACGTCATTTATGGACGGGCCCAAATAATCCGGCACGTGTGTGTGACAAGATTTGTAAAACTCCTTCACGCCACCCGCTTCTATCAGCCTCATCCACTATGTCACGCTCTACACATTCCTCCTTCAACCCCCTGCGCCAACGCCTCCTTCCCCTGCTGCTAAATCTTCATTCCTTTTCCAAACCCGATTGCTAATTGGCCGTACTACCGCACCCACCCTTCCATTATTTGGCCATTTTGTACCGCAGTCGGTCAGCATTGTCAAGCGCATCAGCGAAAGGCGCTTTATACATCCAAAATATAATTGTAGGGGTGCATGAAACGTGTTATAATCCGGCAAATTCGGTAATTACATTGGTGGGTCCGCGATAATACTCTGCGCGATTGTAACATTAGTACTGTGATTGTTGTGCTCCGTTTTCGCCTTCACAAGGAGATGCTTTCCATGCTGTTGTTGGAGATGCCCCATCAGCCAATCCCGTGGCTGATCAATCACCTGCAGGCCAAGCTGGAGGTGTCCAGGTGTGCTCCACCAGGTAATAGGCCTTCTGAGGAAAGGGCCACGCAGGCTCGCACACACCACACAGGACATGTACGCGTGAAACCTCCCTTCTCATCGTGGGTGTACTTATACGTATGTTGAACTTCTTTCGCACCGTACGTAGGCAACCTTGCTGATCGGAGGTGCGGGGGAAGGACAATAAATCCACGCACGTGTAAACGCGGCATGAACATTGTTGTTGTTGTGTGTGCAGTCAATCACAACCATTCATCTACCAACACACGAAAACCCTGGTTTAATCACAGGAGGGTGACACCCAGATATACGAGGCCAGGATCTCACCCTGAAGCCACTTCACCTTCACCTTGAATCCGACTTAAGCAGCAAGAAAGAACACCGATCTAACCTCGGACCAAAGTCCAGCGGTTGTACGCATGTACGTTGAAATTCTTTCGCACCGCACGTAGCCAACCGTGCTTGCAAACTAAACACAAAAAGCAGTTCCAAAGAAATGAGTTTTTTATCTAAATTTAAAAGCGCACAGCTCCAGTGGCTTCCTAATATTGGAAGCAAAGAGCGTTCCAGACGGCCACAGAAGCGCATCTGAAAGCGCGCGATGCTTTTGACCCCGTCTTTGTACGATGGGCAGCAGAGGTGTGGACTCGAGTCATGTGACTTGGACTCGAGTCAGACTCGAGTCATGAATTTGATGACTTGCGACTCGACTTGGACTTGCATAACAATGACTTTGTCCCACCTATGAGATGTGGACTCGAGTCATGTGACTTGGACTCGAGTCAGACTCGAGTCATGAATTTGATGACTTGCGACTCGACTTGGACTTGCATAACAATGACTTTGTCCCACCTCTGATGGGCAGCCAAAAGCCGCCGAGAGGATGACTACCGGAGTCCGCGCGATGCTTTTTGCTCTTCCACGACATCAGCAAGGATTCATTTACGGCACTTCGTGTGTAATGAGTGCGACCTTGGAATATATTCGTTCGGCAACCGGCGGTGCCTCCCATGCCAGGTTGGGCCCTGCCATACGGTGGCGCCGAGGACGGAGCGATGGTGCTGGCGGACCTGGATCCAGCTGCGTATCCTTCAAACGTCGGTGGCTCAGACGAGGTAGGGCCCACCACATCAGCCGCACGGTGCTGTTATTCCCCCTCTCGCTCTTGGGAGAGGCCGATTAACATCCCCGATACCGCGAGCACACACGCCTCCAATTTTGCCCTTTGCCGAGTGGCCGCCGCCGTGTAAACATAAATGCCTATTATCGGTTGCTCGATCTGAGTGAAATTGCCCGACTGGACAAATATTTTGGCGACTGGCTGAAAGCACCCGGGGCCAGATTGTCCAGACTTCATGTGTGCTGTACAGAAATACGAAACAACAAAAACAATCTCGGAATTCTTTATGTTTTCTTTTTACCATTGTTCATTGGGACATCACTTTTGTAAAAAATAATATAAAGATGTGGTCCCGGGATAAATGCATTAAAGAGATACACAGCCTCCCCCCCCCACCACCAATCTCCGTTTTATGAATGATTTGATGCTACGTAATGGACTTTCCCCACATCAAGTTCTTCAATTAAAGCAATGCGTGTCCTCGTCAACAAAGCGTATCAGAATCCTACAAAAAAGCATTTAGTGATGGTATTTTAGAAAATATAATCGGCTTCTCTTCTTTGTTTTTTTTAAGTTAAACCGTGTTTTAATTTGAGAAAATAAACGCGAATTCAGATTAAGCACAATTTAACCAATGCCTTGAAAGGCTGTGCACCGAAAAAAATCCCAAGCTTGAAATTTCCATTATCTGTGCAATTTCTAAATCCTTGACGCTTTGCGCGTTATCTGCATGTAAAACGCGCGCGCGCGGCTGGAAATATCAGGTGGGGGGGGGGGGGAAGCAACTAATAAATAAAGACAATTTTAATGAAAACTTTTATTCATTTCCACGGAAGGAAGCGGTAAAATCTGGAAGTCCCCCGCGCTCCGCGGTGGCTCCTGCGCGATCATGCGAGACACGGAAGAGCCACTTCGTTGGCGATCCAGGAGGAGGAGGAGATGGAGGTCATGACTCCAACACTGACGACGCCAGGCTGCAGACTGGGTGAGTGATGCCTGCAAATTCGCGAGAGGCTGCCGCGACGCAATGCAATGCCATATTTTGGGGTAATTTTATTTGTTGGAAGTTTTCTAGACAGTACTGACGATGAGGTGTTTGGGCAGACAAGGAAGAGCAAAGACTTTGACACCTGAGGCTCATTAAGAACTAGAACATCGGTGGCATCTGTAACTGGTGAAGCCACAGAGCATACGTTCAAAATATACCGTACTATTTTTTTTTATTAACCACTGAGCTATTCTTCTTGGTTCTTTCGGTAAAGTCACGTAGAATGGAAATAATAAAATGATAAAAATAAAACATAATAAAATAATTCTCACGACGTTTCGGCCACAACGCAAGCAGCCGTCCTCAGGTGGAGAACAGGTCTGTCGAGGAGACAGAGTCTGAATGACAAGCCCCAGGCTTGGAGCGACTATTTAAGCTGGGATGGAGGGGCGAAGAACGCCTTGACAAAATTATTTGCATATCAAGAGGAATTTAGCATATTTATGGGAAATGCAGATATGCGATTAGTACTACTTGTGAAATGCGTAGGAGGTTTGGCGAGGGGTTTAAAGTCATTATGCCCGTGCATTATGCAGGATTAGCAGCTATTCTAGCTCTTTTTCAGAAGCGACCTGGCCACAAATGATAGCTCAACGAAGTGGCTTTCCGTCGCCTGAAAATGTATCGCAGCCAAATAGTCTAAACGCGTGATGTTGATCCTAAATGTGGAGGGAAAAACCGGAGGACCTGGAGAAAAATCCACACGGCAACGGGGAGGACACGTAAACCCCAAATGACACAGGCGTCAGGCTCGGGATCGAACCCACTACCTCTTCTATACCAGGCAAGGTAGTTAACATTCCGCCAACGTGGCGAAGCGGGCTTGAGCCAAGCGAGTGCTTTGGTAGGCAGCCACAGTGGTGGCTATAGCTTCTGTAGCCGAGGAGTGCGGGGAGGGGGTGGCTTACGTGGCCTGCAATCCCCCACGCTGTGGAGGCAAGCGAGGGTTGGTGAATCGCATGCAAATGTTGCGAAATTCCCTTCCCGTGGGGGCATCGAGGAGGTGCCATGCCCCGGCTCGCCAGGAGAAGGCGGTACAGCAATATCCATCTGTTCCATTTGTATGAGATGGCATTAATATCCCCCCCCCCCCCACATATGCATGCATTTTCTTGGGGTGCTCCGGTTTTCTCCCGCACTCCTCGATTGGCCGATAATGTATGTACCTACGTACGATGAACTTCTTTCGCACCGTACGTAGCCAACCGTGCTGGTTCGAGCGTTTGGGAGAAGGACAAGAAACGAAACGCAAAAGCAGTTCTCAATATACTCCTGGCTGAAGGCCCTACCGGTCCACAGACGTTTCAGTCAAGGGGGTATACCAACGTTGGTCGGTGCAGCCGCGTTGATTATAAGACGCCCTCCCCCCCCTGTAGTTTAAAGCAATTGTTGTGGGCGCGTCTTCTAATCCGGTACGTGTGTGTGTGTGTGACAACATTTGTACAACTCAATTGACACCGGGCACAGCTAAACACAAACACGTGAATATATAGAGGACCTCGGAGCTTGGGGAGGGGTAAATTCGGCACTGGCTCACTCGCTGGCTGTTGGCTTTTTCCCCCGCTCGTCTGCGATTTCCTTGTGTCTCTGGGTCGTCCTCTGCCTTTGACAGCGAGCGAAAAACCTTGTGGTGCATTACAAGTTGAAATTATTGTTGTCATGGTGCCCCATGCTCAGGAGCGAGCGGTCTTCCTTCGAGACCAGAATGCAGAGTGAAGCAGATGCCTCGGCACAGCCCTACTGGGTATTATGCCATAGGAGGTACATTCTCTCGGCAGATATGTTAATCCGAAGCTCCCTCTGCAATGCATATGTTGCATGGAGACACACGTGCCTGTCCCTGGGCTCTCTGAAAATAATCGTCTCTGGCTCACATTGTGAGCCGTCGTAGAGGATCATGGCCAATGAATATATAACTACCGGAGGGGAACTGGTGTTATTGTGAAGCGAACGTTGCTATATTAGGCAACCCAACAGCAGTTCTTTAACGGGGCCCGCTCTGCTTGATGAGACCCTGAAGGTCAAACCCGGTCGGGAGTTTGCTTGCTTTAACAAATGCTGTGGAATAACTTTGTTTCTGCTTGGCCAATCTATCAGTGGGAAAGTTTTTTTTTTTTAGACATTTAATTCCTCTCTATTCTATATCTGAACCAGACGTATTGTCCATTACAGGTGCATTGATGCATAAGGACACACATTCCTATCTTTGGCAAAATGGCCAAAACACTCGGTGTGATTTGTCTCGTCGTGAGCAATGGAGGGTTCGGATGCGTGTTCGTAAATAAAGTCTGAGCACCTTTCAGTTGATGATGATCAAGATGAGAAATCTCGCCACAAAATCTCACGAATGATTTTCACAAAATGTGGTTGATGCATGAATAAATACAAGCCCTTCCCTACACCTGGACTTAAAATAATGAGCGCTTATAATGGCAAGCTGTGCTTGTACGTATGGATGCAGATGGCATCACATACCATGCATAATGGAATGAAGCAATATCCAAAAGTCCTGCCATTGAATAACACAGAGAAGTGGATTTGTTATAGCCCACGAGCAAAAGGTGGTTAGTTTGGTATCACGTGGGATGCCAAATGCCACCAGTATCCAATCTGGGCAGTGTCCATCACGGGAAGTCTCCACCAGAGGCAGAAATCTTAGCATACATATCATGTCTGTTATAGACACACCATATGTTTATTTACCTTTCCTGTTGATTTTACATAATATTTTTGTTTCCTATTGAAAACTAAATTTTCTCTAAAATATACTATGCTACCCTTCTTTAACAAAATCCTATCATATACAGCTACCAGGATGAACGCGCTACGATAAATGTTTGTGGTCCAGAGATGAAACCCTTAATAAAATCTTTGTTCGCATCTGCAACTCTGAGTGCTTGCCATGAATTCATATTTGGACTAATGGTAAATAGAAACAAAATCCTGAACAATGCTTCCAAAGAGACACTTTGAACTCGTGGTCAGAGTTCATGATTCACAATCAGAAGGTTCGACGTTCATATTCTGGTTTGGCGGATGACTTCTCCTGTCATCCTTCCAGCATCGATGCGGTGAGTGCCACCTTGTTAAAACGGTGGCTACCCACGGAGGGCTGGCCTTCGCCATGGGAATGAGGAATTTCCACCACTTGCATGAGGCTAGCAAGAGAGATTAGTGCTGACCCAGTATATGTATGAGCACTGAAGCGCCTGACTGATATCTTAACAACAACAAAACTGAATTAAAGTGGAATGCTATTTATTTCGACTTTAAAAGTAATCTTTCCACATTAAATACAATTTTCTTTTATTGTGCATCAGCGTATAAGCCTCGTTGTGTGATGTCTTCTGGCAGCATTTGTTTGAGCAGGGGGAAATTTGCATTGGTTTTCAATTAATGAGCCTCATTAGAAGAGTCATGCTTGTTAAGCATCTCCACTTGGATTGCCAGATGTTGTGGTGTAAACTTTGTTGAGTTCAAGAGAGATGTTGCATTCTGCCTTGGGTTGTCTCAAGTGGCTTTGCTTGCAGACGGAGACAAGGGCGTGAAAAACAGGAGCTCAACACGAAGACTCTTGCCATCACGCTCTCAAAGGGGGCGGCACTACCCACCCACAGTCCTTTGCTCCATAACGTTTCCCATGATGCTCCAGGGTCAGAAGGTGAGAAGGCGGCCAAACCGCACGTGGACACCATGGTGGCCTGGTTTTTGTTTTCATTAATTTGTTCATAGAGTTCACTTTTATGTATTTTCATTTGAATCTCGACAACATCATCAGAGTCACCGTATTCCCAGAAGTGTAAGATGTTCTTGAAAGTAAGCCGCAACCCAAAACATGTGCCTGGTGTCAATAACGTTTTGTTCATCGGGTCTCTCTCTCTCACACACACACACCGACCGGATTATAAGATGCACTCCCAGTATTTACTTTAGAAAACAGGAAAAAAAACAGTGCATCTCATGATCCGGAGAATATGATAGATGCTTAAATAAATAAAGCTCATCTTTGAATAAGTCAACAAAGTAAAAAGCACGTCCAATTATAATAATTTGCTTTATTTAACCAGGAAAGCCACGCTGGGTCCTAGAACTCTGTTATCCTGTACTTTTTATAATTTTAATTGGTTTTCAACCAATTAATAAGTGTTCATACCACGCGGGAGAAAACCGGAGCGCCCGGAGAAAACCCACTCCTTGCGCGAAGGAGAAAACACTCTCACAAGACGGCGTTTAGTCCACTTGCTGTACTGCCTCCTGGCGATCCAGGGAATGCCTCCTCCTCGACGCCCACAGGAAGGGCGTTTCGCAACATTTGTGCTTGGTGATCCACTAACCCTCGCTGCCACCTCCCGAGTGCTGGATTACAGTCAGGCCACATGCAGAGCCACAACCACCGCCCAGCTAAGGTCGACAACGTAGAACTACTTCGGCAGTCACTGCGATGAGCATTTATCACCCAACGCTAGGCAGCGCTCTTTCATGCTCCGTTAAGAGTGGTTCATTGTCAGTCAACTCACTTTTATAATCGTCGAATCCTCAGTGCTGGGCTACGGTGAATTGAGTTAAATAACCTCTGGGATATAATGGGTTTTCTGTGCAGCCATTGGTGACCAGGCTGAACACATCAACTGGCAACAATTGAGAACCCGGTTTTAATCGCAGATTTATCAACGTAGAAAAGCTAAAGTGGTTTACCGCTCGAACACACGTGCAGTGGGCACTCATCTCCTGCTTGGAGCCAACCTCACCCAGTTGTTGAAATTCCACAATCGTATGGCAGGGACTAGTCTAACCATAGGGCTATCAATGTTCAAACAGCAGGCAGTCGCCTATGAAGAAACCTGTGATCAAAGTACTCGTGGCTCAGTGCTCCAACAATGGCACCACCCTGCAGAGATCAACGAGCAACCTCAAACTTGATTTGAAGCTTAATTACTTATTTTCTTTTATTTCTACGTGACTTTCGCGAAATAACCAAAGAGTGAGCCACCTCAAGTTAATTGCCTTTCCTCATTATTTTTTTTTTCTCTTAATTTGTTACGTTTGCTCATTATACATTGTTTGGGTTGCTTTGTTCCCCCCCCCTCCCCTCCCCTTGTTAATGTCACAAAATGTAAGTTCGGGAATTTCCGCCACAGCCGTCTCTCCGTCAGTCGTCCCTGGGATAGGCGCTGTGCTCTTTCAGGAGGGTTACCGCTCGCCTCCACTGCAATTGCGTCCCAGCGGCACGGGCAACGGCGCCTCCAGACGCGGTCCCCTTCGGCGGTGTCAGAGACGTTGGCGCGTAGCGCACGCAGGACGGCGGTGACAGCTTTGATAGACGCGGGTAAAAAGTGGCTCAGCGGTATAAAAAAAGAAAAAGAGAGTGAGAAAAAAAACACGACGCGTTTCATTATTTTCTCAATTTTTTTCCGACTTTCACTCGAGACCGCTCTCCCCCGACGTGTTGTCGGTGGTTGTGCCGCCCGTTGTCGTGCGGCATGATTTGTTTTTGGCTGCTGCTATAAATGTCCACGCGACAAGCCACCTGTGGCCAGGCCCGCCGCTGAAACAGAGCTACACAGCTCAGTGGGCCTCACCTGGGAAGAAAAAAAAGTTTAGTTTTAGTTTGTCCGACGTTTCACTCGGCTCCTGCTGGAAATCTCCGAGGAACGCGGAGCGGATCGTCGGACTCGAACGGGGAACGTCTCGCGGTACCGACCCGGACGCATGTCGGAGAGGGGATGTGGGAGGGGTGGTGTGGGGGGGACAATGAAACTCAGAGCAAGCAATGCTCTTAGATCGCAGGAAACGCTGGGGCGACACGTGCATTTGGATGCTAATTCCCATCTTTCGCATGGCGGGGTGAAATTAGCAACGTTCTATGCGGCTATCGAGGTTATTAAGCCGTTCGAGATTGTTCCGCCACGGATGCTTGTGGTTTGAACATTATAGAGGAACAGGTCACGCCCTGCAGTATTACGACGGTTGTGCATTTTAAACATCTCATTATTCGGTTATGCCGCTTTGGCAGGGGTGCGCAAGCACAACAGAGCAAAGAAAAAAAAAGCGAAACGCGGCCGTCAATATCGCTGTGGCCTTAAAAGGAAAAAAATATATATATAATGGGCAATGTTTCCGGCGTGCATGATACCAATGACAATTGTAACCTGAATTTCGCCTGAGCCTCTCCGTAGGTGAACAAAGCCTACATTTTAATTCCTTTTGTAGTGTGGTCCGCATCGGCACTGGGGGAGACAAAGGCAGCGTAGGCGCGCATGTTGCTGGCCTCAATTGGTACTCACTGACAGCACTTGCCAGTACATCCTATGAGGCTTTAGAGAGGTCTCTGTTTATGTTGCTGAAACTCATTGCTGACGAATAACACGGTAGCGTGTGGGATGCCGCCACAGCGGTGGCGTCATGCCTTGGACACGGGACTTGCGATCCAGAGGTCGCCGGTTCGGTTTGACCTCCCGGCTTAGCAGTTGAGACAATGGGGGGCAAGTTTCTTAAATCCCCCCACGGCGCCTATCGACCCAGCAGTACACGTGGGCACACCGCAGTTTGCCGATCGGCAGGCTGCGTACGGTAGAGTCGTCTTCCTTCGTATGGATTAATAGCAGCAGATTAAAGGTGTAATTTTAGATTTGTCATCCAATCAATTGTCTGTTCAGAAGCAGGGTGGATCTCGTCCGTTCCTCCGTTAAAGGAGAGAAGAAGGCTGCGCGGTGTTTACGATGCGGCAGTCAATGGTTTGGTATTTGTTGCCCCACCACTCGCAGGCCTGCCGAATCTTTAATGGCGCCGTCTGTGCATCAGGTGGCCGCATCGGCCACGTGGCCCGGTCCCGATTCGGTTGATGGTCGATCATTGGCGGCGTGGAAGGTTGAAACCCGGGAGGTTTGATGGTAGGGTCCTGTATGAGATATTCATTTTTGACGTCGGCCACAGTCCGATGGAGTAAAGTGTGGGTAATTGTCATGTCTTCCAAGATGTTGGACCAGCGTGGAAGAAGTGGCTAGAATCACTCTCTGTAGAGCGGCTGTCCGGAGCTCCCTCTAGTGGAGGCCCCTTCGGTCCCGGCAGTGATGCAAGCGAGCGATTGCAGGGCCGCGCCTCTGTCCTCTTTACATTGGCGTTGAAATGCGGAATGCATGAGTGCTGCCTGGCAGGCGTGGAATTCGTGCTCGCAAATCTAGCTCAGGAAATTAAATGTGGGATACCACGGTGACGAGGTGCTAACTAGCTCACCTGGTATACAGGAGGACGTGGGTTCGATCTCGACCCTGTCGTCTGTATATTCGGAGTTTGGATGTTCTCCCTGTGGTCGCGTGGATTTTTCTCCGGGTCCTTCGGTTTTTTTCTTCCGATTTTGGCTGTTATACCTTTCCACATCATAAGCCACTTCGTCGAGCTATCATTTGTGGCCAGGTCGCTTCTGAACATGAGCTCTATAGTTCAGTGGGCCTTATCTGCTAGAATAAAAAAATATTTTTTTTATAGTTTAGCTCGCAATGTGCAAAGCGCAGCCTTGACACGTAGACTCACTGAGCGTGGCTGACTGAGTGTGGCTGCGTGTGGGATTAGAGTGATTTTGAAACAGACTGTTTTGCGGATGTTTTAAAGGGGTGGCTTTTGAGTCATTTGAGAGCCCCGGGTATGAGAAGTATTCTTTGCAACACAAGCCGTGAAATTCCATGTTTTCTGTTTGAAATAGTCCATCATGTTCTTTAGCATGCTCAAAACACTTTGCCTGCTTTTATTTTAACATCTTTCGTCGCATTTTTCAAGTCTCTGTTTCAACACCAGAGCTCCATTGTGTCACTTGACATCTGCATTTGTCCAGGCAGTTGTGGTGCACTCCCTATAAGCTAGCTTTTCAGAGGTTGGCTTCGTGGATCACATCAGGATTGCAGATAAGTGGCCAGGTCCCAGTAAACGTGGACCAACATTGCCCCAACGTTCGGCCGACGTGGGGCCAATGGTTCCAATCGCATGCTAACTTTCACCCAACGTTTGCATGCTTACCGGGGTGGCTCGGCGCTTCGGAGCACTGGGCGGTACGCACTGCTGAGATCCTCCAGGATTTGAATCTGGGCGGCCGCCTGCGATTAAACCGCTCTCTCATCTGCAGTGAGTCGATGGTCTCAGCTCGATAAGAAATTATCGCAAACACAACGGACACGGAGAGAGAAAAAAAACAACGTCTAATTAAATATTTGTTGGTCGCCAAATCGACCCCCTTCTTCAGGCTCTCGAACGTAAACACTTCCCGTTTGACTGACACGCCACGAACGATCCTCACGCAGGGAGTGAGAAGTGAGCCCTGTTGGTGCAGATAAAGAGGCGCAGTGTTCACCTTTCCCTGGGCTGCTGCAGGTGGCCTGGACGAATGGCTCGCAAGGGGCTTCACCCACGCGGCTCTGCACAGAGGGGGAACTCGCGCGGGCGACGGGAATAGGACGCGACCCACTCTGCTCATGTGCGCTCACTGCACCAGGTATGCGCAGCAGGACCCGCCGACGAAAATGGCAAACAACACCGCGATGAACACCGCCAGCACGACAACAACAACAACAACACACCGCATTTCTGTTCCTCTAGATTGAAATGATCACGATTTGCATGATTTAGACCCACCGCTTAAAAGCCAGCCAGGCTGTTAAACCTGCGTAGCTATATCCGTGATGTATATATGATGCTAAATGTCATCATGGCATCGTGAGTTAGGGGTGAGTTTCTACCCAAATGATCATTGAGAGGCTGCTCATTTCCAGTTTACAGCGCAGAGCCAGTAAATGGAAATTCCACGTTTGTATGGTTTGGGGCAAGTCTACCCATACAACAATCAATGTTGACTTCCTCATGATGTATGTATTAAAAAAAAAAAAATTGGCCAGGCAGATATAATGGGTTGAGTCAATCGCCCCCAACCAGGACTCGAACTCAGAACCTCTGCGATTGGCAGCCACTCACTCGAGCGATGAACCATCCCGGGCCAGATGTACGATGGCAATTTCAGCTGATGTAAAAAAAAAAATTTGAACGCGACCGTTCATGTTCACGCTCCTTTGACGCCGCTTGAAACATTTCAGCGATTCGTCGCGTTCGAAGTGGCGGCGTGCAACTGTAAAAATAATGGGGGAGGGAGAACGGCGGAAGGATGAAATTTCGAATACTTTTCATCGGTATCACTATTTGGCACCTTGATTATAAATAAATATAAGTGTCGATTGAATAATAAGGAATGATGTACGCTGCTGTCAGATTTCCTAACTTTCCTCAACCCGACACATCTTGCCCGTGGTCATAATCACAAGGATCCGTGAAGCTATTTTTTTTTTGCGAGTGCAAAACTGTTACGAGGGAAGCTTCCCCCTTCCCCTGACGACCCCCCCCCCACTCTCCCTCCAAACCCCCATGCCTCCATTTCTCCGTTAGCTCAAGGCCATATTTGATGGTACGCTTCATACACTGAAATCGTTATTTATGTTGCAGCATATTATTTATTTCTCTTTTTCCCCAGGTCTCATGAATAATTCACGCCACAATCTGCTTTTTTTCTAGTTTTCTGCCCATCGCACCTAAAAATGAGGCTCCTGGGCAAGTGAATTGTGGGGAAGGGGGATGGATATTCGCTGCTGCTAAGCATGCACTGCGCCCAAGGTCTTGAACGTATATTGTTCCCCAACAAATGCTTTACAATGCGGCATCTGAGCCCGTAGGCCGACCAACACAAAGGGAGACAATACACCTCCACAACACAATTATCTATTCACACAAAAAAACATATTATTTTTTACACGTTCCATCGACCGCGCGACTTTCTGGCCGTGAATTATTTCAACAGCATCGGTTTTATACAAGCAAACTTTCGACTAGTTTCGACGTTCAGCATCTCATCAGCAGTCAGGCTATGCCAGATGTTTAAAGGTAACGGCCCTCTCTCTTAGACATTGCACCACTTCTGCATCACCGCTCCGATAATAGGAAGAATCGGCGTGAAGATAGCTTCATCGCCATCAGCCATGGTCAATCCACTGCTGGATGAAGGCCTCTCCAAGATGCCGCCACCTCTCACGATCCTGTGATGGAGTCCAACTTCATCCCAGTTTATTTCTGCCCATCCCTCTTGCAGTTTCAACCAGGTTCGATTCACCCCCAAACAGAGTCCGCGTGTGTCGTCTGTAGCGATTGTAAAGCCCAGAGGGCGCCCTGTTCGTTCCCAGTACATCTTAGCGCCACCTGCTCCTTCACTGTACCAAGCGACGCCATGGCTGGTGGATGCAGAGCCACTGGAGAACAGAGAGCCATGGTTTAGGTGCGTGAGTCATAGCGGGGGTTGGGGGGGTTGACCATACTTGACCACGCTGGTCAGTACTGGACGGTGAAGAGAGCACATTTTATGTCATATTTCGCTGGGGACTTGACTTGGGCAGGGTTGCCTCTATTCAGCACAGCTACTCAGGTCTTCGTGGCACTGAAGATTCTACACCCTGGGAAGGCAGTGCTCCACTGTAGAGTGATGTAAGTTGACACTGATCAGTTAGGGTTTGCAGACAAGACGAAGCATAGATAGGAGGAGTTTTACTTTGTAATGACAAGGTCACGGGAAATTTTAGGGATTTTTTTTTGCACGAGACTCCAGGATCGTCCGCTGGTTCCAATAGCTCCTGATTAACGCCATCATTTAACTGGTTTCGTTAAAATGACATTCAAAATGAATCTGTTTTAATGACAGGTGAACGCAGGCAGGAGGGATGCACGTAACAGATGGGTAAGTGAAGGGCTCCCGTCATCTTGATGATTATTTAAATATGCTAATGATGCCTATGATGGGTGAGCAATTAAAATATTAACATTGCTTTGCGTTGCAAACAGGTGGCCGTAATTGAGCTGCAACCTATTCCTATTGGACCGTAATTAATGAATCACCCGCTCATGTTACCTGCGAGTCTGGATTCGAAAATTTCTGAGCAAGACACGGGCATGCGCGTGTGGCCGACCGTTTTTCCGAATAACGTCGCGTGGATGATTCAACCTCCACCGTGAAATAGACAGCGCGTAGTACTTCTGCGGTTTGTGCACGCCACGGTATTAACTGGGGTGGCCGTGGTCCCTCGAACCGTTGAAAATGAGCGGGAGGCGATCGGCTACTCATCCATGTCGCACCCCCCCCCCTTCCCGTGGTGTGGCCCTCCGCAGGTTTCTTGAAGACGGCGACCAGTCGACACCCAGCACCCCTTCCATCTCTCCCCCTCCTTCCTCTGCCACCGTCAGCAACACACGTGAGTCTACGCAGCTCTCCTGCCGCCCCAGTGGTGAGCCGTGGCTCCTGTTCCGGCAGGCGGTCGGCCGTAGATTCCGGTTCAGGTTTTGCAGTCGACTGCGGTTGCCGCCAGCTCCTTTTCACAGATGTCCAGACATGGGCGGGCCTGTCAACCGTCGCCTACGGCTTCCCGCGAGAACATGTCTTGATGATAGCCCCAGCACCCACTGGTGCAACATCTTCTACTGCACCTGCGCACGTCACCTGCAATTAAAAAAACCCGTGGCGGAGCATGTTGCCAGCCTGAACTAGAGCCACGACGCGTATCTGTGAGACGTGGATACATGCGGAATGTATTCTTGATGGTGGTGGAGGGGCGGGTGGTTTTGGTGACCAACCACACTGTCTGCTGAATTAGAACTTGTCGCGTAGCCAAATGTGACTGAAGCTCTGTCATTATGAGGTTCTCAAAAAAGGCTAACCTGCACTTTTGTTTTAGTTAATCGATAAATCATTACTGCTATTAAAAATCATCGATGTCTCGAGTTACTTGGCTGGCTGCTGGCTGGGCTCCTCTCCGCCCTGCACCCTACACTTTTAAGCCACACCACACACGACCTGTCAATCAACTGTGGCACAATGATCTATACTGCTGGTTGGACAGTGGCGTGGGGGGGGACCCGTTGTTTCAACTCCCATGCCGGGAGATTTGAGCCGCTGACCTCTGGATTGCAAGTCCAGTGTGCCAACTATTTTTCCTCCGCCCGTCTGTTTTTCCCCGTCCCTCCGTTCGTCTGTGCCCATCCGCCCATCCCTATTTCCATGTATCAATGCACCTGTCCGTCTGTTGTGGTCGATTCAGTCAGCAGGCTGTTCAGGATCGATGACAACGAGAGAGGTGCCCATGGCAACGATGATGATGATGGTGACACTATTGTGGAGGATTTAGCGAACGAGTCAAGCGATGATTTTGAAAGTGCATCTCAAGTCACCGGCCCGGTGAGTTATGCTTGCCGATTATGGATCTATACATTACATAACCATCAACGCAAACATTCAAAGATTGATGAATTCACTAAAAGGTATTTCTTTGTTCATGACACAGGCATAAAATCGTGCATGTAAGAATATTGTTTACAATTCATTAAAAAGATGTACAAAGGGCATCGTTAGGCGAATTGATGAGTGGGACAAGGCAGGGCATACATGAGCCATATAAAGGAGATGTAAAAAATAAGACAAAAATAATAAATTCTTGCATTTAATGAGAACACTGAATTGTTACCATCCATCAATTCGCAACAGGCTTGAAATTGTAAAATGCGTGGGATCGATAAAAAAGATACACATCGAGCTTCCCGTACGTGGGGCGTACGGCGTAAATGAGTCATTCCAATCGCTAAATAAAGCATTGTCGTTAGCCTCGGGGTGAACGAGAGAAAAGCATCACTTCCTCCGTCGCTCTGCCGTGGCCTTGGGAGTCTCGGAGCCGAGCCCCCCGCTTGACATCCCATCTGCGCCACATCCGACGTTCGCCCGGGCTCTCACGGCCGTCTTGACCACAGAGATCCCCATCCTGCCATTCACCCCCCACCGCATGATCCCTAACCTCCCCCCACCCCGTACTCCTCTCCCCACCCTCCCCCTCACGGTCTCCGCTTTCCCCCATGAAGTTCTCACCAAAGTCGTGAATGGCCACATTGTGGAAGCGAGGGCTTTGAAGTCCCCTCCACACGACGCCAGTCCTGCCCTGTTACAGAACGTCATGGGATCTGCGGAAATGAGCGCTGGAAGCACACATGCTCCTGTTTTCTATATATATGTTTTTTTTCTCTCTCTCTCTCTCTCTCTTGCTGTATGCCCCCTTCCTATCACATCACCCCCGCCCCCTCCTGATTCTGTTTTGTTTCAATTATTGTTCTGTATTTTCCGCAAACAGCGCCTGCATTTCTGATTAAAACTCGGTAGTTACACTCGGGCGGAAACGATTTAAGAAATGGATAAGTCGCTCAAAGGGATGCATCTGAGTTGCGCAGCAGTAAGACGCTGGGGTGAGAGGTCACACGATGGGGGCAGCACCTTTTGGGCAAGTCACATGTATTGGCTTGGGAGCTGTGGAATAATATTTCTTCAGCAGTGTTTTCATGCCTCAGAAGCAGAGTCATCGGGGGCTAGAGCACGTCAAATGTGGTAATGTTTCTGCCTGGAACCGCCGTGCCATGGAGATGGAACCCAGAGCCTTCACTCGCCCAGTGCAGTGACTCAACTCATCTTGTCAGGAACCTATTGAAACACTTTGACCTTGATGTGGCAAAGACGGTTCGGCAGCTGGCACTTCAGCGACCATGTTTCATTCTGTTTTAACGTTGATTGCCTCCTATTCCACTCTCGACTAAAACCAGGATATATTTCTCAGTCAACACTAGGTCTTTCAGAACTGTGCGGTATTCATATATTTGTTGAACTTCTTCCGTGCTGTAAGTAGCCAACTGTGTTAATCGGAGGTACTGTAATAGAGTGCAACGCAATCTCACCAGAACTTGGTGCGAAACAGTTCCTCCCACGATACACAGATTCCAATTCCTGTAGTGCCCAGGTCAAACCCAGACGGGTGGCAACCCTACCCCACCTCATTCATAATGGACTTATACAAATATGTCATATGTTTAGCCTCATAAATCTACGGTGCTTAATCCACAATCTATTCTGAAGCTTCCGAAGGTCAATATTAATTCACATGCTTGTCTCGCCTCCTTTGCAGAGACATCCCATCTGGGATACAGAGGGAGACACTTCACGTGTCACCGACCACTCCGCCAGAGCTCCACGTTTCACCACCGATGGACAAACCGAACCGTGGGCCACTCGTGTCAGTGATACCATCACCATGCAGACACAGCAAGTCCTCCATAGCCCCCTGCCAGGTCCTGAGTGGGAAGGCGTCTCCCGATCACGGCCCGCGTCATCACCTGGCAGCCCCAAGGTGAAGGGCGACCTTCCCAGGGCCGAGCACGTCAAGGCAAAGTCGTTTTGCGGGGAAGATCGACGGGACTTTGATGGAGGATGCTCATGGAAAGGGTTGCATGGCGGTACAGCTAGGCCCACGCAGTTATCAGCAGGTCGTGGTGCAGAAGCCAGAAATGAGATGCCATTCCTGGAGATTAAGAAGCTCTTCCCGGAGCCAAGAAACAAAACTTCCAGTGCGTCTTCAAATAAAACACGAAGAAACAGGCCTCGGAGTTTTGCAAATGAACCGAATAAAAATCCGTTGAGTGCAACAGGGAACGTACCTGCTTGTGCTAAATATATGATTAGGCCTCTCTCTCCTAGCAACCGCAGTGATTTGTTTGAGCAGCTTAGTAAGCATAGCAGTAGACCCCAGAGTAGAATATCCCAGACTTCCAGAAACCAAAGCAGTAGACCACACACCCCAACAAAACATAGTGAGACGTTCCACCAGCCCATTAACGACAACAGTAGACCTAATACCCCCGCTTATGAGTGTGGTACATCACAACAATCGAGAATTAGAGGCAGCAGGCCACCCACCCCTGTTAATCAGAATGAGTCGTCCCAAGAATTGACTAGCAATAAGTTTTGGTCATCAACTCCCATTAGTCAGAGTGAGCCCATCCACCAGTCTGTGATCCATTCAAGTAGTCTACAAACCCCCAACAGTCACGGGGAAACATCTCCACAATCTCAGATTTTAGGGTGCATGCCAGACACCCATCCGAGTGATACTGAGGCATTCCAAAGGCCAAATACCAAAGCAAGTAGACCACAGACCCCCATTAGTCAGAGTGGAGGGTCCAAACAGCCGAGCGGCAATCCTAGTAGGCCTCAATCGCCTAACATTAGGAGTGAGGCATTTCAGCAGATTGGCCGCAGCAAAAGTAGGCCCCAGACTCCTATCAGTGGTGTTTTACCATCTCAAGACACTATGAATACTGTAAGTAACAGACCCCAGTCTCCTGCTAATAACAGTGAGCTATCCCAATGTCCAGTTCGAAGGCCGAGTAGGCCTCAAACTCCTAGTAATGAGCGTGAGGCATTTAAACACTCTGATATCGACAGAAGTTCGCCACAAGCACCTATCAATGATCATGAAACGCAACAGCAGACTAGAAATATGACACACGGCAGTCCTGCCACTTATGATAATCAGAGTGTACTGCCCCATCATCCCAATGGTAAGGCTAGTCGGCCTCAAACTCCGAATAGTGGCAGTGAGACCTTTCAGAAGCCTGGTACCAATAGAAGTCGACCACACACTCCTACCAGTAATTGTCCAACATCTCACCAAACCAGAACCTCCACAAGCAGTAGACCTGCCACCCCTAGTAATCCAATCGGATTGTCCCATCATCCCAGCGGCATCTCTAGTCGGCCTCAAACCCCTGGAAGTGTCCGAGGATTGTCACACGAGTCAAGAGACAGCGGAGACGATGCCGTGGTGACCCCAACTCGAGACGGCAGAGCGGAGAGCAAGGGACATCCTGGCCCAGCGTTCGAGGAGCAGAGAGATCCAGCGCGAGACCAGAGCCACCTGGAGCTCGACAACACAGAGGCCTCAATGCAGGTGCGCACATGCACCCACATAGTTCATCCTGCGTGTGTGTGTGTATGAAGTGATAGGTTAGGTCACTTCACTCGAATGCAGTAATCACGGTTGGCTTTGTACGGTGAAAATGAAGTTCAACACGCATACAAGCATTTCATCTTCTTGGTTCTTTCGGTAAAGTCACGTAGAAGGGAAGTAATAAAATAATACAAATAAAACATAATAAAATAAAATAATTTTCACGACGTTTCGGCTACAACGCAAGCAGCCGTCTTCAGGTGAAGAATGAGACACTGCCAAGCTAGGAGCTTATATATAAGCTGGGTTGGAGGTGGAAGAAGAAGAGAGCATTTCATGTCAATGCCAAGTGGTATCTGAACCTGTCCTGGGTGTCTTCCAGGTTTATTCAGCCATAAAGGTGGATCCGATATACGTGTGTAAATATTAGCATAAGGGAAATTAAGGGTGTAGTGTCATGGCACTTCCTTGCAAGCCCTGTTTGCCTTAATAGATGCTCACCAAGAGCATTGGGACCCTTAGGCAATTACGATGTATGGGGGGGGGGATCTTTGTCTTTGTGTGTGGAGAAGGGGTGTCGTTGTTAGCAAGATGCGCCGTAATATCAGCTTCAAATTCATGCATTTTAAAAGCCTGGTGTGATCTATCAACCCTGGATTACAGGCGTTTATCGCCGCTAATATATTAAACTCATCCAAGGGGAAGTGCCCATGCCTTGATTGGCATGAAACTGCTACTATCGGGTAATTAAGCTGAGCAGTTCGTTCACTCCGAACTGATTGAAAAGCACCTTTGCTCTGCCCCCTCGGTGCAATCAGGTCCCTCACGAAGAGAAACTCCCACTGACAATTTCCCTGCCAGGAGCCGGCTATTCATTAAATGAGTTGTCTGGGCTTGAACTGTGAAGTGATGTTTTTCGAGTTTGTCGCATTTTCCTTGCCTAACGTTGAGGAAGATGCATCACCCATGGCTGGAAGTAATGTATTTGATCATTTTAACACACTATGTTTTCACGGCTGTTATTTAATCACAATATCGAAATGTACCACTTTTTTGTATCTTACAATAACCATTTTTCTAGGGATAAATGGACAACTGCGGTTGTGTACGGGCTAATATTAGAATGCAGATATTAGGTTTTTTTTATCGATTTGGCATTGATTTTTTCTTTACGGTGAAACGATTGGGTTGTGCTTTCATCTTCATTTCTTCTCCACGTTTCGGAGCGAGTTTCACAGTCTGCGCGTGGCTGATGTCGTGCAAAGGGGAGCATCCGATGCGCCACTGCGCAAGGTTAACAATCATGGTGGCCAACAATCACGGGAAAGTTTTCGCATTGCTGCCCGACTTGGAGCGCAGTGCGCTAACCACCACACGTCCACCCACCTCCCGCCCCTGCGCCCCCCCCCCACACACACACATTCATGCATGCATCTGCACACACATTCAAAGATTCCTCATGTAGCCTCATAGGCTACTGATAATACGTCCCAGGGTGGTAGAGGTGGTGTGGGGGTGGAAGCACAGAGCTATGAACCCAGCAAAGTGGATTTGGCCACGGCTATAGTCAGCCAGCGGCAAGTGCTATCTGAAACAACCTTCACTAACTCTCACGGTGAAGTATCGATAAGCGGCTCCTACGACCGACGTGGCGTCGGGAGTGTCTTCAACCAGCAGCGGATTGACAATGGGTTGTAAATTGCTTTCGTAAGTGTTCATTATTTCCAAAATGGAAAGCGGCCCTTCGCTATCTACGCTTTGAACGTTGATCTCGACATTGCCGTTATCTATGCGTGCGGTCTCAGCAGCCGTTATCGCTGTCTTTGATCCTCACGTTTAATCTTGAGCGATGCAGATTTTAATTTATCGCCCTTCGTCGAGTCGCTGCTGCCTCTGGTCGTTGTGTGTACGTGCAGAGCTGGGGGCCCACTGTTCCCATGCATCGCTCAATTGGCGAGATGGGAAAAGGCGAGCCGTCAACGCTATTGGGCGAGATAAAATCGGCTCATTGGCGAGACTGTGCATGCACGATAAGTAAAATATAAACGCAGAATTTTTAGAAATACGATCAAATGAAAAAAGCATTGCGTTTGTGCGTGTGTGAAAATTCCCTGTCCCCACACACACACAACACTTGAAAAACGCGCTCCCTTTATATATATAATTAAGTTCTAATTAAGTGCTTCAAAGTCAGCGGTGAATGGAGCTCAGCATGGGCCTGCGATTGATTGACGAGCATGTAACAGCTTGCAGGGTGGCAGCCACCGTAAAGTCGGAGAAATCAATTTGTCGTTAACGGCCGAAGGATGCTGCACATCAAACTCACGTGGGCTCTCTCTCCAAAGTCCTGACGTTTTAATGAAGCACACGGTCGCATGAGAGAAAATTATGCCGGTAGTAATTACATGGGCGCGATGGGGTGGGGATGTGGGTTGCTGGGCATGTGGGTTGCTTCGAGACGGAGACTGTTTTGCATCTGTGCACTGTGTGCGTTCGTCCGCGTCGCGTCTGATAGGGCCCTCTCCTACGCCAATTTTAACAGGTGGCATCTCCGCAGGTTGGCTTCGGTAAATAAGACAGCACACAGCTGGGGTGTTGTTGTCCATGCGTGACAGTGCAACTCTGCAGTGTCTTTAATACAACAACAACAACAAAAAATCCGTAGATTTCTTTTTTTTTCCCAGAATACAATGTAAGTACCTCGATGAGGTATATGGAAAACTTGTCAGCAGCAGTAGCAGCAACCATGGTCAATCCACTGCTGGATGAAGGCTCCCACAAAGCCGCCGGCATCTCTCTGACGATCCTCCAATGTAATAATTCTGATGTCATTGCTCCATCTCCTCCGCAGACGTAAATGTGATATATATTTTCGTTTTATTTCCCCGGTATATAAAACCGTCATATTTTTCTTACTGATATTCATACCCACGTGCATATCGCCCCACTCTAACCAGTGGGTGTGATGGTATGTGTTCACGCTTGATGGCATACATGTTTAAACAGCTTACGTGATCAAATTTGTCGACATTAGTCGAGGCCAATGTACAAAAGGTCATCACGACCAATAACATTGATGCCACCGCAACTTGCCTTGGCTTTGCCATCCCTCCTTTCCTTCTGCCAGATCCCAGGTCGATTTCACATTTGGTATCCAAGCTCCAATGTCTGCATTTAGAGTCCACAGTGTGGCTGGAGGGCTGTCTTAGTTCCAGTAAACAAACGAATGAACTATTATTTATGTTACCAAGTTAGACCCACTGAGCTACGTAGCTCTTTATTGGAAGCGACCTGGACAAAAATGATCGCTCAACGAAGTGGCTCATCACGTGGACACGTATTGCAGCCGAATTCTCTAAAACGCATTTTGAGTCTGAATGTGGAGGGGGAAAACAAAACTGAGGACCCGGAGGAAATTCCACGCGACCACGGGGAGTAAACGCAAACTCCAAACACACAGGCGTCAGGGTCGGGATCGAACCCGCAGCCTCCTCCTGCATGCCAGGCGAGGTAGTTGGCGTCTCGTCAGCGCGGCTCCCCAAATTCCTCTGTGGACTTTTGTCGCACTTCCATAACCACCGTCTTCTGGCTGTCCGTCTTCTCCGTCATCGCCGGCTCCTGGGTGCCATTCCACACCAGACTTGCAATCCAGGGGTGGGCTTTCGATTTAAAGCTTTCGTGACTGCAGGGATTCATATTCTTGGTTCCTTCGGTAAAGTCACGTAGAAGTTGTATTTTATTATTGTATTATTTCCCTTCTACGTGACTTTACCGAAAGAACCAAGTATACAGGGGTGGGCTGTTCGCAATTCGATCTCCCGGCCTGGCAATTGAAACAATAGATGGGGGTCGGGGGGCATGTTTCGTAAGTACCACCCCTTCAGCCCACCCCCGACCACCGCTATCCACCCAGCAGTGTTAACGGCTTCGCCAAATGCAGTCGGCTCGGCAGGGTCACGTGGGCTGGGGGCAAAAGTGTGGGTGCTCCTAACCCTCTTCCAAAAACCGCCTCTGGTTAACGTGGAAGAGTAGGCCAAATACCCTTTCGGGTTTGCTACCATCGTGGGGGTCCTTCCGCCAGCAGTGTCGTGATAAGTAAATAGCAGCACGGCACCTTTACTTGGAGCGTCATGTAGTTTACAGACGACATTGATTCAACAATGATGATGACAATCATGACAGGTGATAATGATGATGATAATAATAATAATATATGCATTGATTCCTGGCAATGCCTCATTGAGCCTCAATATTGTTTCATGAGAGTCCTGTATTGGAATGTTTGGCATAATCCATTCGTGAGTGTTTAGAAGGTGGAACATCCAAATTAAGCCCGCGCTTGCAACGGGATAACACTCAAAGCTCTGCGCAGACAGATCCAAGAATCCGTTTGGCTCGACTGCCGCCTGCATGCCACCGTGCATCCAAAGCCCCGCAGATCCTGGCATTCCCAGCCAGTCTCTCCACCCCTGTCCTAAGTGCTTCACGAAGCGCAACCCTCCAAAAGATTCCCAGATCGGACGAGATCGTGGATGTGGGGGGGGGGAACATTTCGTGGGCGACTGGCCACGAGACGATCGATCGACGCCGCTTGCTTCCACGAGCTGCCAGTGTGCAGGGTGGGCTGTTAGGCGGTGGGTGGGTTGGCACCGCTTCGCAAGCATCCTGTCCATTGCTTCAGCTGGCACGTACCAGAGGGCGGGGGGGGGGGAAATGAAAGGGCAGCGGCGGGCTCCTTTGTTGAGGCGCGGACGTGGCCGACGGATCGAGTCTTTTTTTTTCTTGTCTTGGAGCGATGCGCAAAGTTTCGCGATGCCGCAGTCGGAGGGCTTTGAAGGTCGTAGGGGAACGGGCGGAGCGTGCCGTGCTCGGGTTCCGTTCCGTACGGCGCCGTGCAGGGTTTAAAGCAAGAGGAGTTTCTGTTTGTTTCTGTTCATGCATTTATTCATCATGTGTTTCTGTATTTTCGTCACCGCGCTCTGTGTGCACCGCTCCACTTGCACGCACGGTGGAAGCCGATCAAGGGGAGGCTGCGTTGCGTTGTCAACCGCGTTAACGAGTGGTGTTTTATATTTTTATTATTTTATTATTTCCCTTCTACGTGACTTTACCGAAAGAACCAAGAATATGAGTGGTGTCCCGTCAACGTGTGAGCGTCTCGGATGCACCGTTGTCAGCTGTGGCCGCGTGTGTCTGCGTGAGTGTGCTCGCGTGTTTTGTTTCGCGTTCATTCGCACCAATTAATTACGATCAACGAGCCTCGCTGTCGCTTTGCTGTTAGCCGTCTCAATTGTGGGAATATCGTACGAAAAAAAAATTCCCACCCCCCAAAAAAAATATATACCGTAACAACGAGCTAATAGTCAAGAGTGTCGTTTTATTAACCCTGCGCGCTCCGCACGGGCGTTCCACGTCGTTGGAGCCCTCTCAGCGCTTTAACGAATGTCCTTCATCGAGTTTGTAACGGGCGGATAAGATCCCTTGCCGGTCTCGGTTGCGGCAGGGGCTGTGATACACCGAGCAAGACTGTAGGGGCACGATCGTGGCGTTTAGGTTAAACGGTTAATGGCTTGCGTTTCTCCCAAATGAATGCACGGGGTATGGCATTATAATACTGTCTGCCTATGCTGTTCCCGTGTCTACGTTTTATCATTCATTCTTACCTGATGATGGTTGCTTGTGTTGCAACCGAAACGTCGTATTCCATTATTATTTGATTTTATTTTCTACATGACTAATTCCTGCAAGGCGCTCTTCCCCCTCCATCCAAGCTTAAATAGACGCTCCAAGCCTGGGGTGTGTCATTCAGACTCTGTCTTCTCGACAGACCTGTTCTTCACCTGAGGACGGCTGCTTGCGTTGTGGCCGAAACGTCGTGAGAATGATTTCATTATGTTTTATTTTTATTATTTTATTATTTCCATTTTACGTGACTTTACCGAAAGAACCAAGAAGATGAATCCCTGCAGTCACAAAAGCTTTAAATCGAAATTTAATTCCTGCAGTTAGGAAGGCTTCGATTTTGGTGTAGAGTTGATAGGCACACTGCAATAGCGACCTGGGTTCAATTCGAGGGCGCGGATAATATCGGTGTCAAGTGGTAACGCAACTTCTCCTGGTCCGCCCCAAGGTTGACTCAGCCTTACATGAGTAGCTTGCGTGGAGCGTAAACAACGGCGAAGGGGAGGCATTGAATTCTGGGCTGACCACGTGGCCAGATGGTATTTGCTCGCAACACTTGCCACAACCGTTTATGGTGCAACACGGGGCATATTTGCGTTGTATTTGTTTTTGATCAATTGTACCGATGTGCGGTTCAATGTTCTAAGATTCCAGAGACCTGCGTTTTATTCTGGATGATTTGAGGAGCATTGCATCTCTCTTACATTTAAAAGCATCTCCACACTGTCAGATTGTGACATTGGACTCTTGATTAATATGAATGAAAGTGCTTTGGAGACACATTTCACTTGAAACGATTTTTATTGGAAGGTTAAATTAAGTTTTAATCTAAATTCTACTTTTTCCCATCTTGTCCATTAATTATTGTCCAATTGAGCTATCGGCGTCATGAGATGAAGTGTCTATTGCGATATCTGACAGAGCAGGGCAACCCTTAAAGTTAGAAAATGGTGCACAGAAGCAGATATCGCAGACGCAGTCATTTTATGTATGTTGAACTTCTTTCGCGCCGTACGTAGCCAACCGCGCTAAAAGTTTTGGCTACAAATGACGCCTGATTCACAGGGTAGGGGGCAGCAATTTCTCATGCGCCCTGCCACCGCGAGTAATGTTCATCACACGTCAGACGAACCGATGTTCTCCGTTCTCAGAGCTGGAAATTGGCAAAAGAATTGCAGCTATATATATTTTAGATTGTTTTGTTCAGGCATTGGTGACCGGACCGAAACCATCAACGCACTACGCTTGGAAATGCAGTTTAATCACATACGGCTGCCGGAAATTGGAACCCGGTATCTCAATGGTACCAGAGCCATGCTGTCAAAACTAAGCCACCAACTCACCTCGACTTTATTCTATATGGGGTGCGGGGGGGGCGTTATTAATCGCGAAATATTTTGAATTTCTCCTCCCCCCCCTGCTCTGCTGTATGTATGTTCAAGTTCTTTCGCACCACGCGTAGCCCACCGTGCTTATCGGCGGTGCCGTACTTAATATTAAACATTGTATTGCACGTACTGTATATTTGTTTTGCCTTGCATTGCCTCCACATTGTGTTCATTTTTTTGGCTCAGGACCCACTTGAAAAATAACATTTTTAATCAGTTGGACTCTCACGTGGTTTTTACATTAGAGGTTTGAATTATTATTCCATTCAGCTATACGTGAAATGCCAGCGTCGTATGTTTATTGTTTGCTTATTATTAATCTATGGGGTAATGCATGCAGTGATGCTTTTCCGTTACAGTGTAATGGCAAAATGGGAGCCTGTACTTGGCACGGACCACCTTTTGGTTGCCTCTATATAAGGAACGAAACAGGAGGACTTCTCCACAAATCTGGCTATCGCCTGATGAAGCTGGTTGTAATTACTGGCAAAACGTCGTACTCCGATTGTAAATGTTGTGGCTTGGCTCTCCAACACACCGGTGTGCTGTACTAGTGACAAATTGGCAACGTTCTGTTTAGGTGACAAACCTTACTAGTTGGCTGTGTCGAGTGGTGGCGGGTTTAATGACACATTTATATATTTACGTGATCTAACCCAAAAAAAAACTCTTATGGATATTAGAATTACATTGAAGTTTGTGGACCCAAACGCCCTCTTTAAAAGGTATGGAGGTGAAGGTGCATAAGAGCTGAGATTATCACAACAAAGATCCCCCGTGTAGCCTGCATAGGCTGTGAGGGCGAGGTCTGTTGGCGAGCACATATCCGGGCTGGAACAGCAAACAATCACATGGTGTGGCCAGCACCCATGCCTGGGCTACACCGTTGTCTCCCAAGTGCTCATACTGTATTTACGAACAGCCCCAAGCACTGATAAAAAGGCCGTGCCAACCCAGGGTAGGCACAGATATTTGCCACCAATGTTGGCCATGAGCGGGAATCGAAGTTGGCACGCCGGGTTTCTAGCACGGTGCGCTCACCTCATACCAAACACAAAGATCCCCCGTATAGCATAAACAAATTGTTGGGGCAAGTGCTGTTAGCGAGCATCTATGAAGGCCGGCTTGGTACACGAGGAGGTGGGTGGCCAGCACCACGCCCGGCCGACTTTGTCTCCCCAGTAGCGATGCTTACACACCGCACCAGGTATTTACTGAGTCGATCTAGGGGAGGCTCAGGACCAGTTCAGATTATCGTCACCGGCGTTGGCCGTGAGCGGGTATCGAACTCGGGTCGCCGGGTTCGTCGCGCAGTGGGCTAACCGCTGCACCACCGCTCCTCCACATACCCACAGACACTTACACACCTCGCGCGTAGACTTTGAGTGGCACATTCTATCCGGAGCCTTTTCATTCCCCCGAGTCGTGACTGCAACGGTGACGGGAGTGAATGCACCCCGGCCGTGACATTTACCATCGCACGGGGGTCTCTTCCTCCGAAGGAAGGGCGGCGCTCTTATCACCACAGGTGAAAGCTGCGGGGGTTGGAGTGGGGAGGGCCGCATGAGTGTCTGTCATAGGAGATGCGCGTAAAACCTTTTACGTTTGAAGCCATGCAGATGGGGTTTTTTTTTCATTTTTAGGGCTCATTACTTCCAACTGCCGTGCGTTTTTAGACCATATCCATGACTTCACTTCGCTCTACTTTGATTTATTTTGCTTTTGTAATGTTTTGATCACTCAGGCCCCATGCGGTGGCGAGGTGTTAACTACCTCGCCTGGTCTGCAGGAGGTGGTGGGTCAGTGTCTTCCCGGTCGCAAAATTTTCATCCGCTGGAAATTTGAAACGCTTGTTCTTTCCGTTGAACGGGGTCCCATATGTTATATGGAGTGCTGTTGCCGATAGCATCGGTTAATCTGATAATCGGTGATGCTGCTGATGACACCCACCCATAAGGGTGAAAGCGGTCCAGAATTTGCTCGCTTAAACAACTACGGCTTGAAAATATTGCTCTGGAAAGCCGATAGGCTGATGGACTCTTTTTAGATTTTAAGCTTTCGTGACTGCAAGGATTCATACTCTTAGTTCTTTCGGTAAAGTCACGTAGGTAAAAAATGAAATTAAAATTAATAAAAAAATAAAAAATAAAAACAATAAAATCACGACGTTTCGGAGGCAACACAAGCTTCCGTCTTCAGGTGAAACTGTCACAGCAAAATACAGATTTTTTGCTGTGACAGTTGTGATTATATTGTTTTTATTTTTTATTAATTTTAATTTCATTTTTTACCTACGTGACTTTACCGAAAGAACTAAGAGTATAGACTCTTTTTATTTGTGGTGACACGAAACCCAGGCTGCTTGTGTTCCCAAGGGTCGCGTTGGCTAGAGCGGTTGTGCGGTGAACGAGTTAAATTCAAGTGTACCTGACAGCATCTTGACAGCTAATGCTGTGTTGGAGTTGTTATCATCCAGCATATCTGGCACCATGCACAGACAATGCTATTCATCGATTTTATTTAATGTTTACTTCCCATGTGAAATGACACACACACATATATATAAAAACGCAATCATAAATATATTAATATTATGCTCGTACAACTACAGCACCTTATTAGCCAAAAATGTTCAGACATAGAGATATTAAATCTGGACGATTTAAATATATATGTATATCTAGCGTCGCACTCCATAGGGAAATTAATTACTTGAGTCACCAATGATGGAAATCATATTTCACATATTTTTGTTAAGTGTGTAGCATAAGTCTGAACCAATGTATATAGCATGAAGATATCCAATCAACCTCTGGGCTGTACATTTTTTGCTGGCGAAGTTTCGTGTATATAAAAAATAGAGCAGATTTTTTTTTTCTCTGACTCGACTCTAGATGCACCAAATTTGCATTTTCCATAGCCCTTATATAACACCATTGGAATACTGTATATGTCAGTCACTCAGTCCTCACAGAACAAGCACGTGATTGGTCCGTGACGTTTGTGATTAAATACGAATTAAGCTATGCGATTCAAAGTATGTTGTCATACATTTGATCATTTGTGATTTTTTTCTCCAAATTGAGATTTTTATAACAATGTTAAGCATTGCTATGAATTAATGTTACTTTTATTCGCTAAATAAGAATGTCCTTTGAAGCGTCCTCGAAAGAGCAGTATTAGCGGGTGCTCGGTATTCTTTACAAATGAGGCCGCTGTTGAACATTCCAAAGTTTAGCTGAGATTATTAACTTTTTTCACGAATGCCTAAATTTGTATGTATATACGTTTAACTTTTTTTCGCACCGTACGTAGCCAACCGGTTATACGAAGTGATCGAGGGGGTAGTCAAAGCGGGCACAACTGTGCGTGTTGATTGATAGGAAGGCTGCGCGCAAGCAACAGAGGTGGTGGGGACAGGCACGTGCAGTCACTCATTATGCGTTGTCGTTGAGTCATTGTGGGTGTTTCCACATTATAAAAAACGTGTGTGTTTTAGTCCATCGACCTATTGACCTCCTCGACTAGCGGTCCCCAACCTTTTTGGCACCAGGGACCGGTTTCGTGGAAGACAATTTTTTCACGGACCGGGGGGGGTGGTCATCATTGGGTCTTTCCCCCTTTTCAAAGAAGCTCACCAGCGACGTTTGTTTTTAAATCCTTTATATTAAGTTCACTTGCGTGCTTGCGTGCTTGCGTGCTTGCTTGCTTGCTTACGACCGTGAAAATCTTTCGGTCGTTTTTTAACCCATTTCCCGTGATCCAATCGAGCTGACATTTTGCACACAGACTCGTTGTGTGTGACAATTAATATTCGTGAAAAATGTTTTCAAAAATGTTACACTGTTTAGGGAAATTTTTTAAAATATTTATTTACCAATTGCTTAATGGTGGCAGACAATCATCTGACCCATAGGTGGCAGCCATCTCAAGCCAGAGGACGAGAGGACTCTAGCCGCCACGCATATAAAGGATTTATAGTGAAAAACTTTGTTTTTACGGGTTAATTTTTTTACTCATTGTGGCTAGGGGCTAGAGCTTGTGGGCTTACCAACACTGTGACTGATACAAGTGCGTAGTGGGGGAAAGAGGTGCGGACGGAAGTGGTGAATAATAAAACAATGGGGGCAGGCCACGCGCGGACTCACCACTCTCACCTCCTGCTGCTGTGCGGCCCGGTTCCTAACAGGACACGGACCGTTACCGGTCCGCAGCCCGGGGGTTGGGGACCTCTGTTCTAGACTATTACTACCCATCCCGATGTGTTTTAAGCACGGGATTTCTGGACTGCTTTCGACCTTGTGGATTCCATCATCGGTCAGGCTCGTTTTAGACAAAATGCCGCCCGATTTACCAGATGTTATTGGCAGGGGCACTCCCATCGAAAACTACGGGACCCCGTTCAACACGTAAAACAAGTATAACCCGTAAAAACAAAGTTTTTTCACTTTAATCCTTTATATGCGTGGCTGCTAGAGTCCTCTGGCTTGATATGGCTGCCACCTATGGGTCAGATGATTGCATTGCACCATTAAGCAATTGGTAATTAAATATAATATTTCTTTCCTAAAAAGTGTAAAATTTTGAAAAAAAATTTTCACGAACATTAATTGTCACGCACAACGAGTCTGTGTGGAAAATGTCAGCTCGATTGGATCACGGGAAGTGGGTTAAAAAACGACCGAAAGATTTGCACGGTCGTAAGCAAGCAAGCAAACTTAATATAAAGGATTTAAAAACAATGCTGTGAACAAACTCGTTATACGTCACCATAGAGCATCGTGGATAAAAGCAAATAAAAACAGAAACTTGTATTCGATCGCCCATGTTAGCTATTACGATGGAGTTTAGCGTACGTTGTCTGCTCCCCGATGTTGCACTCATTAGGATAAGGGGGGTGCGAGGGAGCCGTCACTCATTGCTGGACCCTTTTCTGGCACCGTCCGTAGCGGAATGACGTTGTTGTACCCTACCAGCTAAAAGGTTTCTCTCCAGTCAGTTACTAAAAACCGTCCAGCGGCACACAGATTAAGTGGCATGTACACTCAATGTCACGTAGATTGGTCACCATGCTCGATTGTAACTTGCTTGTCCAAGTGCCAGGTTTCAAGCTACAAACCGAATTATAGGACGTATCACCAACTTTGAGTTTGCCATAATTTGAAAAATATATACATTTACGTCTTATTAAAAATGCATCTCCACAGAATACGGTAATTGGCGCTCGAATCTGTTGTCCGGTTGCACTTTTCGTTTAGCAATTTACATTTCGGTGGCTTTTCCAGCATAGCCCATATTGCGGCTTAGCCATTTCTGGCTTAGGGATGTGTTTTTGTCCATGCGAAAAAAAACCCATTAAATATAATTCGTGTTTGATGCTTCTGTACGGTCCTTGGTGACTGGGCGCAGACCATCGGCTCGCTGCACCTGAGAACCCAATGTAATGACGCCCGTCGGTCTGAGCGGTACCAGCGTACAGCCCTAACGCAGCATTAGCCCTCTCACCTTCAGGTAGCTTCATTCCTGCATTGTCTAACTACATTGATGACGCATTTATTCTAGAGCTGCTTTAACACGTAGCCTTCATGACCAATGTTGTTCAGAATGGAGTTTTATTTTTTCTCTGGCTGTTGCCTGATGACGCTCGTTGTAATTACCGGTGAAACGTCGTCCTTCAATTGTAAATGTTGTGGGTTTACTGTCCAACACACTGGTGTGCTGAACTCGTAACTCATTGCCACATTTTGTTTACGTGACAAATCTTTCCAATTGGCTGTGTCTGTTGGCGACGGGTTTAACGGCACATTTCTATTTAGTTGACCTAACCCCAAAAAAAACTCTTATGGATTATTTTATAGCCGTTGTCGTTTGCATTTCTTTAAGTTAGATTGCTAATTGTTTATACGAGACAATTGTTGTTTTGTTAATCCCATTCTGCCTTTTCATCGGCTCACTGCTTTCGTGCAACGAGCGTTGTGGGATCAGGTGACTTTGTCGTGATGTCGTGGGCACAGCAGGCGGGCCGCAGCAGCCTCAAGTCAGATTGCGTCTTGTCGAGACGATTATATTGAATTATCGCTCGCGGGCCACCCTCCGTTAGGGTTACCACCTGCCCTGGCTTTTCCCAGGATTGTCCGCTTGTTTCCCAGGCAGCTGTCCTGGGAAATCTGCAAGTATTCCTGAGACATTAAAGTCTGAGTCATTGTCAGTAGTAGTAGGAGTGATAATAATACTGTAATGCCACAACTCAGAACAATGCATTCCTTCCTCCGCTCTTGGGAGATGTTCTTCTTCCCATGAGGTGTCCTGGGTTTTTTTGTTTGGCAATCCGACTCCATCCCCCCGCACCTGCCAGCACCATTGCTGCATGGGCGTTCACACGGCCATGACGGCCCCTTCCTCGCTCCACAGCGAGCGCACGTCACGTGTCGGTGATGGGCACGTGGTGACACGTGGAATAACCATCGCGTCCCTTGTAAGGGTGGCCAGAGCGACATGAAGAACATATTAAGAGCATAGTATCTTCTTGGTTCTTTCGGTAAAGTCACGTAGAATGGAAATAATAAAATAATAAAAATAAACATAATAAAATGATAATATAATAAAGCAATATATAATTATTATTATTTTATTATTTCCATTCTACGGGACCTTACCGAAAGAACCAAGAAGATGAATCCCTGCAGTCACGAAAGCTTTAAATCGAAATTTAAGAGCATAGTAATTTTGCTTTTTAAATATTTACAAACATTTTAATGCAATGAATGTAGACGACTATCTTGAACAGTACATTTGTGGAAATGTCAGTGAGGCTAAGTAAGAAGGTGAATTGTATTTCAACAAATAATAATACGTAAGAATTATGTAAATTCCTCAAGTTAAACGCGATCGGATTTGGTACGTACACATGTAAATATGTTATTATTTACAGTTATTAATGACGATGTCGTGAGTAAAAAATATGAAAGTAAACTCAAGCAAAATATCAAAAATGAAGGGTGAAAAGTTTGACTCGAGATAAATATGAGCTAAACAAGTCACCTCCAAGAAATCTGCATCATAAAATGTTTCAATAATTGCATATTTTATGGTATGAAGAAGTTCCACTGCCGAAACACCTCACCCGTTTAACGCGTAGGCTTTCGCGACCAATATCATACATAATTCAGGTTTTTTTTAGGTTAGATTTCGTAAGATCTCACTTACTACATATTCTTTGAAGGCCACACGGTGTTAGTGACGAATGTTGTTGATTTGTTAAGCTACGTGTGCTTGTGCACCACTAGCAGCGCAGCAGCAGCAGCAACATCACCAGACACATTTTTTGTGTTAATTTCAGGCGTCGAAATACACGGACACGTAACATTGTACGTGGGTTCCTGTCAATTCACGAAAAAATGTGTTTAGCTCAAAAATACGTCTCAAAATCTCATGAGTTGTTATTCGCCATCCTTGGTAAATTATTAATGATTATCACTTACTCTTAATTGCCCGATGGAGTCATGAGATATTTATCAAGGCAGAACCTTGCCAAGTTAATGACGTCTGCCCACTTGTGTTTCTTTCTTTCTTTCTGTTACGTGTCCTTTATTTGTACGGGCCAGTGGGTGGAGGACATCTGAAAGGTCACTGCAGTAAATAATACAGCGGAGGTGTTTATGTAACCAGCCACCAAAATGTTATAAGAAAGTCCTCCGATGCTCATTTGATTCATAGTAGATTCTTCTGCTAGGCCGCGTTAGTGACGATCTGGACAGATTTGTCTCATCAAGACCCTCCACCACCCGACACAGCCAAACAAATACAATTGTCACGTGGCGTGCGAGCGTTTAACAAAGTGTCAATTGTTGTTTCAGCTCACTCCGTTAAGTTGAAGAAGTGTTCACAATCAAATGTAGCAATTGGATAAGTTACGTTTCACTTGAGACTTCGTCAAACATCATCGAGACAATGTCCAGGATATCATAATGTAAATATCGAGGTCAGTCCGACTTCCTGGATTTTGATTCTGACTTCGTGACGTGGCCTCAAACAAAAATCAACCATGAATCAAAATAAAATAGCTGCCAAAACGTACGTGTTCAAATGTTCAATGGCTTGATCGACCAGGTGAGAACCCAGCAGACTTCAAGGCACTTTTTCAAGTGGGAACTCGGGTCAATAAGTAAATCCATGCCTAACGTGCAAAGTTAAAAGAAAATAACAGGCAGAAAAAAGGGAAAATCGCGCATAAACGATTTAGAAAACCTAAGTAAAAACAAACTCAAGATTTTAAGCACCTTGGAAAACGTCTATTATCCTCAGCCATTATCTGTCCACTGCTGGTTGCAGGTCTCCCCCAAGCCGCCGCCATCTCCCAAGGTAGTCTCGCGATGCAACAGTCCATCAGAATGTGTATTTAGACTGGAGGAATCCAATGACATTGAAGCTCTTTTTCACAGACGTCCATCTAGCTCGGTGCGCAACCTCATGTCATTGCTCCATCACCTGCCAAGGTCAGAAGGGCCACAGGCGACCTAGCGATGCCTGAATTGCCTCTGTACAGATATCGGCCGCTGCAAAGCTAAAACCACGGAAGTGGGGCCTATCTTGACCAGGCCAATAACACGAGCCGCGCCTGTGGGGCACAGCTGATGATGATGCTTCATCACTTTTCTGCTCCAGTTGCCATCTGCTCAAGGAGGCAAGATGCAGTCGATGATTTAAGGGCCGATACTGACCTCGTGTGGGCCTGTGCCCAAAAATGTCCATCGAAAATAATCTAACCAGGTTGCTCTGATGGATACAGGATGGATGCATCTCTGACGTTACAAGGATGTTACCTTCCTAGATGTATAATTGGAGAAGTAATATTGTAAATTTAAATGGAGGAAATAAGAACCACCCTCGGATTTGCTGATCACTTAGCCATTGTTTCTAACCAGTGGAAATTAACTTCAGGGAACATTTCACAGGGGGGAGTGAAAAGAGATCCATGCATTTTAAACTATAATAACGCACGTTGCCAGACGGTTGTGATTTTAAAACGGCCGATTTAGCCCCCGCAAGAAAACATTCCCCTTCGAGCGTTAAATGCTTCACGTCTGCCCACGAGCTGTTGATGTGAATCTTCGCGAGGCTGCGAGAGTTATATGTTATTCAATTTTTCCCCCCCGCGGTCCCTAATGGGCGCTATCGATGGGAGGGGATTGAGTTGCCGCTGAGTTTTCATGTTCTTTCAGACGCAAACCTTTCCGGCCGCAGAAAATAAAAGGAAAAAAAATCTTAATTTCATTTCTCAGCACGGGGGGGCTTTCGGGAGATGATTCAGCTGAAACTCTTTATGGGGAGTTCCTGCCACATCCTTCCGTCAGCTTAACCCATGCGGCTCCCTGATATTTCATGTATTGTTATGATATAATCTACGAATGATTTATTATTTTCAACTGAAAGTTGGGGTGGTGCGGGGGCGGGGTGTGCATCTTATTATCCGGTTTGCGGCCTGAAAACCTGGCACCTGGACGTGCGAGTTACGATTGCACTCGGCATCCAACCTACGTCTCACTCAGTCCATGTGTCACTCTGTCCATGTGCCACTTAGTCTGCCTACCAGTCAGTCCATGTGCCAGTCAGTCTGCCTACCACTTAGTCCATGTGCCACTCAGTCTGCATACCACTCAGGCCATATGCTACTCAGTCCATGTGCCACTCAGTCTGCATACCACTCAGGCCATATGCTACTCAGTCCATGTGCCAATCAGTCTGCATATCACTTAGACTATATGCCAATCACCAAACAGATCTTAGCAAACAATTGTGAAAGAATGCATTTTAGCGGTCGTGTACACAAATCCAATACAGATGCGTTATTTAGTTGCACATGGTGACACACACGGCACGGAGTTCATCTCATGTGCGCTGCGAGCGTCGCTGCAGCGGCGTTGAGATGAGCAGCCGGTGCCGTGACCCGCAGTGCGAGCATTGCGCTCCGTACCGGGCACCGTGCTCCTCACCGTCTGTGTGACGCTACCGCACCATCACCCGCGTTGCCTTCACCCCTTTCCGTCTTCTTGTCGTCGTCGTTGTTGTTGTTTTTGTTTTCGATAGTTATCCAAAAATGTTGGAGTGCATCGTACTTTCCAGCGTGTCTTTCTAATCGTGGGAATGCACCAGCTTATTGCCGTTTATCGATCCACTGCTGGATGAGGGTTTCCAAAAACGCTGTCGGTCATGGAGGTTTGTGAGGTCATGCTTCGGGCACACGTCGGTGCAAAGGAGGCCCAGGACCGAATCAGATTCCATTTCAGAATCAGAATCTCTATTTATCCTGGAGGAATCAGATGAGCTATAAAGCGATTTTTCACAGATGCCCAGTAGAGGCGGGTTAAAATGTTACAATAACAAACAATACAACAAATATTATACGAGTGCAAAGTATAGGAAAGGTAAGCAAGTGAATAAAAAATATATTAACGAAAACTTAACTCTTTTTTATTTGACCGGGTAATGTCCACTGAGCTATTACTTATATTTCAGAAGCGACCTGGACACAAATGATAGCTCAACGAAGCGGCTTATTACGTGAAAATGTATTGCAGCCAATTAATGTAAACGCATATTTAGATAACAATGATGTGAGCCAAAGCCGAGAATCAAAACTCTGATTGCAGTGCACTAACAAATGTACCACTGCTCCACCAATTTGTCTTTATTGCACACTGTAATTATATTTGTGTTATACTTTCATTAAATTTCCATCTCTTTTATCTAAATATAGAAAAAATCCTTTTTTCATTAAAATAAAATGTCTCAGATGTTCATCGTATCATTGACCAGAATTGCATTACGTAGAATGTGAAAGCCACACTCGGTGAAATGCAATCTGCAGATGTATAAGCGCGGTTCGGAAGAAAAAAAACAAGTTCACGTGAGTCCGTTTCATGGAATTGGTTTGAGGAAGCGTTAGCCTTCTAGCAAATTGGTTACTATCTCATCAGTGTATCTGTGCGTGCTTGTGCGTGGTGCTGACCACCCACCCCCTCGTGTGCTGTGCTGGCCTTCATAGGTGCTACTCGCTAACAGCACTTGACCCAACAGTCTGTTTAGGCTACACGGGGGGCGGGGGGGGGGTATTTGTCTTTTTATCTGTTTATAGGATTATAGGAATATATGGTGGAATAATATAGGATTATTATGAGCAAGCGTGCCTTGCACTCTAGTGGTAGTGCCTTATGCCGATAAAGCCCTACTCTAAGCCATGCAGTCGAGCAGTGTTCTGAAAAATATGCAGCGCTGTGTGATATTGACTACGAGTGTACACATTATATTGAAACGCTAACAATCCCCATTGCATATAGCGGCCTCTAGTGGCATCAGGGGTCACAGATGAACCAATTACATACAACAAATACGCGAGCGCATGTATCGATTTTAATCGATGCATGGTTACACCCCCCTCCCTCGCTTAACGTTTCCTTCTGTTGACATTGTTGAACGATCCGTTAAATGCGCAGAGTGTAAAATTTATGTTCCCGAGGTGAGCATCAGGGTTAGAGTTTGCTGAACAGAGCTCGCCCAAAGCCTTGATTATTGCCCTCATTCAATAATAATAACGATCACGATGAATGTCACCTTGTGACGCTGCGCCACTGTCACCCATTATCCCCTTGCTCTCAAAGAGAGAGAGAGAGAGGATAACTCCGAGGCGTTAGCAGGAACCACAGACGAGCGGGAAAGGCAGCCCACGTGGTGAACCCGCACCACTAACAAATGCCCAAGCTCTGGGATCCTCTATATATGAAGGCGTCATCGGCCAATTAATGAGTTGTTTGAATGTGGGAATAATCCCATGCGAGGGAGCAACACTATCTTATTGAAATGGGACAGGTGGAGGTCTACAATTCTGGTGTACCGCGCTCTCCTTGCGAGCCCGGGTATGTCGCCCCTTCAATGTGCACAGGAGGGGAGCTTCGCGACGCGTGTGTGTGCGCGCGCAATCCACCAACCCTCAGCTTCCACAGCGCTGGGGATTTGCAGGCGTGCATCTCCACCGCCGCCGGCTGCCCCCCGCCGCCATTCAAGGCCGTGAATGGTGTCTGGCCGGCGCTATTTCCAAACGAGCCAGACAAAGGAGGACAGGGAACGTTCGGGGGGCGGGCGGGCGCGTCTGGCTTCGCGAGAACCAGGGTGCGTGGATTGAATAAGACGACACCTTCTCTGTCGACAACCAAATAACCGTCGGCTGACGTCTCCTTTGTCCTCGGTCTCCATCCCGCTCTTCTTCTTTTTTTTCCCGGCTGCGGTGGTTGATGCTCATTTTGCGGGAGCCGGTGGGTGCGTTCATTTGTTCAGCGGCCTTCAACTCCCATACCCCGCGTTCGTGTTTAGTTTTTGCATCGCCCTATTGTGTGCGGGGACTGTTGTTTCCTATGCCGCAGGTCTCGGGCACAATTTGACTCTCCGCAGCCGGCCATGGCATGCTGATGAACCCCAATAGTGAAAATGATAATGGTAAAAAAACGTCCGTGCCTGTGTGAAAGGCGTGAGGCTCAATGCGATGGCAATGCGGGACTGTTTTTTGTTTGTTATACAGATGCCCCTCCATCAAGGCATAACCCGGGTATTGTAATCGCGGCTTCAACTGAAATTCAGCTTGTGGTTTGTTGAAAGCGGCAGAGCTGTGCACAAAGAGAAAAGGAGACGTGCCACAATGGAAGAAGACACTGTCTCCTACCAAAAATAAACAAACAAACAAAAGAGATGAGCAAGATTGGAAGATAACACGGTCTCACTCATTAGCCGAGCCGGGGAAGGGGAGGGTATTGACACGGCTCTCTCTCTCTGGACAAATGTGGCTCTGACCTGCTGAGCAGCAGCCTTGGGATGCGACCTTTGCTCTTCCATTGAGCCGTCCAATGTTGGTCGCTGGGTTGCAGATGGCGGAACATCGGAGAGGCGCGGGATGTTGACACGGTGCGTAGGCTGCGACCGCCGGCGTCGTGCTGAGAGGATAATCTAAAAACCAGGCTCGAAATTGGCCTCTAACGAGGGATCTTCTTATTACTCTCACCAGCTTCGCTGTCAGCTTTCGCTACGGCGGACGTGTCCACAGTTGCCGCCTGTTCGTGACAATGGACGGACGATCGATGGTCTGCAATTCCCACTCTCCCCTCTTTGCCTTGTCCAGACATGCACTCCTGCGCACCGCCGGGGATTCGCTCAATACCCATTGCTTGGTCACTCACAGGTGGCATGTGAGGCGTTGGTCGCTGAGATCTTTGGTTTTTGTCCGTGAAATGTCTTTGCCCGATCTCTCAAAAAGACAAACCTGCATTTTGTCAAAGGGAATTTTTTATTTGTAGATTTTTGGTGGTGCATCCCTCGTCCTTGTCCCACCATTGTTTCTCAAGTTATAAGCATAATTATGGACAAACAAACTACAGTATTTTATTAAAGGAAGAGTAGTTTGATGATGATGATGATTGCCATTATCCAAGATCGCTTTCCCCATTGTCTCCCTATTCCAATCTTATCCAGCAGCACTTAAATATTTTGCATACAGAAGTTTGGTTCCCTCACAGCCAGCGATCGCAACGCATTCAGCAGAGATCGTCGACTTTCTCGAGGAGACCCAATTCTCTGCGGAGATCCGACGAAGCTCCAGATAGACTCCTTGAAAGAGCTGCGAAAACGATCAACAAACTGCGACCCAGGCCACGTACCAGGTGCCCTCAGCGTTAGCTCTGCGCGCTTCCCGAGCGAGCGGAAGCCACATCTTGTCAAGCGGCCATGGCCTTCATGAGGCGTGAAAGACTTTGCATGCTTCAGGCTCCTGATGGTACCACGACTAATGCAGCAGCAGTTGTTTATTTTCGAACTATTATTTTCTATTCATTCGGATGTGGGTGTCGCTGGTGGACCAGTATTTATCGTCCCTTCTGAGCTGCCTTGAGGAGGTGATTGTGCTCGGCCTTCTCCTTGAGCAGCCTCAGGCCTTGTCAAGGTTTATAAAGCTGGACGCCCCTCTGCCTCCATGGAAGTAGATGTCAACACACCTCCGTGTTTGGTGCCCTCCCAGTAAACACCGAACATTGAGCCAACGTTGTTTGACCATTGGGCCAACGTTGGACCAACGTTGCTGGTCCAGTGGTTCAAACCACATGCAAAACGTTGGTCTATAGTGGCATGTTTGACCAGGCTCTCATTTATCAATTTAATTTCGGACCTTGCAGCCGCTGAGAATCACCGAATGTCTCAGGAGACTGAGCGCGCTCTTGTTTAACGGCAGGAAGCTCCGGCTCGCTCCCAGCATCTCACTCCTTCAGACTCGGCTAAGCGGAGAGAGGGAGCATTGCGGCCTTCTCATTGGTCGCTGCTGAAGGAGGCTGGCGGCTACAGCACCCAGCCAAACTGTGAGTGTCGAGCCCACTCGTGATTACAGGGGTCACACGCAGTCCCATTAAGAGCGATTCCTTTGCTCCAGTGAGCGTTGAGGCAGTGCTTTTCTGCCTTCTTACAGGCCTGGCCCAGTGGTGGACATTTCACATTCCTACGGCAGAGGCGAGCCTGTCCATAGGGCAACGTGTTGCTCACTTTATCGACCCCAGAGTGATAATGTGCTTAGTCACCCCCCCTCCCCCCCGCGAATATAAAATAGTTACCATACAAATAGTAAATATTTAACATTTAAATCGATTTAATTTCAACTTCGTGTTTGGCAGTACATTGCCCACACAATAACACATACATTATTCATCTCAAAATTCCTGCGCGCGTGCGCGCGCGCGCGTGCGTCCGTACAGCCTCCTCCCTCCGTGCCTTTTCAGACACGTGATTCAGCCTGTTATAATACAACAATAGAGTAAACATGAGCTGCCGTGCGCAAGAGAGCCCTGTGAGTGCTCGCCATTGAATGCTCCCGTCACAAGTCAGGACTGCAATGCGTTGCTTCGGGGAGCTTGTTGTTGTTGACTTGGGTCGTTGGCACGCTGTCCTCGACAACGCAGCCACCCGAGTTCGATTCTGCTCGCGACCAACACCGGTGGAGAATAAATAAACCGGTCCTGGGCTTCCCCTAGGTCGACTCAGACCTGAATACGAGTACTGGACTTGGTGCGGTGTGGAAAACATCAGCAGACACGGGTGGCCGGGCGTGGTTCTGGCCACACTACTCCCTCGTGCATCGTGGCGACATTAATAAGCGCTCGCTAACAGCGCTCACCCCAACAGTCTGTACGTCTGTGTGTGTGTGGGGGGGGGGTGGTCGTCTTTGTGTTTGCGAGTCCGTACGCCGCTCTCCCCGGCTTCCATCTCTGCTCCCTCCCACCCCGCTGCGCTGCTGCGAGACGAACTCTGCTGTAATTGCGCGCATTAAAAGACGCGTGATCAACTGTCGGGCTTGTCCTCTTCAATTGCGCGGAACGCGTCCTTGCGAAGGCGTGCTTGAAGGACAGTGGGGGGGCAGGTGCGCGCGTGCGTGTGTGTATGCACAACCCTGTGTGTGCGTGTGCGTATGGGGAGCGGTGGCGCAAGTGGTTAGCGCGCTGCGCTACGAACACGGCGAAGCAAGTTCGATCCGCGCTCCGACGAATATTTCAATTAGCACCCCTCCCCCCCCCCCACTAGGTCGACTCAGCCCGAATGAAAATCAGGTGCGGTGTGAGACAAAGGCGGCCGGGCGTGATGTTGGCCAACCCCCCCCCCCCCCACACCGTGTGCCATGCCGGCTTTAATAGGTGCTCGCTAACAGCACTTGCCCCAACAGTCTCTTAGAAGGCTATACGGGGGATCTTTGTCTTTGTGTGCAGCCCTATTCTGTCCTGCACTGTCTCCACACGTTGCTGCGTTGCGCTCACGCTTACAAGATGTTTGAGTCGAAATGTACGTACAGGTATTTTCATTGACAAGCGTGCATCACTCAAATGACCATTGAGGCAGTGCCCATCTCCCGCTTACAGTGGTGTAAATTCCACATTCGTATGGCGAGGGTGAGTCCATCCATATGGGGCAACCATTGATGACCTTTCCATGGAGTCGTTCTGATTTTAGCGACCGCGGGAGGGATGATAGGCCAAGTCAACCACCAACCACAATTTGAACTCGTGAGAGGTGGCAGCACACTGAGGAGGCCTTCATCCAGCAGTGGATTGTCCATGGCCCATGATGATGATGAATAGCCTAAGAATGTATCTTGCTGCAAACGCTGAATTATATAATCGATGCAGGTTTCCCTCGCGTTGTGCGGGTTTGGTGAGTGATTTCGCGGATATGCGGTCGGACATGGGGCAACATTGTGTGCGTGTGTATTGTGTATACTGTGTGTGTATCGTGTGTGTATCGTGTGTATACTGTGTGTGTCCTGTGTGTACTCTGTGTGTGTACTCTGTGTGTGTAATATATTGTGTGTACTCTGTGTGTGTACTGTGTGTGTGTGTATATACTGTTTGTGTGTACTGTGTGTGTACTGTGTGTACTCTGTGTGTATATATATACTGTGTGTACTGTGTGTATACTCTGTGTGTGTACTATATGTGTACTCTGTGTGTACTCTGTGTGTGTGTATATATACTGTGTGTGTACTGTGTATGTACTGTGTGTACTGTGTGTGTGTACTGTGTGTATATATAATGTTTGTGTAGTGTGTGTGTGTGTACTGTGTGTGTACTGTGTGTATATATAATGTGTGTGTACTGTGTGTGTGTACTCTGTGTGCTACCCAGCAGGCAGCTGTCTCCTCGTGCGGTTCTGCTTTGTGTGCCCTTTTCTTAGAACGCATCTACGACATCTACCGCATCGAGCCCTGTGCTTTGGTCGAAATATCATAGGTAGCTTTGTTTATATTTATATTCGAGCCATATATGTCAAGGTCTCCAAGAGGTCTACTCGGCATCAAATGTACCGGTGTCATGCCGAAAAGACCTATCGGTTCCCACGGTAATAAATACACGTCATACTTATCCATTTGTCCATCCACTGCTGGATGAAGGCCTCTGCACTCTAGTCGGGTTGTTTGTCTACCGTACTGTATGATGGTAATTGTGGATTGGTGGAAGAGGGAGCCAGCACCGGTTCAAATGTGATGCTAGCCACGGCTGGGAATCGTGCTCAGGTCACCAGTTATTTATCAAACCGCGCGCTAACCGCTGCACCACCGCTCCACCACCGTGCTTTGCAGCTTGGCTGTAATAGGTGCTCCCTAATAGGAACTGCACCGCAAGACATAACCATAACATTACGCGAACGTAATAGCATCGTAAAAATAATAATAACAATATTGTATGAGTGTTGCACGAAAATAGCTGCACGTTTGCGTTAAAGTGTCTCACAATATATGTGCAACGTGAATAATTGGTTGTCATTCATGCAAGCAACGCAGCTGTGCAATAGCCACTGCTTTGTGCAGTAGCCACTGCTATGCCCTGGGGTACATACGTATGAATGTGTGTGGAACTTCTTTTGCATGATACGTAGCCAACCGTGCTCATCAGAGGTGTGGTTGGGATGGACAACAAACTAAACACAACAAGCAGTTCTAAAGAAGTGAGTTTCCAATCTAGATGATGATTTAAAAGTGCATAGCTCCGGTGGCTTCCTAATATCGGAAAGGAAAAATTTTCCAGACGGCCAGAAATCGGCCCGTCCAGAGTGTGCAATGATTTGTCTGAAATGAATTGTGTTCGTCCTCCGTGTGTAAGAAAGCACCCGCTTTTACAAATGTGCTCCAAGCGAGGGACATTTTTTGTTGAATTCCTACATCGAATGGTTTCTTTAGAAAAGCGGCGAATATTAAAGTTCGCGGAATTCAAAATGGGCGGTGCGTTGTGAAACCACTCTGCGATGGCAGCGTGTGGCGTCCTCCACTCCTGGGTTTCACTCGAAGAGTACAAAGCGTCTGAGAGTGTTACGGGAAAGCTGCGAGGATTAACAGATGGCAATTTGAGTGGAACATTGAAGAGTGGATCTTGAAGGTCGGTTATCGACCCACAGAGCAATTCTGGCATAGAGCATCAGGAAGGAAACAATTGCGACCTTGAATCGCCGCAGCCAATCAAAAGCGTCGGCTGTGTGACGGTCTATTGACGTTGAATTGAGCACGAATGCACTTTATTCTTATGACCTTGCTGTCAGCTAATGTTGATTTAAATGTATCAACTCCAGGAATGTATGTTTGCACATGCTTAACTGGCTGTGTACGTTCGTGTGTGTACATGTGTAGTGAGCGACTTCCGAGACGCTGCGTGTAGAGGGCCCCTCGTTTATTTCTCACACTTTACAGGCACAATCACTAAGCGAAATATACTGGGCTACGCATAGCTGACCCACTCATATAACCCCATCGCCTGCGTCTAACAATATAGCTGGCTGACTAATACAGCGACGACGACGATGGCAGCCGTACAGCGGATCGGCCATGCGGCGGGACGATGAAGAAGAGATGACGGCGAAGACAGCGACGGCAGCCAGGACCCGGACCCCCACGACAGCCCCGAACCCCCGGTTACACCCCCTCTATATACTCCTCGGCGTGGCCAAGCCCCGCCTCTGGCCACGCCCCCTTCTAGAACCTTCGAGCAGGTTCCTGGAGCTTCCCGACTGACCCCGCCTCTGACCTTTAGCCCAGTTACACCCCCTTACGGGTGGCTATTATATAATGCACCCATACCCGTAATTATCCCTCCTGGTCAACAGATGGCACCCTGTCACTACACATGTATTTAAAACAAAGATAGAGATCCCCGTATAGCCTCAACAGGATGTTTGGGCAAGTACTGTTAGCAAGTAGCACCTATTGAAGGCCGGAAGGGCACCCAAGAGGGTTGGTGGCCAGCACCATGCCTGGCCACCTTTGTCTCCTAAGTGCTGATGTTTACACATTGCACGAACCACTTGTTTAAGGCAGAGTCGACCTAGGGGAGGCCCAGGGACTGGTTCAGATAATCGTCACTGATGGTGGTCGTGGGCAGGAATTGAACTCGGGCCACACAGTGCACTAACTGCTGCACTACCACTCCCCAATATATACACATGCACTCTCACCCTCAAGGTCAGCCCTGCAGAATTTCGGAACATATCTGTAAGGTCTTGGAAGAGAAGGGGGGAAGCCCTCTGTCGAAATAAGATAATACTCAAAGAGTAGAGGAAGTAGCCACCAATCGTGAGTGGCTGGCTCATGTTCCATCGACCAGGCAGGTGTGGAGCACGATTGAGAGCCTGAGACCGAGTAAATCGCCAGGCAGAGATGACCATCCCGTCCCAATTGAATTTCTGTGGGAGGATGGCGACTTGTATGCAGGCTGTCTGCCTTACGTGACATCGTCAGAACTGATCATTGTTTTTTTACCCTTCTATCTGGCAACAAAACTGACACCTTTTTTACAAGCAGTCATGTTTGCATAGCCCACAATACCTGCAGTCATAATGCAAACAAAAAACATAACTCTGATAATGTGCACTGTCCTTGAAGTTGATTGGTCCACACCCGAGACAGCTTTCCTTAGAGCCTAGTCTCACATGGGTTGGACCAGATGACGTCAAAAGGCGCACAACTCAAAGACAATGCACCATCAGAGTACGAGAGCCCGGGGTAAGCATGAACCACAGGATGGGTCTCATATGATTGAAAGCATGTCCTGGTGGTCCCCTTTCTGTAGGACCACACTGGTTGTAATAACTACAGGGGCATCTCCTTCCTCAGTGTGCCATGGAAGCTCGAAATCATTCTGAGAAGATTGCAGAGCTCACTGATGTTTCAAGCAAGGGTGGTCCTGCACAGATGCCATGCGATTGGTTTGTATGTTATGGCAGATCTGTAAGGGAATTATTGGCCTGTGTAAGGCCTACCATACATTTACTAGGCTATGGCTTTTATACTTTTATTCACACTTTCAGCGTCCCTAACCCTCTACTTATCATTCAGGGCCTTCCTGGTGGTGGTCATGGCCATGTAATGCTGTATGGCCACAAGTCGAAGCCGTTTTTTATTCATATGGTGGTGCGACGGGCACGTGCACCAGCTGGGGTCATTCAGGCTGGCCTGCCTACGATCCATCCTGGCTTTAGTCACACTGGTTTGTGTGAGGAGTTCCCAGAACCATGGCCGATCTGGACACTGTCCCATGTTTGAGCTCCTCCGGCAGGCGAGCCTGCTTCGGTTGTAACATGTAGCCTGCATGACCAGCCACCATATGCCCAAGCAGCTTCTGTTTGGCCAGATAAAGAGGGCTAAAATAGCATGTTATAGGCTATAGAAAAGATGGGCCAATGTGGTACAGGAGGACTTGGAACTGCATAATTTTTCCGATGATTAGTGTCAGCGGTGTCAAGATTGTACTCGCGGAAAAGGCTGGTGAACACACACTACGGGAAAATTGAAGACAATCGCCCATCGACAACAGCAGGGTAGCGATGCTCACAACAACGAGTAGAGTGCCGGGCAGCTAAAACATAACAAGGTGGCATAGTGGGTAACGCAGGTGGTGCATCTGCTGCTCATCTCAGTCGTTTAACCCAAAATTCTGGGTACTGTTCCGTGACCTTACCTTCAATAGCTTGCCTGGCTACAAAGTGCACCTAGCCATGGCACAACTTTGTTATATTGTTGCGTATGATAGCAATATGTTCAGGATATGAATGCCAATGTTGAGGTCTGCTAGCCACGAGAGGGCTTCAGGAGAGAGTTTGTGTGGTTTTTCTATTCCTAGTAAGATAGCTATGGCGATATCACCACCACTCATGGTTAATGTCAGATGTTATTGTTGTTGTTTACACGTATGCGTGTTGACATGTATGCGAGGCTTTAAAATTTGACATTGGTGTTTCCAGATAATTGGTTTTATCTCCATATGTAGCACTTTGCATTCGGAAAATGTTTCCAAAGTATGTATTTATTCCACGTGAGAGTTTAGCTCTTTAAATATTTAACTCTCTATATGGTCGAGTTTTTTTTAAATGAAAAACAAAACTTACACAGCGACATAGTACATCATGTCTTATAAAAGCCGACATCAATATGTCTCTCCGGCTGAGCATATAATGTGCAAGGAGTGAAGTGGTGGGGGTTGCATGAAGGTTCGTGATTGCATCTTTTGTTACAAGTTCTGTTAGGGAGCGCCTGTTTTGGTAAACTAAGTGGCATGGTGTTTGGAACGGTCACACGGTGTGATTCATGCCAAATGATTTACGAACCCGGCAGCATGAGTTGGAATCCCGGCCGTTATTATTTTATTATTTCCCTTCTACGTGACTTTACCGAAAGAACCAAGAAGAAGTACCTAGAGATATCAGAACCGGGACTTGGGCACCCATTGACCGGCATGCTGAAGAATGGTCACACAATCCCCGTGTGATCGACATGGCATTGGCAAGAGCCCTTCATTCGGCAGTGGATTATTTCGCCAAACACCAGTTGCTCATCTCCGCAACAGGCCGCGTTAAAAAAGGGATGCGAAGACGGCCGCATTGACAAACGTCTGTAAAATAACCTGTCACGTTGATTGTTGTAACCTGCATTTATAAACAGACGGGAACTGGTTTTTTTTTTACCACGTGACAAAAAAGAAAAACACGTTCAACATTTTTGGCCCGTTGACCGGTGAGCTTTCCTGACCGGAAGCATTCGTTCACCTCGTCACGCTTGGGACCTGATGGGCACGCACGCACGCGCGCCTTACGCGTGCTTGCGTGCGTGCGTGCGTTTGCCGGTGGCATCACGCGTGCGTCGCTACCCGCAACCCCGATTGGCACGGTTGGCTACGTACGGTGCGAGAGAAATTCAACACACATACAAATACAAAGATCCCTCCCCCGTGTAGCCTATTAACAGACTGTTGGAGCAAGTGCTATTAGCGAGCACCTATACACGAGGGGGTGGGTGGCCAGCACCACGCCCGGCCGCCTTTGTCTCCCTAGTGGCGATGTTTACTCACTGCACAAGGTACTCATTTGAGGCTTCCCAGGGAAGGCCCAGGAGCGGTTCAGATAATCGTCACCGGTGTTGGCCGTGAGTGTGAATCGAACTCGGGGTCGCCGGGTTCGTAAGCACACCACCACTCCCACAACATACATGCATATACACACGCCGCGTCGGAGCGTGCATTCGCACGGCCGCTCGCTCGCTTGCCTTTGTTTCCCTGCCGAGCCGTGCAGCTCTTAATTAATGCTCCGTCCATCACAGTTTAATTAAAAAGTTTATGGCCCCGACGCCGCGAGGCAGCGTTACTGGCAGGGCGGCTGGAAAGGCGCTCATTATTCCCGGATCGACGCCCAGCTAAGTGCCAGAGCCTGGCCTTGCTGGAGGCCACGCTGCCCTCAAAGCAGACGGCTCATCTTATTTCCATTACAAAGCTGTCTTCTTCCCTTACCCCCGCTCCTCCTCACCAGTGACCCTGCCGTCCCTTCCCTTTCCTGGGCCACCTCCTCCCATGCAGCCCTCTGCACTCCACACATTGCCCTCTGTCTCCAATTTTATTTTCTTTGATTCGTGAAAGAATAAAGAAGAACGGTTTTTTTTTGTTGCTGCTGCTGCTGCCAAGCAAGAGTCTGGCTACTAACATTGGCCATTCATTTACATTTTCCCGGTTTGCCTCCATCCTGTTCCCACTCTGTGTCCGGTCGGTCGGTTTTTTTTTTGTAACCCACAAACTCATTCCCAGCCCGATGTGCTAGCGTCACACTCGGACGTCTGTCCGTCCATCTGTCTGCCTGCTCCATCTCCCTTCCCATCTCACTTCCCTCCCACCCCCCATCGCCTTCTCTCTCTCTCTCTCCCTCTGCCAGGGTAGGAACAATGATCCGTCTTTTACGTGCGTCGTCGCCGGGGCTAAAGATTTCAGCCCACAACTCCCAGCGCGGGTTCGTGTCAGCCCTTGCTGTGACGCTAATTGCTTAAGCAGCTCCAATATGATGCCCTTTAAAGGGAAGATAAAGGACCGACAAAAGGAGAAGGGGGAATAAAAACACCAGACAGCCCTTTTTCGGGGGGGGCGAAGGCGATTACTCCGGCAGGCCAGATGCAAGTGTCCGTGTAATCCCCAACACTGGTGGCACAAGAGGTCATATACGCATGCCGCCTAAATGCCATCCCTCACCCCTGAACACAGACGCCAGTTCACAGCCACCGGTTTGTTAAATTAAATGCCTTCGCGTTGCATGTGCGGATTAGAGGGATCAATGGGGCCGATTCCGTTTTTTTGTATGTTAATCTTTTTAGGCGAGAAAATATCGTCCGTTTTGAAATGAAGCGTCTCTGGGTAGAGTCGCCGTGCTTTGTGCCCCCCCCCCTCCTCTCCCGCCCCCCGCCACCTCCTCCCGAATTTTTCCTTCCACCCACCACTCTTAAAGAATAATTCCATTTCGGCAGCGTCCTCCTACCGTGGCGTCAGCGGTCTGCACAATGGGCTTGCGATGCCTTGGTCGCAGGTTAGATTCGATCTCCCGGCACGGCGGTGAATACAATGGAGCAGGTTATTGCTGGAATCTTCCACACCGCATCTGTCCATCCAGCGGAATAGGCGAGTACAACCGCAGTCCGTCGATGGGCAGGTCACGTGTGGTGGGATAAAGTGTGGGTACGCCCACCACATCTGGACATTTGTGACAAAGAGCTTCATAGCTCATCGGATTCCTGCAGGATAAATAAATATTCTGATTCTGATTCGACCAGAGTAGGCTAAATACTCTCTGAGGGTTTTCTCAAATAGAGGTCCCTTCCGCCAGCAGTGATGCGAGCAAGCAGCTGCAGGGCTGCGTCTTTGCCTTCCGCCCTACTTTGTCTTCTCTTGAAAATGAGATGTGTTGACTCTGTCGATTGTTACCCTACTTTTAAATGAAGGCTAAACACTAAGGGTATAAAGATTAATCGTCCTTAAGGTCCACGTAACCTTCGTGGGATCTCGTGGGTACAAATCAATGGTTGTAAGTGTACGCACATTCCTGCATATGCAACAATTGTGACAATGCTGCATTTGGACGAAGGGAGCGACAAGACTATTGAAACAACATGTGAAAATAGTGAGAAATAATAAACTAAAAACGAAACTTTTTAATTTTATAAGTTAAGGCCCACTGAGCTAGAAAGCCCTTTTTCAGAAGCGACCTGGCCACAAATGATATCCCAACGAAGTGGCTTATCACGTGGAAATTTACAGCAGCCAAATACTCTCATCGGATGTTTCTAAATATGGAGGAAAAAAGCATAGGATCCGGAGAAAAATCCACGCGACAACGGGAAGAACATGCAAACTTCAAATATACAGGCGTCAGGGTCTGGGGTGAACCCATGCACTTCCTGCATACCAGGCGAGGCAGATAACACAGCGGCGGCACCGCGGCTCCCCTTTAATACAAACGAAATGATAAAAAAAATGTGAGAAAATGAGAATAACTTCTTGAATTGAATCAGAGCAATTCGTGGAATTTCCCAGAAGCAGGGAAGTTGGTCTAATGAGTTTCTGGACATCTGTGAAATAGAGGTTCGTGGCTCATCGGATTCCTCTAGTCTAAATAAAGATTATTATTCTGAGTTTCCATCCTGACTACTGTCTACCACCGTGTCTACCGACAGGGGTTCACCAGCATTGATTCGAGCAAGCCTGACTCTGCTGATGAGACCCTTTGTGTTGAAACCCGTCCAGAGTGTTGCTTGTATCGAACCGATGGCGTTGAAGTTATGCAATCCCAGAATTCCGTTGGGCAGATGAGTTGTGTAATCAATAGTTAAATGTTTTATGATGAAGAGACAGATAGCATGTTTATTTGTATTTCTGTGATTTTTAATTACACAGCATTGTTGTATTCCATACATAGTTTTCATTACAATATGACGATAAATTTGATAACGGACGCAACTATGATTGTAGATATATCTTAACGTGCGACGTATCGCAATGTTGCCATATCGAGGCAATCGTGGAAATCTACGCACCAGCCCTACCTCAAGCCCCTCTGCGATCCCCACATCTCTCCACCGACCTCTCTACCTCCCTCTCACCCGTCCATGCCTTTGAGCAGCCGCCACAGCCAGCACCTGTCATTATCTATCCATATTCTTAGGTTTTTTCGGTAAAGTCACGTAGGTAAAACATTACAATTAATGAAAGTAAAATAAAATAAAAATCACGACGTTTCGGACCGTCACAGCCAGATTTGCTGCATCAAGTAATGCAGCAAATCTGGCTGTGACGGTCCCACCTGATGACGGAGACTTGTGTTGCCTCCGAAACGTCGTGATTTTTATTTTATTTTACTTTCATTAATTTTAATGTTTTACCTACGTGACTTTACCGAAAAAACCTAAGAATATGAATCCTTGCAGTCACGAAAGCTTCAAATCTAGAATTATCTATCCACTGCTAGATGAGTTCCAATCCATTCTGCACGTAACTCGTGATCTTTGCATTTGTCGCCATCTCCCCAGAGCAAGGTCCCTTGGTCTCACCAACCCAATCCGAATCGGCATTTAGTATTTATTGCCAATTCATTATTGATGTACCTCTTCCCAAAACATTTCAGCAACTGAACTCGCTTTTTTTATTCATTTGTTCTCACCTTTGGCACTGCACCGCCCGAGAAGCCCACAGCCACAGCTGTTCATTGAAGCCATAAATGAAAATGTAACCATGGTACGTGTGTTGAACTCCTTTCTCACCGTACGTAGCCAACCGTGCTAATCGGAGGTGCGAAAACAAAATCATACAGGCCCATTTTTTTTATTGTGATGGTGTGTTGGAGGTCGTGCACAAGCAACGAAAACAAAACACTGCACACTCCGACAAATGGTCCTCTTTCAAAAGCAGAGATAAGCTATCCCTCCGCTGTAGATAAGGATCCATTGCCTGCAACGTCACTCAACTCTGTATATATTTTTTTATAAAATATAGGGCAGTCCTTTTAATAAATTCGTTGTTGTTGTTTTGTACCAAGATTGCATGTGCCGAGCAGTCTGGCACAGATCTGAAAAGTCCTTGATGGGAAAAGTAAAGATTGAAGCAATCATCAGGTGCACTCGTGTGACATAATTGCAGTCACTTCTGAATACTCTTAATCTGACAGTCCTGCAATGATCACACCGACCTCCGATTTGGAGCCTTTGCCTCGGCCACCTCTGGCTGGCTCTGCAGGTGCGGCTCGTCACGAGATATGATTGCTGCTTGACGATAGAGCCACGTGCAGGTTCAATTACTCATGCTGCTTCCACGGATGTGGCTCATCACAAGGCATGGTTGCTGCTCATTGATAGAGCAACGGGTCGGATTAAAATGCTGGATTGCGGGCAGCTGGCCGTACCTCGACCCATGATGAAGATCCGAAGGACTGACACAATTCAGAGCGGGACTAAAATTGCTCGAGGCTTGTGTTGTCCCCATGTATCATACGGGGCCAGCAGATTCTGCGTCTCGAACGCTCGGAAACTGATCGAGACCTAGCTTGCCCCTTTAATACGGCAAGTGGTGCACCAGTAACCAAAGCTTCGAGGCAGGTCCATCAGACTTGAGCAATCAGTTTGGCAACCAAATCATTATAACTATTGCCCGCAACTGCTTTGTTCACATCTGAGTGAGTAGTTGCGCAGCAAGGATGTGGCCAAGGAATCTGACAACGCCCTTTACAGCAGAGCCACGCCCCTTATATGGTTAGCACCCACCTCCCCACCACCTTTCTCTCCGTCCTACCTATGTCGGGATTGTGACAATCACTCATAGTTCACAAGACGTGTGTGCGATGAATGCAACGCATCGCTACAAATCGCCGAGCGGGGGTCCCTCGAAAGTACAGGGTGGTCTAGATGTCCCGTGACCCCCCCCCCCCCCCCATTAATTGACCCCAAACATTTGTTTAAATTAACCTTACTTGAAACGTATTCAGTTTTAGAAAATTAAAGTGGCGTCACAAGACATCTGGACCACCCTGTCGAGTCTTCTCTGCACTTGTGTAGTGGGTTCGAATTAGGTGCACACACACACAGCTTGGAGGCAACACTATTTATTAAACGGTAAGTAATATAACACTGTACATGAGGTGGTGACCACCTTCCTCAACTCACTAACACTCTGGAACACGACACAGAGTGGACCAGGCAGGCAACGGGCTGCCTGGTCCAGGACGACGACCCGGGACTTGAGGACCAATAATGTTGTCTTCACTTCGGAGTTCAACAGCCCCGCTCTGCATCCACACCCCGCTTATATCCGCTCCGGCGTGGCCGGCTCTGCCCAGGCCACGCCTCCCTTCCCAGGCCACGCCTCCCTTCCCCCACCTCTGGGAAGGTCAGGGTCCCTCCACCACGTGACCCCCCAGGCACCACCGTGGGGCCCCCAGCCCTCGTACGGACCGACACAGTAGTGACGTCCTATGTCACTACACCTGTAAGCAACCAGTTGCGCAGCTGCTCACGGCCGCTCACAGAGACGTCGCCGAAGACGTTGAGCCTGCAGCCGGAAGGAAGCGAGCGTCGTGACGGAGAGAGCGGCCGAAAGGCAGGGCCCTGGTTCCCTCTGCCCTGGCGAGGAACCGCAGCGTGGTGGTCGGTGGTCGTGTTCGTCTCGGTTGCTCCGATTAGCACGGTTGGCTGCGTCTGGTGCGAAAGAAGTTCAGCACACGTATGTTGATGTTATTCCGCGTGTATGCGTGTTGACCTTCATTCGCACCGTACGTAGCCAACCGTGCTAATCGGAGGTGCGGGGGAAGGACAACAAACTACATGCGAAAATAACTTTTCAAGAAATGAGTTTTCAATCGAGATTTAAAAGTGCATAGCTCCAGCGGCTTCCTAGTATCGGAAGGAAGAGCGTTCCAGACGGCCGCAGAAGCGCATCTGAAAACGAGCGATGCTGTGACCGTCTTTGTTCGACGGCTAGCCAACATCCGCTGCTAGGATGGCCTGAGTTTGCCCGATGGTTTATGTTCCTTGACGAGATCAGCAAGCTACTTATTGTGGTTCATTTGTGGCAAGCACTTTGAACATACGTAAGTCCTGTAGTGTGTTTGTAGTTTGTGACACGTCTGCTCCGCGCGAACTGCGCGTGTTTGATTGAGCGAGTGGCCAGTCACAGCGAGATTGATTTGGCGTGTCAGGTAACAGGTAATAGTGCGGAATGCTGCCCCTTTTTTAAGGTGAGCACACGGCAGGTTGTGATTTATGACCGGTGTTCACGTTTTTGAGAGGTGCTTCGTCTTTTGCGTTTTTGCGGGCGCTCTTTACGTAGCCGTGGTTCTATTAGTTTATCGATTGATGCACTGACAACAAACTCAAATGATGCGAGATCAAATTGGAAAAACTGTAATCGAAAAACACGTAGCATTGAAAGTGCAAATTTAGTTTTTTTTACTTTTAACGGTGGAAACTGCACGTTAGAATGAATATAGAAGAGATAAGAAAGAGTTCATGCACGTGCTGCTTAATTTTTTATCGAACAAACTGAGTCTCTTAAAGTTGGATTCATATTTTGCGGATGGGCTCCAGATTGTTGGACGTATCCGAAAATCAGGCCTTGAAAATATCGGAAAAATGATAATTTTTGATTACTTTTTCCGAAAAGAGAAGCGACTTGACCCACGCGACGTCACCTGCGCTGTTTCCCTGCCAACAGTGATGTCACTTTCGTGACCTGTAGGCAGATACATTTATAAAATTATTTCAAAAACTAAAAACACGTAAAATATCCAAAAGCTTTCTTAAATATCCAGACATACGTAAATTGTTGAATCCGAAACTCATCCCTGGTATATCTCCATCGCTATTCCAATAAATGTTTGAGCAGCGTAATTTAGTATGAAAATCGGTGAGGAACTACTTCCTGTCATCCACTCATTTTGTTAGAAACTCCATTTCCCCCGCATATTGGTTCCGCTTGGGCCATAAATAATTCAGAATATTGCTTCGTTCCGTTCGTTATTTTCCCCCGCCGCCCGCGGAGCAATTGCTCGGGCCTCCCCGTAGGCGGCCGCTGAACTCCCCTCGGCGGCGATGCCATTAGCGACGGCCTTCATCCGGGCGTCCTCGCGATGTCCACCCCCGCGACGCTGCCCCCCACGGCGTAGCCGCGGAGAAATCTGCAGCAATTCCGATGTGGACGGTTAAAAAAAAATTTAACCCATCGCCCTGCCAGCCTGCTCGGGGTGCTACAACGCAGCCGGGAGATGGAGGTGCGGCGGTGAATTGAATCCATCTGTGTGGAACTGATGAGTGTTAACCTCCCCCTGCCCCCCCCCATGTAATGTGCCCCGAGGTGGGGTTGTTAAGACTCCCCCAAGGCAGGACGCTCTTGGAAAAGGGAATTGAGACTCAGCGAGACATTTCTCTGTATATGAAGGGTATTATTATTATCATTATCTCTTATTCTGTGCCCCTGTAAGGGATGCGTGACCAAGTGGGCAGAGCCCTAGCGTTGTGACGTACGGACAATGAGTCAAGGGTAATATTGGGTGGAGTAACAGCGATCAGGGATTCATTTCACCCAAAAAAAACTTCACCGTGAAAAATATTGGTGGCGCAAAAACGACTACGCGTGACATTTTTTTATGTTTTCAGCGAAATGTTTATATGTTCGTTTTGTTGTTGTATGGTAATTATATACGGAGATTTCTTATCCTTACATGAAGGGCGCTCCACAGGTTCGAATTATTATCATCATTATTTCTTGCAAATTATTGTTTTTGACTGAACTAGATTTACGAGTGAAGAAGAAATGGCAAGGAGAAAATTCAATATCTGGTCAAGGCCGGTGGCCACAATTTGACAAGACATAATAATGATAACACATTCCATATTACCCTATCCATGCTCGCGACACATGAATCCAGCAGATTTTTTCTGTTTTAATCCAGCAGATTCATGTTCATGTATCCCTTCATGTGGGTGTTGGGGCCATAAACACGACATTCGCTCGCTGATATTGCTTCCATTTCTCGATGGCAGACGGCCGTCGTAGCAACCGGCGCACTGCACACCCGCGGCGCTCGCCAAATTGCCGCTAGGTTGACTCAGCCTGAAATGAATGCCTGGAATGAATGCCTGGACTGAATGAACGCCTGATCGGGGGTGGCTTGCAGATCAACTCTGCCTAATGTGAGCACCAAAAAATGGCAAAGCCGGATGATTCTCGAGCTGAGACACGGCCGAACTGTAGCACGTGTGCCGCTTCTTGTGGAGGTTCATGGGTTCAAGCCCGGCGGCCGCCCTGGTTAATACTGCGGGTGTGTTAACCGAATTGGAGGTGCTGTCTTGCTTCACAGTCTGCCAGTAGGAGTCGATGATTGCTGCTGTGTGTATAATCCTGATTGAGCCATTCGTAATTTGGCAAACGTGGATCCCGAATTGTTGCACGTCGTAGATGTAGCGGTAGCAGTGTTATCACGGTTAATTCACGCCACAGAAATAGTAACCAGGGCGGCCGCTGGATCCGAAACCGCGAACCTCTGGGCAACGAGCGGCGAACGAGCGCTACCGCCGGGCCCACGCGCCCCACCAGCGACGGCTCTTACGCGATGGCGTTCGGGTGCGAGTGATTGACGCGTTTTGCTCGGCGTGTCTCTGCAGGGCTCCGCGTGCGAGGGAGAAGCCCAGTGAAGGGCCTCCACCCCCCCTCCCCCACTCCACCTCCTGGAGGGTGAAAACGTCGGCCTCTTCATCGTCGTCGTGCTGTCATCGTCGTCGTCGGCGGCCGTCCGTCTCCGTCGTCAAAAAACACAAGACATGGCAGTCGCTCGTGCCGGGAGAACAAGGCGAATGACGAATGTGTGTATTGTTCGTGCACGTGTGGATGTTGAACTTCTTTCGCACCGTACATAGCTAAACCGTGCTCGTCGGAGGTGCGGGGGAAGGACAACAAATGGAACGCAAAAAAGGAGTTCGAAAGGACTGGGTTTTCAATCTAAATTTGAAAGTGCATAGCGAATTAAAAATATAAAATAACCTCTGTTTGATAGAGTGCTTCCCACACGCTCATTCCCACGCCCAGCCCAGCGCCACAGTTTTGTCACTATTTAGAGATTGTAAAGTGAAAGAATCCGTACAATGACGCACAGGGAGTGGAGTTTGGTCAACCCCGTCCTTGGACTTGTAACGTTAAAAAACTTTTGTTTCACACTCAGAAGCTTGAGAATAAATATTGTGCATTGATTCCCAACAAAGCTCTACCAAACCGTGAGCGGTCTCCACCGTGAACCAATAGGCATGCTGCCCTGCCTGTGTCCGTACCCCTAACTCTCAACAATCACACGCAAGGCTTTCTCAGCGCCCTGTTGCTTGACGTCGCATATAGTAGTCATGTAGTGATATAATGAATCATGGGGTCGTGATTCGATTCAAGAATCGATTGTTTAAACGTCGTGGTGATTGTGGCGGGTCCATTTAATGGGTCATGTGAGCAAAGACAAAGATCCCCCATGTAGCCTTAACAGACTGTTGGGGCAAGTGCTGCTCGCGAGCATCTCTGAAGGCCGGCACGGCACACGAGGTGGTGGGTAACCAGCACCACGCACCTTCGTCACGAGACTCAGAGCAGTGTGAAGCTTCGTGTTGTTGGTAAACCGGCCCACAGAAGCGGACACCACAGAGCAACCTCCGAGATCCCCTTCAAATGACCCCTGGTCCTCACAGTAGAGGGCAGCAGCATTGCCCCCCCCCTCACCCCTCTCACGTTGCATATGGGGAGTGAGGTTAAATTTCGATTTGAAGCTTTCGTGACTGCAGGGATTCATCTTCTTGGTTCTTTCGGTAAAGTCACGTAGAAGGAAAATAATAAAATAATAAAAATAAAACATAATAAAATAATTCTCACGACGTTTCGGCCACAACGCAAGCAGCCGTCTTGCCGAAATTTTACCAAACGGAAGTGCGGAATCAAATGTGGTGTGAAGGGTTTTTTGTGGGTTTGTTTTTTCGCTCTCGCGGTCTCTCTCAGTTGCCAAGGCGTCCTCCTTCGAGGCCGGATTGCACACCGAGCCTTGAGTGCGGCCAGGGCCCCCGTGGGAGCCGGGCCCCCCGTCCGTCGTGCTAGCAACGCGGCCAGTGAATTATTTACAACTGGCGTTGTAATTTTGACGTTTTTTTCTTTTCTTTGCCGCTCTCCCGTTCCCGATACAAAACGAGCGGTGCCATCGTCGGTAACACCACGACCATCGCCATCACCATCTTTGTTGTCGTGAAAGATTCAATTGAATTCGGAAGCCTATTTTGTTAATGGTCGGTTGAACATAGCATGTGTCAAAATGGTGTGTGTTTTTTTTATACAAATCTAGGGTAATATTATTCTCATCATCATCATGTAAATCACTATTGTATTGGGGTGTGGAATTGCTTTCCATGTTTTGTCAATGAGAATCGCAAATCATTGAATAAATCATATACGTTCATTTGTCAGGCCACGGCTGGATGAAGGCCCCCTCTGCACACTTTGTCGTTGGAGTATTTGGACCATACTTCACCACACTACTTAGTGATTGCAATATGGCATAGGTGGGGGCTCAGAATCGGATCATATATATATAGATGTCGCATGCCACTTATGTTGGCCGTAGCCCAGAATTGAAATCGGCACGACAAACTCATCGCGCATGGCGCTATCCACCATGACACCGTTGCCCTGGATTTAAAGTTCGCGATGGTCACAGAGATGTTGGTGATTTACCGGGGGATAGGCTCGGATGATTTGCAAGACGTTACAGGGAGATCCTCTCACTGTGATGTTCATCCAAAAAATGTTTTTACTGTCCCATCGACCTTGGGTGATAATGTAATATTTTGTATAATTACCGGATATAATATCAGTTGATTTTCTTGGGCGTTTTCAATGGAGTATATATGCTCGTTTGCACAATGATATTTTTCGTCCGTTTCGTTTGTTTCTCAGTCGGCTTGTCCTGGTGAGGGTCACGGTGGCAGCGTGTTGAGTAGTGGTGGTCCACACCTCCCTCTCCCTGGCGACAGACTCCAGCACCACATTACTATACACTATACACTACTATACATTAATATATACTACTACATGATACACTACATTACAATACACTACTACACTATACACTACACTATACACTACTATACACTGCTACACATTAATATATACTACTACATGATACACTACATTACCATACACTACTACACTATACACTACACTATACACTACTATACATTAATATATACTACTACATGATTCACTACATTACTATACACGACTACACTATACACTACACTATACACTACACTATACATTACTGCACTATACACTACTATACATTACTATACACTACTACACTATACATTACTATGCACTACTATACACTACTACACTATACACTACTACACATTACCAGTTGCCCGAACTACCTCAATAATGAATCAATAATGGCATTTTAAGATAAGAGAAAAAAAAAACTTGATTCTGAGTCGCCTTAAAAACCAATGAACATATATCACTTGCTGTCACGAGAACCGTGGACAATGACAAAGGAATGTGAACAAAAGCCGAAAAAGGCCGCAAAGAAAGCGTGGAGAGCTGAGAGAATAACCGTAATCAAATCTGGAAATGACGATGATTAAAAAAAACCAACATTGCACAGTAAACCCATCGCAACCCACCGTCTTGCAGTTCTATTCAGCCGTGATGGGTTTATCTCGTCACAACAGATTTCATTGCTGTTGCTAATGGATGGGCCCCATCGTGTGGCGGTGGGGACTCCACGTACGTGGTTCGCAGAGATGGATATTGCCGCCGCGGGCATTGGTGGCTGTATTATTCTTTGGTTATTTCGGTAAAGTCACGTATAAAGATAAAATAATCAATTAAATAATAGCATAAGACGTTTCGATTGCAACACATGCTATTATTTAATTTATTATTTTATTTGTATACGTGACTTTACCGAAAGAACCAAATAATAATTCCTGCAGTCACGAAAGCTCCAAAATTAAGATTGGTGGCTGTGTTGTACTGATGAGTCGCGATGAGGACGAAACCGGTCCACAGTTGCCGTATCTTCTTGGTTCTTTCGGTAAAGTCACATAAAAGGGAAATAATAAAATAATAAAAAGAAAACTATATAAAATACAATTAGTTTTATTGGTATTAATTTATTATTTCCCTTCTACGTGCCTTTACCGAAAGAACCAAGAAGATGAATCCCTGCAGTCACGAAAGCTTTAAATCGAAAAAAAGTTGCCGTATCATTGCATCATTGCATTGACTGCTGCTGACAGCAGCAGCAGTGATGCAATGATAACACAACATGTATTTACATTTGCTGAAATGCGTTTTGATGGCAATCTAAGACAAGACATTCACTTTTTAAGGAAATACTTAAGTGTTTTTTTTTGTTTGGATCTATGCATAAATGGCCATGTGCTTTTTACACATTTCTGCGTCTTGTTTGTATGCTATGTACGTACGTTGAACCTCTTTCGCACCGTACGTAGCCAACCGTGCTAATCGGGGTTGTTTGAAAGAAAGAGGGAGAGGATTGGAGAACAATGCACAACGGAAGCAGCGTTTTTTGTTTTCTACTGAAAAGGTGAACGTACACTCGGGCTCGGGCACCGCTCGTGACAGCCAAAGGAGGGCACGTCCAGCGTAGAGATGGAGTCGTGAAATCGTCTCGTTGCGCAGCTACCAAGGTGGATCGTTACATCGCAAGGACTGTGAGGGTGTGCCGTGGCTTGGGGGAGGCCGACGACGACGACGATACGCGTCACCTGTTGAGCTCTTTCAAAAAACGAACCTGAAAAAACAAACGAGTGCACGATTTGCGGGCCACAGTTTTTTTTGCCGAGCAAAAAACACAGAGACACTCGCGCGCGTAACCAAGTTAATTCATCCGTGCAGATGTGTTTTTATTCATTTATATTAGCATACATATTAGAGTGGGGGGCTGTACTCGTACGCATACATTTTTTTAAGAGTGGAAGTAATTATTTTTAAAAAACAGCTGCTTAAAAAATGTAATATGTGGGTGTTTAAACACACATACAGATTAAACAATTGGCGTGTTTCTTAAATCGTCCCCACTCCCACCGCATCCGTGCTCCCAGGAGTGTGTACACCAGAGTTGATCGACAACGATAAATATGCCGGGTGGTAACCGGGACGGGTGGCAACCCATCTACCGATGTTGTTGTAAGCTCCTCAACGATGTACGCATGCATGTATGTATGTTGAACTTCTTTCGCACCGTACCGCGCCCGCCTCTCCCAAGCTATCTGGTCAGCGTGGAAGAATCGGCCCAATGTGGCTTCTGGAAGAGCCCTCTCTCGAGCTTCCTCTAAAGCTTCCTTGCTGCCCTTCCCCCGCACCTCCGATGAGCGCGGCTGGCTACGTACGGTGCGAAAGAAGTTCAACGTACATACACACATACGTACATCGTGGAGGCCCTTGCACCAACAGCGGTGGGTGGGTTGCCACCCGTCCTGATTATCACCCGGCTCGGTCTTAGCATATGCGTCTGTGTTCGTGTGCCAGGAATTGATTGATTGGTTTTTTTTGGCCCAGAAGTCTTTCCACAGTTTTGTGTTGAATTTCATGAAAGTGAACTGCAGCGCAGTGCCGACAATAGACCCGGTGGCAACTGAGAAATATGTCCAGGTTTGGTCTGCAGTGGAAAAAGGGGCCGTCCATAAATGACGTCACGCGATTTTGGACGATTTTTGACCCCCTCCCCCTCGTTACTCGACGTCACAAAAAGGCAGACCCTCCATCAAATATGACGTCACAAAGCTCTGCCCCCCCCCAACCACATTTCCATTTTGAAAATAAAACATGCTTCAATCGCTTTAAACTATTGTCATTGTAGTGCGTATTTAATGTGGCGCTGCACTCTGATGATTTAGGAGTGTTGTTATAACAATTAGTGTTGTTATAACAATTCTATATTTATTTAAAGTTGCGCATTTTGATGTGACGTCACATTTCTCAACCCCCCCCCCTTACAAATGTCTGACCCCCCCCTCCTAGGTGCGTGACGTCATTTATGGACGGCCCCAAAGTGAAAACCCTAGGTGGTGGAAGCAAGCAAATGTGCATGGCTGCACCTTTACCGTTTATGTTGTATAGCCAAAGACAAGGACCCTCCCGCCCCGTATAGCCTTAGCACACTTTTGGGGCAAGTGCTGTTAGCGAGCAGCACCTATGAAGGTCAACAACATGGCGTGCGAACGAGGGGGTGTGTGGGCGGGGGGCAGCACCACGCCCGGCTGCCTGCGTCTCTCTCGGCGGCGGTGTTTGCACGGCGCCCCCAAGGTGCACATTTGAGGCCGAGTCGACCGATAGCCGACCTGTCTCTATTTTATAGACGCACATGGAAGCACACACAGGGCAACTTGTGTTGCTTGAGAACACATTCAACCACTTGTTCTCGCAAACCTGGCCAGGGTTGCCTTCACGCACTCAACACCTAGGAAAGCTTCAGTCCTGATTTACGATTAAACAAATCTATATATATATAATTTGAGATGCCATTTATCGTCGGTGTAATTGAATAATATAACGTGACCTTTAATAAATTCGCGACCCCCCCCCCTCTCCATTAACTTAGTGTGTCACCGTATGTATGCAGTGGAAAAAATAACTCCGTGACGTTAATTGCGGAATTTGAATGATTACAACCAAATCCGTATGCTTTCTTGACTGTCGACCAATGCACATATTCACGGCGAGAAATGTATATTCCGTGTCTGGTTTTGGAAGTAGATTTTTTTATGAGAACCCCACAATTCTGAAGGTTTTCCAAGACTCGCTGAGATTATTTTTACATTCAAGGAGACGGTAAGTTAACCGAATACCAAATGGCACGTTCCATTATGTAAGAATCTGGGCTTCGCGATGAAGTCCAATGGTGTGCTAATTTTGCACGGCTCTGTTTGGTGCGTCGGTCTGAAAGTGTTCAATCGCTCGTCGTATTATTATTCACTTACGAGACAGTGCGCGCGCGTGTGTGCGAAATTGTGATTTCACCCCAGCTCTTTGTCAGTCTAGTACTCGATGAAGCCCCCTCCCCCTTACCATTCTCCCATGCTGGTGGTTTGACTATACTTCACCATGCCTCTCATTGCGGGTTGGTGAAGGGGAGGGCTCGTGGCCAGGTACCGGTTCAGGTATCACTCGCCACTGATGCTAGCCGTGGCCAGGGAATCGAATTCAGATTTCAGAGTTCATAGGCAGTAGAGTGTGCTAACCATTGCACCATCGCTGCAGCCCTACCTGATCCTTAATTTATATATATATTTTTAGCCACAAGTCAAAACACACAATGCATGGTTCTGCCCACTTCGTAAGATGCCCAAGCTCTTGTTTCAGCCGTGTCTGGAATTATAGTAACATAATATACTAAACTCAATATCATCATCGATCATTATTATTTTTATGAGCATGTCATTTTGTGTAGAACTAGGACCCCATATTGTAGGGGGAGTTCCTCGCCTGCAACATCGGCAGTTCAACAGCATTGATTCATCTTCTTGGTTCTTTCGGTAAAGTCACGTAGAATGTAAATAATAAAATAAAATAAATAGAATAACATTTTTTATTTTATTATTTCCATTCTACGTGAAAATAATAAAAATAAAAATACAAAATAATACATAATAAAAAATATAAATATTTATTTTATTATTTCGATTCTACGTGACTTTACCGAAAGAACCAAGAAGATGAATCCCTGCAGTCACGAAAGCTTTAAATCATTGATTCAAGCAACCCTGACTGCTGATGAGACACTGTATGTCAAAATCTCTCCGGAGTTTGCTTGTATTGAATAAATGCTGTTGAAAATTATTGCACGCAGAGCAGGCCATGTAATAAATATCGTAATTTATTTTGAACGTGGAGAGACGGATGCATGAAGGAAACATTGCATCTGGTTATCTATAATTCTGTTTGGTTATTTAATCTAATATCAAATTGATCTACAATAAGGGAGAGAGTGGTGGAACCAACCGGCTTGAACATGGTAACTTGAGTGCCTTTCGCATCCTCGGTTAAGCATCAGCGGTGCCGGATATCTGAACCAGGCCAGGTCCATCACCCGTTCCCGTCCCATCTACGATCCACACTGACCAACCACCAAAATAATTGGGGAGCTCTTCGTCCAGCTGTGGATTTGATAACGGGCTGAAATGTGTCTTTATTAACTTTTTAAAGCCACGTTATTTATTTACGTCAATTTTCTATGATTTTGCTGAGATTTATTGAAAAGTCACAAAGGGGCAATGTTCTTTTCAAGTTATTGTGATGATTATGTGACTATTATTCAAATGATGTAGAGCCCATCGATCTCTTTTATAACCTCGCTTCTAAATCGTCCGTCGGTGATTCACCGTTTAATAAGTGTTATATAGAACGTGTCACGAAACAAACAATGTAAAATATAACCGTCCTTGCGTCGTGCCGTCAAGCGAATGCCCGCATTTTAACACTTCGTTGTTCAAAGTGAGCGCCGTACAATGGGTGGTGGAATTAGTCTGTAGCTTCACAAACGAATAAATAAATAAACCCCACCCGCTGACCAAATTGTCCCCTTGAAGCATAATTGCACTTTGCCAGTTGATATCACACAGCCTTAATCCCCGACCGTAAAGACCTCTTTTATCTCGCTCCTGAAGCCGCTCCTTCACGGCGCACATCATCATCATCTCGTTGGGCATTGACGTTGCCCAGCTCTGGCGCATTGGTCGCAGAGGTTCGTGGTTCGAAACCGGCAGGCTGTCCCTGGTTATTACTGTGGCGCGTACATGCTCATCAAATACTACACGCCGTCTGCTTGGCAGCGGACGTTAAAACATGTTTTAACGTTTTTATTATTTTACCAGGTATGGCCCACTGAGCTATATAGCTCTTTTTCAGCAACGACCTGGTAGCAAATGATAGCTCAACTAAGCGGCTAATAGTGTAGAAATCTATACCAGCCAAATACTTTAAACGCATGTTTCTAAATGTGGAGGGGAAACATCGGAGAACTCGGAGAAAAATCCGCGTGACCGCGGAGAGAGAGAACATGAAAACTCAAAATGTACAGGCATTAGGGTCGGGATCAAACCCACGACCTGTGTGCCAGGTGAGATAGTTTACACCTCGCCACCACGCCAGCTTCATGATTCAAGGTTGCCCAATTTGACAACGTACCCCGAAATGTCTTTAATTACTCAATTGGGAATGCTCATAGAAAATCATCGCCCCTAGTGGCAGACGAATGCCCACTTACAGTCCTGAGTCACAATATGCCGTACAGAGATAGCTTCCACTGGGCGTTCCCTTTGAATGTTTTTTTTTATTTATAAAATTCTATATAGGGCCCTTTAAGTTGCTGAGGCATTGAAGCAAGCGCCATGTAAATGCAATTTCTTTTTATAATTGTAACTTGCAAATAGCTTTTTCCAGCAAGTGATTGTCTAACTGTGGAGACATGTTGAAGGCATTGGGATCCAGGCCCGATGAGAACGAGGTTTCTCCAAATGTTTCTGCCGTTTTCAGGTCTCTGGTGTAACGGTGAGCACAGCAATACAGAGGTCGCCGATTCGTGTCGTTCTCCCGGAGCAGGAGTTGAAACAACGGAGCCAGTTCATCAATCCCCTCGACCCCCGCTTCTATCCACTCAGCGGTGTAAATGGGTTCACCACAGTCGGCCGGAAGGTCGCGTGCGGTGTGGTAAAGTGTAGGTACCCGTAACCCGTTTATTCAAGACGTCTGGCCCAGTGCAGAAGAGTGGGCCAGATATTTAGCTGAGTTGTTCAAATTTTGTTGAAATTTTTAGCACACTGGGGGCCCTCTAGAGCTCCCGCTATTGGAGGCCCTTCCACCAGCAGTTCCGTGAGCAACCAATTGCAAGGCCTGCACCTTTACCCTTTTATTTTAAAAATGATTTAACCCGCAATTTTTATATCATTGTTACCGCTTTGAAATTTGGTGACGCTCATGCTTTGAACTGAACATTCTCTCTTTGTAGAAGGCACCGCTTCTGTACGAGTCCCTGGAGTCGATTGACAGGAGCTCTCATTACTTGGCAGAAGTCGGCGGATATCAAACGCCTCCGTGTGTGAGTGCCGCATAGCCGCGCGCGTCACGTGATTCAAGACGTGGCGGTCTGGGTGGGTGCCTGGTACTTTATATGCAAATTCTAAGGAACATGTTTTGGAACAAAAAAAATGTTCAGTGTAATTGAACCTCGGCTCATTTTTACCACCTGCCCAACGTCAGTGGCAAGTGGTATCGGTGGCATTACCGAGCCCCCCCCCCTCCCAACTTCCACTGACCACGTGGCAAAGTGTGGCCAAACAACCGGCACGAATGACCCGGCATACGAAGGCCTTCGTTCGGCAGTGGATTTATAAAGGGCAGTTCAGTTATTTATTTTAGTTTTCACCTATTTCCGTGGACTTGTTGACCGGACCGTATGCCTGTTTATGAGAGGCTTGGCAAGCATGCAATGTTGTTGGAAAGGATTAGCGTGCCACGCTAAGGTTAAAGCGCTAAATTTAGTGAACGAATTATGGTCTGTTAACCAACACCACGTTTGGTAATGTAAGTGTGGTTGCGAAATATCAGGGTAGTTCATTGCTTATCGAGGTTAATTAACTGCAGGAAATTGAGTGTGATATTTGCAGCCACAGTCAAATTACACATTATGTAATGGATATAAATAAATTTATGTATCTTGAAATAATGTTGCACTGTACGGAGCCAACCGTGCTAATAGGTGATACCTTGATATGTAATTAGACTTTTCCATACACGTGATAAGCTGCACAACTTCACGAACATATCGTTAAGTTGATTGATTTGAGATTTAAACAACTAGATGTTGTTGTGTTTTTACTTTTTTCAGAACGATCTCGCCCTCTGTGATTTTGATTGGGTGGCATAACGTGTTGTGATTTTTTTTCACATTCCGTAGATTTCAGAAAACACGGCTGATGCGCCGATGTATTATTCACTTATTTTCATGAGTACCGCGGGGTCTCGAATTTGAACTTCATGCGTCTATAAATCTTTTAAATGAAATCTCCTCATTCTCACCGATACCACGCTTGCTGCTCATATCGGCCTCATCTCTCCACTGTGTCGCTTCCTACCCTCCACATACTCCCCTCACAATAACCGCCCTTCTTCTTCTTGGTTCTTTCGGTAAAGTCACGTAGAAGGAAAATAATAAAAATAAAACATAATAAAATAATTCTCACGACGTTTCGGCCACAACGCAAGCAGCCGTCTTCAGGTGGAGAACAGGTATGTCGAGAAGCCACCTGAAGACGGCTGCTTGCGTTGTGGCCGAAACGTCGTGATAATTATTTTATTATGTTTTATTTTTATTATTTTATTACTTCCCTTCTACGTGACTTTACAGAAAGAACCAAGAAGATGAATCCCTGCAGTCACGAAAGCTTTAAATCGAAATCTATTGTATTGCAGTTACATAATACGTCACTACTGTGTCGGCCCGTACGAGGGCTAGGGGCCCTAGGGGAGGAGCCTGGGGGGTCACGTGGTGGAGGACCCGGACCTTCCCGGAGGTTCGGGAAGGGAGGCGTGGCCTGGGCGGAGCCGACCACGCCGGAGCGGTTATAAGCGGGGTGTGAACGCGGAGTGGGGCTGTTCAACCCCGAAGTGAAGGTGCCGTCATCAGGCCTCAAGTCCCGGGTTGTCGTCCGTGACTAGGCAGCCCGTTGCCTGCCTTGGTCACGCTGTGTCGTGTCCCAGAGTGTGAGTGAGTTGAGGAAGGTGGTCACCACCTAATGTACAGTGTTATATTATTAAATGTTCGAATAAATAGTGTTGCCTCCAAGCTGTGTGTGTGTGTGCACCTAATTCGAACCCACTACAGTATCGTACATCAGACGCCACGCTTTAGCTATTAGAATGGAGACACCATCGAGGCCAAGGCCGTCGATTCCCCCACCACCGCACCTCATGCGTAACTACCCTCTTGCCAGATTTCCACAGCTGCTCCATAGTAGAGACAGGCAGAGACCTCCCAAGATCTGCCCTGCCAGTCCCCCACCATCTGCTCCTAAGGTCTCCTCTTCCCCTTGGTAGCCCGACTCGTTGAGACCACTCCGATGCCTGGGTCGGTAACAGGCCCCCATCCTGCACGCGTGTCCCACCCAGCGCAACCGTGTCGCGTTTGGTAATGGCTAATGATAATATCTCATGGGTGGATATTACCCTTTCCCATTCTGATGACGTATGTGTACGTCATTTAAACGGAGCAAAAGGCCATGCGGGAGGGCGTGTGACACAGTCTGGTGCCAGCTATCTAGAGTGTGGTCGTGTCCCTCCAGTTCTCTGCGGTGAGTAAAATGTTTTTAAAAACAGTGTTCCGAGATTCAGCAGTGAACGGGACCCACCCAGCAACTTGCAGATGTATCGGAACGGGAAAAGGTGAACAGACCCAACCTTGGGGATGGGTGATCAGGATGGAGACACGGGATGCAAAGTTGAGAATGGACCAGGAAAAATGTATGTACAATTACAGGAGAAATTACAGATTTTAACCAACTTTACAGATGTGTGATGGGTGACACGAAACATCAATTAAACGATACATCCATTAAAATTGATTCTTATGCTCGCAAAAAGTGTATTGAATCGTGCATCTAAGATTCAATTGTGGACAATTTAAGATATTTTACGTGTTTATTATTTGACAAGATAAATTACGATTTAGGCTAATGTGGACAATAAAACTGCACTAACGAGATGGTTAAATGAGACAAATAGGAATCAGGTATCTTGGAAAGGATTGGTGAATATCAGACCATGAGTCGGTGACCGACTTAACTAGAAGATGGCTTCGGTTGATGTGCATCGGAGTTATTCTATAGAATGTTTGCATCCAATGAATGTTCAAAGTTTACAGTGATTCATTATTAATAGTGCTTTACTAATATGCGATCTCACACAGAGACCTATTGACTTACACAGACACCTAAAGACTCACGTGGAATTCACAGTGGTTCACTCCTTTCAGACTCATGAAGAGACCGACAGACGTACAGGGAGATACATATATATTTTTTAAATGCTCGTAGACTCACAAGCAATTTACATTGGTTCGCTACTGTGTGGTCTCACATAGAGACTCATAGATTTACCATAGAGACCCATGGACTCATTATAGTCCAGAGCTGTTCACTATGTGAACTATGACCTGATTGGAGTTTCTGTAATCTCAGACCGGCCTCTGAATTTCTTCTTTTGACGGCAGTGTGGGGCTCTGCTGTGAAATGTGTGGATTCGATTTACCATGGATCATTGTTCTCGAGGTTAAGATTCAATCCCAGAGGTTCTTTAGTCGGATTAGCAATTAGGTGCTTGTTTGCGATAATTTGGTGTTCACCCAGATCTGTCACCATTTCCCTGAGGTGCAAAAGCCTGCATTTACACGCTTCTCTGGCTGTGCTCAAGAACAATTGCCATGGTTTTGTAGATCTTCACGGATGGGCGGGTTTAGATTGGCCTGGATACGGCTGTATTCATGGAACGTTCTTTGCTGTGTGCAAATCTCAGCAGTCAGTAGGAATGGATGATGTTTGATAAGCACAGAGAGCCGGGGCAAACGAGTTTGACTTTAGTGAGCCGGTGATCATCCTCGCTGTGGTGTTCTGCGATTGTGTCCAGTTGGTTTTGAGTGGCAAATGTCGATTCACTTGGGAGTACTTTACCGTGGAGTACACGAAGGATCTTGAGACTCAGGAAGACTGGTGTCAAAGTCCTGAGGCTGAGTTCGACTGGGTCTCAGGGTCTTGAGACACAGGGATACTTCGTCACAGGGTCTAAAGGCTCATAGAGACTGGGTCTCACGATCTTGTGACCGAGGCAGACTATGTATCAGAGTCTTGAGCCCCAGGAGAGACTGGATCTCAGGGACTTGAGACTTAAGGTGTTCGGTTGTTTGGAGTAGGAACTCTCAGCCCACACGGGAGCGCAGTGCTCAGCTGTGGAGTGCACTCAGGCCGAGGTAGCAGTGCAGTGAGTATGAGCATCAGATCCACAACTCCTGCCAGTGAGTGTTCGGATGAGGATCATCCTGGTCTTCTTCTTTGCACAGACCTTCCTCAAATGTTCTTGTTAGGGCAGGCTTTGGTCCACAGTAATGTCGACTATGGCCTGTTCTGGGCTTCCCTGCCACAGGAAGCCACGTGAGAAGTGGTACCGTTTGTAACATAGTTCATCCCATCTGCGGTAATGTTGGCGACCAATATCGTGTATCCTATTATCCGCTGGGTTATCTATTACTTTACTGCACTTATCCATGGCCTAAATGTGTCATCGCAGATCACGGGAAGGATAATCCCACTGATAGATAAATATAATAGAAGTGTGTCAGTGGACCCCATGGCTTCTGTGAATATTAGGCGATATGGGTATTATGGTAGCAGATAAAGGGAGTGATCCTGTAATTCCATTTTCTTACGCTTAAAATGTAAAGAAAGTTTCATATTAACATGGCTTATTAAATGTATTTCCCATCTCTGCTGATATTTCCGAGCCAATAGTGAACATTCCACATTTTCCTATGGCAGAGATAAACTCATCCACAGGATAGTCAGTTGCCAGAGGATGTGAGTTTTAAAAATGTGAACTATTTAATCTCGTCTAAAGTGTGCAGTCCTTGTATGTACACACACAGAGTTAGTTTAACGGCAGGGCGTGTGCGGTGCGGTACAATCTGGGCACTCCAACCTCCTCCAAGACGTCTGGCAAGCGTAGAAGAATAGGCCACAAATGTCCCCTTTACCCTCTCTACTGTCAGCAGTGGTATCAGCAGAGGGTTGCAGGGCTGCACCTTTGCCTGAGTATATTCCACTTAGTGGCAAATTAATTACATATCCGTGTACGGCTTCTTCTATGGAAGCCAGCGATTCCAATATCTCCAACTGTGAATTGGATTTTCTGCCTTTGAAGAACATCTATCAAATAGTAAAAATCTGTAACGCATGCCGTGAATAACGTTCACTGCTTCAGATAAATTTGCCTCAAATGTTAAAAGTTTGAGTTTTCTGTTTTCAAGGTACATCTCCCAAAACGTATAAAGGAGTAACCGTGATGTAATGCTGCTCTTTAGGGAACTGCTTCTTGGCGTTATTCGTTAAGGACCACGGTCTCCGAGTCTCGTATTCACCACCGTGCATTGCGGCTCTTGAAATGGTGAGGGGTTTTTTTTTGTACGGAATTCGCTGATTTTTTTTTATCTTGTTGTTTTGTTTGCCGAACCCCTGGTAAATGCTTGCTCCTTGCAGTTCCCTTATCTCAAGTACGACCTGCACGCCATTAATCGGTCAAACAAATGAACACATTAGTTACTCGTGATGATGCTGCTGCTACATTAGCAGCGGTGCGCACAAGCAGAAATAGCGATACAACTGAACGGATTCATCGATAACACTGTGGCCTTGAAAGTCGACGTTTCGGGATAGGTCCCTTGGTCATATCGCACGGGGGAAAAACGAAATAAATGAAAGCATTAAGGTGTGTCCATTACACTGCCCATATCTCAAATTGAAACGTGTTTGTTATTCCGCAACGCATCTCTAACGCCTATATCACCTCCTTACAGTCACATATTTGAAATCAACACTCTAACACACACTCTCTCTCTCTCCACTCAATCACACAGCACTCTCGCGCGCTCTCTCGCTCTCTCCCTCTTTCATACCCACGCCCACCCAGAGACAAAGATCCCCCGTATAGCCTGTAACAGACTGTTGAGCCAAGTGCTGTTAGCGAGCACCTATGAAGGCCGGAACGGCACACGAGTGGCCAGCACCACGCGCGACCGCCTTTGTCTCCCGAGTGTCGATGTTTACGCACCGCACCAGGTGGTCATTTGAGGCCGAGGCGACCTAGAGGAGGCCCAGGACCGGTTCAGAGAATCGTCACCGGTGTTGGCCGTGAAGCGGGAATCGAACCCGGGGCTGGTCGCCCGGGTTCGCAGCTCAGCGCGCTAACCGTTGCGCCACCGCTCCCCCCCCACCCACTCACTCTGGCAGGCACACCCACCATCGCACTCCCACATCCCCATCCACTGAACCTTACTATAACAGCGCCCAGCATACCCACCTCGGCAGCACACACACACAGAGAGAGAGAGAGGCTCCAACCACACTCAAGCGAGCACAAGGCAAAGACATCTCACACACCGCCCCAGCCTTGCTGCCCTGCCTCTGGTAAGTTTATCCTAAGGCTGCGTGCAACAGCAACCGATGCCAGCCCCCAGCCCTTTGAGCAATCTCGTATTTTTTTGCTAATGCTTAGGAGGGAGTAGCGGTCATTGTATTATGCGCGCACACACACGCGCGCGCACAATCATTGCCTGCGCTCTGCGCTGCGCTCGGCTGTGCGAGTCGCCTCGCCTCCCTTCAAGATAACAGACGTGGCACGGTGCAGTTTAACCCGTGCGCGCGCGCCAGCCGTATGTAAGCATTAGCGCTACATAGATGTGTGCGTGCAGGTGCGTATGTATATATGTGTGTGTATATATATACGTTTATGTGCTTAGTGGTAGGGTAGTGGAGTTTTCGTGGCTGCGCTACGAACCCGGCGAGCCGAGTTCGATTCCCGCTCGCCGGTCCATGGAATGACAACGGTAGCTGGTGAGCTGGTGATGTGTGTAAACATTGGCATTGAGGATACACAGGCGGCTAGACACCCCCCCACCTCACCCTCGTGTGCCGTGCCGGCCTTCATAGGTGCTCGCTAACAGCACTTGCCCAGACAGTCTGTTAAAGCTACGTGGGGGGGGGGGGGGATCTGTGTCTTTTGTGTGTACGTGTGCTTCGTGCGGTATACGCGTGATGACCAGTGTGGTGAAGTATGGTGAACTCCCCACGACCCTCAGTTGAATTGACAAAAGGGCTCTTAACATTAATTATATATGCCCGTGTGTGTACGTAGCATCGCTGTACATTGATACATAGATGTGGATTAGGGCTGCATCATTCGTATGTAATCGTTATATTTTAGATGTATAGGGCAGAGCGCCACGCATCATACAAAAGGAGGACGCAAAGTGAGACAGTAACTGGGAAGGAAATGACTGAAGGGACAAGATAATGTGCCAATGTAAACTTTTGTACCCACTAGTTTACATCTCGCATGGATTTGCATATACACGTGTGTGTGCGTGTGATTGCATATGCAAGTTGAACTCCAGCCCGCGTGGACTTTTGAGCTGACATATTCTGCCACTATATATATAGCATAGCTACAATCAATATGCGTATGACATTACCACCGGCAGTTTATACTTTCACGTGCCTCATCCTAAGCGTGGGTTGCGCCGCGGTGGTGAGATGTTAACTGCCTCTCCTGGTATCCAGGTGGTCGTGGGTTCGATCCCGACCCTGTTCGCCTGCTGCTGTATATTTGGAGTTTGCGTGCCCCTCTCCCCGTGGACGCGTGGATTTTTGTCCGGGTCCTTAGTTCAGCTATCGTTTGTGGCCAAGTCGCTTCTGAAAATGAACTATGTAGATCAGTGGGGCCTTGCAAAATATAAATGTTTCAGAATTTAACAGCGTAGTAATGCGACTATAGTGTGTGCGCGTGTGTATGCATGCGTGTGTTCAAGATCTATCGAGGCACTAGTGGAGGGGTTTATTGGTCTATTTCCCACGTTGGCTAGCATCTTGGAAGAGGTGGGAACACACACGGAATCTTCCCATCAACGAATAATGGTTTTGTCCAGTCGAGCACAGTCCTGCTGGGTGGACAGAGATTGGTTGGGGGCGGGGGGATTCTATAAACTTCGACCTTTGCTTCTACTACCGCGGGCTTGGAGAACGAATGGAACTGACAACCTTTGCATTGCCATCCTGCTAACCATCACCAACATGCCTCTGCACAGGTGATATGTGGACGGGGGGGGGGGGTGAGCGCGCTGCGCTACGAATCCGCTGACTCGAGTTCGATTCACGGCCAACGCCAGTGACGATTATCCGAACCGGTCCTGGGCCTCCCCGAGGTCGACTCAGCCTCAAATGAGTGCCTGGTGCGGTGTGTAAATGTCGCCACTGGGGAGACAAAGGCGGCCAGGCGTGGTTCTGGCCACACGCACCCCTCGTGTGCCGTGCCAGCCGTAATAGGTGCTCGCTAACAGCACTTGCCCCTACAGCCTGTTAAACCCTACATTGGGATCTTTGTCTATACCGTGCCATCCTCTGCTTGGTAATGTGCTCTGTCGATATGTGTGTGTGTGTACATGCGCACGTGCGTTCGCATGATTATCCATGCATATTGTAAAGTCCGGTACATATGCAAAGTAGTAATATATGAATGCGTACGGTACAAGAGAACACGTGTCGCCTGCGCTTTTGGCCATGAGTGCCAAGTTGGCTCATGGCCGACAACAGCTGTTTTGGGAGAAATATTAATAATAAAATACGGCCTGGCTTGGGGTGCCTGTATCGTGAGCATGCTCTACATTCATGGGATGTATGCGGCACCGTGCGTTCATGTGCACATGCACATACACGCCGGTGTATGTGCATGTGCGACAAGGCTTGTAGCACTATGAAAAGTCGTACGTATGCATGTTGAACTTCTTTCGCACCGTATGTAGCCAGCCGTGCTCATCGGAGGTAGCGTGGAAGTTTGTCATTAACTTCGATTTCGCTTTTCGTGATATCATGTTTAAACATGAGAATTGAAATTGATAAGCATGGTGAATTTGCAATGGAGTGCGTGGCACTTTGCTACGTATGGTGCGAAAGAAGTTCAGCATACATGCATATACGTACCGAAATGAATTGGATGCACAACGGGGTACCGAACCCAAAACGAAAACATCAGACCTTGATCCAGCTCCGGACACATAATGCGGTAATGTCTCTTCACTTACGCCGCTGCTCCGTAAGTCTGAGACACCGATGACTCTTTAGCCAATAATAGTCCCAATTACTGCTGACGCTTGTATCCTGCTTTAAAGACTAAAGACATTCAGTCCACAAGGATGTGTTGTCATTGATCTATATGCCGAGTTAATGCAATCAACACTAATGACAACCAGAAACGATGATCACTGGAAATACACGGTAGTGCACGACTGTGAAATATATATATATGTGACCATCAGATTTGGAAATTGGTAATTAGGCATGACAAATATGTGAGGTTTGAAAGTTGAGAATATTACGTCTAAGCTTGAGCCCAACCCTTACCAATCTCTACGCGCGCATTGAGATTGATTCTAAGCAACATCATTACGTCTCGTTTGTAAAAAAAAAATGCAACTGCCATCTCCTCTCTTCCCACCCGTTCGACCCCTCTACCGAGTCCACAAACTTCAGGCAGCGACATCAATCAGCAGCCTCCTCCACTGCCGCCCATCGCCATCATCACATCACATCCGTCGCTGACGATTGAGCTGCCGTTCCCCGCCTCTCTATATAACCTCTGCGTCCGCTCCTATCAGCCTGTCTTTTCATCTCAGTCGCCCTCTGCCGCTGCTTCCTTCCACCGAGCATTGCTGTTGCTTGACTCCTTATTTCCTGTACATTCGTCTCACGCGAGCACACCTTTGGGTAGCACCTGCCACCTACAATGAGCACGGTTGGCTACGTACGGTTCGAAATAAGTTCAACAACAACAACAACCGCCATTCGCCACTAAGTGGCGGTGACGTCACCTCGACGCTTGTGCCAGGCTATGTGCACGTTGAGGTCACGTGAAGTGTCGAACGCCCGCCGGCAGGAGGTCACGGGGCAGACCCAGCAGGTGCCACGGGTCGACTGACTGAGATGACTGGCCAATGCACCACCTGTGCCCCCTGCACACGCATACATACATGCCGTGTAGCAATCCGCCTTCTTCAATTCTATCAGTTAGCATATTGTTGTCTTATAAACGGAAATGCATTGATTCTTACACCTTGCGATGCGATGCGTGTAAAACAAACCTAAAATAAAAATCCATCAAGAGGTCATTGAATTGATTTCATCGTGACACCCGCCAAATGATCCCATGCGGTGGATCGTTAACGTGCGAGATTCGAGTCGGGCCCCGATAGGAGCAGAGTGAAGAAGATCGGCTGACACGCTCTTTATCTCACTCGCGACGTTTACGTTTCATTCCTCGGGACGTAAAGGTACTTTCACGCGTAATGAATAGAACATGTACACGCGTTGTTTACATCTGAAAGGAACCCGTGGTGATAATAACTCTTTCATTAAAGGATTTAGTTTTTTTTTTAAATATGTGAGTCCCTGTAATCCGCTACATTGTTTGTTCAAAAAATTAACGTAATCATTTAGAGCCCATTGGTGGATGAAGGTGCCTCCGCATGCTGTTTCAGTCGTGTATGGGTTGTGTGAGCCATACTTCACCGCGCTGGTCAGTGCAGGTTGATCTAGGTGGGAACACGTGACCAACTGAGATGTCGTACACGACTGATGTTAACCTCAACGAATTCGGAGCGTGGTGGAACTAGACACTGCGTCACTTGGATCACGTTAGTGGTCCGGCATTATGCGCTGAAAATACGGAGACACAAAATATTGCACTTCAGTATTTGGGTTATACCCACAAGGTTTATTTTGTTGAACCAAGGTGAGAACTCAACAGACTTGGAAAAAGTCTCATTTTCAAGAGTGACCTGCGATATTAGCCAGCATTGTTTTACGTGGGAGATGCATGCCACTGTGCTTGCAATCTCAATCGAGCAATTTGCGACCCCCGGTTCGTTTGGGAAGCTCACACCGGCACACAAATGGCCTGCTCTTGCGAACTACATAAGGGGGATCTTTAACATCCACTGTGAGTGAAGCAGACGGCGCGTAGCGGTATTATTGCCGTTATTACACCCGCGGTAATCATCGGGGCGGGCCGCTCGATTCGAACCGCGAACCTCTGCAACGTGCAGGAAAACCTTCTGCCACGGGGCCACGTCACCGTCCCATTGAATCGCATATTTATTCAGGGGTTACATAATTCATGAGTCTCTCATTGTAAATCACTCAGTGTTTTGCTCCTATCTTCTTGGTTCTTTCAGTAAAGTCACGTAGAAGGGAAATAATAAAATCAAAAGAATTAAACATAATAAAATAATATAATATAATTAAATAATATGCTATAATATGTATATTATTTTTTTATTTCCCTTCTACGTGACTTTACCGAAAGAACCAAGAAGATGAATCCCTGCAGTCACAAAAGCTTTAAATCGAAATTTTGCTCCAAGTGGTGCTGTCCAGTTATTCCAATAGTAATAAGATGTTAAAACACCAAACAGAATTCTTTTTTTCAAGAAATCCTGTTTCACTGGTGATTACAACCAGCTTCATCAGGCGATTTGGCAGAAATGTGAATAATTTCGCCTGCTTCGGTTTGTCTACTTAAAAACAAAACTGTGAAATTAAGCACGCGCTTTGCTTGCTGAACTCTTCTTCGCAAGCAAATTTATATACGGAGCATGGTTCATGGTCAAAGTAAGTGAAAGTGATTTCCTGCTCAAATGGGCATGGATGTAGTGGCATTTATCTCCTATTCCCATCCCCTGAGTCAATGGTGGCAAGTCCTGCATTGTTATGCTAAGCTCCCACAAAGTGGTTGTGACTCGTGCATTGCACTGCACAGATAGTCCGTTGGGGAATCGTCGACTCATTCATTGGAATGGATGTAAGCCGAATGAAAGCACGTTCATTCTTTAGAACTGTTTTTTCTGTTCACTTGTCCTTCCCCCGCGCCTCCGATTTGATTTGCACGGTTGGCTACGTACTTTGGTTCTTTCGGTAAAGTCACGTAGTTAGAAATAAAATAAATATTTTATTTTTTTATTTAAAAAATATATTTTCCCGAAATATCCAAAGAGTATGGATTTCTGCAGTCACTAAAGCTTCAACTCAAGATTGGCTACGTACAGTGTGAGATAAATGCAACATACATACACACGGGAATACGCTCATAGAGCCGTGCAGTACATTGTGTTTAAAATAAGACACAAATGTGTAAGAAGCGCACAGCCATTTGTTCATTTGCTAAACACACTACTACCATTTTCCGAAGAAGTGAATTTGAGTCATCTTGTCTTAGATCGCCATTAATATAAATTTGAGCAAATGTGACCGACTGACAGCAGCAGTGATGCAGCGACAGACAACAGCGGACTGGTTTCACAGTAATTAGGACTCATCAGCGCAGTACAGTCACCAATATTCACTGCTGTAAAGTGTGCCCCTGAGAACCCATATACAATGTGAGATCCCCTCGTACGGGCTGTGGGGCTCATTTAAATACCGAGTGTTGATCAAACTGAAGACCTTTGAACAAAGGAAACAAATTAGCTGCAACTAAGCTGATAACGGCGATTTTAAATGCTTACATATTTGTAAATTTTCCAACAATATTTTTTGGCCACGCAGCTGGCCATGAAACAAAAAAGGCTGTGCCTGCAAGCCTGCGTATGCATACGCTTATCACGGTGGTCTTAGCAGGAGGCTTGCCGACAGAACTCTGTCCAACAGTCAAACGAGATCATTGGGGTATCTTTGCCTTCGGTGTGTGAGTGCGTGGAGCGATGGCACACTGCACGATGAACCCGAGTTCGATTCCCAGCCGCGGTTAAGATCGGTGGAGATCGGTATTTGAACCAGTCATCCTGGGGCTTCCTCCACATTTATCGATCTTCTCGTCCCGCCCATGTATGGAGGCCGCTGGAGACACAAATTTCTCCGAGGTCAACGAAGCCTTCAATGATTATGGGATCTTTCTTGCCAGTATTCAAATATAACAATAAGGTGTAACCCTTTCTGGCAATCAAGCGGTTGTGTTAAGATGTTAAAAACCAAACACACGTACTTGTGGTGAACATGCAAACAAAAACAAACATGCTCCGATAATATATGAAGCATTGCCTTTGAAACTGATTGGTCCGCACCAGAGACAGCTTTCTTTTGTGCCTTGCTTCAAAGTGTTCGACCAGAGAACGCCAAAAGACAAACAGCACAAATACAATGCCACCATCAGAACATTTATAGCTCGGGGTGAAAAACAGGATTCCTCAAAATAGGATTCTGTTTGGCGTTTTAACTACTTAACACAACTGTTGTATTGCCAGAAAGGGTAAAACCTATTGTTATATATTGAATTAGTACTTGGTGATGTGTCTGAACATCAACAGCACTGGGGGTGGAAAGGCGTGGTGTTGGCCATGCACTAGGGCTGAACGATTAATCGATTTCAAATCGAAATCGCAATTTGAAACAATGCGATTAGCAAATCACAAAGACTAAGATTTTTTGCGATTTGAAAAGTCCTGTTACTTTCTCATTGGAATTGTTTTATTTTTTATTATTATAACTTTATTTATTTAACTTAACAATTGTTCTGTGATTGATTGTTCTATTTCAATTATAACATTTTAATAAATACATGTTGATAGCAATTCATATATTTTAAGTTTGCATTAGAATATATAGAGCAGTTCATATTTTGACGGTATCTTGTGGTAATGCTCCATCAAATGTTTTAAATCTATTACACAGTGAATATTGAACTGAAGCTTGACTTGTAAAAATGTAATCGCAAATCAAATCGCAGTATCTGTCGGAAAAATCGCAATCAGATATTTTCCCCAAATCGTCCAGCCCCTACCATGCACCCTCTCGCGTTGCGTGCCCGTCTTCAGAAGCGCTGCTAGCGCGCAGCATTTTTTATTTTACATTTCCGCGGGGATAGTTGTGTGTTTGCGTGTGCCTACCACCTCTTACGCACGGCATCGCAGATCCCATAGTCCCAGGGTATTTTCATCGGTAATGGCTCAGCCACTTGAGTTAACAGTGCCTTTAGCCAGGCAGATTTACGCTAGGCTCTTCGGCTCAATTAAAGGCACACTTGTGCACGTGCCCACTTTCAGCTGATCCACCGTATCAAGTGCTTTGGTCATGCGAAATTTTAATGATGCTTGTGATGGTATTGCAAGCATTGTATGGCTTTAAGATCATTTTAATGAGTGGTGCTCACTGTTCATATCATACGGGGTTTTTGAAAATATATAATTCAGTTTACACTTGTATAACTGTACATCCAATAAGACACGTGGTAATTTATTATTAGAGCTTGACTTAAAGCTTTCATCACTGCAGGAATTCATATTCTTGGGTCTTTCGGTAAAGCCACGTAGATAGGTTTAAAGAAAATAACAGAAAAATATTTATTTTGTTATTTCAAATTTTCTTTGAACCTATCTACGTGACTTTACCGAAAGACCCAAAAATATTATGAGAGCTGTTTGAACATCGCTTTCCCTTTTCATACAATGCTAAAGATGTTCGTTTGTAGTATTCTTTACATATGTATTGTATGGAGCGGCGGTGCGGTGGACAGAGCCTGCTAACCCGAGTTTGATCTCCAGGCACGGCACTCTTCGGTGCTGAACGGTATCTGTCGCTGTTCCTGCACCCTCTCTTCGCCAAGCTGCGTTCAACAGCGCAGTGAATAATGTCCAAACAACCACCACGATGACAGTGGTAAAGGGTGGTGGGGGGTAGTCCTTCATCCAGCAGTGGATTGTCAAATGGCTGTAATAAAACATTATTCTGATTATGTATACATCTTCTCAAAAATGTAAGGGACCGAACATCACAATGCTGTTCAACCCTCGTTAAAAAAAGGGTCCTAAGGCATATTTTAGAAATAATAACAGAATATAACAATAAAAAAAACACATTCATGCTCATATATAATCCGATATATACTATTTGTTGAAGTCTACTTCGTAGTACGAACATATTAAAAATGAATTTCTCTCTCGTTGCGTGCGTCTTGCACGTTCACACCGCTCGCAGCCCGACCGATTAGCGCGGTCGGCTACGCACGTGTGCCCGTCACGTGAATACCGTCCGCCGGGGCACAGGTCAGATTTACTACACTCGTCATGTAGCCTGTAATTATTAAACACACAAAGTATATTGTGGCCGCGGAGTTTATGTGAAATCAATGGGCCTGTCTCGGCGCTTCCACGAGACGATGTATGGCGCATGGAGCAGGCGGCAAAGCCGTTCGGCGGAGGGCAGCCAATGAATTTGACGTCCCTTTGGTGCCATGTCCATCGCGCGAGGCCCAGATTGGGGAGTAGGCGCAAAACGAGAGCCGTTTGTTCCCCGTGAAATCACGTGCGCGGATTACGCGAGGAGGCAGGGAACGTCCGTCCGGTCAAACCCGGCGGACGCGGCCCAAAATCTGCCCACTTGGGTGTGAATCACGCGGGCGAAAGTCACGGTGACCGGACCGTGACTGTTGGGGCTACACGGTGGTAGCAAACAAAAAATTAACCCGTAAAAACAACGTTTTTCACTATAAATCCTTTATATGCGTGGCATCGGTTTTATTTTATTATTCATTTCTGTTTTTCTTGTGTAAGAGTTTCATTTTTATCACAGTGGTATTTTAAATTAAATATGACATTTTTTTTTTCCTAAAAAGTGGAAAATTTTGAAATAAAAATTTCACGAAAATAAATTTTCACGCACAACGAGTCTGTGTGCAAAATGTCAGCTCGATTGGATCACGGGAAGTGGGTTAAAAAACGACCGAAAGATTTGTACGGTCGTAAGCGCGCAAGCAAGTGAACTTAATATAAAGGGTTTAAAAAATACACATCCTATCTGCATCGATGCGTGGGGGCAAAGCGTGATGTTGGCACTTCTTTAAAAAAAATACAACTCAACGCGAGCCCCGGTAGCAAAGTGCCAATCACAGAATGGTGGAGGGGAGGGCGGGAAATTTCCGTGAACAGCAACAGCAGCAGGCCGAGTTCGGTGCGGCGGGACTGAATGAAGTGGGGGGGGGGGGAGAACTGGGTTCAATGCCCTACCCAGGTGGGGGCCACTAGTGTGGGACATGAACGTTTATATGGGGAGAGGGGTTGATGTTGGCAGCATTTTTTCATCTACCACCTACCCACAAACAATGACTCCTGGTATCCAAAATGTTACCGCAGACAAACACACGAATTGTCAATGGTTAAGGTCCAGCAGCAGTGGTGGAGATTGTGCATTGCCTATGGCAGGTGACAATGATGTGACCAGTACCGTGTTTCCATATTCCAAGATGCTCCGAAAAGTAAAGACCACACCCCACGCTTGTGCCCGGTGTCAATAAAGTTCTACAAATCTGGTCACACGCAAACCAGAATATAAGACGCAACCGACAACTTCTGCTTTAAAACACATGGAATCAATTGCCCTTTGTAATCCACGAAATACGGTAAATACCATGGTTAGCCTGGCATCATGGGTCATTCGATTCAGCGTTCAAGACACTGCTGCTCTTCGACATTTCACGCTCCCTAGTGACAAGAGCAACGGGCATCGTTCTGGAATATTGACACCTCGGTCACATGCTCATTTGCGGTTTGTGGAGGCATCTTGTTCATGATTTTGACCCTCATGAGAGAGCACGCGTCTGCTGTTACGTTCGCAGAGGAACGTTCGTTACTCATGGGCCGTGTGGGGAATCTGCGCCCTTTGAGTTGCAGCCAGGAGCAGAGACATCGTCCCTCCAACCTCCTCCGCCCACCACGTCGCTCCTCCGTTTTCCTCGTCCACCATCCTCCCTCTCCCAGTCTCCACCTCCTCCATCCGTTCTACCCTCCTGCAGTCTCCACACTCCTTCTCTCTCCTTGTTATTCCTCCTCCATCTCTCATTCTCTCTCTTTTTTTTTTACGATCAGTGGAAACAAGAAGGTGCTCGGTGTATTCGGCACTTTGCATCGTTCATCATTTCGTATTTTATTTTTTTAATAACTTTGCTTTATGTAAACCCCCACCTCTCGCTCACTCTCTCGCTCACTCTCGTTCTGCACCCAGCCCTTCTCGCAGTCTGACGGCCTCCGACAGGTAGCTCATAACTGCATGCAGAGCTCCCCATCATCTGCCACCGAGCACACGGCCTCTTCCATCGCCCACTGCTCCTTGAAGGCCAGCACGACGTGGGTCAGCCACGCATGGCGGAACTCCAGCCCACACACCCTGGCTCCGACCAGAGCGCGGAAGATGCCCACGCTGCTGGCCGAACGTTTCCCCTCCAGGGCTCTCTCTCTTATCCTCCTCCATTTTTCACCCTCCTCTGCCTCCCTATTCCACCTCCCTCCTCGTCGCCCAGCGTTGTTGCTTGATAATAACTGCAAGTGATGTAAAGCGAGGCAGAGAGGAGAAGCGTATTGATTCAAGTCGAGCTTTGTCTTCGGGCATTGTGCTCTGGGTTCGTTGAGGCCGGCGGTGTTTGCAGAGTTGGTGGGGGGGGGACAGGGGAGGAGGGAGGGGTGGTGGGGGACACCGAGAGGAAGGAACGGAGCTCAAATGACACTTGGCCCGATGTTGGCTGGGAATCTCAGTGGGTGGGTGGTGAGCACGGTGGGGGGGGAGGGGGGGAACTGGGCTATTGATTTATCTCAATATTGATCGCGCCGCACACGATAAACGCAAGGTTTTAATGGCATCAAGGGCGGGCGGCTGGGGATCGATGAGAAGTAACGGCGGGCTCGGTGGCTCTCTCGACCGAGAGAATTTTACGATGCTACGCGCGCGGGGCGCCTGTTGCTTTGCGGATTTGCCAAACAACAACAACAACAAAAAACGCGGAAACTAAATAAAAAATTCGTCGGCACGACAGATCCTACATAACGAGGCCTTCCTGTACCAGTACATAGCGGCGTGTTCTGCATGAACGGTACCATCCAGTTGACTTAAGGAATTATAATTGGACAGCGACATGTTGGCAACGTGTTCAGATTTTTTTTTATGTACAGACGGGTTTTTGTTTTTGTTTTTTCGTTGCTTTAATTGGAAGCTTCAGAGATGAGCTGCATCCTAGGGGGGGGGGGGCTCTCTTCGCTGGGGGGGGCGCGGCGTGGAGGTGGAGACTCTAGAAATCGTAGCGCAGTGTGTGTGTGTCTGTGTCATGTCTTACGTTGGGAGCCTAGCACAGTGGTGCGTGCACCGCGTTACGAACCCGGCGACCCGAGTTCGGTGCCCGATAGCAATGGCGGATGTTTGAGCCGGCCACGCTCCTGGGCCTCCCCTAGGTTGACTCGGCCTTAAATAAGGACATGGCGCTGTGTGTAAACATCGCGTGGTGGCTAGTCAACAACCCACCTTCTCGTGTGCCGTGCCAGCCTGCAAAGGTGCTCGCTAACGGCGCTTGATCGCAATAAGTACGTGAGAGGCTATATGGGGGAATCCTTGCAGTTTCATCGATCGAGCTGAAACAGCTGTATAATTCCAATGCTTTAATAATGGATGATGCCTGCATATACTGTGCATGTAAACACACAGCAGTACGCATTCGTGTACGCGTGTGTGTGTGCGTTTCAGTCAACTGTTATAAAATCCAATTACCCCCGTAATTGAGCAGGGCGGAATTTTTTGAACATCCACCACAACAACTGTTTTTTTTTACCAGCGAGGAGACATTTTTTTCCAGTAGTGGGTTGGAGAAATGGCCTCGCAGCGAATTGCACAGCGCATTACGGGACTGCGATCTAAACGGCATGGTTGTTCATATTTCTCGGAAGCATAAATTAGTATTTTAAATGTATGATCATAATGATGATTATGAATTAATGTTAACTTGTAACACGCCACCACTTACTCTCGACACGAGAGAGAGAAAGAGAAAGAGGACAACGCAAGCAGCCACGGTGGTGAGCCCGGCACTACCAACAACCGCCCAAGCTCTGTAGTCCCCTGTATGTTCAGATGTTTTCATCCCATTAACGAGTGTTGGTATACACGTGAGAGCGAAGTGGAAAAACCCCACTCATCCGAGGTGGGCAACACTCGTATTACCCCCCAAACAGATGGAAACAGCTGGAGATTAGTCCACGTGGGGCTTTACCGCATTGCCTTGGTGCGCAAGGATATGTCACCTCCTCAGTCAGTTGTTACGATCATTGTGGATTTTTGAAAATTGGGGTCTCAGCTCCGTTCTTCTGGCCGCCGGGTTCGAAGTGCAGTGCGCTAACGATTGTGTCACCGCCACACAAACCCCATTCCATCGCCAAATCCCACATTAAACACAACATATTCCGTGTCTTGTTCCGTGAGTGCGTGCAAGTGTGTGGTTACGGCAACTGCCACCTCCAATTTAGTGCAGTTGGCGACGTACGGTGCGAAAGAAGGCAAACGTACACCCACACGAACCCGGCAAACCGAATTCGATTGCCGCTCCTGGGCCTCCCCTAGGTCGGCTCAGCCTTAAACAAAAGTGCCTTGTGCGGTGTGTAAACATCAGCACTGGGGAGACCGATGCGGCCACCCACTCGCCTCTTTCGTGTCCCTTGTCGACCTTAATAGGTGCTCGCTAACAGCACTTGCCCCAACGGTCTGTTAAGGCTATGTGGGGTGAATTTCTGTCATATGTGTGTCCTTCTGATCGTGTTTTTTTTTCTCCCCAACCAATCTCATCACCTGTCTGCCCATCCACGTGTATAAATGACGTTCAAGCAACGACTGAAAGCAAGCCTGGTGACCTGCACATCTCTCCTCTGCCAAAGCCCCTTTGCTTGTTTGTTTTGAAATGAAATCAGACTGGCCCACGGATAAGTTGTATTCCCTAAACCGCGAGCCGCGCCGCGGTTCAAAAGGAGATTCGTTGAATGTCCTCCCCCTGTGTCCACGAGGATGATGGAAGCGTGGTCTCTCCCTTTGTAAATGCGCGCTTTCTCTCCCGTGTGTGTGAGGACGGGAGGAATGGAGAGAGAATGAGTGTCAAAGGAAGACGCAGCGAGACGGAGGGAGAAAGGGATAGGAGGGAGCTGAATATTTCAATTGAAGCTGCATAGGGATGATTTCCTTACAGCCCTGCATGGAGGGAGGGTGGGTTGTGGGTGGTTGGAGACTATGTGCGTGTGTGCGGGGAGCGGTAGTGTAGCGGTAGGCGCGCTGCGCTACGAACACGGCGACCCGGGTTCGATTCCCCGCTAACGGCCAGCACCCAGTGGCGATTATCTGAACCGGTCCTGGGCCTCCTCTAGGTCCACTCAACCTCAAATGAGTACCTGGTGCGGTGTGCACTCGGGAGACAAAAGGCGGTGGGCCGGGCGTGGTGCTGACCACCCATCCCCTCGTGTGCCGTGCCGGCCTTCGTAGGTGCTCGCTAACAGTATTTACCCCAACAGTCTGTTACAGGCTATACTGGGTAGATCTTTGTCTTTATTGGGGATGGAGTGTTGGTGGTGGTTAGCGCACTGCGCTATGGACCCGGTGCCCCGAGTTCTTCGCCGTCAGTGGAAAACATCCGAGTCAATCCCGTGCCTCCCCGAGGTCACCTCGGCCTAAAACGAATGCCTTTTGGAGCGCATAGGCATCAGCGACGGGAAAACAAAGGCGGCCGGGCGTGGTGCTGATCAAACCACCTCCCGCTCGCTAACAGCACTGGCCCTAGCAGCGTGTGTTGGCTCTACATGGGGATACTTTTATTACGTCTAAAATATGTCTAATATATGTCTAATATACATGGACTATACTTCTGTACAGTTTCAGTCCTTTCGTCAATCCACCGCTTGAGGAACGCCTCCCCAGGCCGTGTCGGTCACGGGGTTTGTTTGACCATATTTCACCATGCTGGTCACTTTACGGATTGACGAAGGTGGAAGGGGGAGTGGGGGGGGGAATAATTGAGACACCAAGCGCCGGTGCAGACACCACTAAGCCGCTGGCTTCAGAAGCAGTGGCCGCGTTCGTAGCGGCGTGCGCTCAACCACTGCACTCACCGCTCATTTTACGAATAAAGTGAGAGGCCCTCTCTCGCCTTCCAGTCGTTGCTGACAAGACTGCCACCCCACATCCTCCTCTTGGCTGGTGGTGACACGTGGTCACCAGCTCCGGTCCCCCTGCGGGCCTCGTTCCCAACGTGTGCTCAAGGATTGAATGAATGCATGAAATGTCAGTGGTCCGCCGTGATGTCCTTAACAACCTACGAGCACACCGGCACAGGCTATGTTTTATTTATGCGGACGCAGTGGTCGCAATGTAAATGTAGAAGCCCCCCCCCCCCCCCCCCCCAGTATATAGGCTGTGTATAAGCTGTTCGTCCTGCAGCCCACGTTTCACTGCCGCTACCTCCCTTCTGCGGCGTTGGAATAGGTCACTCGCGTGTCATTTCTTTTTCCGTGTTGAGAAGTGCTCGCGTATAGGGCGTAACCGTCGTGTATACTGGCCAATTTCGAGCCTATATATTTTTTATTTTAGTTCCAAAAGTATCTTGGTGACCAAACGTTTCGTGTGTGTGCAGAAGGGCGCGCATGGGAATTAACGCAATGCGAGATGCAATGAGAGATGCAATGATTATTACCAACGTGTTATGTTTTGAACCTACCCGTCCATGCGTTTCATTCCACTCGACATCCCTGGTGTCCACTTCCTTAACTCGGATAACCCTCGAGGGTAAGGACGGGGTTGGAGGGGAGGAGAATATACATTTTTGTCTACTTGTAAAATAACAAATTGGTAGCTGCTTGAGCTGCCCTTGTGATTGGTCACCGAGTCCGCGCAGAAGACGCAGTCTGCAAAGTACGCGCGGCGGCTCCAGTGCAGGCGGGCAGTGAGCTCCGCCTCGGGTTTTGTAATCAAAGGCGCAGGTGATAGATTAATGGATTAATTATAGTGCACTGAGAAAGCCGCGGCGATGTGCAATGTACCAGTGGGCTGGGCCCGTTGCCAGACCTGGCCTCGCGAGAGGCTGCGTGGATTTTATTGGTTGGAAAACCTGGGATGGAGCTCGCTGCCGAAATGCCCTGGAGCCAACCGACCACCGCACGTCCCCGGTGTCTCTCTCTCTCTGTGGGACATGACAACCACAGGCAAAGCCGCACATCAACAAAATGTCTCCAAAATAAAGGCCGATGGCCCCGCGCAGCATTGTCGCGATTACTCTCGGCGTGTTTTTTGCAAAGAGTGCGCGTCGCGCCCGGCTCCCGGATGAGCGGTTTCGCACGCGTGTGCTTTGGGCCAGGCTCGAGCTTTGCTGGTGCTGCTGCTGCTGCTGGCGGTGGTGCCGGGTGGTGGTCGATGTGGATATTTTCGTCCGCGGCCGCTTGGCGGTCTGTTTGCTCGCATCCCCTTTGCGGCCGGAGGATTTGACTACGCAATTACGCGGCGGTCGCACGTCTCCCGTGGAGATGGATGCAGTTCTGAAGACGTGCGGTTCTGCTTGGCAACACCGGTAGTGGGGGCCCCGAACGGGGTGGGTAGGCGGGTTGGGTGAATGCTGTGGATGGGAGAACGGAGAGCTGGCTGGATGGGTGGATAGCTGGAAGGGTGGGTGTATGGCTAGATTGATGAATGGTTGCATACCTAGATGGATAGCTGGATGGCTGGACAAATGGCTGGTAAACTGGTCGTCCAGATGGATGGGTGGTTGGCTTCATGGAAGGTTGGCTTACTGGATGAATCAATGGCTGGCACAAAGGATAGTTCAATGTATGGCTTCATGGCTCAATTTATGGCTATTTGTATTGATATCTGGATGAATAGATGACTGGTGGACGAGCTGGATTACTGGACGGATGAATGGCTGGCGAGCTGGCAGTATCGATGATTGCATGGCAAGCGCCTAGGTTGGGTGGCTGGATGATTGGATGGCTGGGTGAGTAAATGGTCTGACTGATTATCTGGATGGGTGGATGGATCGATGGCTGGTTGGCTTGATAGATGGTTGTCGATCTGGATGGATGGCTGGCGAGATGGCTGAGTGGGGGAGGGTGCGATGCTAGGAGAGGTGGCATTCTCCTGCCAAACATGCAGCCATTCTCAGACACGCCCGCATGGTTACCATATGCACAAATGCAGGACTCGTCAGGACATATTATGCTCGGGGAGCATCTATCAGTCCACAGATGCACACATGAACGCACACATGGACGCATATTGTACATGAACGCATACATTAAAGCATACATGTCAGCGATTTAAGATGCCGATTACTGTCAGTGTTGTGCATTGCAGCCGGGAAAAGGACAAGGGTTGTTTCTCTAACATACAAACACGGACATAAAAATATTCCTCGTACAGCCTGAACAGATTGTCCTTCCAAATGCTGTTAGCAAGCACCTAATTAAGGCTGGCACAGCACGCGAGGTGATCGGTGGCCAACCCTACGCCTCGCCGCGTTTTTGTTCCCCGAGTGGCGATGTTTACGCACCGCACCAGGTTTTAATTTGAGGCTGAGTCGACCTAGGAGAGGCCCAGGACCGGTTCAGATAATCGTCACCGGTGCCATGGACGGTAATCGAGCTCGGGTCTGCCAAGGGTCGTAGGTGCAACACGCTAACCGCTGCACCACCGCTCCCACAAAGACGTGTACCGACCCACATACATAGGCACACACATATGCACACAGGCTCAAAGCACTGCGTTTGCCTTGAAATGGCAGAAAGATTCTGACTTTGTGGCATTAAGGGCCCCGGTAATCCCATCACGGAACGCGGCTGAAAAGGAGCTAATTGGAGTCCACGGATGAAAGGTTGCAAATAAAACAAAACAAAGAACCCAGGGGCTTGGGATGCGGCAGAGAAAGAGATAGGGGGCGAAAAGCAAGCAGCAGAAAGCTCGCACAGCTTGCCCATTGAGCCATTTGTCAGCTGGTGAAGAGTGGCCTTTATGAAGGCGAGTGACTGATTGGTCCTTTGTTTTACTCCGAGTCTGCTGATGCCAGGGCTCTTCCTCCCCATCGCCGCCACTCCTTATTCCGTGCTTGGAATTCACTGCATGCCCCCCCCCCCACGGAAATAAATGCAGTTCCCATCGTGCGCTCAGAGTGTGAAATAGTGTACGATTAAAACATGTGGGTGGTTTTGTTCTCCCTCCGAGCTGGCTTAATTGGCCGCGGTGAACACAACAGTTTCATGACGCCATGGAGACGTTGCCGTTAATTTCGCCTTCTTAAAAAAATATATATATATACACACACCGTAGCTGATGTTTAGATTAATGGTCAATCCTCCGTATGGATGAATGACAGCCGGTATGTTGAGACTGATTGGCAGTGAAAGAAACGTAGCGGGCGGCTTTGCGTCATCCACCAGAGTTGGACTCGCATTTTGTTCGCCAGCAGCAGCAGCGGAGTCATCTCCTGGCACGAACGGCGGTCTCGATGAGCGAAGGCCACGACAAGTCTGAGACGCGACAGTCTCTTCAGCCCTTCCCCTCTCCTCGCCTCGCCTCATATCTCCGTCATTCAATTCGAAGCGGCGCCCGCGTGCTGTTTTGAAGAGCTTCGTCGCTGCCACTGAGACATTTTTGGCACGGTTTCCAAAGGTTCGGTTCCCGGATCTGTCCCGTAACGTTAGTGGGGCATCAGCCGAAGCTCCAACTGATTGCTGCCCGAGTTTGAAGCGAAACGTAGACACAAGGAATAATTGAATATTTAAAGAAACGAAAATAAATGATGATGTCATGTAACCAACCATCGGTGCCACTAATTAGTCTGGAAAACATTCAGCAAAGCGTTTCAATGGGTAACAGCAATTTTTTTTCTTAACTCTAATTCTCGTGCTTATTTCATACGTACTTTTTTTTTCAAGCAATGAAACACACCGTGTGAAAAAAACATGCAATGAGCAACGCGAATCACGATACAACGATCGTTTGCAAAATGCGTGATGCGTGTGTTGTAGACCCTGATGTCGTACGAATGTATTGTCGTCTGACTGCACCATGGCGAGCCTACTGAAACATCCAGTGACATCATTGTTGATAGTGCAACGTTCATAACTCGTTTATTTTTTTACCGCAAATGCATTTAAACAAAAAAACGTTGCATTATTTTCTGGACGGCACTGAGCAGGCCCCGCTTTGGTTCTTGAAGTGCTCTGGCTTCATCACATCGTGCAACCCAGTCACATTTGTTTACCAGGCCACAGCCTGCTGATGAGACTCCTAAAGTCGAAGTCGGACACCGAACAAAGACGGTCACTTGCATCGCGCGCTTTCTGCAGCGCTTCTGCTGCCATCAGGAACGCTCTTCCTTCCGACATTAGGAAGTCACTGGAGCTATGCACTTTAACATTTTGATTGAAAACCAATTTCCTTAGAACTGCTTTTTGTGTGTAGTTTGTTGTCCTACCCCCACACCTCTGATTAGTGATGTTGGCTACGTCCGGTGGGAAAGAATTTAAACGTGCATACAGACAGTCCCCGGGCTGCGGAAATCCGACCTTACGGAAATGCTCCCATAAATCATGCAAAAAACAAGATTCAATACGCGGACATTTTCGCGTTAGTTTATGTAAGCGCAAGTGATGAATACCGTGGAGCGAGGCGTGAGGCAGGCAGCAGGCGGGGCAGCCTTACGCCTCGCTCGAGCATCAATAGGATTAAGGTAAAAGGAATTTATCTTCATTTTGGGGGAACATTGTTCAGTTTTTCCGACATACGGAAAATTCGGGTTACGGACCATTCTCGGGAACCTAACCCTTCCGTAACCCCGGGGACTGTCTGCACATACCCATGCTGCTGGAAAGCATCGGTCCAGGAATCCGGTAGCTAAATACCGTGTTATATTTGACACGTAACTATCGTTGAAACAACTAAATATTGAGCTGCTTTATTTGCCACAAATGTACGTTTAAGTAAATCCAATAATGAGCCTCCTGTGCCAGGAGCTTCCAGGAGGGTTCTGTTGAAGCAGCAAATCCTGGACTGGTTTCGGTTTCTCTGAGTCTCATCAGCAGGATGTAGCCCGTTAAACGCATGCTGATGGGTTGTCTGACATGATAGCGTAAAAAAAAGCCCTCGATATAATGAGCTGTGTCGATGGACACTGGGTAATCGGCCCGTGCTGCACATGGACAATGACTTTGTGTATTTGCATAAGCCTCCGGGTCCTCTTTGCAAAAAAATTGAATAAACTTAAGTGGTTTATAACCTGGATAAATGAGGAATATTGGTACATTGGCCGTACTCGTATGTCCCCATTCGCTCTAGCGATCTCTTCAGCTGTCACAAACAAATAGCAACCCCGTAACTGCTGTGCGTTCTCTTGCTGTGCTCGATAGAGTTCAACAACAAGGGGGGACCTCATCTTCTTGGTTTTTTCGGTAAAGTCACGTAGAAGGGAAGTAATAAAATAATAAAAATTAAATATAATAAAATAATTCTCACGACGTTTCGGCTACAACGCAAGCAGCCGTCTTCAGGTGAAGAATGAGACACTGCCAAGCTAGGAGCTTATATATAAGCTGAGTTGGAGGTGGAAGAAGAGCGCCTTAACAAAAGAATGTGCATATCAAGAGGAATTTAGCATATTCATGGGAAATGCGTAGAAGGTGGGCGGGGGGGTTTCAAAGTCATATTATGCCCATGCATTATGCAGGATCAGCAGCACCAAAGGGAGGGGGCAGGGGGTAGCATTAACAAAGGGAGGGAATGTTAATAGTATGTAGCTTTAAATCGAAATTTAAGGGGGGACCTCTTTGGTGTGTGTGTGCGTAGGTGTGTGAGTGTGTGTGCGTGCCCCAACAAAGGCTATATGGGGTATCTTTGTCTTTGTGTTAGTGGAGCGGGAGTGCAGTGGTTAGCGCACTTGCGCTATGAACCTGGCGATCCGGGTTCGATTCCCGCTCATGGCCAACACCGCTGACGATTATCTGAACCGGTCCTGGGCCTCCCCTAGGCCGACTCAGCCCCAAACGAGTACCTGGTGCGATGTGTAGTTAAAATCGCCGCTAGGGAGACAAAGGCGGCCGGGCGTGGTGTTGGCCGCCCACTCCCTTGTGTGTCGTGCCGGCCTTCATAGGTGCTCGCTAACAGCACTTGCCCCTACAGTCTGTTACAGGCTATACGGGGGATCCTTTGTCTTTTTTTTTGGGGGGGGGGGGGTCGGAAATGTGGAAGCGATTTCATTTTTTTTCACACCTTGTTCGGTATTTGCTCCAATGAATGCATTTCTTTTGAAACGAAACTATGAAACAGTTTTATTGCTGTTTTACCAGGTAAGGCCCACTGAGCTATTTCGATCTTTTTCAGAAGCGACCTGGCCACCAAGGGATAGCTCAACGAAGTGGCTTATCGCGTGAAAATGTATAGCAGCCAAATACTCGAAACACATGTTGATTATAAATGTAGAGACAAATCCCACGTGACCACAGGGAGAAACACGCACTCCAAATATAGAGGCGTCAGGGTCGGGATCGAACCCACGGCCTGTATAGCCGACGAGGTAGTTAACATCTCACCCTCATTGTAAACACTCAACGCATTCGTCAATAACACCGTGTGGCCTTAAAAGGAAAAGATATATAACATAGCATGCGATGTTTGGAGCAATGGCACTTCTTTTCGCACTTATTCATCATTCACGTATACTGTATATTTTTTTCCCGTTTAAGGTCACAGTGTTATTGACGAATGTGTTGAGTTTTTTTGATTTGTATATATGTACAATTGTGCAAGCACACCACTGCCAATGCAGCAGCAGTATCACCACAAACATAATTAGTTTCACTGTAAACACCGTAGCTTTCTTGCGCTTGATACGAATTTAAAACAGCAACGGCGCGCGGTCTATTTACCCCGGAAAGCTTTGCCAAATCTTAAGATGGTTTTGCGTTCGGATCTTTGGCCAACACAGCGTACTGTGACTCTGTGGTTGGCTTTCGGGAGGAAACAAACGTATGTGGTGGAAAACTCACGAGTGGATGTGAGGAGTTTGGCACCAAAACCCTGCCAACTCCTGGCTACACCTCACAGGCCCAGCCATATAACACCTCACAGGCCTCGGAGTTGGCCCATCCAGGCACTAAACCAGGCTCAGCTTCGCTTAGCCCTCTGAGATCTGGCTTAGAGCGGGGGCGTTCGTGGCGATTCGGTTTCAGGCGGCTTCATGGCCTATTGATTAACAGCCCAGGGTCACACCGCTCCTAACACTTCAACGAGTTTACGCTGTTGACACTTCAATTTCCGACACATCCGCTGGCTCGCTCCTGCAGGGAATATTGCCAGAGAGTGGCCCGTGGAATACCAAGGGTCATTCCACGGCATTGCGAGTGTTACGACGACCGGGCCATTCCTCCTGTGAATTTGAATGCGAAATGAGCAATTGCCTGAATGTCCTCTTAGCCACCTATAAGCTATTCCTCCTGTTATTCGCACACCCGAACCTGTGTCCACGAATTATCCGTGCACCACTCCGTTCAGCCCATGCGAGTCTTTCAACGGATAAGAGTCGTGACCCACGAGTGGCACAATATTTATCCAATTATCCGGGTAAGAGTCACACGGACGTGGTCTCCTGGACAGGCTAAAACCATCCCATTAACCGAGGCTTCGTGCAGGATAAGAGTGATCAAGTAGTGGCAGAAATTGAGTCGCTGTCGTCTGTGTTTATCCGCACTATGAGGCACAGATAGAAGTGACGAACCGTGTGGATTAACGCTGAGCACTGACTTTGCCAGAGCGTAAGAAGCTTGACCACCGTGTAGCAGTTCGATGAGCTCGAGTATTGGATAGTCGAGTACTCGGCAAGACAGGACTTGTTCCCTTCACCAAAGACCAAGGTCTCCTGTATAGCCTTGACAGACTGTTGGGAAAAGTGCTCTCAGTAAGTAGCACCTATGAAGCCCGGGTGGGTGGCCAAAACCACGCCCGGCCGCCTTTGTCTTCCCGGTGGTGATGTTTACACACCGCACCATGTACTCATTTGAGGCTGGGTCGACCTAGGGGAGGCTCAGGACCGGTTCAGATAATCGTCACTGGGTGTTGGCCGTGAGAGGGGATCGAACTCGGGTCGCCAATTTCGGAGCGCAGCGCGCTACCCGCTACACTACCGCTCTCCAACCCTGCACTGACCGGCGTGGTGAAGTATGGTCGCGCCCCCCCCCCATCTCCTTCTCGCGACCCACGCATCTAAACTATGCCCCCCAGCAGCTCTGGATACACCAGCGGTGGTGTGGGTTTGAATGGTGAGCGAGCAGGGAGTGCCAAGAATCAAGAAGGTGCATTGTTGTTAAATGGCAGGATTGTGAGAGGTGGTGGGAGATTGGGGGAGGCTTTCATCCAGCAGTTGATTGACCACGGCTGATGATGAAGTCTGCACACTCGGTGCCTGCCGCACCAAATCAGATAAGTGGGGGCTTTGCACGCAATAGACAACTCTAAACTGCCATTTATGTTTAGTAAAACAAAAAGCTCAGCGAAAATGTTTTGTGATACCAAGAGAGAGTTGATAAAGCATCGGGGGTATTCATCTTAAAATCTCTGTTCACTGAAATTAAATAAACCTCTTAATATATTCTGACATAAATATGGCAGTGTATACGAAGGTCGGGGGAGGGGTGTCTTCAAAAGGTTGAGTCGCACTTATGTGTACTCCGTGTGGCGCGCGGAGTTACGGTTGGGCTTTGATGCCTCACACAAGGCTCCGTGTCGTCATGTCGCTGTCCTGTTCGCTTCAGCACTCTTTCTTTTCAGAACTTCGGTACCGTGCCCTGCGCTTAGTTGCCACCTCCACACAGCTACCCGCGCACACTGATCTGTGTGCGCTTTTTCACAATATCACCGTTTACATACTTTGTCTCTCGCATGCGCAAACGCACACGTGTGCACGTGCGCGCGCAGCGCTGGTAGACAATTAAAACGCGACATCCAAACAAGTGCGCATCTAATCTTGATTTGAAGCTTTCGTGACTGCAGGAATCCATACTCTTTGGTTCTTTCGGTAAAGTCACGTAGGTAGAAAAATGATCGATCACGACGTTTCGATCATCAGGTGGAACAACCACCCCATGACGATTGCTTGTGTTGCGATCGAACCGTCGTGATCTGTTATTTTTCTATCCACGTGACTTTAACGAAAGTGCGCCTCTGCGGTGCGATCTTTTGGAGCGCTCGGTGTGGTAAAAAAGCTAGCACAAGTCTCCAAAGCGACGCAGGGAGCAGCCCCCTCTCTCTCTCTCTCGCTCCACACGCGAAACATTCAAACTCCCCCTCGACCGCATTGAGGAGGCGCAAGCTGAAGAAGCCACACTCGCCCAGCGGTGGCGAGATGTTAACTCCATCCCCTGGTATGCAGGAGGTCGTGGGTTCTGATCCCGACCCTGAACCTGTATGTTTGAGATCTGCGTGTTCTCTCTCTCCTTGGAATTTTTCTCCGGGTCCTCCGGTTTTTCGAGTAATTTGGCTGCTATAAATGTCCACGCGATGAGCCACTTCGTTGAGCTGTCATTTGTGGTCAGGTCGCTTCTGAAGAAGAGCTATATAACTCAGTGGGCCTTACCTGGTAAAATAAATAAATACAATAGTCTATCTTCTTGGTTCTTTGGGTAAAGTCACGTAGAATGGAAATAATAAAATAATAAAAATACAACATTATAAAATATATAATTTTATAATGCTTTATTATTTTTCTTTTATTATTTCCATTCTACTTGGTTCTTTCGGTAAAGTCATGTAGAATGGAAATAATAAAATATATAATTTAATTATGTTTTATTTTTATTATTTTATTATTTCCATTCTACGTGACTTTACCAAAAGAACCAAGAAAATGAATCCCTGCAGTCACGAAAGCTTTAAATCTAAATAAAATAGTCTAGTTTTAGTTTCATTTCGTTTCGGCTGCCACACGAGGAACGATGAGCCGATGCTCCACACGACGGAGTTCGCTACTGAACGTCGATTTAGCAATTTCGCGAAATCTTGTACACGTTGCAAATTGGTATATCCTTCTCGTTATCGTTATTACTACTGATTGAACATTACTGGGGGGGGGGCGGGGGGGAGATGTACAGATTAAATATCTAAATAAAAAATCACGTGACAAAGACAGGTGGCGAGTTCACATGTGGAGTCAATCGAATTCTCTCCGCCTGGTCTCAAATAACTGCACGCGAAAATACCTCTTGTCAAAAAGTTGGTTTGCTCTTTATTCAGGCTGCGTATGTTGAAATTGTTTCGCACCGTACGTAGCCAACCATGCTAGTCCAGCCATTGGGTAGATGGGTTGACGGTGTAGGTGGGTAGGTAGATAGGTTAATATGTCTTTAGGTAGGTTGATGGGTTTTTTGGTTTTATAGGTAGGCTGGTATGTTAGTAGGTAGATATGTAGGTAACTGGGAGGTTCGCAGGTAAGCTGGTCGGTAGCTAGGTTGACAGGCAGACTGGTAGGTTATTAGAGAAGCTGCAAGGTAGGCTGGTAAGCTGGTAATCTCGTGGCGATGCTTTGGCAGTAATTTTAGTGCATTGAGGTGGTCAGAGGTGGCCCAGGGCTCAGAGACACTGAGCTGGCCCGAGCAGCTGGGATGCTGGGTTTGAATCCGAGCTTCAGCCACTGGTGCTTAATCAGAACCAGAATATTGATTTAAACTGCAGGAGGCAGTAGGGGCGGGTCAGCAAGTTAGAACGGTAAACAATACAACAAAAACGATAGGAGTGCAAAATCGAGAAAATGGTAAGCAGGTAACTAAATATATATTAGTGATAAATACATTAATATATAAGTAAGATTTTTCACGGTTGGGCAAGGCAGCAAAAACAAAAACAGTCCCAGACCACACCAAGAAAATACATTAAATGGCAAAATTTACATTAATAACAATAATAATGCAACATTAACATCAATAAAATGGCACATTAACATTAAATTAAACGAGCTTCTCAGGTGTGCGTCAAGTCGACAGCATCAGCCCAGTCACCAATGACTGCCCAACAAAGCTATCGCATTTAATGAATTGCCTTATCACAGGTGTACGAATTAACATCGGTGTTTTGAATGCCATAGAATTAGCAGAGCTTGCAGGACGTATACAGGGTGTGCCCTTGGTGAAGGGCGTGCCCTCAGTGAGGATGTGACTTCAGACAAACTTTCCGCGATATCTCCCGGCGCCAATCTCTGCCGGGACGAGGTGATTTCCGTCAAGCTGCAGAGCTCCGAGTGGCGAGATTTCTTCATCTCACAAAAGCGAAGCCAGTGGCGCAACCCAAATCCAGCTTGGAACGAAGAGATGAGAGAGAGAGCGAGAGCGATCGAGCGAGCAGAGAAAAAAACCCCAAACAAATTCCAATGCCGCGTATTCACTCACTCCCCAAATCTTTCTGGGAAATAAAGAGGAGGAGAGATGGAATTGGGGCAGTGGCGGCAGGGCATTGAATAGGCCATGCCTTGGGGGGGGAGGGGGGGGACAGAGAGGGAGGGGGAATGTTTAGATGAAGAGGCTAGGAACCCTTGGCCTTAATTACTGCCATTGCATGACGGCTCTAGCGGAGGATTCACACCTCCCCTCCTCCCCCTTTCTGCTCAGTGCACTCAGCCTTCTTCTCACCACCACCACCTTCGCTCGCTGCCTCCGCACGCAAGGCGACTGCGTCTTTCCCAGGGGCAGAGTGGAGCGCAGGCACGAGATGGGCGCGTGGCGCGCGGTGTGTGGTGCGAGGCGCGTGCTTTGTGGCGGCTGCGAGTAGGGCCGGGCGGGGTGACAAGGATGGTATGTGTGTGTATTCCTCACTTTCCGCCACGTTTATAATAATTATTATCGGCCGCGCTCATCGCCGTGGCGTCCCAGAGGCTGCCCGTTTTGGTCAAGAATTTGACTTCGCGTTTGATTGTGAACGGTGTCTGGAACCTGGAATAAAAATAATAATACTACTCATAATTGTATCGCATTGGTCCGCACTGTGTTTTTCCATGTCACTGTTAGGCTGAAATATATAGAGCTTGCGTGCACCTGAACCTCACTTTTCAGGTGACACTTACACTCGCGACGGGCTGCTCGTTGTGCAGTATCCCTTGGGGATCATGCTGTTCTTGTTTTTTTCTGCAATGTTGATGTTTTTGCTGCTGCTGCTGCTGTGCTCACGGCACCACGGATCTCCCGTGTAAAATAGCCGGGGTATTATTTTTTTGCGTGTCCCGCCTCTGCCATCGTATGTAAGGTGCTAGGCGTTTAACGTCACAGGGCTTCTTCGGTTGTCATGATCTGAATTCACGATTTGATTCAGACGTGTGTATTTTTAAAATCTTTATTTTTATCGCCTCGTCAGTACTGTCTTCGTTTCTGTCTCGATTGCACCGTTTTGATTATTTTCACCATTTGCCTAAATGCAAAGGGAGCATCTCATTCGCAACTAATTAACACATGCCACGCATCGTTTCTTTTGACGCAATTCTGTACAATGCATTGCATGGACTGTATCGTCAGCAAAAACAACATCGTCGATCTAACGTTTTCTTCCTGCACCGCTTCACCGCCGCGCAATTAATATATTCAGCACCATTTTATCCTTTAATCACACGCCGTGCTTAACAGGATGGCATGGGTACCCGCACCACGCATTGAATAGAATATATAAGAGAATACCAGCGGCGTTTTCAAAAAGTCAAACATAGAGAAGTCGCTCAGTGGATTTAAAAGTAGCCCACGATGTGTTTTTTTTTGCAGCAGCAGATACACCGAACCAGTCGTCACGTGGTAGATGAGAGCCTGCACCGTGCGCGGTCGTCCTTGTAAACAGGACGCGGTCTAATTTTTTGGGGGGGTTTCCGATTCTTTTTTTTTCCCAGCGGAGGTGTCCCCGCGAGAGGAGCTCCTAAAGCGTTGCCGTGCATCGCAAGCACCGGCGCCGGACACAGTCCCTGGAAATGTGGGTTCCGTGAAGCGGAGAACCACCCCCCCCCCCCCCCCGAAAATTGTTCCGCAAAATAAAAATGTGTACCGATCGAGCAAGCTATGCAGCCACGATTGCACAGCTTTGCTCGGTGTGTTGTCGTCGGGCACTCTAAATATTCTATTTGTTTCGCTGACCCTCGGTGAAGGCAAACAAACGAGTCACTTCTCATCGAGTCGATGCGATCCCCAGAGGCCGGGCGCTTGTGCTGTCTGATTATATCAGCCGGCTCCAAGCGGAACGGGCGACCTGCAGTAGGAAAAAGCAGTGCTCGCTGCAATCCATTTCGCAGCCTTAAGAGACACTGACAAGCCTCCGCTCGGGCTAATCTGAACAATTATACAAAGCACGCTCACTAAGCCAGTCCATTGGTGTACCGTATTGACCTTTTTTTCTTTTTTTAGGTGAGCTCTCCCCACCATCTCCCCGTGCCAGGGTTATTACAGTTGCAAAATTGGTATCCTGTCCTGAGATGAATGTGTTTCCATTTGCAGCTCTCTTTCTCAGCTGGTCGTGTACCACAAAGGGGCATCTCGTTTTGACACGAGGGAAGCGCCTTTTTTTTCAATGCCCCCGTGAAGCGTGTTCATCGCGTCTCCGTTAATACCCGATTTTATCATTCACTTTCAGTGCAGTTGTTCAAGCGAATGCGGTGTAAGACCACATTAACTTGACTGGGGGGATGTATGGGTGACGAGGCGGGGGGGGGTGGAGTTATAACATCATTGGTGAATAGGACCGAGGCCATCAAGTGGCTACAAATTGAAGGCCTGGTTTTAATCACAGGTGGCTGCCTGAAATTGAGCCCAGTGCTGGCCTGAGTACTCTGACAAGGGCACCCAGCCACCTCCTGTAACGTAATGGTAATTATAATATGTGCAGCCCATTTGTCAATCCAATCCAGTGCCAGTCAGTGTGAGGCCTATCGCTCATATTTTGCATTTTCACTTCATCCCACAATTTATTTTAAATAATACATTTATCCACACCCCTCCACGTTTTATTGTACCGGCTCGCGTTGAGTTGCAATACACATTTGTTTTAAAATATGACCAATTTACTCTCTTTATTAAATATTAGTGGGGGCGGGAGCAGGGCGGCAGGTGGTGACATATTTTTGGGAGCTCAGCCCTGGATAACGCCAGCTGAAATGAAGCCCTCGTCATGGCGAATGTGGAAAACGTCTCGCCAGGGTCTACCCAGGCAGCTTCAGGGAAAAATCAAGGGAGGGAGGGAGGTGTGAGTGACACACAGGGAGGGCGGCTTCAGTGCTCCCACAGGCCGCTCGCGAGCTGAAAGCCTTTCTGTCGCCTAAGGTGGCCAGATGTCTGGGTTTTTTTACCCAGAAAATCCAGGTATTGGCATCTGTGTGTGGGTGGCAGGAGTGATTTTGTACCGAGATCTGGTGCCGATATTGCGTTGAACTTTACGACTGGGAGTAAACGCTGCAATGTTAGATGGTGGAAACTAAGTGCTGAGTGACAAATACCTTCGGGTTTCCGTCTACAGCGGAAAAGGTGGCATCCCCAATGGGCGCCCCGAGTGTAAACCGACTGTGGCCGGGGGCTCAATTAGTTCGGGGGGGTGGTGGGGTGATGATGGGAAGCGTTCGCCAAGCTCTCTCGGGCATTATGACCGCACAAAAAACGCACTGTACCCCCCGTTTTGCCGGGCAGCTAGCGTGCACTCGGATACCAAATAAATACGTAACGTTATCAGCCGCCCGCTATCTCAAACAAGCTCAAGCGAGCACGCATATATGTATTATTATTTTTTTACGTTATGATAATTTTGTTTAATAAATAAACAGAGCGGTTAAACAAACCCCTCTGGCAAAAATTATACATCGAAACAAATAAGCGGATATTTGCAACAGCGTGTCTGTTAATGTTAAGTAAACCATCGCTTTGGTTGCTGACTGCGTGAGTCACCATGCCGTCTCATTCCAGTCCAGTGGCTGACAAACCACTTGCGTGTGCACCCTTCCCAGTGAGTTACAAAAGCCTTCGATTGTGGGGGGGGGGGGCGGTCTAGGCTGACGCGTGGATACCGTGCGGGACAAATTTCGAATTCGCCCCGGCGGACACATCCGTTCCACGTTTGGGGTGACGAAACAGGCGTCCACCCCTGCTGTCTCGCGTTTAACTTTAGGCTGTGAATGAGCAGCTCCATGCTGGATGAATGAAGTACCCTTGATGGGGTGGAGGCTGCAATTCGGGGATTAAATAGGCCGGGGCAAGACCATGCACCGCCAAATGCAATCTTACTTGGCATGTAACGACGCACGGATTAGTCGATTAAAGTCAAGATCATCATGGTCACAAATCACTTGCAACGAATCGTGAGTGTGTGGGTGTGTGTACGATTCGACGGGATTTGGGGGAGTGAAATTATTTGAAGGCGATTGTCGACGTGCTATTCGGACTCATCGAAGCGAACGTACCTGTTCAAACCTCGACGGAAAAGAATAACAATATAATTAATACCCCAAATATGTGTCCTTCCCCCGCACCTCCCATTAGCACGGTTGGCTACGTACGGTGTGAAGGATGATCAACACTGATGCACACATACGAATCGTAACAGTTCGCGTAAACTGTGAAGGGTGTAGGTGGAGAAGGGACAATAAGGTTTCCTACTTACCCCTTACCAACCACCTACAGACACATATATACGTACAAAAAATGAGGGATACGATTCCTACAAATGTTTAAGAACATTTTCTTGACAATGGCCGTTCGTCATCATTTGCCAGTCGCGCGCGGCACGCTGTCCGTGCGAGCTGCACAGCGTACGTCTCCTCCGCATTGTCTCCGCGTTGTCTCCACGTTGTTTCCACGGTGTCTCCGCGTTTTCTGTGTTGTCTCCACGTTGTCTCCGCGTTGTATCCGCCTCTCTGCGTTGTCTCCACGTTGTCTCCGCGGTGTCTCCGCGTTTTCTGTGTTGTCTCCACGTTGTCTCCACGTTGTCTCCACGTTGTCTCCACGTTGTCTCCGCGTTTTCTGCGTTGTCTCCACGTTGTCTCCGCGTTTTCTGCGTTGTCTCCACGTTGTCTCCACGTTGTCTCCACGGTGTCTCCGCGTTTTCTGCGTTGTCTCCACGTTGTCTCCGCGGTGCTTCCGCGTTTTATGCGTTGTCTCCACGTTGTCTCCACGGTGTCTCCGCGTTTTCTGCGTTGTCTCCACGTTGTCTCCGCAGTGCTTCCGCGTTTTCTGCGTTGTCTCCACGTTGTCTCCACGTTGTCTCCGCGTTTTCTGCGTTGTCTCCACGTTGTCTCCGCGGTGCTTCCGCGTTTTCTGCGTTGTCTCCACGTTGTTTCCACGGTGTCTCCGCGTTTTCTGCGTTGTCTCCACGTTGTCTCCACGTTGCCTCCGCGTTTTCTGCGTTGTCTCCACGTTGTCTCCGCGGTGTCTCCGCGTTTTCTTTGTTGTCTCCACGTTGTCTCCACGTTGTCTCCGCGTTTTCTGTGTTGTCTCCACGTTGTCTCCACGTTGTCTCCGCGTTTTCTGTGTTGTCTCCACGTTGTCTCCACGGTGTCTCCACGTTGTCTCCGCGTTTTCTGTGTTGTCTCCACGTTGTCTCCACGTTGTCTCCGCGTTTTCTGTGTTGTCTCCACGTTGTCTCCACGGTGTCTCCACGTTGTCTCCGCGTTTTCTGTGTTGTCTCCACGTTGTCTCCGCGGTGTCTCCGCTCGAACGGCGTGTTCGGCGGAGTGAAAAGCGGCCGTCCCCTTGTTGTTGTTCATTGCGTTCTGGAGCCAGCTGGCCAGGATTGAGCAAATCCTAGCCCACTCTTCACCAAGGCAACTGCAGAGCACAGACTGAGTGTTTCTAACCTCCCGTTAAAACTAACAATTACCCATTTAGGAATCACAGTTAAGAGACAAACAACATATATTAAAAAATAACAATTAAAAAACCCCCTTTCCTTCCCCTCTCCCCCCTCATTTCTCCCGCTCCTTCTATTCTCTTATTTAAGTTCTTGCTCCCCCCCCATCTTCCCATCCCCACACACACACAAGTACAGATTCCCCACTCGTGTCCGCCACTCGAGTAGGGCATTGAGACCAATCGCCCTCCCTCCTCTCGACCCCGGAACGCAGAGTTCTGGCACCGTGGCCGCGTGGAGTTTCCGTATCGCCTCTCTGCATCGCGGTTCATGCTCTGTACCGGGTTCTTATTGAAATACAATAAAACAATATATAAGTGTATATATTTTTTAATAAATAAAAAATGACATTGATTTTGGCGCAAATGCTGCCGCTCGAATGCGACGCGCCAGTCGGCTCCCAGGCCTCGATGAGCGACACTTATGGATTTTTATTTGCCTCTCAGACCACCGGGTTAATTGAATCTCATGCACGCCCCGTTGTTACGTGCCACGTAGCTGCTTGTCATGTTCGTGACGGCTGGGCGCGCTCGTGAGTCCTCGGAAACGAGCACATCTAAGACTGGCCACGTGGCCCAGCGGCAGAGGGATTCCGAAATGTCACCTTTCCGATTTGCCTCCTTGTTGAGCGTAAAACTCGACTGTTGGTTGGAATTTTCATCGTCCGAATGTCAAGGTGCTTTCCTGCTCAAATGCGCATCGAGGCGGTGCTCGTTTACAGCCCCGAGCCAGTGGTGGAAATTCCCCGTTCCTATGGTAGGGGCGAGTCTATCCATATGACAAGCACCGGTACGAATTGTATGAACCCCCGGAGGGATGATGGACTGAGTCAACCCCCATCCAGGATTTCGCCTCGAAACCTTCTGATTGCGAGCCGCTCGCTCTACCGCAGGGGTCCCCAACCCCCGGGCCGCTACCGGTCACGTGGCCTGTTAGGAACCGGGCCGCACAGCAGCAGGAGGTGAGAGCGGTGAGTTCGCGCGTGGAACCCGCCAATTATTTTATTGACCACTTCCGTCCGCGCCTCTTTCCCGCACTGCGCACTTGTCTCAATCACAGTTTTGGTGAGCCCACAAGCTGCTAACCCCTAGCAGCCAAAATGAGTAAAAAAACAAACGTCACTGGAAAGTATATTTCTTGTTTTATATTTGTTTTATTTTTATATTTTTATAATTTGATTGTTTCCCTTCTACGTGACTTTACCGAAAGAACCAAGAATATGAATCCATGCAGTCACGAAAGCTTTAAATAAAAATTTAGTCGCTGTAGAGCTTCTTTGAAAACGGGGAAAAAATTGTCTTCCACGAAACCGGTCCCTGGTGCCAAAAAGGTTGGGGACCGCTGATCTACCGCGCAGGCGCGAAAATCCATAAATATTAATCCGAGCTTTGTTTATGTTGTTAAATTTGACACTCTATGTCCAACGCTGTTGTTGCAAATCTGTTGGCTTCAGCGTGACACACTCACCGCAGCACTTGGGCGATCACTGGTGACCCAATATTGGGCCGTCGCAGAAGGGCTGGAGGGGTGGCAGAGGTCGCAAACAGGTTTTGATTCCTTACCCGTACCCGGCCGCCGCACCAGGGTCGCAAATGGGTACCCGTACCCGGCCGGGTATGGGTACCCGTTCCCTACCCGTACCCTACCCGAAATGAGTGACAAACGGTTACTCACCAGTGACTCACGGCCTACCCGTACCCGTACCCGGCCGCACCAGGGTCACAAACGGCTACCCGTACCCGTAGCCGGCCGGGTACGGGTATCGGGTAGGGTACGGGTATCGGGTACCCGGTTGCGACCTCTGAGGGGTGGGTTGGAGGGGGGAGTAGGGGAGGTGGAAATCGGTGGGGGGGGGGTCGAGGAGGGCTAGGGGGAGGGGGGGATACGGTTGCATCTCAGCCTGCGAGCAGTGGTAGCTTTGGGCAGGTCATGGTCATTTGAACGAAGCGATGGGGCTCCTCCATCACGCCTGGAAAAACTCAGCGCGTCGTCGCGTTGTCTGTGATGAATGGGCTGGGTAACGCCGGGAGGCGCGGCCGTCCTGTTTGGGGAAATAAATAAATATATATTAATACATTTCCACAGCTGTGTGTGATCAATCAGCCCAGGTTGCTCCGCTAATAATGTAAACGAATGGATGTTAATTTTCTCCATTATTTCGTGGGGTTTTTTTTTTACATTAAGGGTAATGACGCACATTCATCGTTAAGCCGAGGATCTCTGTAAAGGCAGTAAATGGTACACATATATATATATTCTTTCCCAAGACTAAATCATCATGAATGTACCCGCCCCTGTTGGATCTCAGGAGCTGTGTATGTTCGTCGGACTTCTTTCGCACCGTACATAGCCAGCCGTGTTAATCGGAGGTGCCGGAAAAGCTAAGCATGGTCGAGCCTGGTCAGTGCTGGGATCGGTGACCACCAGGGCATGCCAGGTGTTGTAGGCAAGGGGAGTTGCAACGGGGTCAGAATGTGGCGGTGCTGTGAGCCACCTCCTTGTACGCACTGCTGCGTTTTCTCCGGGCTCTCTGGATTCCTCCCAGGTGAAATGCAAACGCCCATTCGTGTGATTGGCCTAACATCCCAATGTAGGACTCTCCGGAACAATATTCATGAGACTGGGCGAGGCTTTCCTGGGCTCATAACTTTCATTGTTTTCATTGCATATCATTGTTCGTGCGTGCGGAAGAGTGGGAGGCACAATGCACCACGAACACAGTGACCTGAGTTTGAATCCCGGATATGACTAATATCAGTGGCGAGTGATATTTAAACCAACCTCGAGCCTCCCTAGGTGAACTCAGCCTTAAACGAGTATCTGGTAGGCTCTGCAAATATTAGTATTGAGGAGACATGGTGCTAGCCACACCACCAACTTGTGTGCTGTGTCATTCGTAATAGATGCGTTCTAACATCACTCTCCACAATCGTTTATTTGGCTAAACAGATGATGTTTGTCTCTGTGTGTGTGTGCATGTGTTCTGACTGCAGTAGGGCAGCAGTTAGCGTCCTTCAGTACGAACCCGGCCACCCGAGTTCGATTCCCGCTCGCGGCTGCCACTTGTGACGAATATCTGAACAGGTCCTGAGCCTCCCCTAGATCGACTCAGCCTCAAATGAGTATCTTCTACGATGTGTAAACATCACAACTAGGGAGACAAAGACGGCCGGGCGTGGTGCCGACCACCCACGCTCAATCGTGTGCCGTGCCGGCCTTCATAGGTTGCCCGCAAACGGCACTTGCCCTGACATTCTGTTAAGGCTATATGGGGGTTCTTTGTCTTTGTGTGTGGGGAGCGGTATGCTAGCGGTTAGCGTCCCGACCCGAGTTCGATTCCCGCTCACGGCCAACACTCAGTGACGATTATCTGAACGGGTCCTCGGCCCTCCCTAGGTCGACTCAGCCTCAAACGAGTCTCTGGTGCGGTGTGTAAACATCACCACTGGGGATACAAAGGCGGCCGGGCGTGGTGGCTGGCCACCCACCCCTTCGTGTGCCATGCCGACCTTCATAGGTGCTACTCGCTAATAGCACTTGCCCCAACAGTCTGTTACAGGCTACACGGAGGGGGGTGTGTGTCTCTGTGTGTGTCGCCACGATAATTGTATTGTCGCGTTGAAGACGCCTGCGGTGCCACGGAATCCTCGCCGTTGCGCGCCGCGCTGACGCTGCTCCTCCTGCTGCTGCCGCCGATGCTGCTGCTGCTGCTGTTGTTGTAGCTGCTGCTGTTGTTGTTCTCGCGCTGGGGGTCATTTTAATTCGCCGCTCTCACAAACGTGGCAAGCCGGTGCGAGGGCACGCGCGCAGGTGAATGGACTCGGTGGCCTGAATCCCAAAACGCCGCCACCGCTCACTGCTCGAATAAAATGCTCCTCCTCGTAGTCGTCGTCGTGCTCGGCGATTGTTCATTTGAATCTACACGTGGGTGGGATGAGGTTAGGAGGGGGGGAGGGGGGTTCTTTCCTTCTTTCTTTCTCACCGCGCTGGCGGTTCGATTGTTGCGCCGCATCAACGAATGGCGCGGCAGGCCACGCCATGCAGCAGCGATGTTGTTTGTTCGTCGATGGGAGGTGGTGCACGAGCACCCACAGCGTCCCGGCGCCAATGGTACAGTCACGCTCGCGTCAATCGGATTGCCAGGCAGCTCTCTCAGCGTGGACGACACCCTCGTGTTCACCTGCTGAAGCGCTCGCTCGTCACCGTGGCGTGCGCGATGACCACCACCACCACGTGACTTTTATTTCGTGTTGTGCGCGGTGCATTTAGCGACACAGCGCGTGGATTTGTAGCGTTTATTTTCATTTGTTTGCTGGTGACCGTATTTCATATCGAAATCGCCTCCAGTGATGTTGCTGTTGGCGGCAATAACAGTTGTTTAAAAGTCAAAAGTCTCTCTCTGCCTTGCAGAAGGGACATCATTGACTGACACGTCGCCCGTTGTATATTTGGAACCATTTTTTTTTTTTAGGACCACGGTGTTATTGGCGAACGTTTTGATTGTGTTGTCGTGTTGTTGGTGTTGTTGTCGTGAGCGCTTGCGAAACCGCTTCCAGTACCGTTTGCCGGTTCCCTTATTTCTGAATTTATTCATTTTGTGACGTGGTTATTGAGCAAAGCCCCCCCGCCCCAAAAAAAAAAAAGTCCCGTGGCCAGCAACAAACGGCGCCCGCCAAACGAGGCACGGTCCAGGCGAAGCCCCACGGGGCTTCTGACGACTTCTTTCAAATTGAGCCCGTTGGTCGACCCCACTAAAGACGCCGCCCTAAAGGCGCCGGCGGGGGCACTCATCCCCCACCTCCCCCCCCAATATTCCTCCCCCCTCCCGCCTATCGGCGGGCTGCTTGAGGAAGCCCCTCCCTCCACTACATCCATAGACAAAGATCCCCCGTATAGCCGAAAGAGTCTGTTGTAGCAAGTGCTTTTAGCGAGTAGCACCTGTGAAGACCAGAAAAGCACACCAGGGGATGGGTGGGTGGCCAGCACCACGCCCGGCCGCCTTTGCCTGCCCAGTACCGATGCTTACTCCACACCGCACCAGGTTACTCACTTAAGGCTGAGTCGACCTAGGGAACGGCCAGGACCGGTTCGGATAATCACCAGCAATGTTGGCCGTGAGCGGGAAACGAATTCGGGTCGTCACTCCCACCCTCCACCCTCCACCCTCGAGACCCCGAAAATTGGTGTTTAATTGATATTTACCAGAGATAATAGGTCGGGGTTTTTTTTTGTTATGCAGTAGAGTCCGATCTAAGAAGCTTGAAATTTCAGGACCCTCCCCCCCCTCCCAGTCCATCGCTCCCCTGGAGTTTCCTGATTCTCCTCCTCCAGCCCTCCGTGATCTAGGGCAGCTTCGGCAGTCACCAGGAATTGTGGAAAATGGCAGGTCCCTCCCGAGGGAGTGATGGTCGGCTCAAGTGGTCAGGCACTGAATGATTTTCCACGTGGTGGGGGTGGGGTGGTGGTTTCTTCCTCTCATCTCCTGCTCACTCAAAGGCTTTTTTTTTATCTTGACTCCAGGGAAACTGGCGCTTCAAGGGCATGACCAAGGAACAAGGATTGCCGCCTTTACTTTATGAACACACGGTCACGCTTAGTCAAAACAAAACACACGAAAAATATAATCCTGTTGTTCAGTTGCTTTCTAATGAAGCCAAAACTAGGAATGATTCGCTTCTGCGGGGCAACTTGACGTCCATCGTTGATTTCTGCTCGTTTTGGATGTCTGTGTGTGTATGTGATATTATACGGGGTGTTTAAAAATGATGGACCCAATTTCAAAGATATAACGATTTCAAATCGGGTCGATTATTTTGAAACACCCTGTATTGCATATGCTATTCTGAAGGCTGCTCCATCTTGTCTGAAATAGGCCAAGAGTTGTAACGAGAATGATTTACAGCGTTGAACTCACTCCCTCAGTGTGAGTGATTAATTAAAATTCACACCACCGTGTCTGTCTCTCGAAAAGCGGGGTATGATCTAATTAGAAATCAGAGGGCAACCACATTCATCCCGCACACCTCACATCCACGAAATGTGCGCGTTCGCGATTTGCATTTCTGTCAATTCGGCTGTCATTTTTTAAAATCGTTTTTAATCAAAAACTTCAGCACATACTTATTATCGTGATGTTTGGTTGCGAGTTGTCTGTCCTAGTTTTTCACCGTTATTACAATCAATCTTGATTTGAAGCTTTCGTGACTGCAGGAATCCATGCTCGTTGGTTCTTTCAGTAAAGTCACGTGGGTATAAAATAAAATATATCACGACGTTTCGATCGCAACACAAGCAGTCGTCCTCAGGCGGATAAAAATATAATCCAGCAGTGGAACTGCTGATCGTTAATATTGAATAATTATTCAAGAATCTTCGTGAGAATGGCAGCAGCAGCAGCAGCTGCTGTGTGAGGACAAGTCACTGGCGTCAAGAACGTTTTTAGAACGATAAAGGGGGGTTCGGGCGTCCAAGCTGCTGACACAATTCCACATTGTTGCTATTTTTTTCCAAATCTCTATGACGTGCGTTTAATTATGAAGAGACTTCTGTTGTTGTAAATTACAGTCCTTTGCCAATGGACCGCTGGATGAAGGCCACCCACCCCTCTAGCGTTGTAGGTCGCGGTGCGGGCTTGGTATCAGAGTCTTTATTTCGACTGGAGGAGCTATGAAGCTCACTTTCCACAGACGTGCAGTAAAGATTGAGCCACGGTCAGGAACCCAACTCGGGTCACCGGCACACTTAGCAACAAGAACAAAAAGACACTCAACAGAATCGTCAGGTCAATTGGGGTCCACAATGCAGTGCGCTAGCCACTGAGCCACCGCTCCACGATAGTCTGATTTAATTGTTTCGCTGTTTTTTCCCCCGTACGTCAATTTTTTTTTCCAACGATGCAGGGAATGTCCCCCGCTGCCTTGTGCGGCGTCTTGAGATGCGGCGACGATGCGACGTCAAGTCGAAATTGCTCCGCGTTGAAAGCGTTTAGCACAACAAGGACACAAAAGACATTTAGAAACCTTCTTCGGCTTACCCTACGTCTTGAAACAATCAATCTCAAGGCTGCGTTTTGAACATCAATGTGATCTTAATGTTTATTCCGATCTGAGTTCGAGCTGATATTTGGTTAATTGTTATTTATTCCATGATTCGGTTGCCCTTTCATTCATTTGGGGCCTTAAACTTGTACTTGGTTTTCTTACGGCTAGCACCACCACTGCCTTGTGCCAATGGAGGTAGCGTTCGTAGAAATGTTTAACAGAGGCCGCACACTCCGCGTCCTCTTCGTCGTGTATGTATGTAGAACTTCATTCGCACCCGTACGTAGCCAACCGTGCTCATCGGAGGGTCGGGGGAAGGACAACAAACTAAACACCAAAAAGCAGCTCTCAAGAAATTAGTTTTCAATCTCGAAGATTTAAAAGTGCATAGCTGCAGTGGCTTCCTAATGTCGGACGGAAGAGCGTTCCAGACGGCCGCAGAAGCCAAATGAGCCGCGGCCGGCTCGTATAACAACACCTGTTTAAAAAACACTCCATAAAACCAACAGCACCTCAACGTGGGCAGCCATATGCGTGTTAATGGGGGGGAGGTGGGGGTTTACTAAGGCATTCGATAATAAACAACAAAATTGCCCTATAAAGGAACTACATTACCACTAAAGTAAACCGATAAATTAAAGAGCGCTTTTATAAATGACCCGTGCACTGCGTGGCCTTGGCCAGCTCTTGGACCGTAGGACCGTGGGGAAACACAGTGTACTGCGATATCTTTATTCCGCCTGCAGAAACTAAAGCAACCTCTTCAACATGTTCTATCTACTGCTGGATGATGACCTCCCTCCCCCCCCCCCCCCGTGTCGTTGCCATCCTTCATCAGCCTGCGATGCTACGGTCCGTCTCACTCGCACGCGTGGGCTAATCTCACCGCGAAAGAAGTTCACCATACGTGCATGCAGTCTCAGCCATTGGCTGTACCTTCTTCCAGCGATGTGTCTTGTCGAACCAAGCCCGTTTGCGTTTCCCAACAGTCGCAACGATCTTTCTCATTTTAAATACCCTCTCCAATCCCCCGCGTTACCCTTCCTGTCGCTGTCATTTCCAACGTGCATCTCTCTCCGTTGTCGTATCATGGCGAAGACTTGGGGTATGTCTTCATCTAGCAGTGGATAGTTCGCAGCTGATGATGAGGCATCATTTTGATTAATGCTTGCTGGTCCCGATCTACGTGTTGATAGAACGGCTGCAAAGCTTTCACTTGGTGATGGAAACATCGGGACATTTTTGCCAATAATTCAATTGAAAATGACCATTCGTCAAGATGAGAATTTGGCCAAATGAGTTTGCTTATCATATTTCATCAGCAGACAAACCAGGTGAAATTTCAGAGCCAATTTCCAACAACTTGTCAAATCATCGTTTTCTCGAATCCAGCCACCTCCATCACAGCCCAGTGTCCCCTCATCCTTTTCGATTCATGCGTGTCCCTATTTGGTGACAATGTTCAATCCATTTTAATTAGCGGGTCTTAACCACCTTAATCCAGCTTAATCGACAAATATTTTGAATCGATTGTACGGTTTAGCATGCCAAAGCGATATGTAAAAATGCTTCAACATTATATTTACAAAGCCTCGTTCAGCATAAAAACCTCGTGTGGTGCTTACATTATGAATCTACCGCCTTGTTGTGCTATCACAGGTTGCCCTAAGGATAGACGTTCCCGGCTCCGGGAAATGTGGAATTGACACCGCTGGCTTCGTGTGGCGAGCCAAGTGATTCCCACTGCGCCGGGCCACTTTGACATTGACGCCTGCGATGTTTTGAATGCTCTGAAGGGGCAATTGTTGTCGCTAATGGAAATTGACGGCTGCGGTTATGCAGGCGGCTACAGCTTACTGCTGCCGGTCGTAGTGCGGATTGGAAACTCACGCCGTGCGGAGGGGGGGGGTTGCCTGTGTCCTCTTCACGGAAGCCTCCCCCCTCGCCACCGCTCTGATCCCCAGGAACGCCGCTGAGATGCCGCTTTGTGGTGAGCGCGCGGCGTGAGAGCCGTCCAGACAGATGGGGTTGAGCGATGCCCCGGAAGGCGGTTTGTACGCTGCGATTACAGGGCTTAAGCCTCGCTCTCTTCACCCACCCCCCCACCGACTCTTTCTCTCTCGCCCTTCAGGCAAATTCTCCTTAGGGAATAGAAGTCTGCGTGCTTGCGGTGTCTGTCACGCGGCTCGTGTGCCGCGTGTGCCGTGTGCGCGTGTGTGTGTGGCCCTAAATATCTTCTGCCACGTGGTTGTATGGTTGGGGCGTGGGTGGAAATTTGCTTTGCGCGCACCGACTGTGCGGTCTGTGCGCAGTGGAAGAGTATGAACAATGCAGAGACGAATGTTGAGAATTGGTCGTGGTTGTGTCGCTCACAGCAATTGACCTCATCGGTAAGTGTAGTTGAGAAGGGATCATCTTGTCCGTGTACCTTGTGTTTAGCTGTTCGTGGATGTCATCGCGTCGATTAAAAACGGCCGAGAGTCGTGTTCTGGCGAGACATTTGTTTTTGCCGAGCGATCCTTGTTCATGTTAACAATCATCTCGTTTGCTGCCTGACTGAATCCTATGAAATCAATCGTGAGTAAAGTCGTTCACTAATCCGTCTTCCCCGAGACGCAACTCCGACTTGATAGCGAAAGAAGCGGCGTAACTTTCGAATGAACGATCGTAATTCTGATTATGCGAATCGTTACGGTACGATATCTGCATGGTCATTGAGATGTAATGCGTGTATATAGAGGTGCAATGTATTTGTTTGAAATCGAGAGCGATAATTACAATTTTAAATAGACGTAAAGAATAAAGTAACAATATCCATAATAGAGGTCTTCGTGGTTCTTTCGGTAAAGTCACGTAGAAGGGAAGTAATAAAATAATAAAAATAAAACATAATAAAATAATTCTCACGACGTTTCGGCCACAACGCAAGCAGCCGTCCTCAGGTGAGGACAGCTGAATACCTGCAGTCACGAAAGCTTTAAATCGAAACATAATAGAGGTTTTTCGGTTAGATCGCGTCAATGTCCACTGAAGTTCACAGCCAGCAACACACGCAAATATAATGGATCCTTCTTTAAATGAAAGACATGATATTCATCAGCATCATTGTGGGGGGTATAAGTAACACAATTAATACGCAGATACTATACCTCCTTCACATATCTGTCCCTACACATACAAAAACAATACACATCCCATAAGCCCTTACACAACCTTCTGGGAGTGCAATGACTTCAGGAATATTTGTTCAACACAAGCAAAAACTCTGGGCCGGTTTTGACATGTATTGTCTCACCAGCAGCCAGGCCTGCTTACATCAATGCTGGCGAACTGCCAAGATGTTCATGAGCAAGAACCCTCTCTGTTTGACACGGTCCCTTAGTTCACATTACACAAACTAATCATTCGCGCGACTGTGGAGAATACATTTCTTACAAAGAAGGAATTTGGGAAATGGGCGTGGAGAAGTCCAGATTGGTGAATTTATGAATTGGGATTGACTCCAATCTAACAGACAACCACCAGATCACTGCTTTTCTTTGTCTAATGACATGACACGAATGGAGATGGAACGTTCTCAACACAACGCTCACGTTGTTCTGTACTTGCATGACCAGTGGCTGGTCTTCATCAACGCAAGTTGTCTACATTTCTATGGCAGGGAGAAAGTGACCTTCAAATTACTGTGAACGTTTTACAAATCATTGACAGTGGTGCTCATTTTAACCACCCAGGAATAATTATGGTAATGACGATGATGGTGGTGGTGGTGGTGATAATGATAACATTAATGGGTGAGGATGTTAATGGTCGACGGATGATGTGTTTGCGACAGTGGGGAAAGAGGGGTGATGTGGAAGAGAGTTGCAAGTGTGTCTATATTAAGCAGAAAATGTATAGCTCGACTTTATTTCACGAGGCGAGAACCCATCGATGTACAGTACACGTGACATTCTACATTAGAACCCATCTTCTCATCGGTGATGCAAGGGGCCAGTATCGCAGACACCTCTTATCCGCAGGGTAAAAAATTAAAATCGCAAATAACCCCGCGGATAATCTAAAGTTACAGGGCTGCGGACAAGAGCGGTTTTTTTCCAGACACAACAGCTGCCGTGGAACTTACCCGGTAAATAGGGCAAAGGATGAGAGGAGTTCTCTCATTTATTTAAATCATGCACACCTGCCATTTTTGCACAATAGGGATTATAGCCGTTTGCGCTGAGATAATTGCTATTCACGAGAAATTAAATCCCTTCCATCAGATGAGGTTTTTTTTTTTGTCGCAGCTCCAAACCTACCGTGCTTTCGACCTATTGAACTCACCGCTTCAACTTACGAAGCAAATACCGATTATTTTGGGGCGGTTTGCCACCGTTTCTCCTCCGCCTTTGAAAGACGCCGCTTCCTCTGAAGGCTCGCGACCACTCTTGTGGAAACTGTTGCACTCAGCCGATTGCGGGACGCACTCTTGGGACAGGCCAACGCTCGCGTTGGCTGTCGGAGGGCGTGCGGTGACGACGGTTTACGGCCACGGCTTCGGCACGCGGAGCTCACCGCGGTGACTGAAATTTGTGAATTTAAGTTGCATGAAAGTGCAGCCCTGCGGAAGAGGGAATCTCCATCGAGCAGTCTCCGTCGAGGGTGTTTTTAGCCTTCTCTTCCACGCTGGCGGAACATTTTGAAAAAAAGGTGAGAGTTGACTTAAAGCTTTCGTGGCTTCAGGAATTAATATTATTTGGGTCTTTCAGTAAAGCAAGGGTGGGGAACGTCCGGCCCGCGGGCCGTATAAGGCCCGCAAAATCATTTGGTGTGGCCCTGCCAAGGCAACCGCAGGCGGGACTCGAAATTCAATAAATCTAGGAGCAAACCTGGAAAAGCAGTTGCGAGTAGCAACATCATCGATAGCAGCTAACATCACACGCCTCGCCAAAGAGAAGCAGTTCCAGCCATCACATTAGGGGTGAGTTAATTAAATGTTTGACCAAATATAGCAGGCTAATTTTTAAGTTGATAATTTTGTATGGCCCGCGAATGATGTTATAAATATCCAAATGGCCCTTGGCAGAAAAAAGGTTCCCCACCCCTGCGGCAAAGTTACATAGAAAGAGCCACGTAGGTAAAAAATAATAGAAATAAAATAATAATAATAATAAATGAAAATAAATCATTTAAATCACGACAAAACATCGTAGTGTAAACAACGCACATGAAATGGTCGCTGGCAGGGGTAAACGTGCCCCGTTGTTTCAACTGCTATGCCGGGAGGTTGGCATCAAACTGGCGACCTCTGGATTTCAAGTTCAGTGTGCTGACCGTTACACCACCACCGAGGCAGCACCAGCAGCAGCTCCCCATGAATGTGAATAGAGTCTGAAATATTGGAGATGGCTTTAGACATACATTAGATTAGGTGAACAAAAAACTGGATTTGCTCAGGGCTATTAAAATCAGAATTTTTTTTCTTCCACCCCGCACCTCGGTCATGAATTTCAGCGGAAACATTTCCATGCCAAATTCGTAACCTTAATAATAATGATCACGTTGCCATGGATTAGTTTGCTTTTAAATTCATTATGAAAATGTGTGTTGTTGCCACGCGCTTTAATGCATTAATGGCTTTGTTAATGGGTTCATGAATAATGCATTAAGTCTGTGGTGTGTGAGCATTGCGTTTTATTGTTTTGTATGGAAATGATATGTGTTTTGGTTTTTTGTTTCAACTACCAATGTGGCTTTGTGAGTGCCACTGGCATTTCATACACGGGGTAGGTCACGCAGCCTAAATAAGTGATGCAACTATAACGCCACGAATGGGATATGCACACGTTGAGAGAAAGACAGATGCAATGCATTGGTGTCATTAAATATTCTTAAATTAATGTTAGCCCGAGCATAACATTTTAGCTTGTTACTGAAGAATTAAAATAAAATATGTATATATGCTGATAGGGCCCTGGTAAAATATAATTTATTATGGAAATACATTAATCAGAGAAGGGAATTAATTTGAATCCTGGAGAGATTTCTGTGGAATCATATTAGAGGTTATAATTCAATTATGTTCGGAGGAATTCTCGGCGGTTGGTATACTCTGTCGCAAAGCCAGTTTGGACGGAGGTTTGGGTTCAATTTCTGAAAAAGCCAGATAATATCTGTGGGGAATTAGAGCATTATAGTGTACCGTCTTCCTTTATTCTGTGGCTCAGTCCGATTTTTTTCCACAGCATAAATCAGAAGCTGAGCAGTGAAATGTAAGAGAAAGCAGCCTAACATTGGCTCAATACCCAGAATGATCACGTGTGCCCTTGCATAGGTGGCACGCGGCTCCGCTTGAGAGCTGAACATGTTCCGAGTAGATTAACGAGTCCCCAGTGGACGTTAAAGCGGAACCCTTTTGTATGATGTAATGCGTACTGTGTACGTATACGTTACATTTTTGCAATATATACGCACGGATGGGCTTTCTCCCGAGTGCTCCGATTTCCTCCCACGCGTATACACACTCATTAATCGGCCGAAAACACCTTAATATAAAGAGGCCTGCAGAGCTTTGGGCTGGGTGATTTTGGTTCCGGCTCAACCACCTGGCTGCTTGTCAGCAATACCCCTTCACCAACCCGCACTGACCAGCGTGGTGAGGTACGGTAAAGCAACCCCCATGACCGACACAATCATTGGAAGGCCCTCATCCAGCAGTGAATTGAAAAAGCTCTCTAAATTTAGTTTTTGTTAATTACTTACGCAGCATTCTTACATACCTGTGTGTGAATCTTTTGTTTTGCAAATCAATGTTGTGAACATAGAAAGGCAAACCATGAAGTAATAATAATAATAACAACAATACAAATAATGTCGTTTATATGTCGAAAACCTCTCACACTGTTGTGGTGGTGGTGGTGGATAGTCGTTGTGGATGGTTGTTAAGGGGTTGGCTGGACATGGTGAACGGATCACGAACCACCTTCGCTGTCTTGTTTCCTTGAAGCCATGCTCTGGGACACAGAGGTTGGCCTTAGTGGTTTAAGCAGATGTGGCCCAACCATTGGCACCATGTAATTGCATAGCGGGGTCACGCTTGTGTGTTCTCTCGTGCCACGACAGTGGTCTCCGTAGAGACTTTCACAGACGGTTTGGGAAATTGCTGTTCGCGAGCACCTGTTAAGGCCGACACGGTGCACGTGTGGTCAGAACTTTGCCCGGCCGTCTTTGTCTTCCCACTGTTGATTTTTCACACTGCACAAGGTACTCATTGAAGGCCGGTTGACTTAGGGGGAGGCCCAGGACCAGCTCAGATATTCGCCGCTGGTTTTGGCGTCGGTGGTGTGCGCACTACGCTGTGATCCCCGAGAGCTGAATTTGGTTCCCAGCCTGGCTGACATGAGTGATATCCTGGTCCTCCCACACCCCTTCAATAATCTGCCATGACCAGTATGGTAAAGTATGATCAAATTTCTCCCCATGACCAACACAGAATGGGGGAGGCCTTCATCCATCATTGTATTGACAACGGGGCGGTCCATTGTTTTTGTTATAATTATTGACGTTTAATTTCAATTGATGTTTGATATTATCTAAGCTTATCATTCAAAATGTATCATATAAATTTTAAAAATAACGTGTGCCACGTGCAAATTCCACTGAAGATAACACTTGTAGATATTCCCTTGAAATGTGACGCTAAACAAGACCTAACGATGTTGAACGGTCGTAAATTAGTTGCTAATTTAGATCCAAGTTTATTAACGGCAAACACAAGCAAAACCTACCGCAGGCTCCAATTCGAGAAATTGATGTGCATCGTAAAGTTAATTATCTAGAAATGAACCGGTAGCATTAAAATGCCGCACGTAGCGGGTAACACAATAATGCAACAGTGTGCCCAATGTTGATAATACTTAGGCACGGTGTGACTGTGAAAGAGATTCCGCATTCGCATGTTACTAGCTCAGGACTACTGATTGGGAAGATTGATTCACTTCAATCGCGCGAGCAGACGAATTTCTCGCAGCAATTGTTTAAGGTGTGTTGCGTTTTGTGCTGCTGCGATACGATTTCATTTCATTGCAGTTTTTCCTCACATTTGTTTTCATCCCAGAGTCATGTCACTAATCAACGTATCCTTTTGAATTCCTTGCAGAGGAGTGCAACCGCCCAACATCCCAAGGAAGCGGATCTCAAAGAGCTACCTCAGAGCTACCTCGAGGTAACGTCTGGTCCACACACAGAACAAAAGGGCAGCAGCACTTGCTGCTTGCTCTGAAGATGCGTGTGAGGTTCATCGCATCGCGGTCTCGACGATATTTTCATTATCAGAGCTGGAAATTAGCCACATTAAGTGCAGAACCAAAATATAATTTGATGGGGGGTTTTGTTGTGCGGTCATTGGTGACCGGGCTGAAGCCATCAACTTACTACAGTTTGAGGACTCAGTTTAATCACATGCGGCTGCTTGGATTCGAACCCAGCCCCTCAGTGGTGCCGATGATGTTATTTTTTTTTTATAAAGCGGCAATGCTTAGGTGACCGGGTGGATATGATCTTAGCTTGTCTGGAATTCTGTTCCCCTTGAACTCAAGACTTAAGACACATTTGTTTTCATGCACGAAGTTTCCCCTCCCCACCTCCCTGTGAAGTGTCTGCATCACGCGCTTTGAGATGCGCTTCGGCGGCCGTCTGGAACGCTCTACCTTCCGATATTAGGAAGCCACTGGAGCTACGCACTTTTAAATCGAAATTTAAAAAACTAATTTCTTCAGACCTGCTTTGTGTTTCGTTTGTTGTCCTTCCCCCGCACCTCCGATTACCACGCTTGTCTACAAAGACGTCCAACATACATACATAGGCGCTGTATAGCTGTAAATTGTACTGTGTCTGTGAGCGTGTAGCCTGTAACTCTCGCTGGCCACGTGGGTCACCGTTAGAGCGAGCGCTCACAGTGGGGAGGTTGTGAGTTCAAATCCTTGGTTGGAGGTTGACTCACTCCATCATCCCTCCACTGTCTATGAAATACATTCCACTTCGCGGGGAAGTCAACGGTGGTTGTCCAACCGATGGAACTCGTGTGGAATTTCCAAAGCATTGGCTCAGGGCTGCAAAGAGACGATGAGCACCACTTAAGTGCTCATTTAAGCAGGTAATCGCTCGGACGTGCAGAGCTCGGCGAAACCTACCCACCGCCTGCTAAGGAGGATGCCATGCCAAAGTGTGAGTTCATGGAAGAGATCGGGACGGCCGATGTTCCCCGTAGCCATGCGGTATTCAAAATCTGTGACGGGCGAAATTAATGAATTATCAGCCCGAATATATCAAACGCCCTGCGTACAGAGGCATTCATTGCTGTTTACGCTATTCATTATCATTTACTTTAACCATAAATCGTTACCCAGTTTTTTTTTCTTCTTCTGCTTTTGATTTTTTTTTTTACGGGCTGATTATGAACGCACTCAGAATTTTGCAGCAGAGTAATTGCGAAATAAATCACGAGCCCACAATGTAAAAAGCTCTCCTGTTGCAATATAATAAATTGTCTCCTTCAAAAAATAAAACATAATGGATTACCGTTGCCTGCGCTTAATTTTTCAATGTCTCCCACACCTCGCCCGAATGTGTGTGTCGATTTATGTGCACGACATTCATATGTAAACCTCCCAGTGCGTATATGCGTACAGCATAATGTATTGCTGGTGTAAGATATTTCAGTGTTTTAATGAGAAAGAAACCACGTATATATAAATAAAATTGTGATCCTATCCGATGTAGTTTGTTCGCTTTCAGATATGCTAATGCTTTCTGTGATAAAAGTATAATGCATGGTCAATCCGTTGAAAAACAAAGGGGCTTCCCATATCGTATTGGTCCGTGGAGTTGTTTGACCATACTTCACCACGCTGGTCAGTGTGGATTGGTGAAGAAGGGAGGCTCAATATCATTTCAGTTATCACTCAGCTCTGATGTTGGCTGTGACCTGTCATCTCTGAGTTTATAGTGTAGTGTGCTAACCACTGGGCCACTACTCCACCTCTATGCGACACACGTTACAGTACAATAATAATAATAATATACAGCCACTTGTCAATCAAACTGCTTGATTACAATTATGTTTGTCTGGCCAGAAAATCTACCCGAGTCTCATGACTCCTTTTCAGGAGGGTCCTGCCAAGTTTTTTTTGTTTGCATTCGGGTGCCATGCTTGCTGTGTACCGTATATTCCAGTTGAGTAATTTGCGGTGTCATTTTTCCAATGTTGTAGCCTGGAGCCAACACGCAATGGCCTGCTCTTGCAGATGGCGTCACGGGATCTTTACACTACACTGTGAAACATAAAGCACACAAAGTGTAATATTTGTGGAGGTGGGGAGCGGCAGCGCAGTGGTTGGCGCACTGCACCCCGGAACTGCTGACCTGGACCTCGCCTATGTCGACTTAGCCTTAAAGGCATACCTGATGCGGTGTGTTCACATTGGTAGTGGGAAGATAAAGGCTGCCGGTGTGGTTCTGACTCCACCACCTCTTCGTGTGCCGTGCTGTCCTTCACAGGCACTCCTCGCGAACAGCACTTGCCCCAACTGTCTGTTAAAGGCTACACATGGGGGTGGAGGTCTTTGTATGTAATTTATAATGTATTTAACAACATGCCCAGCTGGGCAAATTCCGTCCGCTGGCATTTTAAGCGTGTAACATTACACCTCCCTACGAAGTAACGGCCGTGTACGCAGTGAAACGGTTCGCTGCGATGGAGCATTCAATTCTTAAGGCGATAGCGACGGAGGGCCCTTAGGTGTGGCGGCATTGAGGGCGGTGGGGTGAGAATTTGGGAGGGCAGCTTGTGCCAGCCCCATTGTGCTTGCTTCTCTCTTCGAGAAGCCGGGGGTGTCGGCACGGGCGGGTGGGGGGGGGGCTTTGAGTGCCTGCGAAAGCCTGAAGTGAGCCAGTGAGAGCCAGCGTTGGTCCGACTGCCCGCATCTGTTAAGGGCACCCTACTGCGAACATCGCGGTCTCAGCCGTAACGAGCACGGAGTAAGCCGGATAAGCCGTCAACGCAAATTGGTTTTCGCTTTTTTGGCCGAAATATTTGGCCAGCGGGGTATTGTATCGGAGTGCGTGGGGGGGCTGACGGGATGGGGGCACAGATCAAGGAAGGTGGGTGGGGGGATGGTGGGGAAGAAACGTGTGGGCGGAATGGATGGGAATTAAGTGGCTTTGTCAAAACTTTGGGTGCGCGTGAATGCATTCGTGTGCGAGCGTTTCTCAACAGACTGTCACAATATTCGGCACGTGTGTGTGTGTGCACATATCGCGGGGAGCGGCGGGGAACGGCGGGGAGCGGTAGTATAGTGGTTAGCGCACTGCGCAACGAACCTGGCGACCCGAGTTCGATTCCTGCTCACGGCCAACACTAGTGACGATTATCTGAATCGGTCCTGGTCCTCCCCTGATTACCTGGTGTGGTGTATAGACATCGCCACTGGGGTGACAAAGGCGGCCGGGCGTGGTGCTGTCCACCCAAACCATTCGCGTGCCGTGCCGGCCTTCATAGGTGGTCGCTCACAGCACTTGCCCCAACGGTCTGTTAAGGCTATACAGGGGATATTTGTCTTTGTGTGTCATAGCAATCCGTGGTCTTGCAACCCATTGGTGCAAATTTGTACCCAGAACGTGGTCGCAGTGTCGTCAAGTGCTCAACGCCATACGGGCTATTGTACAAAAACTATCACGGTAAGAATAAGTTACAGACCTTGTTCAGCTGTTGCTGGATAAAAGCCTTGGCATAACGTGTTGGTTTCTAGGTGTTGGTTCGCTAGACTTCGCCACGCAAGCCACCGTCCGTTCGTGGACAGTGTTGACCCAAGACTGGTTAAGATATCTCAGCAAAAACTGATGTTGGACATGCCAGGGAATCGAACTCAAATAACCAGGATGATAAAGCACTGCGCTGTGCCACTGATGCATCCTCTGCACCATGTTGGCTTGAATATACTGGATGAAAGCAATTTCACCAACAGTCTACCAGGCTCTAAACAGCACCTCTGCCATATTGGTATGTTTTTTTTGTAATGTTTATTTTAAAGAACACAATATTGTTTAATGCAGTCGACAAAAATAAGAATAGTGCACTGAATTGGCAGCGTTGAGAGAGCGAATATAATAACATCTCATCACATTCATCGTAAACACTGCCTCGCGACAGAAAAAAAACACACAGTCGGCCGACATTTTTTTAAAGCTCAGTAGTTTCTTTACATCAACCGTAAATAAAGCCAACATTTACATGTTTCGTGAACAAATTCGAATTAAAAGGAACACTTAGAATAATTTTAGAATTGAGATAAGCCCCAGCTTTCAAGAGTTGTTATTGCGTGGTGGTGGAAATACAGCTTGCACGTGGTAATACAATGAACAATAGGACTCTTGTGGTGTACAGCTTCACTGTTACCGTCATCATCACCCGCTCCAATAATGTCACGTGATTTAAACTACATTTGAATAGTGTGTGCGCCAGAAGTGGATCTAGGAAAAAAATTATACAATTTTTTTTATCTTACCAGGCAAGGCCCACTGAGCAAGAGAGATATTTTTTTAAGAAGCGACCTTGCCCCAAATGGCACCTCAACAAAGTGGCTTGTGGAGGGAAAAACCGGAGGAACAGGAGAAAAATCAACGCGACCGCGGGGAGTGAGACATGCAAACTCCAAATATACAGCGGGCGTCAGGGTAGGGATGGAACCCACGACCTCCTGTATACCAGGCGAGGTTGTTAACATCTCGCCATCGTGGCGTAACCTACATGCGGGGTCCTGAAATTAGTGTTTTTTAAGAGGGCACTACCGTACAGGATGGTCCAGATGTCTTGTGACCCCAAATTAAATACCCCTACTATGTTTTACTTTGTATTGCTTACATTACGATATACACCCATTGGTATACACTAATATGACGTTTTAGGGAGTTGAATTTGGGTCACAAGACATCTGGACCACCCTATACATATAAGTAATTTTGCAATTTTTTTGGGTCGGAAGGGTAGGGGGGGTTAATCCCTTCACACTTGCCTTAGATCCACCACTGGTGTGTGTATATGCAATGGGGAGCGGTGAGACAGTGGTTAGTGCACGGAGCTTATACCGACGGTCAGATCCAGTCGGCATGCTGCTCGTCCCCAGCGATTCTTAGCACCCTCTGCTCTCTTCGTATGCGCACATGCATGTTGCACTTCTTGTGCACGGTACGTAGCCAACTTTCATTCAATCACCTCCCAAGCAGGCCGGCTGGTGCATCCAGAGCTGCTGGCGACTGGGGTTTAGGTGCCTTGGTCATGGGGGTTGTTTGACCATACTTCACCAGGCCTGTCAGTGCAGGATGGTGAAAGGAGTACATTTTGTCTGGTTGAATGCCTCTGACTGCTATGGGTGCGCCTACCCAGTACCGCTCTTCTAGTCCTGCAAGGCATTCACGCCTCTGCTTTTCCCTCGATTTCCCGGCCACGGTTAACGTTCGTGGCGGGCGATATCTGAATCAGTTGTGAGCCTCCTCTGGGTCAAATCGGCCTCAAATGAGTGCCGATTAGCACGGTTGGCTACGCACAGCGCGAAAGAAGTTCAACATACATACACACATCAGCAATGAGGATGTACATGCGGTCGGGCGTGGCGGTGGCCGTATCACCCCCTGATGTAGCGTGCTGGCCTTATTATTAGTTACGCACTAACTGCACTTGCCCCACTAGTTTATGAGGCTACAATGGGTGGATCTTTTACTTTTGTGCACGTGTGCATACCGTATGTTTTTTTTGTGTCCATGTGTGTGCACTCACTCTCCACGTCAGCATCTGCCAGTCATCCCAGTCAGTTGAGGCACAACACCTGGGTCTGTCCCGTCACTTCCCCTGCCAGCAGCTCAGCCGTCCACACTTCACGCGATGGCCTCAAAATGCAGCGAGCTTGGTGGGAGCGACGTGATGACGTCACTCAAGGCCGTCGCCATGGAGTCAACATTGGGGGCGACCAAATCTCCCGGGGGGTCTGGGGGTCCTCCCCCCCCCAGAAAAAAATCTAATTTGAAAACTCATTTCCTGCCATTTCCTGCCTAAAATATTAAAAATGTCACTAACACATAGAATGGACTTTTGAATGTTTTTTTTACAATAATGTTTAATAGTGTATTACATTACATTACTCTGTTTTTCCTTTTTTACCTTTTCTTGTTTCATTGTATGTAATGGCAGAAATTAGGGATTCATAAAGTACAACCATAACCACAATCATATGAACAGAAATCTAAGCATTGTTATATGAAGACAAGTCCAGATATTGTGGCCAAGGTTTAGCAAATTGTTGTTTTTATTTACATAGCATAGCAAATTGTATTTTTTAAAATATTTTTATAGCAATATATTGGGGGGGACATTTTGAGCATATTTGAATATTGGGGGGGGGGGGATGTGTGATTATAATATATATTATAATCACGGCTTTGCTGTCACTTATTGGCGAATGGCGATTGTTGTTGTTTTGTTCCTTGCATCTCTGTGAAATTATAATTACGCTTGTTTACTCAGGAAAGCCTCACCGAGTCTCATGACTCATTTTTCAAGAGGTTCCTGCCAGTGTTTGCAGTTGGAGGCCGATGATTGCTATCTAGATCTCATTTCTTTTAGAGCCGTGTTTTGTGTTTAATTTGATGCCCTTCCCCGCAACTCCGATTAGTGCAGTGGGCTACGTATGGTGCAAAAGAAGTTCAACACATGTTCAAATTTGAACCATGGCGTTGGCACACATTGATGTCAGGGGATCTTTCATGTCCACTGTAAAGCAGACGGCAATGTATATATATTTATTATTACACCGGTAAATAACCAGGGTGGCCCATGGATTCGAACCATGAACCCCGCCGGCAACGAGCCATGAACGTGCTACGGCGACATTTACCATCGCGTTGCGGGGAAGTTCAGCGGTAGCCGTCACACGGAGGGGACTCACCGCCGTCACGGAATCGTGGAGTTTCCAACACCCCCTCACGGGGGCTCGTACTCCGGAGATGGCCAACGGCCTCAGTGCTCATTTTGAGCGGCAAAATCATTGCGACTTTGAACCCCGGCATTGATGTCCTCGTCAATTCAGAGCTCTTAGTGTGATTGTGCCTAACCGCCGCCAATTGCCCAACGCTCGCCTGCACCCCCCCCCCCCCCCCCCCCCCGGGGGGCTCAGCGGGCGTCTTCTCTCCGCGAGCGTTGCGAGCGGTGGCGCACACGGCCCTCGCGAGCGTAGCCCCGGATCCGTGGCCGATTTGCGGGCGCCACTGCCAGGGTGCCGTCCGTCGCCGCCAAACGTTGACGGCTGCGGTGGCGTCGCGACATAGAACCCCCCACGGGGGGGCCGAGCGTAACGGCTGGGCGGTCGAAGCGAAACCGTGCAAATTCATCGGCCCGAGGGTGAATGGAGCCGGGCGCTGGTTGCCATATGTGTAGCAGGAGTAAAAAAGGAAAGGGTGGAAAAAACTCCTGAAATTGCCTGTTTTAACAAAAATGAAACTAATTATGTTGACGATGCAGCTGCTTGCTGCTGCTGTTGTTGTTTGTGCATTGGCAGTGATGCACAGTGAACGAAGCAACTCAACGCAGTCGTCAATAGCATTGGCTAGAAATGACAAATGTGTTCAACGTGCAATGTTGTTGGGCAATTGCCCTTCTCTGCTATGAACAAGGTCCGTTGCCAATATATATATGTGCAATTTACAGCGTTATTGACGAATGCGTAGAGGTTTTTTGGTAATTAAGAATAAAGTAGTCGCATTACTTTTTAACTTTGTCGACAGAGCCTGCAGGCACGGGGCGTGCTTCGTGATTAAACCGTGGTCTTCATCTTTCTAGACTTGGGACTCCCTTCATGTGTGTCTAGATTTTATACAAAAAATACGCACAGTGGTTTTTCCTTTCTTTTTACGGTTCTGAGTTCATGTCCGGATCGATTATTTGGACCTGGCTTTCGATTGTCATTCATCCGCAGATCTGTGGCACAGTGGTCAGCACGTTGATCCAAAACAAAACCATTTTTTTGGATCAATCTGAAATTCCCTATCGAGGCTTGATTTTCCACGACATTTCAAATCACTCCAAATATTGTGAACAACTCCCTGGTCTCTATCCAATGAATGAATGGATGGATTCATCAGTGAGTTTGCGTGAGCCCTGTTTCTTGCTAATGACTTTGCTTTGTCACTGCATGCAGGTGTGTCGGTATCTGCGTGCGGGACAGACAGACAGACTAACAGCCAGACGTGCAGACAGAATTCCTGCCGGCTCAGCCGGAGTGGTTCACATGCGGTGTGCATGGGAATGGGCCCTTGTGGCGTGTCATCTCACGACAGCGGAGTAGTCCCACGATCGTCCATCACCCTGTCAGAGCGAGAAAGGTTATGCGAGAGTGGGTGGCTACGATTTGCAGCGTCGTTACCGAACAGCGCAGTCCGCGAAAAAATAAATCACGCAGTTTTGCTCTGCAACCGCCCCCGCTCTCTGCAGTTCTGACTTGCGTTGTAGCATCGAGGGTCTCGCTGTCTCGTACAGATATCAATTGAGTAGCAACTATAAATCGATGTCTGAGTTGTAAATCCAGCTGATGGCTTCGAAGGACGACAAGCGTGAATCAATCATGTCCTCAGAGAACGCTCGCACTGGACACGAGTTCACACCAAGACCCACCGACCCACACAGAGACCCATAGACTCACATAGACCCATAGACTCACACAGTGACCCGCAGACTCACGCAGTCTCCATAGCCTCGCACAGAGGACCCATAGACTAACATAGACCCACAGACTCACACAGAGACCCGAAGACTCACACAGAGACCCATAGTCTCAAACAGCGACCACATAGACTCACAGAGAACCACAGAGACACACAGAGACTCACAGACTCACACAGAGACCCGAAGACTCACAGAGACCCACAAAGACCCACAGAGATCCACAGACTCACACAGAGACCCATAGACTCACACAAATGCCCATCGGCTCAGAGTGGACACGAGTTGATGAAGTGCTGCGCCGTTTGTTGCTGTGTGCCACAGCCGCATTTGCATGATTGTAGGGCACTGAGCCTCAAGATGGCTGAGTGGTGGTGGTGGTGGTGGTGGGATCGTTCTCACGATTGTTCCTCCACAAATCTCCCGTGCGCACGCCCGGCGTGCAGCTGCGTCAGCCGTGCTTCAGAATTGCATATCTGAACGTGTCAGTTTCCTTATTATTTGCGGTTATTCGTTGAGCGGCGGCGTGTGGCGTGCTTGTTGCGCGTGCCTGCGTTGTACTGGGTCGTACGGGGCAGTGATAATTCATTTCAAAGTTGTCCACTGGCAGGCCGTTAATGAAACCATTACCGCCACATCTGATTGCCGTGCATTTTGACGCAGCCAAGCGCGCGACGACGCTCCGATGTTTACGAACGCGTTATCCACACGTGTCAAGTCGGGCGCGGCAATAAAGCTGATTTATTTGTTATCTTTACTCTGTCATTATCATCATTAGCCATGTTCAATCCACAGCTGGATCAAGGCCTCCCGAAGCGGCCGCCATGATCCGCCTGGCAACTGCACGTGAACTGATTTCATCGCTCAATCTCCTAATCCATCCCGGACGAGTTCCATTCCTTGACTGCCGCACCGCTGTCATGATTCTTGACCATCGGCCATTGTCCCTTATAGCTGCGTGTCCCACCCAAACTCCAGTAGGAAACCACTGGAGCTATGCATTTTTAAATCTAGATTGGAAACTATTTTTTTTAAGAACTGATTTTTGTGTTTAGTTTGGTGTCCTTCCCCCGCACCTCCGATTGGCACAGTTGGCTACGTACGGCGCGAAAGAAGTTCAACATCTATACATATGCGCTGTATAGATGTTAATTTGTATTGTAAATCTGTGAGCTTGTAGCCTCTGACACTGGCCACGTGGCTCAGCTATCGAGCAAAGCGGCGCTTGGCTACGTGCCGTGCGAAAGAAGTTCAGCATGCATACCCCCAATTACTCCTCTCAACAGTTTTGAAGTATCCCATTAACCTGTTGCACTCTCCAGTCCACCAGCTCCTCTCTATGCCCCCCCCCCCAAGTGTAACTCCAAGCGCGCTACTCTCCCCCCCCCCCCAGCGCTTCTACTTCCAACTTTTTTCGGCGCTCTCCCTCTTCCGCGACGCCGCGTTTCATAATTGCGCCAACAGATCCAGCCGCTCGTTTATTTCCAGCTCAGCTCACGCACGCGAGCATTGCCCCCCCCTCCCACCCCTTTGCTCCTATGTACCGGGAGGGAGGAGGAGGGGGGGGGGCGTTCCTCCGGATCGTCGCCACCATTTGTTTTGCTTTACTTTGCCGTCACCGTCACTCACCCCGACCTGCTTGCTCCTCGTTAGGAATCGCAAACCTTTGGACATTGCATCCGTCATCGTTCCCGACGTCTCTCGGCGCCTTCATTACCGTCAGGGTCTTCGTCCCGCGGTGGCCATCATCGCCGTTTGTCACTCGTTGCCTGGTGCTCGTCGATTCCGGCATCAATTAGGGTCACCGCCCCGAGACGCGCAATTTTGGGGGTTTTTTTGTCCTTCAAGACGGATGATCCTGCCCTGGTGTAACGCTTTCTCGCACGCTGACTGGACTTGCTAATCCGATGTAGGCCTGGTTCGATTCCTATCTTTGCAGGCGCGGGCATTTAATGCAAAGGTACAACAACGATACCAACGGGGTACACCACAGTCAGTCGATTGTGCATGTCGGAGGGCGTGGTGGGGTTAAAGCGTGGGTATCGCCACCTCTTCCAAGACATCTGGCGTCGTCTCGCATGCAAAACTGTCACTGATGCAATTGGCGGCGCATCTCAATTCAGCATCCTCCTATAGAGACCCCAGGCTTTTATGGGCAATCGGAGGGAATTATTATTTTCGCTTTTAGCACAGGTTGGCACCCTGTATGATGTTATACATTTCACATAGGCACTGTCTCCCCCCAGTCCCATTAGCAGAACTAATGACCGATCAAGTAGCGATGTTATCATCAGCACAAGCAATGATGTTTGCAACAATAGATCCCCTTTGCTGGTGTTAACATGTCTCCCGATGTGCCTCGTATTCATGACCCTGTTTTTCTCACTGTCACCTAATCAAGAAACCGAAAGTTGTGCAATTTGCAAACGTTTACTTATCAGAGGAGTGGTGCAGAAAATTTCTCCTACGTTCCGTGAATCAACCAGGAGTGATGTCATAAATTAATCCAATGCAATATTTTCTACTTTGCAGTTAACAGGCAAATTATTCGTACTCTGCAGGAATAACTGTGTGCATAATAGTCATAATCTTTCACTGATAGGCACAAAAAATAGAATACACCGATAGCGCCTCCACCTTGACACAAACGAATGTGGGCGTCCACATCAACGCGCTCAAGATCCAGCCACGTTCAACGACACATGACTAGGCGTGATAGGCTGCCGTGGCTGGGCTCTACATCGTCACCAGAGGTCGGTGCAGCAAAAAAATCCATCTCTGTATCGTACATCTGCACTTCCCGTTCAATACCCCCGCACCCGTGATCAGCGCGATGAAGTGTGTCGAGTAACCACCCGCACGAGCTGCCGGGTGCGGGGAGGCACTCATGCAGCACATTGGAAGAACGCGCGCGCACGTGCAACCGGCGGCGTCTCGTTACTCAACAGACACCGGGCAGAAGGGGGAAAGTTTGACTGCATTTTATTAGTGATAGGTTTTTACCCTTTCAACTGGTACACAAAAACTGACACCTTTATATAAGGCATCATGTTTGCAATAACCACAACACAAGCAGTCAAAATGCAAACAAAAAGAAACAACTCTGATAATGATATGCACTGTCCTTGAAGTTGATTGGTCCACACCCGAGACAGCTTTTATTAGAGCCTAGTCTCCGTTGGTGTTGGACTGCTTGTGTTGTGGTTATTGCAAACATGATGCATTGTATAAAGGTGTCAGTTTCTGTACCAGTTGAAAGGGTAAAAACCTATCACTATATTTTGCCACTGGTAAAGGAGATGTCTCATGGTGCATTTTATTAGTCGGAGGTTCTTACATTGCGAGGCACCACCCCAAAGCCAGCCTTCCTTCCTTCCAGTGGAGGCATCGCCCAGCACCTGAATAAACGAACCTCCTGTCCCAGCGGCTGTGTGCCTGCGAAGGCATTTGCAAGCCCGCACTTCTTAACGCCCGAAGAATAATAATACAAAATAAACACCGAATTCGTATCCAACGTTTAAAATACCGTCCGTCATTCCCACGTCGCTGGAAGAGATGATGGAGCGATGGTCAACAATAATACGAGTCATGATGAATGGAGTTGGTGGCCACGGAATGGAAAGCATCCGAGCGGAAAACCGCCCTAGGAGGAGATGGAGTGATGAAATACGGAATCGGTTCGTGCGCTGGTGCTGGGTGGATTGTTGCTTCTCAAGATCGTGAGACCTGGCGGTGGCTTGGGGAAGCCATTCATCCAGCAGTGGATTAACCAACGACTGCCGACGACCATGGTGATGATAACGATGATGAAACTACCTCCACGCGATGCGGTTAAGTGGTGGAACGAGTGACAGACTTTAGCTCCTCACCCGCCACTGCTGCCCAAACTCGCAGAGCCGAGGAAAATGAAAACGTCGACTTCAGCAGTTTCTCTTCATTTGGTGGCGGTGGTAGGAAATGGGGGCAGGGGCGTGTGGGTGAGGGGGGGGGGCACGCTGTGATACTCGAGAATTAAACACTCGAGCAGGTCGCCGAACTCTGAAAGCGAAGCAAACAAAACGAGCAAAGTCGGCTACGAGAGAAGCCCCGTGAAAGTTTACCCTGAGCGAAGCCAGGGCACGCAAAAGTCTCTCAATCCAAACCTAACGCCGCATTTCCTTAAACACGCATTCGTGCAATCAGGTGTGTGTCAAACATTGATCGTGCACTTTTTGATGTGGGGTGGGGGGGGGGCGTTTGGAACGTTTCAGAAAGTAAAAGCATTTCTTTATTCATTCATTTTCGCTTCTCAGATGTTAAACCTCCAGCCACAGATGTTGCTGGCCGGCTAACCCCCACCCCCTCGTTGCGCCGTGCCGGCTTTCATAGATGTTCGCGAACAGCACCTGCCCAAATAGTATTTGCAGGCTATATGGGTGATCTTTGTCTTTTGTGTATGTATGAGGCACCCGTATAATTGTGGTTGTCTAGTGGTTGCTCGTAGCTAATGTACTGTGTTATGATCCTGGAAATGGTCTATTTTAGGGATCTTTTCCTCTTTGTTTGAGACCCATAGGAATGAATCACGAGTGTTCTTAAGGATAAGTATTTGCATTTATAGGGTGCTTAAATGCCTCAGCAACTCAAAGTGCCTTACATTACACCTGGCCGATTCCAGTGGCCTAATGCAGTCGAACCAAGAGGACCTCCCAGTGGCAGTTGTTCCTGTGTGGCACATGGCATTCGATTTGGCATCTGGCTGCCAGTAGCCTGCTCTGCACCACCCCCCCCCAGCCCAAATCCAATGAAGAAACTTGCAGGTAATTTATAAAATGTGGCAAATTCGGACAGTGACGCCGACACACGCGGCCTACTCATTTTCGAATGACGTCGCGGGGTCTTGAACCATCCTATTTTAATTTTACCAGGTCAGACCCTCTGAGCTCTGTATAGTTATTTTTTTTCTGAAGCGACACTGGCTATCACAAATGATAGCTCAACAACAAAGTGGCTTATCGCGTGGAAATTGAAAGCAACCGAATGTTCCGAACGAGCGTTCATGTATATGTATGGTTCGATTGTTGCTCGCGGTGGCAATGTGTTCTGGAGATACACGCCAGCGTCGATGGCTGCTGGCCATGACGAGAGGGCTTGGGGAGAGAGAAAGAGAGAGAGTTCGTGTCGATGTTGCCATTATTATTCCTCTATTGCGCAAGCCACAGTTGTTTACTACATTGTCCACGTCGCTTGGGTTGCCGAAATCGCTAATGCACCCGCGGCGTTCACCAGGGCGACTGCTTCTCGGCGCCCACACAGCAATTTACTTCCGTGCATCAGGGTGGAAAATTCTGCCGGTGGCCTTTGCGCAGAAAGCTTTTTCGCCGAGGAGGCTGGTGGGCATGGCGGCTCTTGTTAAGGAGGAGGAGGAACACGACACTGTTTCTGTCTAAGCAGGCACTTCCCTGCTCAAACAGTCGGTGTAAATGCCCACTTTCACGGTCCGAGAAAGGGCAGCACTTTTCTGAAAACGCCTGCCCGGAAAGGCGCGCCCGGCTGAGCAAATGGGAACTTTAACGCTCGGATGGACACGCGTCGTGCCGAGCCTCGCATCACCCAGCCCTTCCTTCTCTCCGGCAGCAGAGGAGTAGAGAGCGAGAGAGAGCGAGAGGGCGAGAGAGTGAGAAATAGGGCAGCCAATAAAATGTAAACGCCTGCCAAAGAAAGTTAAATAGTCTGCGAATTTGAGCAAGAAAAATTGCCACGGGCGAACAATATTTATTAAAAACAGCAGGTGCGGCACTCGCTCGGCGGTGGAATAGAAGACGGTGCGGGTCTGAATATTTTCGCCGTGTGTTGGTGAGGGTAGGGTTTTTTTTTTGCCGTTCCAGTATTTAGATTTCGGTTCCTCCCTTCCCTTTCCCGTCGCGTGAATCCCTGCCCACGCTGAACTGCTGCAATGTGTAACGAAGTGAATCTCTGCCCACGCTGAGCAGCTACAATGTGTAACGAAGTGAATCTCTGCCCACGCTGAGCTACTGCCCTGTGTGACGAAGTGAATCCCTGCCCACGCTGAGCTACTGCCCTGTGTGACGAAGTGAATCTCTGCCCACGCTGAGCTACTGCCCTGTGTGACGAAGTGAATCCCTGCCCACGCTGAACTACTGCCCTGTGTGACGAAGTGAATCCCTGCCCACGCTGAGCTACTGCCCTGTGTGACGAATAGAATCTCTGCCCACGTTGAGCTACTGCCCTGTGTGGCGAAGTGAATCCCTGCCCACGCTGAGCTACTGCCCTGTGTGACGAAGTGAATATCTACCCACTCTGAGCATCTGCCCTGTGTGACGAAGTGAATCTCTGCCCACGCTGAGCTACTGCCCTGTGTGACGAAGTGAATATCTACCCACTCTGAGCATCTGCCCTGTGTGGCGAAGTGAATCCCTGCCCACGCTGAGCTACTGCCCTGTGTGACGAAGTGAATATCTACCCACTCTGAGCATCTGCCCTGTGTGACGAAGTGAGCTGGGAATGTATTCCACGGATCCCTCCCCCTCTTGCTCTCTCTCACCTCCCCCGCTTGTTCCCCCGTCGCTCCCTCCATCGCTCCGTTCCCTCGCTCTCTGTGCGTGCGTCTGCGTTCGCCTGAAGTCCGCCGCAGGCTGTGTGAGACGATTGCTGCGCTTGCAAGGAAGCCCTCCCATTAGATTGGAAACTTATTTGGCTGGAGGGCACGTGTGATCCTAGAAAGACCCTGTCTCTTCTTTTTTTTAAATGCCCGCTCTTTGTCTGTGTCGCAACGACTTAATTATAGCCTGTCCGCAGTGCTCCTTAAGCACATTCTTGTCGAGATTTAATTGAATTGCAATTCATTACTTTTATACAGATAGGTAAAATAAATATCAAAATAATTCGATATTAGCGGGCAGACCTTACTTTCTTCCGCAATCAACCGCACGAATTTTTTAAAATGTATGATGGGATATTGATTCCGAATGTGTAGTGATCCCACTGTGCAGCAAACCACTTTGCTCTGCTATTCATATTTCTGACTCGTGTCGTTGTATAACTTCAGTGATCTGCCAAGCGCTTCACGTTGTGCAGCTATTAAGGGTGACATTGTAGACATGCGAGTGAGTGTGGTTGCTGAAGGCACAGACGAACAATAACAATTACCATTTATTGTAACAACGAAAGGCCTCCCACTAAGTATGAAGAGTCATTTTTTTTTCTCGGAGGGTCCTTCTCCATTGGCATGTCGAGCCAATTGCATTAATGCATACCTGTCAAACTATACGGTTTACCCGTATTCTTGTACAGGGAAATTGAATTTTCAGGTCCATATGGCGTACAGCCGTTTCAAATAGGGGCAAAAATTGTCTATTTGTTTGTGCTTTTCTCCCTCGTGATGGGACTTTGTAGGATGAACGTTGAGATTTATAAGGGCACGGGGTGACCAATAAGGTCTGAATTGGTCTTTAATAAGGTAGGCACTGATAAGGGTTGACAGGTATGTATTAAGGATTTGACATTGCAGACATGCGAGGGAGTGTCGTTTTGCTGCAGGCACAGACAAACAATAATTACCCTTCATTTTAACAACAACAACAAAAGCCCCCCCTCACTAAGCACATTTGGATGTCTGACCAATTTCATTAATGAGTGGTTTTGCATTGGCGGCGGTGGGGCGGGCGGGGTGCTGGAAACCGGAGCACCGTAACCCCGGAATACCGTAATCCCGTGGAACAAGAAAGACGCCCACTCGTGTCAAAGGATAGCACTCAAATATCGGCACGGGCCGAATTAACGGTGCTGCCCTATTCGCGAGCTTCTGGTTTTGAGGCCGGCCCAACGCGCAAGAGGGGCCCGGCCTCAATACCGATGCAATCAGTGGCGTGTGCAGAATCGCATGGCGATGTTTCTACGCACGCAAACAAAAATGTAATAGCCACGCGACATGCACACACGTACACACAGGCATACGCATGAACACACAACGCAAAGACAAAGGTCCAGTGAGTAGCCTTTAACATGCATACCGTTGGGACAAGTGCTGTTAAGCCAGCACCTGTGAAGGCCGGCACGGCACATGAGTCGGTCACTCGCTACAGTCCGGCAGCCATTCTATCCCTAGTGCTGTTTTAAACACCACATCCCCAGGTACTCATTTAAGGCCGAGTCAATCTAGGGGAAGCCCGGTCCGGTCCATATTATTGTCACTGGTGTTGGCCATGAGCGGGAATCGATCTCGGGTCGCCAGGTTCACAGTACACTATGAACCACGACGCTACCGCTCCCCACGCAACCACCATTCGGCGCTTGTGCCAGGCTCGGTGCACGTTGAGGCCACGTGAAGTGTGGAAGGCTCGCTGACAGATCACGGGGGAGAGATGCAGGTGCCATGAGTTGACTCGGAAGACTGGCAGGTGCACCAACTGTGGACCCCATGGTACCAACGTGTTGCATTCTATCCGCCCGGCACTCCGTTTGTTGCTCCGTTGTTAAAGGGCGACTGCCTCCAACTGCCCAGTAGCGTCCTTCACGAGCCTCCCCCACAGAGGCCGATCTTAACACCGCTGGTACCGGTAGTCATCTGCAAGCCCATCTGTACCATCTCTTCACTAGCTCAGGATGTGCCCGTTTAGCCCCCTCAATCCGGCCAAGCAGAGGCTGCTTGGGAATGAGATGGCTGGACATGCGGTAGATGGGCATGTGGGATACATGACCCAGCCAACGCAGCCTCGCCTGCTCGAGGAGCTCACCGCTTGGACCGTGTTCATATCTTTCAAGGATCCGTGACTTGCTCACACAGTCCATCCTGGTTAACCTCAGAAGTGATCGTGGGCAGGCCTGGTTGTATGTTTAAAACTGGCGCAGATATTCCTTTAAAGGGGCCGCACGTTTCGCATGCATATCTGCGGCGGAGAAGGCCCCAGAGGTTCGTACACGCGCACACTCCACACGCACAGAGCCAGAATCTACAAACAAGTCATCTGCGGCACACTAAATCTCTAAAGTGCATTTTGTGTTCATTTGTTGTGTGGCGGGATTTCCCTTTTCATTTGAAATATGTAAAATAAAGAGAGAAATAGAGAAAAAAAAACATAGCCTTTACGATGATATATTTGTTTTCTCTCGGGAACAATATAAATAAATATATAAGATGTAAAATTAAATTGCGCCGTGCGGGCTGCAATCCTCGGGAAGACAGTGCGCGCTACGGAAGGGTCAAAGGTGAGCCGTTGTCAAGGCGATAGATACTACTGTGGGATAAACTGCTCGTAAAAACCGGCGGTCATAATCCACGCACGTTTCCTCCGTGCGAAGCATCGCAAGGACGAGCCTTTGCTCCCGTCGTCGCTCTGTTACCAAACGAGCCGTTTCCATTTCAATGGAGCGTACCTCACCCACCTCCCCTCAATGTAGTGAGGTTTTAATCGCAAGAGAGAGGGTGAGAGAGCGAGGGCGTGAGCATGTCAAGAGGATTGGGCGGTGCAGGTTGGCCTTAGCCCGGCAGGAAATCATGAAGAGGTACCAGTCCCACAGAGGGAATTCTTCCTTATTAATCCAAGGCTTTGGGCGGAAGTTTAGTGTGTGGGTCTGGGTTCGGAATTAAAGTCCATTGTGACTCACCTTGATGACGGCAGGCCTTACAAGCACCTCACCACCGTCGCCATCACCACCGCCTGTAATGGAAACATTGTACGCAATTATAATTATATTTAGAATGGTGATGCCTTTCGTTTGCTCGGGAAAGCCTCGCTGAATCTCAAGACTTTTTTGAGGAGGATCCTGCTACATTGGGATGTTCGGCCAAATTTCGAACCATAGAATATGAATTCCTGTGATATTTGTATTCACTTTATTTTTATTATAAATTTTTCCTATCTTTGTGACTTCACCGAAATAACCATAGAATATGAATTCCTGCAGTCACGAAAGTTTTAAGTCAAATTTCTGTAGATTCTCCGGTCTGGAGAAATGATGACGCCGACATTAACATGCTAATCTCTCACATTACAATAGCCACCTCCGCGTCCTCGCAGTGGATGTCGCCCGTTTATGACCCTTGGGCTACACTCATTTCAAACCTTTAAAACAGTCTGCCTCAGCAGCGTTCCCCCTCCTTTTTTTCCTCCTGATGACGATTGCTTGTGTGGCGATCGAAAGGTCGTAGTTTTTTGTTATTTTTTTTTGTTCTACGCGACTTTACCGAAAGACCCAAAATTTATGAATTCCTGCAGTCACGAAAGCTTTAAGTCAAGGTTTATATTCGTTTTTGTCATTTTAATGACGCAAGGTCACCCCTGAAAATGAGCCTCCTCCGGGTGAGGTCTTGAGTTCTCTACCGGTTGAACAACAAAAGCTTCACGTGACTTTAGAGGCACAATGTCGTGGGCACACTTTGCACGGGTATAGGACCTGCCTCAAAGCAGAGATGGCGGTTGAAATATTTCTACTCGTAGGGAAAAAAAATCAGCCTTGTAAAATGGTGGCACATGAAAAAGATTGGATTTTGGTGACAATCGGTGACGAACATAGTTCTGTCACAGGGAGACCAATTCCACGAAGGTCATTTGGGTTCCTTTGTAAATACTGCAGTAGGCAGATTACCCCTTTATGTGAATAGTTGAAAAGTGTATTGTTGCAGAAGGTTGTAAATTGCATGCACACACGTGCAACACAGACACGTCAAGGCTGTCACTGACAACACCTCAATGCAACTCTTATCACTGTGTTCGGAATAATTTACTTTTAATACGTACGCCCGTTGAATGTGTGAATACTCAACGTGCAAAGAAATAACATTGGCCTATTTCACATTCAGTATTGTGTACCGAACTTTTAGAATTAGTCACGAACAACAAATTTATATGCTTGAAATGAACTGAACAGACCAATATAAATGTTAAACATGAGCACTGCTTAGCTCAACAGAGCTTCAATATAGAGGTAACAGTGATATATTTATACAGTTTGAGCACCCATTAGAACACACGCATGAGCAGTTTGGGGCAATGGTTAGCACACTACGTGAAGAACCCGACAAACGTTTATATCCGGCAGCAAACGCCGTTTATAGCCTTGTAGACTGTTGGGGCGAGGCTGTTAGCGAGAGTCTTTTAAAAGACCGATATTGTAAAAAAAAGGGTTGAGTGGGGGTGAAGTGGTTAGCGCGCTCAATTGTAAACTCGCTTATCTGAGTTCTTTCTCCCGGCCGTGGTTAACATCTCTGACGAGTACTATCTGAACCAATTCCATACCTCCGCCCTTACCCCCTCTCTCACCAGCCAGCGCCGACCCACACGGTAAGGTACGACTCTGCGTGAGAGGCCACTATGCAGCAGCATGTTGGCAAAAGGGCTATAAATTATTATTTTTATGATTATGGTATTAAAAACTGGGTGAGACTTATGGGTGACTCTCCCCAGGGCCGACTACCTACATAGCTCACAGCATAGCACCGCTGTTAATAATAAATCGTCTATTGGCACTGGCACATTTTAAATTATATACTCTGAGCCCCCTTTTCATCCCATCTCGTTACCTATCTCCAGCCCCAGACCACCGGCGTGGTCATTGAGGCTCCAGTCTCATACCACCCGGAGCGCAAAGCCAGCTTCAAAAGGCCACGTAGAGATTTGGTCATAAACATTTAGCCTTGAACGTGGTCATCAATGGCAGTAGATCTTACGTCTGTGGCCTGCTCTGCGGAATAATTTATTGTTCTACATTTTATAGCCTGAGTGCAGCATTTTTTTGTAGCTCGCAAAACATGAACATTGTCTTGTTGAGATAAAACAAAAATTCTCATTATCTTTTTTTTTCCCCACGGTCTACTATTTAATTTCTCCATTTGCTGTTTGCCAGTTGGTCACCGCAAACAAACATTTAATTTGTAATTTATTTTTAATTGGGCGCTTGATTAATCTGATTTCATAAATACAAGGTGTAGGCGCAGCCCTGCAATTGCTTGCTCACACCGCTGGTGGCGAAATGGCCTCCAATAAAGGGGAGAGCTTCACAGAGCCCCTCTAGAAGGTGTTTTGGCCTACTCTTCCACGCTGGCCAGATGTCATGTAAGAGGGAGGAGCATCCACACTCTACCCCACCACAAGTGACCTCACCATCACCTGATGGCAATAGACACGGTACGTTTCTTATCGACAGCGCATTAACGCCGTTGACCTGTTTGGGTGGTACGATGGCAAGAGCACTCGTCTTAAATCAACAGGCTGATGAGTTCCAATCCAGGTCAGTTTGTTTGGCCCTACCCATCATTCTCCCGCGGTTGATAAAATAAGTGCCGACCTGTGGCACGTCCGCAGGCTGACTGGGTGCGCGAACGGTGATTATCCTTGACGTTACTCGTTCCCTGCGGTATGAATATAGAATGCCTCCCCAACAAACTGGAGATGCACACCGTTTACCATTGCTCGATCGAGCAGAAATCCACTGAGCATGGCAGATGGTTGCATAAGCTGGATCATTAAAGGATTTCAGGTGAAGACCTCTGATGTCAAGCGTACGGCTGATACAACGTCAGTCTGAGCCGGGAGAATGAAAAACCCATTTTTGTTGTTGAATCCTGTAATTTGTTTTTGTCAGCTGACGAGCAAATGCTTTCAATACAGAGCGATGTAATTCGAATTTACGTCGCGTCAAAAAATGTGACTGCATCTCGCGATGTTGGCCTGTCTCAAAGTTACGATCATGGTTCCAGCTGTCATTCTCATGTCTCCCTCCCCACGTGAGATATTGTCATTTCACGGCTTCATCCAAAGCCCCCCCCTCCCCCCACTGGTAGAGCGAGGCTGATCGTAATGAAATCTGCTTCGGTTTTCGAAACGACCCTATTGAAATACAATGCATGAGTTGATAATTTTTCCATAATTGGCTTTGGTTGAAAGAACACTAACCCCCCCCCATCTAAATCTACGTTGATATCAAAGTGACGGGAGCGAGGAGGCCGCTGGCAACAGCTACATTCCCGGCCTTCAAAGATTGTTTATTTCTTCACGTGAACTTGGGGGGGGGGGGTGGGGTCGAGAGTGCGGAGGAAAAACGGAGACGAGGTCTTTGAGTCAGTCGAGTCTGCGTGTCTCTCTCTCCCCGTGGTCACGTGGATTTTTTCCTTTCTCCAGGTCCTCCGGTGTTTCTCTCCACATTGTCTAGATTATTTAGCTGCTATATCATTCCACGTGAAAAGCCAATTTGTTGAGCGTATCATTTGTGGGCAGGTCGCATCTGGAAAATATAAGCGAATAGCTCAGTGGGCCTTACCTGGTAAGATTTTTAAAAATTGTTTAGATTTATTTGAAATTTTTTTAAGTGATTTGTTTACCTTTCTTATACGTTTCACTCCCATCGTGTTTTTGCATTGTTGTTGTAACTTTCTGACCTGCCCCTACCTGCCCTCTGTGAAAACGAGCTTTATTGCTCATCGGATTCCTCCGGTATAAATAATGATTCTAATTCTGAAACGAGCATCGTCTGTGGGCAGTGTCTTAGCAGGGTTCCAGATGTGAAGTTTTCGTGACTGCAAGGGTCCATACTCTTTGTTGTTTTCTGTAAAGTCACGTAGGTCGTGATTTAATTAATTTTTATTTTATTTTTTATCTTAGCAGGGTGTTTCTCTTGGATGTCTCCTTTTGCCCTGAGGACAAATAAAAATGTTCAGCAGCAGGTTTTTCCTAAATGCCTCTTAGCACGAGGCAACGTGACTTGCCTCTGTACTCCGCTGCTATTACCTTGATAACTCCCAACATTGCCCCGACCGTGCTTTGGGCAATTGAAGGAATGCACGAACGAATGATGACATTGAATGAATTGATGTATGCGCGCATAAATAATGAAGGAATCCTGCTGTTGCCAGTAGTAAGCAAGCACAAATCACAAGGACTCAGCACCTTCGTCATTGACATTGCTTACAGGCAGAGGACATGAATGTATTGGTGATATATATAGGAAACATTATTAATAAAAGTGTAGAGGAGTGAAATGGGGACGTGACGTCAGATGTGCCGTTCAGTGCGATGACGTCACGTCTCCTAGGGTACTTAAGGGATACCCCGTGACGTAAGCGGGGTCACTGTGGGAACGGGTAGCGTAAGCAGGGTGAAGAGGGAACCAGGGGTAGAGAGAGGGATCGAGTGGTGAGTCTGGGGAGAAGCCGGTGGTGGCCGTAGAGGTGCTTCTCTCTCCGCTCGGTGGAGTCGGCAGAGTCCACGATCCGACACGAGAGAGAGAGACCGGAGCTAGCCGGCAGGGACCCGGACTCAGAGTAGGACCCCTAGCCCCTGGGAGTTGTGTACCCTGTGTATTATTGTAACAGCTTTAATAAACCCTGGCGAAAGCCCTTACCTTACCTCCGTCTCCGAGTACGTCCGTCGGAACTTCTCTACAAAAGTAAAGGTAACTTAGAGTCAATACATTTCTGGATGCAGGCGTCTCCAGACTGTATCAGTCATGGGGTGGTTTGGCCATACTTCACTACACGGGTTGGTGGAGGTGGGTTGGCCCGAGACAGGTGCAGACAATACTCGACGCTGATGTCAGCTGGCTGCTAAATCAATCTCATGTTGTTCTGTTCAGAGCGCAGCGTGCTATCTATCCACCGCATCGCCACTCCATCCACCCCCCTTTGATTTGTGAGCATCTACCGAGCGTCTCTTGAGATTAACCAGCCATTTGTGGGATTGTCCAAAAATCCCATATACAGGAACCTCCTAAAATTAAGCCCCGATGCTTTAGCGGATAAAGGGAACTGCTCAGTTACCTTTTCGCAGCAACAACAAAAAATCCGAGCAAGGTTCGCAAGATTGCCTTGTGAGCAGCGGCACATTTCTTTTTTAAAGAGAGAAAAATGATTGATTGCCGTGAAATAAAATCTTGACGAATCGAGGTGAGATTCTTTTGCAATACTCTTAGTTTTTTCGGTAAAGTCAGGTAGGTAAAAAATGAAATTAAAATTAATAAAAATAAAATAATAAAATACAGCAAATCTGGCTGTGACGGTCCCACCTGATGACGGAGACTTGTGTTGCCTCCGAAACGTCGTGATTTTTATTATTTTATTTTATTAATTTTTATTTCATTTTTTACCTACGTGACTTGACCGAAAAAACTAAGAGTATGAATCCTTGCAGTCACGAAAGCTTCAAATCTTTTGCAATACTTAATATATTTTGCCGGGGACACTACAAAACTTTGTGTTGTTGCAATACGATTCAGTGGCCAGATAGCTGAGCGGTCCATGCGCTCGTGGCCATTGCACGAGCTTGCATGATGATGAACGCTTTAATCTTGCAGCAGCCCTTTGTTTGCCAGAAATGATTGTCTCGTGTGCAGTAACCGCTGTAATGCAGCATCTGCTGTAACCCTGATGATAAAAGGCGCAATGGCATTAATTAAGTGATAACGAAAGGTATTATACTCTTAACATCACATTCCATTTCGCCCCCCCCCCCTCCAATAAATACCTGCAAGTAATGTGTCTAATATTAACGACGGTGATGGTTACATTTATATATTCCGGTCTTCACTGCAAAACAGCTGTTTTGTTTTCGCAAAAAGAATTTTCTCCTGGTTGAAATAAAGTTTGTGTAGAAACTGTATTTGGGGGAGCAATGGTCTAGTGATGAGCGCACCACGCTGAGAAACCTGGAAACCCGAGTTTAGATTCCTGGCCACAGCAAACATCAGCGGGGAATGCGATCCGGTCTTGGGCGCCCGACTCTCATCAGCCCACACTGATTGGCGTGGTGAAGTATAGTCAAAACAAAGACCTATGACAGACAAGGGAATAAGTTGACTTAAATACAAACGTGATGTTGTGCGCCTATATATTGTTCGGTGTATATTACCTTCTTTGACGTGTCTTAGAAATATATACCTTGCTTGCGAAATGTCTAGTCTATGTGCTCGCCGGTTGCCTGGGTGGAAAGTGGGCTACGTCCTTTCCCATTCCTGGCCAGCTGGCTCAACAAACTCGATAAACAGCAACACGGGTCATTGACGGAGAAAATGTAACAACAGTGGAGAAGTGCAGAGAAGCATGGAGAGGTGCGTGTTTGTAATTACAATGAGAGGCAGGAAGAGCAACGCATTGATTAGAGAGCATACACAAGTTAGACAGTATTTTAAACCGTTCAGAAAAGTAAGCTGGCTTGGGTTAGGGTCACTGTTCAAATCTGGGGGTGAAGTTTGACGAAAACCTGGGGTGGAGTTTGACGAAAACCTGGAGTTGGAGTTTGATGATAACCTTGGGGTGGAGTTTGACGAAAACCTGGGGTGGAGTTTGATGATAACCTGGGAGTGGAGTTTGACAAAAACATGGGGATGGAGTTTTACGAAAATCTTGAGTTGGAGTTTGATGATAACCTTGGGGTGCAGTTTAACGAAAACCTGGGGGTGGAATTTGTCCCGATGGCAGGTGCCACATATCAGAGGCGAGCCCCTCTGCTACGCTTTTGCCATGACCCGAGGAACACCTCATCTCGCTTTCTCGGCCCGGTGACATTCATTGCAAATTGCTGGAATGCGAGGCATTTGGGAAATAAAAACCAGAATTAAGAGCCGGGTCGACTGCGGGAGAGGTGATTTCATTCAGCAAAGTCCTATGACCTCGCGCCGAACGACTCTGATTACGTTTGAAAATAAACGTCTGAAATTATATTTAACTGGATTCCAAGAAAAAAAGCGCTGATATTTATCCAGTTTTTCGGAATAAAGACATCACCAATGCGTCAGTTAAATGACAGCAAGATAATAAATGGAACGCAAACGGGGGTAGTGCTTATTTCTGTTTTTGAACCTGAGCCAGGCGTGGAAATTCCACATTCCCATGGCAAGCATGAGTCTATCCATTTGATGAACACTGTTAATATCTTACCACCAACATGTACGACTGTACTAAAGAAATAAATAAACGCCCAGCAAAATAAGAATGATAATGCCATTTATTTTAATCAGGAAAGCGTCACTCGTTCTCAATACTCTTGCTCAGGATGGTCCCGATTAGGAATGGTTGGACAATTCAATGAATAATTGTTTGGAATGTGGAATCAAACATCTTCTTGGTTCTTTCGGTAAAGTCACGTAGAAGGGAAGTAATAAAATAATAAAAATAAAACATAATAAAATCATTCTCACGACGTTTAGGGCACAACGCAAGCAGCCGTCCCCAGGTGAAGACCAGGTCTGTCGGGGAGACAGCGTTTGAATGAAACACCACCACGCTTGGAGCGTATATTTAAGCTGGGTTGGAAGGGGGGAAGGGCGCCTTGACAAAATAATTTGCATATCAAGATGAATTTATCATATTTATGGCAATCCAGGTATGTGATTAGTACTACTTGTGAAATGCGTAGGAGGTGAGGGGGGTTTTCAAAGTCATATTATGCCCGTGCATTATGCAGGATTAGCAGCATCAAAGGGAGGGGATAGGGGTAGCATTAATAAAGGGAAGGAATGTTAATAGTATGTAGCTGCAGTAACTAAACAACCACGTAAAAACTAAAGTATAAACTACATAGTATCATCAGTATACTAAATATACTCTCCAATAAGCTGAGCTACTAATAGTAAGTAATACATTACAGAGAAAACTCACATATATGAGGGGGGGGGGGAAACACTCGAAATTTCACGCAAATACATTCAAGATTCCACTGCTGCACTTGCAATCTCCTGGCCACCTTGCAGCCCAAGCCGACATAAATCGGCTAGTACTGTTTTCACAAATTATTTGCCGATGCTGCGCTGGCGGTGATGCACGAATAACAAAACATTCAACGCATTCGTCAATAAAATTCCTTTGAAAAGAATGGTACCTCGTCGGTGACGTTCCGGGCAATGGCCCTCCCTCATAGCACGGGGACGCCACGATGGCGAGAAGTTAAATCCCTCGCTTGGTATGCACGAGGTTGTGGGTTCGATCCCGACCCTGACGCCTGTATATTTGGAGTTTACGTGTCTCTCTCTCTGTGGTCGCGTGGATTTTCTCTGGCTCCTGCGGTTTTTCACTTCACATTTAGAATCAACGTGCGTTCGTATTATTTGTCTGCTATAAATTTACACGCGATAAGCCACTTCGCTGAATTATCATTTGTGGCCAGGTTGCTTCTGAAAAATAGCTACACAGCTAAGTGGTATTTAACTGGGGGAAAAAATAGATTAAAAGGACCATGCCTGAAAGGTCACCTATTTTCACAGGCAGTCTCACTTTTAAGTACTCAACAGGCTCGACAAATGCTTAGCTCTTAAGATCGGATGAGATCAGGCACATTCTCGGAGATTACATACCACATATCATCATCATCTTCTGTGTGCCACATATTGTCTTGCGGAAGTTTGTCCGCAAGAATGCATCTCAACTCAAAAGAGAGATGTGAGGACGTGATAAGACAGAATCCGAATTATAATCTTTATTTAGGACTGGAGGAATCTGATGACTTGTGAATCTATTTTACACGAACCTGACGCCTCCATCTTTCGAGGCGACAACCGTGCACAACAGAGCATCTATATTCTTAGGTTTTTTCGGTAAAGTCACGTAGGTGAAAAAACCTAAGAATAAGAATCATTGCAGTCACGAAAGCTTCAAATCTAGAATTAACAGAGCATCTGTTTTAATTGAAAACACATTGAAGTGACGACGTTTTCTCTTTGGACACGTGTTCGTGAGTTTTGTGTGTCCAGCATGAGTATTCACCAGCCGCAGTCCACATCAATAATAAATTCAATTTGTATCATACCGCACCGAATTTGCTCACCGTCAAATAGAGAGAGTAGAAGTCAGAGGCGCGAGGAGCCTCTGACTGGTGAGCTGGCACCACCAACAATTGCCCAAGCTCTGCCATCCTATCGAAGTGTTATCGGCCGATTTAATGAGCATTTGCTTGCGGGAAGAAACCGGAGCGCCCGGAGAAAACCCATGCATGCAAGGGAGCAACGCTCTATCCCAATCGAGGGTGGAACAGGTTACAGTCCACACTTTCGCTGGACCGCATTCTCCATACGAGCCAGGGGTATGGCTCCTCATCGATGCCCCACGGGAAGGGAGTTCCACAACAATTTGTGCGATGCCACCAACGCTCACCTCCACGGTGCTGGAATTACAGGCGGTATACTGCCGCCGCCCAGCTAAATAAACTGTAAACTAAACTAAATAAACTATGAACTAAACTCAATAAATAAACTATGAACTGAACTCAATAAACTGTTCACCCAATGAAGCGCCCGTGCTTGTTCCTACGGCGGCGGTAGATTTGAGGGCGGAACAGATTGAAAAATGTTGAATATTTTATGAAAGTCATTTTTATAAAGGAAGCTTGTAAGTTGTATATTGGCATTTAGAGCTCTTTGAAAAGGGTTATTCAGATGGTCTCCCGGTGTTAAATGTCAGAGTCAAAAGTAGAAAGGATTTCCTGCTCGTGAGCGTGGAGGTCTTGGTGCTTATCTCCCGTTTACAGTCCTGAGCCAGTGGTGCAAATTCCACATTTTTACGAAGGGGGCTAGTATATCCATTGAGTAACCACTGTTGACTTCCTCACAAAGTGGCACAGGTTTTATCGACCTCCAAAGAGATGATGGGCTGAGTCAACCCCCCATCCGGGGCTTTGAACTCGCAAGCTTGTGTGCTCTGTGATTCGCTCGATAAGGCGATGCGTGCGTAGGCTTTACGGCAATGTGGAAATACCCACGATGCCTCACGTCTCTTACGAGAGCAAATACAGTTCAGATGGTCAGCAGCCTGCTCTATCCGTCGGCTGGGTAGAGTCAAGGGAAGTGGAACTTCAAATGTTTACACCCGTTCAAGCAATTTCACGCTCGCACTACAGGTCACAGCTTCTTTCCTCGTCGCTCCACCTTGGAATTCCCTCCCATCGTTTCTTCTTACCGGGTTCGTGTAACCTTTGCTCAATTCATGCAACGTGGTTGGTGGCAACTTTGGTGTATTGAGCCGTTGGGCCTACGTTCATCGACTGTGATTGCGGGGGGAGGGGACGGACAAAAATTGCCAGGCATTTCTGGTTTCACATTTATGAATGGTCATCGGTGCAGTGTCGTCCTGTTACATTAATGCCACAGTGGGTTGTTGGTAAGGCGCATAAAGGACGTGTATCCAGCCAACGTGGAACTTTGGGCCAACGTTGGTGCAACGGTTCCACCCACGTGACAACGTTGTTGGCAATACGTTGCATATTTACCAGGTATTTAGTTTCGCATGCAATGCTATTTGTCAGCATGTCAAATGGTTCGTTCACCAGAAATATCTTTCGACGTGCAGATACGTTTGGGTGCTTACGAGTTACGCTGATATAGTACGTTACGTACTGTGCTTCTATCACGTGGGTTTGATTCCCAGTCACGATAACTGGACCAGTGCTGGCCCACCAACCAGCAGCCTTGACCAACCCGCAATGACCAGCGCGGTGAAGTATGGTCAAACAACCTCCCATGACCGACACAGTGTGGAGAGGTCTTCATCCGGGCAGTGGATTGACAATATGGCTGTAAATTTCGGTAAATATCACGTAGGTATAAAATAAATACCTACGTGACTTTACCTACGTGACTTTACCGAGAGAACCAAAGAGTATGGATCCTTGCAGTCACGAAAACTTCAAATCAAGATTGGCTGTGAATTATTATAATCGTTGGTTATCATTATCAGCCGTGATCAATCCACTGCTGAGATGAAGGCCTCCTCAATCCATTGCCATCTGTGCCAGTAATGCAACAATCCATCAATTGTATTGCGCATATATATGTGTGTACAGACTGTAGTCTGGAAGGCACGCAGAATGTAAAATGCGAGCAGTGTTACATATTTATTTTGATGCGACATTAAATGTCTGTTTGAAATATAGGTCGCCTTTTGTCTGACGCACCGCAATAACGACCTCCTTGATCGCAAGCCAGACGGCATCCATCTACAATATTTAAGACGAAACATATTCATGAATATTACATACATATTTTATGGAGAGAACATAATACGAATCCTTAAATGTCAAATACAGTATATATATACACTCGCACACGCAAGCGTACTGTACATATATTTAAACACTATATTTTATATGATGATTAATCTAGTTAAATAGGGGATGAAACTACTACCACAGTAAATAGACCCATATGAACATAGACATTTCATGAACCGTGCTAGGAAATATATTTCTAAAACATTACTTTTTATCATCATGATCTATGGGCAGACAACCTATAAGGTAGAAAGTTGTCTCTGCTGTGGACCAATCAGTTTCAAAGACAATGCGTATACGATCAGATAATGTGTTTTTGTTTGCACGTTCACCGCAAGTTTACGTGTTTAATGCAGACATGATTCCTCGCAAAAGGTTTCAGTTTGGTGTTTTAACATCTTAACACAGCTGTTTTCCTGCCAGAAAGGGTAAAACCTATTCTTATATTTTGATACTGGCAAGGCAGTTCCCATGACGTAGCTGCTCACCCCGAGCTCTCAATGTCCTGAAAGTGGCATTGTCCTTGTGCTGGTCGCCTTGTGGCGTCCTCTGGTCTAACACTATTTTGAGACTAGGTTCTAAAGAAAGCTGTCTCTGGTGTGGACCAATCAGTTTCAAAGACAATGCATATACTATCAGATAATGTGTTTTTTTTGCATGTTCACAACAAGCATACGTGGTTAATGCAGACATGATTCCTTGCAAAAGGTTTCAGTTTGGTGTTTTAAAATCTTAACACAGATGTTTTATTGCCAGAAAGGGCAACGCCTATTCTTATAACCTGTCAGGTGGCCGTTGCAGACGCTGTCATTTGTTTCCACTTTCCTCTGTCTTGTCGTGTCAATCATGCTCGAGTAGTGGCCGCATCTTTCTGGCACCAATCTTTGATGTCGTCGTCGTTGTCGTCAATCCGTTTCTCCGTCAGGTCTTGCGCTCATTCCAGTTCCTTAATTTTTTTTGAACAACGCACTTTCTTTTTTGTTTTTCCCGTTGTTGTTCATAATTAAACATGCTTGGTCAGTCCGGGTTGCCGAAGGCCTTAGGGGTGGTAGGGATGCATCATCACTCGCCACTGATTTCAGCCGTGGAATTCTCTAACTCAATGTATCCGGTTCGTAGCACAGTGTGATAACTTCTGCACCTCTGTTCCCTGCAAAACCCACCCTTGCCCCCCCCCCACCCAGTTTAATTCATTTATGTGTGTATTGTAATTTTAATACGATTTTATATTTAGTGAATTCATGCCACCACTGTGTAGGTACGATATGCATCACAATGGAAGAAAACAAAACAGAATAGATTTCTCTATCCAAATGATAATCGTGAACCACTGCAACCAGCCGCAAATAAATATCGTGGGGAAATGTGGACCAATCAGTTTCAAGGACAATGCATATATTATCATAGTGTGTTTTTTGTTTGCATTTTGACTGCAAGTCTTGTGGTTAATGCAGACATGAATCCTTGTAAAAAGGTTTCAGTTTTGTTGCCAGAAAAAAGGGGAAAACCCCGATTATTATATTTTGGTACTGGCAAAGGAGGTCTAATGATGTGGAATATTTGTTGAGGTGCTTCTTCGAGAGGAAGCCACAATCATGCATCTGGGGCAGGGAGCCAGTGGGACAGATGACTGGGGGGAGAAGGGAGTTCGCATATGATAGGGTGCTCGTTGTAGACATTAGCATTCTGTGTGGGTTGACAAAAGAGGAAGCGTTATTTTGTTACTTTGGTTGATAATCTTTTGAAGGGTTTTTTTTCCCACGTTGTTTTGGTGCGGTTTACCGTACGCTCAGAACGTGTGCGCATGTAGGAGCCGTGCACAACCATTACGAATGGCGTCCGCGCGTGAGCGCATGAACGGCTCGTCGTCTGAACACAATAAATTCCCGTACCGCAAGCGAACCGGGATGTGAGCGTTAAAAATTCACGAGCACTCGTTCGTTAATATTGCAATTCCATAAACCGCAACGGGCCCCAAAAATTAGAGGCGTCAATTCGCATACCCGTGCAATAGCTTCCATCGTCTTCGCTTTCTGCGGTTAGCACATAACCAGTAAACACGCAACTTTGGGCCAAGGTTGGCCTGACGTTTACTGGGTACCTTGGCCACGGCTATTGCAGTCGGAGATCATCTTATCTTATCGAGATTTATATAGCGCCTTTGCCTAGGCGATTTACAGCGATTATAAAAAAAAGTGTACGTAGCATGACAATGATTTGACACGAAGAATTGGGTTATTGTTAGTGATGGTGCAGTTGTTGATGACAGTAGAACGAGAGGGATTGACAAGGAGGGGCATGGGATAGGCCTGGTCGTACCTGGGGTGAGGGAGGGGAGGGGGCGACAGAAAGCTGGGGGGCTGAGAAATAACGTGGTGTCATCGCATTGGGAAGACAAAGGGGGTCGGCGAGGGGCAAGAGCCAGGAGGAGCCCCCCCCCAGCACCGCCACTGGGCTCTGCTGCGGGAAGTCGGCTGAGATAAATGATCCGTCAGCGCGTGCCTTGCTTACGAGCGCACTTTCTTTCTCGCAGTCGTTTGAACGACTGCGTGAGCGAGTTGGGTGAATTTTAAATTGAGCGCAGCACTGGCGATGCATGGCAATGCAGTAAATCAGATATTGTTCTTTTTTTTCAAAGCTTCACGACCTGTGTTTTATGACGTGACGCTTACACGCAATTCGTTAACTATTGTTTAGTTCCATTGTAACAGACATGTGCTACTTGCATTTCAATGTATGTCAGATACATCCCTAAGCCAGTAGAGTATGGCATTACTTTCTTAATCCGTGCCACGGTCACGAGATGTTGACGTCCTCGCCTGGTATGCAGGAAGTCGTGGGTTCGATTACGATCCCGACCCTGACGCCTGCATATTTTGGAGTTTGCGTCTCTTTCTCCGTGGTCACGTGGATTTTTCTCGGAGTCCTCCGGTTTTCCCCTCTGCATTTAGAAACATGCGTTTAGACTATTTGGCTGGTATAAATGTCCACGTGATGATGAGCCACTTCGTTGAGCTATAATTTGTGGCCAGGTCGCTTTTGAAAAATATCTATATATAGCTCAGTGGCCTTACCTGGTAAAATATAATGAAAATAAAATCATAGTTTTCTTTTAGATTTTTCCAAGACGAATGTACTCTGCAAACCCACCGGCTATCAGCAAAGATTCGTTATTGAAGCCATCCATATATATAAACACAGACACAATTTCAACCGAGAAGATGGATACAAACTGAGCAATCATTGGAAGGACGTTATTAACCAGTTTAAGTCATAACTGGCTGTGATGTTTCCATCCTGCCTGCCGATGTTAGCAGTTATTTTCGAATCTTTGAGTTACATTACCAGGTTAAATGTCTTTACATTAACAGGTTAAATGTCTCACTAACACAGCCATGGTTGCTCGTTGGCCTCGATGTGATGTTGGTTTTCGGTTTTCCAACATTGACATGCTAATCTCTCACAATACAATGGCCACCTCCGCTTCGTTTCTCTTACATTGACATGCTAATCTCTCACAATACAATGGCCACCTCCGCTTCGTTTCTCTTACATTGACATGCTAATCTCTCACAATACAATGGCCACCTCCGCTTCGTTTCTCTTACATTGACATGCTAATCTCTCACAATACAATGGCCACCTCCACATCTTCGTCGTCGTGGAGGAGCTCAGCTCTCCGATCTTACATTTACATGCAAATTTAATCTCTAACCCCGCCCACTTTTCTTATGACCCTTGGGCTACACCCATCTCAAACCTTCATAGGCTCAGTTCCAGCAGCTGTACTGACCATCTCACAACTCCTCCTCTCCCGCGGCCCTTCCTGGCTCCTCCCCCCTTAACCAGTATATAAGGTCGTACCACTTGGGACTTCTCTCCACTTGATACAGATTTTTTGCTGTGACAGTTTCACCTGAAGACGGAAGCTTGTGTTGCCTCCGAAACGTCGTGATTTTATTGTTTTTATTTTTGTTAATTTTAATTTCATTTTTCACCTACGTGACTTTACCGAAAGAACTAAGAGTATACTTCATAACATCCTGCCTCATCAGCTCTCCCTCTATTTTTTTCACCTGATGACGATTGCTTCTGTTGCGATCTTAACGTCGTGATATTTTATTATTATTATTTTATTATTATTTTTCTATCTACGTGGCTTTACCGAAAGACCCAAATAATATGAATTCCTGCAGGCACGAAAGCTTTAAGTCAATATTTAAAATCATAGTATTGAGCAATTTACCCGGCTATTTCGCAAGGGAGATCCGTGATGCATCACATCTGTGATATAGAGCTTCATGCAGTAGCTCATCGGATTTTTCAAGGATAAATAAAGATTCTGAAATAAATATTCGGATTCTGAACAATACAATCGAAGTATGACATACCGCGGAATAGGCAAAAGTGGGACTTGGTGGGTCAGAGGTGCAGGCAAAAAGAGTGCTGAAAGAGCAAAAAAATTACAATATTAACAAAATAAACAACAGACATATTACACCAACAACAAGGACGAGGTAATGAACGGTTGGAGAAAGATGTGACCGTGAGACGAAGTGAACACGAGCGAGCGAATGAAACAACCATCACGGGATAAAGTTTATTGTTTAATTAGGCCTGGGTTTTGGCTTGGCACATCTGTGCAAAGCTAGTCTGGAGTAAGTGCTAAAATACTGTCGGATGACGCGTTATATTCTTAGCATTCACACAGCGGACTTAATATGCGCCCAACCAGTAATCTGCATAAATATCCACCGGGTCTGCAAAAAATGAAACGGATGTGCGGGCATTAAATAAACATATTTCTATTTTTTTCTCATAATAACAGTGGAAGTTAACAGATGTGTGTGTGTAAAGTTCGAATGGAGATTTACCATCAAATATCGTCCATTCTGAAAATCAATAGATAATTTTCGCCAGCCATTTCATACGTACCAAAGAATTCTACGTTTGCAGAAAATAACTACGGTCCCATAAGACCCCGAGTTTTTAATTTTCACAGTAGTCTAGCATTTTATATGTTTTATTTCATCCACCTTCCAAGTTACTCTCCGCTCAGCAGTATAAAGATGAATTTCCAATTAAAAAATTCTCAACATAACCTTTTGCTTGTGGTTAATTTTCAAGATGTACATTTTTACTTCGAGTGTTATGGAATTTTATTTTTATTTCCCCACAGGACCCGTGTTTTGTGCAATTACCATATTAATACGTGGTTGACACAATCGCTGTTAAAAGGATTCCACTCTCTGTTCGGACCATCCAGACAAGGGGTCGGCAAAAAACTAAATAACAAGAAGAGACATTTTTTTATGGTTCTTCAATTCAGTAAAACGCTCAATATTTCAAGAGCCGCAATGCGTGTACATACGAGATGGTGGTCCTGAATAAATAACACCACGAAGTAGTCTTTAAAGGGCCACGTGCGGTTCCATAGATGCAGTTTGCCAACCCCTGGTCCAGACCAACAAAGGCGTAATTCTTGAGACACTTCTTCGTCGCGTCTTCTGCCTTAAACTTTTGTAGTTTTTTTTTCTCCCCAAATATTTTGCTCGGGCCACCGCTTCTGATGTTGGCATTGCCAAATATTGAGGAGTGCATTGTGGTGCAGCGGGGGCATCTCAGGAGATGGCCCGTGGGTTGTTTCATGTTTGCAGACACTGCTGGAAACATGTTTTGAAGCCCACTCTTTTGAATCACGATAAATGCATGGTGCTCGCCAAAGAGAATTGGCTCCATTCTTCATAATCAACGATTTTTGGATTTAGATCGCGTTATTTATAAATGTGTCGTAACCCTCCACCACCCGACACGATTCTGGCGAATTGCCCGATGATGCTGGATGCAATTACCAGCGAAACGTCGTACTCAAATTGTAAATATTGTGGTTTCACGCTTCAACACACCGGTGGGCTAAAGCAGTGAACTATTTGTCTTTTGTCAACGTGACACTTTTTTTACTGATTGGCCGTGTCGGGTGGTGGAGGGTTACGACACATTTATAAATAACGCGATCTAAACCCAAAAATCGTTGATTATGAACAATATTGGTCGCGAAAGCCTACGTGTTAAACTGGCTCCATTCTATCTCCCAGTTCTTTTTTTCCCACAGCGCGTGTCCCAGTTGGTCTGCATTTTCAGTGATATACAAATTAATGTTCGAAACATTTCATGGAAAAAAAACATCTTGATGGCAAACTGCTCGTAGTTTAAAAGTACGTGAGATATATTTTATCTGGATTTTTTTTTACCATTCCCAATATATTTCACTAGAGCTATGAGCGTCATGGCTTGAGACACCAACATGTCCATTGTGAATTCTTGCAGTGGGGAGTGCACCATGCCGTGTTTAACAACTGGTGATTTCATAAAAATATAACTATTTCTGAGATCCCTGCAGGTGACATTTTGTCCACACTTGGACACAACGAAAAATTCAACACATTCGTCAATAACATCGTGGCCTTAAAAGGAAACAAATATACAATAGGCGACGTTTTGGGCAATGGTCCTTCTTCATGGCACAAAACTCGTCCACACGAAGGATTCCTGCATTTTCCAATATTCATCGCAAGGCAGTCATGCCGATTACTTTCATGTTCTGAGCTGTATTCATTCTCTTTTTTTATTGCCGTTATTAGTCGTCTGCAGTCACTGTTGACCAGGCGACGACCATCAACTCCGCACCTCCAATTAGCACGTTTGGCTCCACACGGTTCAACATACATACATACAACTCGCTACACTTGAGAACCCTGTTTGATCACAGGCGGATGAAACCCAGATTTGAATCTAGCTTCCCGGCATTTGGAAACTCACCATTAAATAATTATGCATCAAACTAATTATACATCAAAGTAACACGCGTTGTGTTGCACATGCAAGGCGCGTGCTGGGTATGTCTGTGTGTGTGTGTTGTGTGGGGAGTGGTAAAGTAACGGTCAGCGCACTGCGCTATGAACCCAGCGGCCCCAGTTCGATTCCCGCTCACGGCCAACACCGGTGACGATTATCTTAACCGGTTCTGGGCCTCCCCTAGGTCGACTCAGCCTCAAATGAGTACCTGGTGCGGCGTGCAAACATCGTCACTGGCCACCCACCCCCACGTGTGCCGTGCCGGGCTTTAATAGGTGCTCGCTAACAGCACTTGCCCCAACAGTCTGTTACAGGCTATACAGGGGATATTTGTTCTTGACCTTTTGTGTCTGTCCGCTTTTTGCAGTAGGCAGGTTGGACCTACGTAGACTTTTAGCATCTCCGATTCATTGGAGTTTGTTTCGAGAGTTTTATTTCCCTTTCCGTTTTTGCACGTTCAATAAGATTAGATTTCCACGATAAAGAATGGCCAATGTCCAAGATACCGCTTATTAAATATATTATTTTGTTCCTTTTTTTTTAGCGCCGCAGTGGTATTGGCCATTTTTGTTGTTATTTTTTTTGTTTGGTTCGCTGTGCTTGTGCGCCACTGTCAACGCAGCATCACCAGACTTCGCGTTTGTCCATTGCCTTGTGGAGTTTCCTATAATCCGGAGCATACAGAAGTTTTTTTTTCTTGCGAGGGATTGCTGGTTACACGTCTAACGTCGAATGTAAATATCTTGCTGATATCACATGACTGACGTCACGCTTTACTTACTCCAGCCTAATTAACAGATAATCAGATGCAAATTATGCTTGAGAGTGCTCTTCTGACTTTTTGGTCAAATCCACTGAGATTTGGATCGCGATAGAATGCTAGACCTTGAAGGATTATTAAAAAGTATATATATATTATATATTTCTGTAAAGTGCTTCCTGAATGAAAACCCGAATCGTATCTTCGTTCAATTATGGGTTCCCCCCTCCGCCCCCTTCTGTCTCTAATGAGCTTGATCATAAATAATGCAGCATAATGAATTATTAATTAAGTTTGGGTTGTGACTGCTTTTGCTTTAAGGGCTTTCTCTCCAAAGCCCTCATCTGAGCAGCTCAAATTGGGTCATGGCGACTGTGAGAGTTGGTGGATCACGAAGAGATCTATGAAAATTCCGAATAAATTCAAACCGTCGATTCAAGTTGTTTCCACGTTTTGGTCTTTTCGTGCCATTCCTACAGCGCCAAGGCCTTCGCTGCGGTGCTACGTCTCGCGGACGATTTAAAGCGTGCGGTAGTGTCACGGTAGGTGGGCAAAGTTGCTGTGTGGGTTTACCAAATTGAGTCATTTTCAAATGTAGAAAAAACTTGGACCGTGACGCCGTACGTAAGTTTAACATCACTGGATCTTCATGAAGCACACGGAGGACATGGTGACACGTCGCAAAAACGGGTTCGCCGCTTGGTGCAGAGGTTTGAGGTTCGGGCTGCCACCTGATTAATGCCGCCGGTGTATTTCACATGAGTTACACGCCGTCTGTTTTTAGAGTGGACATTAAAAGGCCGCGCTGACATCACTCGAGGGAGAGGAGGCCATTGTGTGCCGACACCTCGGTCCAAATTTGTTACATTTAGAGTATCATCGCTGTACTCGCAAATTCCTCAATTGAGAAACACGTAGCAATCATCGCCACTGTCTGCAAAAACCTTACACCCTCCTGAAAAAGTGTTGAGACTCGGTACGATAGTTCTGCATAAGCAAGCCGAGTCACAATAATAATAATAACAAGAAGCATTTACCAGGGCAGCCTCTGGGCTTGAACTTCTGCAACGAGCAGTGAACGCTGTAACGTTCGGCCATGTCACCCACACGCTAACCGACCACAGTTAACAAGGGCACCTCAAGATATGTAATGTTCCTTACCATCGCTGGCAGCTCATCGCACACAATGTTATTGATTTATGTAATAATACTATTGACATCATCATCATCTTTAGCCCACATCTATCCACTCCTGGATGAAGGCCTGCCAATGTTCGTGGGCAGATTAATATTGCACATTACCAGAAGAAGTGGGGGGGGAGACGGTGGTGCATTGTCTTGGGCGCTGGATTATTATTACGCGACTGACAACACAGACCGAGACTTTTAATGCGTGTCCTGGGAAGGCTTAGAGCAATGAACCGAGAACAGCCAACGTACCTCTTCAACACGGCCCCGTGACAATCCATCTCGCCCCCTTGCACGTGAACGCAAACGCCTTTTAACCGTCGCCTCTTAAAAGCCAACTGACAAATACTAAAACATCCTCCTCCGACTGACGGTCACCCGACGTTGTTAATTGTAGGGTTGCAGTCCTAGGGAAATCCTCGAAACAGAGAGAGAGAAACTCATTTACACTATGAGATCTCTTTTACCAGTGGCAAAATATAATGGTAGGTTTTTACCCTTTTAACTGGTACAAAACTGACACCTTTATTCAAGGCATCATGTTTGCAATGACCACAACACAAGTAGTCAATAAAGCAAACAAAAAGAAGCAACTCTGATAAGGATAATAATAAAGGATAATAATATGCACTGTCCTTGAAGTTGATTGGCTCACACCCGAGATGGCTTTCTTTAGAGCCTAGTCCCCATTGGTGTAGCGCCTTCTGGTGTCATCTGGCCCTACACCAATGGGGACTAGGCTCTAAAGAAAGCCATCTCGGGTGTGGGCCAATCAACTTCAAGGACAGTGCATATTATTATCCTTATCAGAGTTGCTTCTTTTTGTTTGCTTTATTGACTACTTGTGTTGTGGTCATTGCAAACATGATGCCTTGAATAAAGGTGTCAGTTTTGTACCAGTTAAAAGGGTAAAAACCTACCATTAGAGAGAAACTCGTTGTACCGGCGAATTTGCGCCTTGCGGAACGAAGGCCCGTGGCTGAACGAAGTTGAAAACTCATTTCTTTAGAACTGCTTCTTTGTTGTTATAGTCCCCCCCCCCCCCCCGCACAATCTCTGATGAGCATGGTTGGCTCCGTATGGTGCGAAAGAAGTTAAACATACTACATTCGTAAAAAAACGGACCAAATAACAAAGGAACAAGTGAATGAACAAACGGACGGACATGCGCTTTTGTTGTCGCTTATTTAAAAACAGGGGGGAATTTACGACTATAATGAGCCAAGAATGTCTGTTTGTGTGTAACGCGCGTGACGTCACTCCACATGCCGCACCCCCCGTCATTAATATTCATGAGCGGGTGGAATTTTTCACTCACGCAGAAGGTCGAGCGTAAATACAAAAAAAATCGCAAATTCGCTTTAAGTTTCACGTTTATTTATTGAAAGTGAATTTAATAAATAATTCTACGCAGCAACAAAGTGGATTTGGTGTCTTTATTAATTTCTTCAGCACTTGAGACGAAAGGTAAGTTTAATTTATACTTCTACATTATGGTAAAATAGACATTTCTCGGTGATTTTCCAGATATTGTATCGAATTCCAATTTTTTTCAACCCCAGCGACCGAAAGCAGAAGAGAATAAAGTATCAGAGCAGTGAACTTGAACAAATTGAAGGTCAGTTATATACAGTGCCTCAGTGACATGAAGTGAGGTGTTTTATGACGTAGTTTCGTGCAACAATCACTGCCATTAACACAGTGCTGCAGTGCACTGCACTGAAGTGTTTGATGACGTACTTTCGTGCAAGATTCACCGCCATTAAATCGACACGAGATACAATTATACTCTGCTCAACATTTCTTAAATATTACAGCTTCCGTCCTAGGAAGGGCAAACAAAGCCCGTTGCTATTAAAAGCGGTGGTTGTTGAGTGGGCGGGAGGGTGGATTGATGGGCGTGTTGGGTGTATCGGTGGGCTTTGAAGATGGGGTGGAGGGGGGCAGGACTTTCGGAAATAGGTCACGAAGTAGGCTCTGGACCTCACGCTCTCGGTCTCACTCGATCTGCACCGAGGCGAGCGGGCGGCTGCGGCAAAGAAGTCGGCTTTGCTTGGCACGCACGTGCTACGGGAGGTGCGTGCGATCGTAAATTCCTGGACTCTGCTCCCCACCCCCCCGCCCGCAATGATTACGTCCGTAATTACGGGCGTGCGGTTTCCAGGCTGGCCTGACCTGACCTCCTCCTGCGTGTGCGGCGTGTGCGCATGGATCGCGTTAAAGCCTCGGAATCTCCACCATCACCGGCATCATCACGGTCGCGCGGTCAGTCGTGCGGAGAGGGCGAGCGAGCGAGCGAGAGAAACATTCATTCTCTCGCCTGCAGAGAAAATTCCGTGGAGTTTTATCTTGGCGGGCGGAGCGTGTCAAATCCATAGGACAGCCGCTGTTGATTTTGCCACACAGAGTGGTACACTATTTTAGCGATCGCGGTGGGGATGATGGGCCGAGTCAACTCTCCCTCCAAGACTGAGTTGCCATCAGCAGGACCCACGTCAAAAGGCTCGATTCTCATAAAGACTTTCCCTGGTGAGCGGTGGAATTTGAATGCTATATGATGCCGCACGTGATTATGCACTTAGATGTATTTCATTAACTGAACGTGTCAAATCGGACCCATTTCATCCGACTGATATCAAACGCGGTGCATCTTCTGAGCAGCGATTAAAAGCAACTTGCTGATCACGCTTGCGCTAATGGCATGCTGACGACAGCCGCTCGCTCTAATTGACTCATCAGCAGTCTCGGGGATGGAGTGCGCACTTTAAATGTATTTATTATAGATCGGTTAACGATGGTGTCCGATGCTACCGAACATCATTTGCCCTTTGATCATGTGCATGAGCATTCGCTTAACGATACTAATGATAGGGTTATGTCAATTGTGCGTTGATGCAGGGGCTGAGATGGGGTTCGTGGACCCCATTTGTGGATGGTCAAGTGACGGATTAAAAAGACGTCGTCCAATTATTGATGCTTTATAATTGGACGGCAATTTGAGCTTAGTTGATCAAACTACAAGGACAAAGATCCCCCCGTGTTGCCTTTAACAGACCGTTGGGACAAGTGCTGTTGGCGAGCAGCACCTATTAAAGACCAACGTGGGACACGTGGGGGTCGGTGGCGAGCATCCACGCCCGGCCGCCTTTGTCTTCCCAACGCTGATTGTTTACACGCAGTACGAGATGCTGGATTAATGACGAGTCGACCTAGGCGAGGCCCAGGACCGATTGTTTGAATATTGGTTATCGATTTTAGCCGTGAGCAGAAAACAAATTGGGTCGCCCGGTTCATAGCGTCACGTGCTCACCACTACACTACCACTGATAAGAAAGACAATGATCCCCCGTATAGCCTTCAACAGACTGTTGGGGCAAGTGCTGTTTTGCTAGCGCTTTTGATAGCCGGCACGGCGCACGGGGGTGGTGGGCTGGTGGACAGGACGCCCGGTCGCCTTTGTCTCTCCAGCGCTGATGTTTTACACCCATTTGAGGCCGAGTCACCCTGGGGGAAGCACAGGACCGGTTCAAAATATTCACCGCTGTAATTGGCCGTGAGCGGGAGTCGGACTCCCATTGATGACAAATCCAACTTGCACGCGCCCACGCCGCGGCAGGGTGTGCGGAAGTCCACCTCCGATGAGCTCGGTTGGCTACATGTGGTGCGAAAGGGGTTCAACGTGAGTACACATGCATGGGACGAGTGGGGCGCCGCGGTGGCTAGGAGATGTTAACTTCCTCGCCTGGTATACAGGAGGTAGTGGGTTCAATGCCGACTCTGACGACTGCTGTGTATTTGGAGTTTGTGTGTCTCTCTATCTCCCCGTGGTCGCGTGGACTTTTCTCCGGGCTCGGCCGGTTTCCCCCCCCCCCCTCCACGTTTAGAGTATTTGGCTGATATAATAATAATGCAATTTATAACGCGCGCAAATTTGCGGACGTAACGGCCGCAACTCAGAGGCGCGGAGCCAAGCTCAGAGTCGCTCGAAAGCACGTGGTTATATACATTTACACATGTTGATAAGCCACTTCGTTGGGCCATCATCCGTGGCCGGCTCGCTTCTGAAAAAGAGCTACATAGTTCAGTAAGCCTTACCTGGTAATATAAAACAAAAATTCGTTTCGTTGATGGAGTGCCGTCGCTCGAAACTCTGCACGTATCGACGACCCCCGTGGCCACTGGCGATGTGCCCAGGTCCTGTCGACAGCTGAGAGGCAACCCTAGGGGTGCGGTTCACCAACATAGATGATTTGAAGCTTTCGTGACTGGCAAGGATTCATACTCTTAGGTTTTTTCGGTAAAGTCACGTGGGTAAAAAAAATAAAAAATAAATTAATGAGTAATAATAGAAATAAAAGAAAATAATAAACCACGACGTTTCGGAGGCAACATAAGTCTCCGTATCACTTGATACAGCAAATCTAGCTGTGACGGTGTTGCCTCCGAAACGTCGTGATTTATTATTTTATTTTATTTCTATTATTACTTTTACTAAATTTTTGTTTTATTTTTTTACCTACGTGACTTTACCGAAAAAACCTAAGAGTAGGTTCACCAACATCTCTACTGCTGCGGCCGCTTCGCACGCGACCGCTGTTGAAACATCACCCAAGGTTTAATAATGCAGTTAAAAACAGGAGGAAAAAAAGCGGTATAAAGGGAGCGCGCTGTCAACATTTCTCAGTTCAAACCGTTGTCCCATTACAGCGCTTTGATAATATACGCACCCGAGCGACGTGAATTATTGTGCGAGTGATGGAGATGTGAATGCTCCTGTACATTGCTATGGTTTGGTCTCCATTGTTTTTTTTTTGACTGGGACGACTGTGTTCGTTCTGGCTTGTGCCTTGATGAGCGATTTTTTTTTCTCTCTCTCTCTCTCTGTGTCTCTCTCTACATTCTCTCTCCCTCCTGGCCCTTGACCGCTGCGCCCGTGACCTCTTGTCAGAGCCCGGGCTGCCTTTGTCTCATTGCTAGCAGGGAAATACGCGTGGCCGAACGGGCGTTAACGGTGCCGAGAGACAGTGAGTGCATGCAACGGTGGTCCGGACCTCGTGTTCCCCAAGACGAGGGGGGTTCGTGCATTGACAACTTTTCCCAATTTCCTGACGTCGGAAATGTGTGTGTCACTCGGCAATCTGTGCACCCCTTGCGAAAGATTCTTCCTTCCCAAGGGATTATGCAGGTAAAATATATCTCGTGTTTTTTTTATTTTTTAGCTTGTGTATCGGTACAAAGGAGTGCGCAATAGGAGACGGCTTAAATGTTTAATAATTCATTGTGTTTGAAGACCAGTCTTAAGAGGTTTAACCTTAAAGAAGCAACTGCTGTGCTTATATTTTCCTGTCGGATGAACAGAGGCAATTGGATTTGAATACAAAATCGCATTCAGGCTTTCAACCGGCATGAGTAGGGATGGAACACAGCCTCCTGCACTGAGCTCAGTGTATCCGTCTCTAACCAATTAGTCCCATGTTCCAGTACCCATAATATAAATGACAAATAAATTATAATTAAGTTCGACGACTCATAGTCGATCTACAGCCCGTCAAATGCCTCCCCCACTGTGCGTCAATTGTGGGCATGATTCGGCCATACTTCACCACGGTTGGTCAGCGACAGATTTGTCAAGCGGTACGGTTAGAGGGCCCAGGGCCAGATATTTACGGTACTCATCCCTGCCATATGATTGTGGAGTTTCCAAACACTGGCTCGACGCTGTAAACGGGAGATGAGCACCACCTCAACGCTCGCATTTGAGCAGGAAATCACTTTGACTCTGAGTACGTACGTACGTGTATATGTTGAACTTATTTCGCACCGTACGTAGTCAACCGTGCTTATTAATCGGAGGTGAGGAAAGTGAGCATTAAGGCGGGGGGGAAGGGGGGTAAGGGAAATGAATTGGCTGAATTGGGTTTGTAGATCCGTATGCACCATAAACCACGTGGTACACATGATAGAATGCCGGGGGCAGTGTGGTTTTTTTTGTCTGTGCTTGGAGAAATGGGATTTGAATTAAGAACAGAGACTGCGGAAATGGTAGAGGCACAGGGGGACCGGGGAGGAGGTGATGAGATTCTCTATTGATGGGCGCGGAGGTTTGCAGTGAACCAGCGAATGCTCCATCACTCCCAGCTCGCTTGAGTTTGCAAGTTAATCCAGTCAAGGTGCTGGCAGAAGGGGTCCTTTGAATTGAATTGCTCGAGTCTGCCTAGGCACACGGTAAAATAACATCAGGGTGGACCAAAAGTCGGGACACATAGGATTATTATATTTATTTTAACAAATCCCACGGGGTTATTTCATTTATTTTTTTAACACATGTTCAAACTTACTTCCATGAACATTAAAGCACGCATGAAATATGTTTTAAATTATTTAGGGCTGATCGTTTTAATATGACAGCTGCCTTCTTCCGTGTACGTAAAAAAACTAATGGAACTCGTTTGTCTTTAGTCAATTGCCAAACTGAGTACGATGTTTCGCCTGATGATGCTGGTTGTAATTACTGGCGAAACGTCGTACTTAGATTGTAAATGTTGTGGATTTACTCTCCAACACACCTGTGTGCTGTACTAGTGTCGTGGTGTTATTTCACACGGGCAATTTCTTTTTCTCCCGTGTCTCTTTATTCGTACATAACTCCTCGCGTTCAACACCACGTATCTCCATCGCAACTTTTCCTCTCTCTCTCGCCCCGCTAGCCACTTACGATACACTCTGCTAGCTTCTCTACTGCTAGCCTTAGCACACTCACACTTAGGATTCCGCTAGCCTCTCTACTGCTAGCCTGTCTACCCTCCTCCAACCTCGCCCCCGTGCCTCCAGCGGGGGATCAGCCAACACCGCTGGAGAGGACGAGGTTTGGCGAGCGGGGTCCCGGACTTCACTTGTACTAATCTTCTGCACTTCACTCCAACCAACTCAACTGCGTTTCTCCGCGCACCAGCCTCTATCCCCTCATTAAGAGACCTCAGGTGGCCCTCGTTGAGCCGTCTCTCACGCGGCGTCTCCGCCACGCTTATCGCCTCCTATCTCCCGCCTGCGAGGCGCCTACACCGTGTTTGCATTTGCAGCCAGCCAATTACCACGATGCATCTTCATTGGTCGCCTCTCTCTGTCTCTCTCTCTCTGCACCTGTTCGCCCTGACGTGACCTCACCGTCCACAGGTCACACATGCTGTTACTCCACTACACAAGTAACGAATTGGCATGTTCTGTCTTGAGTTGAAGCTTTCGTGACTGCCGGAATCCATACTCTTTGGTTCGTTCAGTAAAGTCACGTAGTTAGAAATCAAATTAAACAAATCACGACGTTTCGATTGCAACACAAGCAATCATCATCAGGTGGGAAAACCATGTTATGTTTACGTAACAAACCTTACTAATTGGTTGCGTCGGGTGGTGCCGGGTTTAACGACACATGAATATTTACGCGATCTAACCCAAATAAAACCTACATTATGGAGGTGAAGCTGTTGGGCTTTCTGGCAAGCCACCTTTGGCACAGCTGTAATAAGTTTTCTTTTCTTTACGGAACCCCCCTTCCTGCCTACACACGAGGTTGGTGAACAGCACTTGTCTCACTGTTACCCCAATTATCTTGTAAGTGACATCGGCCCAAAAAAATTGAACACGTGTTTACGCGTAACTTTTCAATTAATGTCTGGCGCGGATTGGTAACAGTGTGCAGGGTTATCCGTATTCTCCGGAAAGTAAAATGCACCCAGAAAGTTTGCCTAGGCGCCAATAACATTGTACATTTATCGTCTCACACAAAGACAAAGACCCCCTCCATATAGCCTTAACAGACTGTTGGGGCAAGTGCTGTTAGAAAGCACCTATGAAGGCCGGCACGGCACACGATGTTTTCACGTCGCAGGTGATCATCACTGGCCATGAGTGGGAATCGAACTCACGTGGCTAGTTTCGTAGTGCAGTGCACTGACGATTATACATTACCACTCGCCACATGGTCACAAAGACCCCCCCTATAGCCTTAACAGAGTCTTAGGGCAAGTGCTGTTAGCGAACACCTATTTAGGCCAGCACGGCATACGTGGATAGGGGTGGATGGCCAACACTACGTCCGGCCGCCTTTGTCTCCCTAGTGCCGACGTTTACACACAGCACCAAGTACTTATTTGAAGCTGGGTCGACCTAGGGGAGTCCCAGGACTCGTTTAGACAATCTTCACTGGTGTTGGTCCGAGAGCGGGAATCGAACTCAGGTCGCCGAGTTCGTAGCGCAGCATGCTAACCACTACTCTACCGCTCCCCACATGGTCTTACACACTCACGCGCACACGCACACACCTACTGGATATGAGAGGCACCCCTAACTGTTGCTTTGGAGTCGAGTGTGCCAACCATCACTTCCCGGCAGCATCCCTTCCTAAGAACCAATTTTAATCGAGCAAGCGCTGCAATTTTTTCACCCGTTTGATATAAATTTACGCGCTATTTCTCGGCTGTATTTCACCTGCGTCGCGCATTAAAGAAGCCCTCGGCATGCTCAAAATGTGATCAATGGATGAGTGGTTTCGTAGAGAGCACACACAATTTATTCTCCACTAAACCGGGAGGATTAAATCTGAAAGCTGAAATGATTACGATGCTCTCTCGTGAAGCAAAAAGGATGGGTGGTTGGCTGGAAGGATTAGTGGATAGATGGGTGGTCAATGTTTGGGAGGGTGAGTGGGTGGATGGATTGGTTAGCTGGTGAATGTTATGATTGAGTGGGTGGATTGATGGGTGGGTTATCGGATGGATGAAAGAGTGCATGGGTGGGTTGGTGGGTGAGTAATACGATTGATGAATGACTAGGTGGGTCGGTGAGTGGGTAGATGGGGCGGTTGTTGGCATCCTTGGAATATTTGAGTTAGGATTAACAACGTTATATCAATTGGGCGGTTACACCGCTCCTGTGCTCATCAGCTCATTCGCTCCCACAAAAAGCTGATTCAAACTTGCTCACGTGGATGTGGCAATGTGTTTATGGGGAGCTGTGGTGCAGTGGTTAGCGCACACTTTCATGGACCCGGCGGCACAGGTTCGATTCCTGCTCACGACCAATAACATTGATGAATATTGGAACCAGCCCTGAGTCTCCTCTAGGTCGACTCAGCCTTGAATCAGTATCTGGTATGGGTGGGTAAAAACATCTGCACTTGGGAGACCAAGCCAGCCGGCAGGGCGTGGTTTGGCCAACAACGCTCTTCGTGTGCAGTGCCGGCCTTCGTAGGTGCACGCTGACGGCGCTTGCCCCAACAGTCTGTCGAAGGCTATACGGCGGATCTTTACCCTTGTGTGAGTGGGTGTGTGAGCGAGCAATGGTGTAAATGAACCGTGTGTTAATTCTAGATTTGAAGCTTTTGTGACTGCAAGGATTCATACTCTTAGGTTTTTTCGGTAAAGTCACGTAGGTAAAATATTTTATTTTTTACCTACGTGACTTTACCGAAAAAACCTAAAATATTTTATTTTTTACCTACGTGACTTTACCGAAAAAACCTAAGAGTATGAACCGTGTGTATTGAGAGCAGGGAGGAAATGAGGAGGGAACATTCCAGGTGAGAGTCGATCTGTGATGAGCACAGACAGCTCGGTAGAGGGTGTCGCGTGCAACTCTCTTCATTCACCAATCCCCGCCTCGTCAATGCCGGATTTTAGTTAGTTATCGTGTCCTCCGGATTATGAGATGCTGCGAAAAGTAAGATGCACTGCCCCCCGCCCCCATATAGCCTCGACAAATTGTTGGGGCAAGTGCTGTTAGCGAGCACCTATGAAGGCCGACAAGGGGGTGAGTGGCCAGCACCACGCCCGACCGCCTTTGTCTCCCCGGTGGTGATGTTTACACACCACACCAGGTACTCATTTGAGGCTGAGTCGACCTAGGGGGAGGCCCAGGACCGTTTCAGATATTCATCACCGATGCTGGCCACGAGCGGGAATCGAACTCGGAACACACACACAACGCACGTGCACATACAACTACCGGATTATGAGATGCGCCTCCAACTTTCACTTAAAAATACATAAGCTGCGGGCACGGGGAGGGGGGGGTGTGTGATTATCTTCTAATCTGGAGAATACGGTAACCAACAGCATCTGGATCTGTCTCGTGACATAAAAGCAAGTACGTTTTTGTTATACCACATGGTTTCAAAGTGTACCTTGTCTGGCATTGCAAATGTGGTGACATCAGCTGCGCTTAATGGTAAATGACAGCTGCTGCTGGTTTGAGGGAGGAGATTGGTGCAGCTTTGCTCGAATTCTTTCTTTTTAAACCCTCTACGATCCAGGCGCATAAATCACCCTAAACTCACGCTACATCCCTGCATCTCAAAACGTTAACCAGGGATTCAACCTAGCCATGTGTTTGGTTAGGAGACTGTCTACGGATACCTGGTGTCATTAACTGTGGATTGCGAGGTGGCTAAGAGCCTGCAATACAGATTATGCATTTTAACACGCGACCAATATTATTCATAATGAAGCTTTTTGGGTTAGATCGCGTTATTTATAAATGTGTCTCAACTCTCCACCACCCGACATGGACAATCATAGCCCACAACATTTACATTTTTTTTGCCAGAATTCTGGCAAATTGCCCGATGATGCTGGATGTAATTACCAGCGAAACGTCGTACTCAAAAATTGTAAATGTTGAGGATTCACTCTTCAACACACCGGTGGGCTAAAGTAGTGAACTATTTGTCTTTTGTCAACGTGATGCATCTTTTACTGATTGGCCGTGTCGGGTGGTGGAGAGTTGCGACACATTTATAAATAACGCGATCTAACCCTAAAACCTTTATTATGAGGATTATGCATTCTTTAATCCATCCGTACGGAGCGTTGTGAGTGCTGCCCACTCACACTTCTGGATTTTCTCTGAATGCTCCAATCTGTCAAACATTCCAATTGCAGGATTCTCCGCAAAAAAAGCTTTTGAGACTCAGTGAGGCTTTCCTGAATATAAAAAATGTCATTCTTACTGATGATGATGATAATAATAATAGCACGTGATAATTATTAGCAAGAGCGACTAAATTCAAAAATAAACAATTTTCTGCATCTCCGTGTATATTATAACACTCCAATACAAAACACCACTTGTGCAAAACCCCAACCAGGTACGGAAAACGAGCAAGGCTGTGATTTCATTTGAGCATGGGGACATTTGGGGCCCAATTTACGCCTTGGAAAAAAAATAAACAATTGTCTCGGTCTCAGTTTTGGCAAAAGAAGTGTTGACGTTTCCCTTACCAACATTGGGCCGGGGGCGAATGTCCAAGCCATGCCGATGCACTCCTGCCATCTCACCAAGGCGTGGATGATGCCTGATGTAAAGATAATTATCGAACACTCTGCATAGGCATGTGTGTGTGTGGCACACACGCACGTGCATACACAAGCAATGCATGCGAACAAAGATCCCCCTTATATACGACATAGACTGCTGCAGCAAGAGCTGTTAGCGAGATCTGATCAAGGCCGGCGCGGTGCACGAAGTGGGTCGGCGTGGCCATCGCCACGCCCATCCACCTCTGTCTCCCCAGTGCTGATGATTTTACGCATCGCACCGGGTACTCATTAAACACTGAGTCGACCTAGGAGAAGGCCCAGGGGCAGTTCATATAATCACCAAATGATGTTTTAGCCACGGCTGGGAATCGAACTTGGTTCGCTGGGTTCGTAGTGCAGTGCGCTTACCGCTACATTGCCACTTATTTTTCTGCCTTTAGATTGTTGTCCTTACCCCGGCACCTCCAATGGCTACGTTCGTTGCGAAAGTTCAACATATACTCATACATCGACACATTTACACACAAACACTTACACGCGCGGGATACGATTGCTCATGCTGTGACGGCAGTAGGGACGCTCGCTACCTCGCAACGCGGCCAACCAAGGTTACTAATTGCCTCTATTCGCCGTCGCTCACTGCGGGCACGGCAGTATCCCTTTGGCAGAACGGCAAGCTGCCTTGGCTCCTGCGAGTAAATTCATTGGGAAATGAGCGGTCAAGAATCTGCGAACGGGGAGGGAGGCAGGCGTGCGGGGGGATTCTTGTTGGGACTTCTCCACGCGGTGGCGGCAGCAGCAATGCAGCCCCTCCCGGCTCGAGATGGGCCCATGGGCACACAGCCCCCCTCTATGTAACGCGAGACTGGAATTTTGGCTGCGAGACACGTGTGTTTTTGACTTTTGTTGCTTTTTAACTTCGCTCCACTCCCCATATTTTTCCGAAGTGTGGGTGGTGCCGCGCATGCATCTGAAAACCTCCAAGGCGTAGTAAACACGGCAGAAGTTGAGTGAAATCGAGTGTAGCTTTCCCACACTGCACCACCCCCCACACCCGCCCCAAGTCAAGGCTTAGTTTCTCACCCAATATTTTCCCAAAAATCTGCCAGGCCGGCTTGGATTATTGAGTATCGGTGTGAGTCACTAGCACTAGAGCACCACGGTATGCCTTGCCCATCGTAATCCTCCTGTATCACTGCCTCGTATATTCCGATAAGCCTTTGAACAGGTTTAGGACAAAATAATGGTGAGATGGATGTAGAGTGTTAAAATAATTCCCAGAACAGCTGTTTGCTGCTCCCAGCTGAAATTAGGCACAGAGTATAGTTCACTTTAATGAATAGATAATTTTGGTAAATGGTTCGTTGGGGACTTTGTGCTTCATGAAGGGTGTTTTATGCATGCACATGTCGCTTTGCCAAATTCAAGAATCTAGAAGTAATAATATAATAATAAACGTCCTTCATTTAAGCTTCACCCCCCCCCTTCCAATGCGATGAGTCGTCAGAATTTGAGGCCATGATCTGATCAAACGAACAATTCCATTTCGCCCGTGGACCAGAGCAGAAACTGGTACCACCTACGGTAGCAAAACCTCCGTATGATCAACGTCTTATATGCCCAAATAGAGGGAATCATTTGACAAGCGATTAATTTCAAATGCTAGGCGCGTAGTTCACTGTTATCGGCCACGTGGTTTAGAAATTGTAATCGCTAAAAGTGATGCCACCTAATGTGGTAACGAACGGTGCAATATGTGGTCTGGGCTCGTGGACAAATTGTGGTGCACACGGAATCTGTCATGGCCGCTGGATTTACTGGATGCGGGGACCCACGAACATTACGCACGAATAGAAAACAATCAAATTTTATACTGGACATATACATGTTCCCGTTCCGGTATCGATTACACATTGAACACCAAATTCACCACTTCACTAGTTTTACTTCTGAGAAGAGGTTTTCCCCTTTTTTCTGGCAACAAAACAGGTGTTAAGATGTTAAAACACCAAACTGAAACCTTTTACAAGGAATCATGTCTGCATTAACCACAATGCTTGTGGTCAGAATGCAAACAAAAAAAACATACTCTGATAAGAGTGCATTGTGTTTGTTTTGTTTGCATTCTGGCCACAAGTATTGTGGTTAATGCAGACATGATTCCTTGTAAACGGTTTCAGTTTGGGGTTTAAACATCTTAACACCTGTTTTGTTGCCAGAAAAAAGGGGAAAACCTCTTCTCATATTTTGGTACTGGCAAAGGAGGTCCCATGATGTAGTTTTACTTCTGTTATCTAATCATATGTAACAATAACCGCCATGTGGCGGTGACATCACCACGGCGCCTGTGCCAGGCTATGTGCACTTTAAGGGCCACGTGAAATAATATATACACATTCTTTAAGCTTGAACTGAGCCTTAGAAGTCGGTGCGATCATGCAAGGCCGCGTCACCAACTCATTGGCCGCTCCCTGACACATGACTCACTCCTGCTGCCACAGGGCTCACTAACGGACCATTACTTAAGTATGCTTTGCATAGGCTACGTATGTATACTTGGTATGGCCTATGTATGTATATGTACGTGGTATCGTCTGTCTATGTATACTTGATATAGGCCATGCATGTGTGGACTTGTTTGGCTATGTAACTTGGCATAGGCTATGTATGTATCCTTGATATATGTTCTATACGAGGATGCTTTGCACCTGGTCCTATGATGCCACAGTCCATCTCACTCCTGGACATGAACACATCTCTCATCGTTACATCTCCACAGTGGTCACCCTCTCCGGAATGCTCCCTTCCTATGCTTGCCATTCTACCCCAGGCTCGCCCATCGGCCACCAGGCCTCGTATACCAATGTGCCTTGCCCATGCCCACTTGATTTTCTCGACTTTGAATAACCCAAACGGAAATTGATATCCATTGTAATTTATATGAACACATTAACCCGCCCCCCCACGGCACCTGATTGGTTGGCTCACAAGTGACGACATCACATTGAAACAGGAAGAGGATTTCCCCACAACTCTGGCTGTTGCCTGATGAGGCTGGTTGCAATTACCGGCGGAAATGTCACGGTGCTCAAATTGTAAATGTTGTGGGTTCGCTCCCCAACACACAACCCGTTTGCTGTACAAGTAACGCATTTGTCATGTTTTGTTTACGTGAAACCTGACTAATTGGGTGGTGACTAGTCGGATGGTGGCGGGTTTAACGACACATCTATATTTACTCGATCTAACCCCCCCACCCCCACAAAAAAAAAAACCTCTGTTATGTCTCCAGTTTGCATTCGTTCTCCGATCGGTGCGTCTCTCTGTCCGTTTCGGCATCGTTTTCCGAGCTTCTTTACACACTTTCCTTTTTGCCGCGGGTGTTTGCTGTTGCTCCATTCTCTCGTTTGCGTTGTCGATCCGTCCGGTTCGTTGCATCCGGAACCACCGAGAGTGGACGCCAGGCCCGTAACGCCGTCGTGAACGATGACGCTCGCTCATTTTACGATGACGCTCGCTCATTTTACACCCCCCCCCCCGCCTCCTCCGGCGTTGAATAATAATTTGATAACAATTATTCGTCTCGACGCGGCCGTGGGTGGTTCTGCTCACGAGGATGCGACCGAGGGCCGCCTCTGACGCTCGCACGTCAGCGGGTCGCGTTGCAGCTCCCGCTACGACGAGCTAAGCCCAGCGCAGCTGCAAGACATTCCAGGTCATTTCAGGCAACAGCCTCCCCCCCTCCTCCTCCTCTCCTTCCCCATGTGGTAGGGGATGTCTGTCTGACTGTCTGTCTGTCTGCCCACCTGTTCATTGCACTCCCTGTCTTCATGCAGGGCCATCGACCAAGCTGCTGTATGCATCTCCTGCCTGACCCTTTGCCCGTCTGTCTCCTCTGTACATTTGTCAATGTGTCTGTTATTTTCGTCTGCTCGTCTGTCACTCTGTGTTTGCTTGTAATTTGTCCAACTGTCTGCGTGTGCTTGTCTGTGTGTCCATCTTGTGTTTGGCAACTTGTCAGACGTTCTGTCTGTCTGTTCACATGCCCGTTCATCTACTTGTCTACGTATCAATCAGTCTTTCAACATTCGCTCATGTGTCTGCACTTGTTTGTATTTCCGTCTGCCTGTTTGGCTACGTGTCTATCTACCCGATATTAAAGACACGTCAAAGACGACGGGCTACAGCGCGCACCACGCAAGGGCATGCCTTTATATGGTCCTTAGTGGGATCTCGCCTGTGTGACTCACAAAGAGGCCTGTGGAAGGAGATCATTACAGAGCTACTTCCGAGCCATCTCTTTTATTCGCACCCCCCCCCCCGCCGTGCTACAGAGAAATTCCGCCGCGTCAAATGACGAACCGAATTTTTGTGATGGCGGTCGTTTGTGACAAGGCCGAGGCCCTCATCTCACGTCACCCCGAGGACCCGACTCGATTTTCGGTGCTGGTTCGGCACTCTTGACCACTCCTGAGCCACCCGGCCACCGCAGAGTCCAAAGACAACGCCACCACGTGAACATTCTGACCACGGCGAGCCTTCCCTTGTGGCTCTAAACTTCGCGATTGCACCAAGTGGGGTGAGGTGGTGGGGCTCTTAGCTGTGCCCAGGTCCAGTGCTGGATGAAGCTGTTGCGGGGCCTGTGGCATATGTTATAAAGGGGCCCGAAATAAAAAAAAAACACACAAATATGAAAACACAAATTTTTTTACTGGCACAGTAAAGTAATTGTATTTTTTCATATGCTATACAGCCAGATAATACGACAAATCGTTACCCTTAAACGCCCAGTCGTTCCTAAAAGTTGAAGGCAGTATAGTACTATAGTAATAGAGCAAGTGCAGAATCACTGAACCGGAATTGATAGCTTGAAAGCATTTTGCGCGGGGCCCTTGAAAGTGCGGGGCCCGTAGCCAATGTAGCTTCTTTTGCTACTGGGATAATCCGGCACTGCCCGGGTCTGAAGGTGTACAGGACGATCTTTGTTTGTCCCTGAGAGGTGCCAGCCATTGGCACCTGGCACGGCGGAGCTGTTTGGGCTGGCGCCTCCTCTCACGGCGCACAGTTCGCTTGCTCGCTCGCTCCCTGCTGCTGCTGCCTGTCGCTATCGGCCACAAAACCAAAAACCCACCACCGCGTTACAGTAATTGCATTGATTCTTCCTCCGCGGAACGGTATTGACGTGGTATCGCTTTGCAGCAAGGCAGCTCCATTTTAAAATTAACTCCAGCATGTGCTTCGGATTACATTCGCTTTGCCTTTCGCTTTGGTGCTAATTATAAAAATGCCTTCAATTTCCCCCCACAACCACCACCCCCTCGCTGCCCCTCCGCCCGCTCGCCCGTCCTGTGTGAGCGAGCGAGTGTGGGTTTACAACACAAACACCGGCATCTCAAAAATAAACCTTCAAAATGGCATGAATGTGAGGTTTGTTTGTTCAACAAATATGTATAGTTTCGCCTATGCTTTTATTTATGAATTAGCTTCATCAGTTCCCACCGCATGCAGCTTTCATGCTCATGCGTCGATAATTTAAAAGAAAGATGTAATTAAATTGTACAGCCCCTGCACAATCCACTGCTGGATGAAGGCCTCCTCTCACTGTGTTGGTCATGGGGACTGTTGGACCATACTTGACCACGCAGGTTGATGAAGAGTGGCGGCCAGGGTGGGGTTCAGATAGCACTCCACGCTGATGTTAGCCATGGACAGAAATTTGACTCAAATCACCGAGTTCACAGTGCAATGTGAAAACCACGGTGTTTCTGTGCTCCATCTATGTAAAAAAAATTGGTGTAAATATTATGTAATAAACTCATGTGCTGTTGTGGACAATTCTGGCTAATAAAATGAAAAACCTCAGTTCCATGTCCCCACGTGACAATAACACACCTTGGCCGTGACCTTCCAGTCTGATATTAGCCAGCAGCATTGGTTTTGACATATTGGCTCTCATCAGCAGAGTCAGGCTTGCTTTACAAAATAAATCCGGATTCGTCAAATGTCAGTGTTAAGATCCATCCATGTTAAGCTATGGGGGGCCATCGTTTGTGGCTGGAATTGAACCTTCACTTCTCAGCCAGCAGGCTCAGTGGTCACAGCACTGAACTGTCAAGTGACCGCTGAGCTGACCCCACCGACGTCCTGGGTTTGAGTCCAGGTCACAGCCACACGTGATTAAACCGGGTTCTCAACTGGGGCCTCAGCACATTCACCAATGCCAGCGCATTGCAATTAAATGTATTTCAAATTTTCTTCTTTAAACATTCTAAATAATTTAATTCAATATATTACGTTATTTGACCACATTTAATTTCTGCGAAATAAAATTTGCGTAAATTTTTGAGTGGGGTGGTAAATAAATAAATACATATTCTTAGGTTTTTTCGGTAAAGTCACGTAGGTAAAAAAATTTAATTACAATTATTTATATTTTTATTTTACTTTTATACATTTTAATTTTTTACCTACGTGACTTTACCGAAACAACCCTAAGAATATGAATCCTTGCAGTCACGAGAGCTTCAAATCTATAAATAAATACATGTGTATGCATGTTGCAGTTCTTTGCACCGTGTGTAGCCAACCATGCTAATCGGAGGTTCGTGGGAAGAACAACAAACCAAATGAATAGACATAAAACTTAATACTGTGGATGCACATTTATTGTCAACACTCGTAGCCACCATTATTAGGAAAGCATAGACGTGCACCTGCTGTTAAATGGACTGAAGTTTTTGTTTAACAATGCTCGCCCAGTATGCGGTAATGCTGCGCGCCGAACAGACCGCTGGTTTCCACCAAAATGTTTCCCCACTCCCAGCTGCTTTCGTTGTTTTTTTAATTCTTTTTACTGAGCACAAGAAAGCGATTGTTAAAATGCCCACCGCTGATTGCAGCGTGACATCCCCCTGCACTGGCTGTTGTCACGAAAACACGAACCATATTCTCGGTATATATGACGCACTTCATCTACAAATATTTTAAAGAGGTACTCTGGGGATGCGCCTTATTATAATCCGGTGTGTAGGCCCAAAACCTCGCAACTGGACGTGCGAGTTACGATTGCGCTCGGCGTCCAAACTACTTCCCACTCTGTCTATGTGCCACTCAGTCTGCCTACCACTCAGTTCATGTGTCACTCAATCTGCCTACCATTCAGGCCATGTGCCACTCAGTCCATGTGTCACTCAGTCTGCCTACCAATCAGTCTGCCTACCACTCAGTCCATGTGCCACTCAGTCCATGTGTCACTCAGTCTGACTACCACTCAGGCCACGTGCTGCTCATTCTGCATACCAATCAGACTATGTGCCACTCGCCAAACATATCTTAGCAAACAATTGCAGAGAATGCATTTTAGGAGGGCTGTACACAAACTCAACACAGATGCGTTATTTAGTTACCACACACGGCACGGAGTTCATCTCATGTGCGTTGCGAGCGGCGCTGCAGCAGCGTTGAGACGAGCGGCCGGCACCGCGCCACTGCGGTGCCGGCCGCTCCGCTCCGTACCAGGCACGGTGCTCCTCCTCGCCGTCCACGTGATGCGACCGCACGGTCACAGCCCTCTCGATCTTCTTGTTGTTTTTCTAAATGGTGCAAAAGTTTGGATGGCGCGTTTTACTTTCCCGGGTGGCTTTTGAGCTATAGAATAAGATACAACAGAGCAGTAAAAATCTTGACCTAAAGCTTTCGTGACTGCAGGAATTCATATTCTTTGGGTCTTTCGGTAAAGTCACGTAGAAAGGTTCAAATTAATAAAAATGAAATTAAAAAAACCACGATCGTCATCAGGAGGTTGACGATCGCTTGGATGACGATCGCTTGTGTTGTGATCGAAACATCGTGGTTTTTGTTTATTTTATTTATTTTTAATTTGAACCTATCTACGTGACTTTTCCGAAAGACCCAAAGAATACAATAGAGCAGTGTTCATGGGGAAGTTGGCGGGGGTCGGAGGGGGAGCGGAGGCAGCAGAGTGGTTCCCGCGCCGCACTATGGACTCGGTGACCTGAGTTCGATTTCCATCCGCGGCGAACATTTGCGGTGACCGGTATCTGAACCGGCCCAGTGCCTCCTAATCCTCACCAACCCGCACTGACCGGCGTGGGGAAGCAGCGCGGGGAAGGATGATCAAACAACCTCCCACGATTTCACAGAGTGCGGGGAGGCCTTCATCTCACAGTTGATTTACAAAAAGGGCTGTACGGTAAATTATTATTATTTCGTTCGTACAAAAAATGCAAATATCGTAAATAGTAAGTTGCAGTTATTTGAGCAAAAATTACTTGCATCGTAAATATAATGCGTAATACCCATTAGAAGAAAAACCTTTTGCTTCATAGTTGTATGCGTCTATATTTTGCTACGGATAATTTTTTGATGGTACGCCAATAGTTGTCCACAACAGAACAAGGCGACATTTCATACGTAGGCTTTCACAACCAATATTACGATTTATAATTATTAGTTTCCTTTGGTTGAGACCGTCCTATAGGTACGATGTAAATTTTGTTGAAAAGCAAAGCGAAATGTTGGCCTGTTTTGTACGACGTTTCGCTGGAGATTGCATCCAGCATCATGCGGAGTCAACGAAACAAAACTAATTGCGAGTTGGATACTGCACGTCTAGAGCAGGAGGAAGAAAACCTGCTGCTCCACAACCACATGCGACCCTTTAAGTGACTGCTTCGTGACCGTTATCTATTAAAGTCTCGTATTCACATGCCATGCAGCTCTTGAAATATTGAGGTTTTCATTTTTTACAGAATTCTATAAAAATTGCCCTTCTTGTTGTTGTTCTGCTTGCCGGCCCCTGGTCTAGATACGTCTACTGGATACAGACATAGACTTCTCTGTCCGAGTGATGCGTGCTGGCGGCGATGTTAATTTTGCGGAACAAAAAAAATTGTTGACGAAAAATACTCTTCAACAAAGTGTTCGTGATTGCACTTAGTCGACGTTGAACGTGAATGAACGGAACGGAATCATCAAGCACGACGGTGACAACTACCACGATGCACCAAGCCAGACTTGATTGGTGCTCGCTAACTGCACATGCCCGAACAGCCTGAAAGAGGCCACACCTGGGGAACTTTGTCTTTGTATCTTTGTAGCTGCTCCGCAACATTACTTCCCCAACAGCCTGTTAAAGGCTACACGGGGTGGATCTTTGTCTGTGCGTGTATATCAATAAACGTACTCATATATATAAATATATAAATTACTAATACGGGCACTGCTCTTTCCCCGCTTGCATTTCTCCCGCACCGCCAAAGGCAAATGACAACGAGTCGGCAAAGCCAGCGCCAATCCGGATCGAGCCCAGCGCCCCCGGGGGCACCCGGCGCCCGCACGATCCTCCCGGCAGGCCAGTGAATGATGGCGATGCCGCCGATGCGGCCGGCGCCCCCTCCCCGCCGTCGAGCCACACCACCGAGGTCCCGTCCTCCTCTGCGCGGCTCCGCGCTGCGACTGCCACCGCTCGTGCTGGTGGCGGCGGCGGTAGCGGCCTCGTTGCTGTGCGGCCCGGGCCTCGCGGCCTCGGCCACCGGCAGCAACCGGGGCGGCCGCGAGCGGCTCCTGCCGGACCCGGCCTCCTTGTCCGGTGGCCGTCCCCCGCGCGACCAAAAGCGGCCGAACATCATCCTCATTCTCACCGACGACCAGGACGTCGAGCTGGGTAAATCGAGCCCTCACCCCCCCCCTCTCCCCCCCGCGTCCGAGCGTCCCCTCGACCGCCCACCCGCGGTGCTCGCGTGAGGCTGTGGTGGAAATGTCACATTCCTTGTGGCAGCGTTGTTGATGCGTCGCTATCGTCTGCAGCAGCAGCAGCAGTAGCCATGGGTAGTCCACTGCTGCATGAAAGTTTCCCTGAGATGTCGGCACCTCTCACAGTCTTGTGATGCAACAAGCTTGCTACTGAGCTTATTTCATCGCTCCCATTTCTGCGGTCGATGTCCTCTTAGGGCATGTCTTTCCCCCACTTAGGGCATGTCTCTTTATCCCCTTTGGCTGCCACTCCATCATTAGTCTCGACTACTGGACCTCATCGCACCGTCTAGCGACATGTCCCTCTGTACACAACAGATAATATGATGTCTCTAGTGTTGAAGGGATCATTTTAAGTATGGTTAGTAATTGAATGGGAGACTGCCAGGAGATGCCAGGTGTTGTAAGCTTGGGCTGTGAGGTGGCCAGGAGATGCTGGTCCAGATGATGTACTCATGAGAGGAGCTCTTGAGCGTTAACCCCATTATATGTATGATGGGTTTCCATAAAGTTTCCTTCCAAATTACAATCACTCTCTCTTACAGAATTTGCCAAGCATTCAAATGCAAAATTGAGGCTTTTCCTTGGTAAATAAACATCATCATCAAGTAAATAATTTCCTATCTACTTCTAGACAAAGGACATCTCACCCTGTCCCCAATACCTCACGACTCTCGCAGTGCCGACGATCGTTCTTAGATTTGGCTGTGCATATATTGCAAGTTCGATTCGTGGATTCGGCAAAGCGCGGCATGAGTTTTGCGAGGTGCTGGCGGGTCAGTGGGAGGGGGGTGGCTGGGCTGGGGGGGTGTACTCTGGCAGTCGCCTACACAGCTGCTCGCATTTGTTAGGTTTCGCAATCATGAGCTAATCGAGCCGGGTTAGTGTTGTTGAAGGTTGTCCGCGGCAAAAAGGCACTCGAAATATTCCGGGAAATGGGAGTCACTCGACAAGTGGCGGAGAGAACAAATTATCTGTAAATTCCGGGTTTTTGTGGAGCATGCATGTGTGTAAGGCAACACGGCACGAATTCCCGTTCAACGGGTGGGTTTCTGATTTAAACAATTAGCATTTACCATTTTCAGATTTTTGGGGTTTTTTCAAGGATTGCTTTGGATATTTTATTGGATGTTCGCGACGTTCGCATTGTGCGCTCGTGCAGCGACGTCACATGATGTCACGTGACGGTTCTCCCGAGGGCCCTGAGCTCGGTCCGGAGTGGCGCCGTAGGAGTGAACGAAATGGCAGTGCCGCACAAGCACAAACAAAGTCACCGGCGCCTCTAAGCTCGAGCATCGTCACAAGCCTCGGCCTCATGACACTGTGTCTGACATACGGCACTGGAAATTTCAATGTGCTGATTATTATTCTTGATTAATAACACTGCCGTTGCCTTAATATATAGCACGCTGTGTTTCGGGAAACGGCCCTCCTTCACAGCAACATAAATAGAGGGGCCAGAGAGAAATAAACGAGACTGCGCCATGCGTACACCACGTCAGTGATACGGGTCACTTGTGGCTCTCAGCTAAATTCAATACAAACCAAAAATTTCTGGATCGTCTAAAATGTCATATCGAGGCCTTCCCCTGGGAAATTAATGACCCAGATAAAATGGCTGGTGGCAATTTCTCACCAAATGTGCTAAACACAAATTTAGACCGGCGCACTTCTCGCCGTGTGAATTTGTTTGGGGACGTGCGGGAATTCCCACACATCGACACGCGCAACCCCCATCTGCTCGGCGACGCGGTTCACCGGTTAATTTTTTTGTTCTGCCTTCCCATTCTCCGCCGTCGTTCGTCTCGTGCCAGGCTCGATGCTGGTGATGAACAAGACGCGGCAGCTGATGGAGCGCGGCGGCGCCCACTTCACCAACGCGTTCGTCACGACGCCCATGTGCTGCCCGTCTCGCTCCTCCATGCTCACGGGGAAATACTCACACAACCACGACGTCTACACCAACAACGAGAACTGCTCCTCGCCCTCCTGGCAGGCGGCGCACGAGCCCCGCACATTCGCCGTGCACCTGAGCCGCGCTGGCTATCGCACAGGTGAGGCCAGGGTAGAGCTCCCGATTCAAACCACCCGAGGCCTGACCCATACAGGTGAGACAGGGATGGAGCTCGTGCCTTGAGCCTGGGCCTAATACAGGTGAGGCAGGGATAGAGCTTGTGTCCTGAGCCTGGGTGTAATCCATACAGGTGAGACAGGGATGGAGCTCGTGCCTTGAGCCTGGGCCTAATACAGGTGAGGCAGGGATAGAGCTCGTGTCCTGAGCCTGGGCCTAATACAGGTGAGACAGGCCGTAGCCATGGAGTCAACATTGGGGGGGACCAAATCTTCCAGGGGGTCTGGAGGTCCCGCCCCAGAAAAAAAAATCTAAATTTGAAAACGAATTTCGTGCCATTTCCTGCCTAAAATATTAAAAAAATTTCACTACCACATAGGATGTACTTTTTATTTAATTTTTTACAATATTGTCTAATAGTGTATTGTATTACATTGCTCTGTTTTTTTTTACCTTTTCTTGTTTCATTGTATGTAATGGCAGAGATTATAGATCCACAAAGTACAACCATAACCACAATCATATGAACAGAAATCTATTTTATAGGGATATATTGGGGGGGACATTTTGAGCATATTTGAATATTGGGGGGGGGGTATGTGTCCCCCCCAATAAATATTATAATTATGGCCTTGCAGGTGAGACAGGGATAGAAAACCGGCTCTGAGCCTGACCCTAAGTCATACAGCTTAGACTGGGATAGAATACCTTATTTGAACCTGACTCTCTCTCATGCAGGTGAGACACCCGCTCTGTCTAAGCCTAGTCCATGCAGGTGAGAGATGGATACAGTAGCTGCCCAGACATTGACCCGTACAAGTGAGAGAAGGCCTGCCCAGACACCGTCTCCTAAACCCAATCCCTCGGACATGCTGATGAATCACACCTTTAGCGCCTGGGTCTAAGCGCGCGCAATAACAGCTGAGTGCCTCCCCAACCCTCACTCATATGTCTAGTACTAGTGTGTGTACGTGTGGGTGCTAGTCGCTAGTGACCCGAGTTCGATTCCAGCTCACGGCCAACATCAGTGACGATTATCTGAACTGGTCCTGGGCCTCCCCTGGGTCGACAGCCTCAAATGGGTATCTGGTGCGGTGTGTAAATATCACCACTCGGGAGACAAAGGCGGCCGGGCGTGGTGCGGACCACCCACCCCCTCGTGTGCCGTGCCAGCCTTCATAGGTGCTCGCTAACAGCACTTTCCCCTACAGTCTGTTAAGGCTATACGGGGGATCTTTGTCTTTGTGTGCACGCGCGCGTGTGCAGGCTTCTTTGGCAAGTACCTGAACGAGTACAACGGGAGCTACGTGCCGCCCGGCTGGCGCGAGTGGCTCGGCCTCGTCAAGAACTCGCGCTTCTACAACTACACGCTGAACCACAACGGTGTTCGCGAGAAGCACGGAGCCCACTACCCCTCGGTGTGTGTGGTCAAGTGTGTGAGTGTGTGTGTGTGTGGTCACGTGTGTGAGTGTGTGATCAGGTGTGTGAGTGTGTGGTCAAGTGTGTGAGTGTGTGATCAGGTGTGTGAGTGAATGTGTGGTCAAGTGTGTGAGTGTGTGTGTGAGTGGTCAAGTGCGTGTCCACAGGTGTTGCATCAGGCCAGATACCTCAGTCAGTCAACTCATGGCACCTGGGTCTGTCTCGTGACCTCCTGCCAACGGGCGTTTGACACTTCACGTGGCCTTAAAGTGCACTTAGCCAGGCACAAGCGCCGTGGTGACTTTACCGCCACTTAATGATGAATGGCGGTTGTTGTTGTTGTCCATGCGTGCGTGGGTGGGGGAGCGGTAACGCAGTGGTTAGCGCATCCGGTGACCCGAATGCGATTTTCCTCCCACAATGAACACCAGTGATGATTATCTTCTTTGGCTTGCCCTACCTCCACTTGGCCTCAAATGAGATGGTGCGTTGTGTAAACATCGCAGCTAGGCAGACAAAGGCTGACGGGCGTGGTGCAGGCCACCCATCCCTGTGTGTGCCATGCCGGCCTTCATAGGTGCTCACTTACAGCACTTGCCCCAACAGTTTGTAAAGGTTATATGTGGATTTTTGTGTGTCTTGTTTCGTTGAATCTGTATCAGTGTTTGTGCATGTTTGTGTGTGTTTCGCGTGATTGATACGGGTCTAACACAGATGTCAGGGTGTTGACTTCGCAACCATGAGATCCCTGGTTCAAATTTGGATTTCAGCCACTTGTGATACCTTCAGTTGTCAAGTGCAGTGAGTTGATGCTCTCAGTCCAGCTGCTAATGGTTCCACACATTTGGATATTCACTGAATTCCACATCCTCTAACAGAGGCAGTACATCGCACGTGTGCACATGGACGGGTGTTTTAAAATCCAGTTCATTTGCGTGAGAGAGTGCTCCCGTTAATGCAGTTGTCACGATTGCAGCCAGATTTTGCTTTGTGCATTACGATACGGCTCATTGCCCCTGCGAACGGCACTCTGGATATTTCTTGCCGTTTGCGACGCCCCCCCCAGGACTACCTGACGGACCTCATCACGAACGAGAGCGTGAGCTTCTTCCGAGCGTCGCGGCGGACGTACCCGGGCCGCCCCGTGCTCATGGTGCTGAGCCACGCGGCCCCGCACGGCCCCGAGGACTCGGCCCCGCAGTACTCGGAACTCTTCCCCAACGCGTCCACGCACATGTACGCACGCCTCCTACACGCGCCGCGCGCACGCGACGCACAGGTGCATGCCAAGACACCGGTACCCGCCGTTCGCCACTAAGTGGCGGTGACGCGTCACTGTGGAGCCTGTGCCAGGCCAGGTGCAGTTTGGAGCCACGTGAAGTGTCGAAGGCTTTGCTGACAGGAGGTCACGGGACAGACCCAGGTGCCATGGGTTGGCTGATTTAGATGGCTGGCAGATGCACCCCCTGTGCTCCTTATTGTGCCAATTCGATGCATTTTAGCCGCCCAGTGTTCCACTGTTTGTTATGAGCGTCGCTCCTCTGCCGTCCGTTGTTGTTGGAGGGCGACTGCCTCCAACTGACCATGAGCGACCTTTACGAGCAACCTTCATAAAGGCCGATCTTGACGCCGCTGGTATGCGTCTTCGGCAAGTCCACTCAGCTCCACATTGTTCCGTACTGTGTATATATACAGGCACACAAACTCACAGCCTGACAATACAGCAGGAAGTTAGAGCCACGGCTACTCGGGCCTCATTCAGAACGCATCCACACACGTGTACATGCATGAATTTTACATGCATGAATTCTACATACATGTACGCATGCGTTGTGCGTGCATGACTCATACATGATACGCATATATATACACAAAGACAAAGATCCCCAGTATAGCTTTAACAGGCTGTAGGAGCAAGTCGTGTTCGCCAGCACCTATAAAGGTCGGCACAGCACATGATAGGGTGGGTGGCCAGCATCTCCCACACCTCACGAGGTACTCATTTGAGGCCAAGTCAACCTAGGGAAGGCCCAGGACCTGTGCAAATATTCGCCACTGTTATTGGTCATGAGTGGCAATCGAGCGTAGGTCACTGGGTTCGTAGCACAGCGCACGAACCACTGCACTACTGATCCCCACACTTAGTCTTTGCAACCACTACTCACACACGCACGCACGCATGTACGCTACACACGTGTAAATACGCAAGTGAGCACCTATTAAACCTGGCGCGACTCAGCAGTGGTTGGTGGGGTGACTGCCAGGCACACCTGACCACCATCATCTCCCCTGCACCGCGGTATTTATTTTATGGCTGAGTCCACCTAAGGGGGTGGATGGGCGGGGGCGGTGGTAGGCCTGCAAGCAAGCGCAGGTGGCGGCTGCTGCTGTGGAGAGCGAGCTGCCGGCTAGGCACCGGGGCGCCGTGACTCCGCTTCTGTACGTGCGGCGTCGACGAAGGGCGCGCGGGACGAGCCGTTTCAAATATTAAACAAGCGTACAACATCGCGACGGCCCATCACACGCACGGTTGACATCCTCTTTTATGAAGGCGTTTGGCAATTTTCAAAATATTTTCTGTCGTGGGTTTTTTTTTCCAGTCCTGACCCACATTATGTTGAGCACCCAGCCGCCTCCACCCCGCGACGTCCTGTCCCAATTCGCTGCTGGCGGTTCACAGCGGCGGAAAAAAAAAATCGGCAACCGTGACCCTTTAAGCGCACTCATAAAAGAGGACCTGACCCCTTAAAGCATTGCAGAGAAAGCGCCGGCGACCCTTTGCGAAGGGAACAATCGTTCGGGGGGCACGGGGCGGGATGGTACACAATCTCGCAGTATGCCGGCCCTTGAGTAGCGCGTTCCCACACGTGCACACTCACACACACTCACACGCACGCACATACACGTGCACAACGTGCGGAGGTGTGGGATGAGCGGCTTTGGGGTAAAAATAAAAAGGGGGTGGGGGGGGGGCTGGTGTATACTTCCTTGTGCTCGCGCAACAGCTGTCACTTCCGATTACGACGAACGAGATGGGCCGCGGCTCGCAAAGATTTCGAGTTAGGGATGCATGGACGGCCTGCGGTGGTCATGCTGCTCGTGGCCACCTGTAACCCAGCACCGTTGGAGGCAGCAGCGAGGGCTGGCGGGTCGCAGGAATGCTGTGAAACTCCCGATCCGTCGGCGTCGAGGCAGATGCTGCGCGATGGTTTGCCAGGAGTCCGCGTTACAGGAAAGTGCAGACTAATATCATCCGTTCCTTCTCAGCGGGATAGAGTGTTACTCCTTTGGACGTATGGGTTTTCTCTGGACGCTCCGGTTTGCCCACATCAGTACCCAACCGCCCCCCATCCCGGGCAAGCTAACGATGCACCCAGCGGACCGAAGTCTGCGAGCCCCAACTCCACGACGAATCCCGGTCTCGCCACCACACTCATTAATCGGCCGATGACACCTTGATATACAGAGGATCGCAGAGCTTGGGCGATTGCTGTAGCCAGCTCACCACTTTGGCTGCCGCCTTCCAACCTGTCTGTGGTTCCTCGTGCCGAGTTGTCCACTCTCTCTCCGAGAGGTGAGCGCAATACTGTGTGCCATGTTGCGACAAGTTTGCATTATTCATTTTGATTATTATGGCTCTCCTGCAGGTCCGTGTCATTTCTTTCAACGTTATTGCCTTTGTACACATGCGTTGTTGTTTTTATTCTTCATCTGGGTTTTCCGGTTTCCTCCCACACACAGAACCGCGCCTTACAATGGCATTGGCCAAATATCCCAATGCAGAACGCTCCAACCAATTAGTTTTTGTTTTTAATACCGGTTGAGATATTCCAGGATAAATAAATAACAGCGTCAGTATAAAGTTTTGAGCGCTGTGACGCGCTATTTTAATGGTGAATGTCTTTACTGCAGTGTGATCTCTTCAATCAATACTCTGAATCGCTCAGTAGTTGGCATTAAACGCTGCTGAGCCCAACTTAAAAACGACTAAAGTCTCAAGTAATAACAAATATAATCACGGTCCCGAAGTAAGATCTTGATTTGAAGCCTTCGTGACTGCAGGAATCCATACTCTTTGGTTCTTTCGGTAAAGTCACGTAGGTATAAAATAAAATCAATCACGACGTTTCAGGCGCAACACAAGCGTCCGTCATCAGCTTTTCCCACCTGATGACGGACGCTTGTGTTGCGCCCGAAACGTCGTGATTTATTTTATTTTATACCTAGGCGACTTTACCGAAAGAACTAAAGAGTAAGATCTTGATGTTACAGCTGACATCTGGAAAAAAGAATGACATCGAGACACCACTGGTATTTGGTCATGCGGCCACCATATCAGCAACAGATGTGTGGGGTTCATAGCCCAATAACACCACCCTCCCTACAGCTCTCACGCCACTACTAAGCAGTCTCACAGCAGCAATTCCCATGGCAGTGACACCACCACACTCGCCCCCAGCTCAATGCACATCCTTCTGCCACCGCTGCGCGTGTCCCCGTGCGCCCACGACCCTGCTCACCCGCCGTGGCCCCCCGTAACCCCACTCTGACCTTTCCGTGACCCCCCCTGTGACCTTTCCGTGACCCCTACCCTTGTGCCCCCCCCGCCCCCCCCACCGTGCAGCACGCCGAGCTACAACCTGGCGCCCAACCCCGACAAGCACTGGATCCTGCGCTACACGGGGCCCATGATGCCCATCCACATGGAGTTCACCAACCTCCTGCAGCGGCGGCGCCTGCAGACGCTCATGTCCGTGGACGACTCCGTGCAGCGCGTGAGCGAGCAAGCGAGCGAGCGACCCAGGCGGAGTTGTGCAGGCGCGAACGCGCGGCGGTCGTGCGACTGAGACCGAGTCGTGCATGTGGCGAGCGGTAGTGTAGCGGTTAGCGCACTTCGCTATTAACCCGCAGGCCCGAGTTCGATTCCTGGTCAGGGCCAACGCCAGTGACCATTATCTGAACCTGTTATGGGCCTCCCTTAGGCCGACTCAGTCTAAAAATTAGTACCTGGTACAATGTGCAAACATCACCACTAGGGAGACAAAGGCGGCCGGGCATAGAGCTGGCCACCCACCCTCTCGTATGCTGTGCCAGCCTTCATAAGTGCTCGCTAACAGCACTTCCCTCAAACGTCTGTAAAGGATATATTGGGGATTTTTGTCTTTGCTAACTGCACTTGCCCCAACAGCTTGTGAAGGCTACACGGGGGCGGGGGTCTTCTTTATCTTTGTGCGAGCAGATTCTGGACACGCTGGAGGAGAGTGGCGAGCTGGAGAACACGTTCGTCATCTACACGTCCGACCACGGCTACCACCTGGGCCAGTTCGGCCTCGTCAAGGGCAAGTCCATGCCCTACGAGTTCGACATCCGCGTGCCCTTCTACGTGCGGGGGCCCGGCGTCGCTCCGGGGTCCACGTACGTGCACTCCGCTCCGGGTTTCTCTCCATCTCTCTCTCTCTCTCCGACGCGCGCACGCACAACTCGGTCGCCTGCTCACTCGATAAAGATATTGAATTGTTTGTGAACAAGTCGTCCTCCTGTACGTTGGAGGGGGGTGGGTGATGGAGGGGTGAGGGTGCATCTCAGAGCGCTTAAAAAATAATTATTTATTTTGTTAGGGATATCACACCCAGCGTAATAACCAGGGTGACCCACCTGACTCGAACCGTGAACCTCTACAACAAGCGGCGACTGCGCTACCGCAGGGTCGCGTCGCCTGGTGTTCTGCCCTTCGCTTTGGAGGCAGCGTTATTGATGAACGTGTTGAGTTTGTTACGTGTGCACGTGCGTCACTGCCATTGCAGTATTACTTAACCTGGTAATTTGATCGCCTGGTCAACTGACAATTAAATGAGCTGATGACCTGGCCATGAGCTAGCGTAGTTGGACCCTTTACTTTTTCAGGAATATCTTATTAATACTAGATTTCCAGAGGTTCCTACATTGGGATGTTTTGGCCAATACCATCAGTGAACGTCTGGCGTGTGGGAGAAAATTAAAGTAACCGGTGATAGCATACGGCATGCAGGATCGGATACACTCAAAGCTCCGCACAGATCGATTTAGGAATCCATTTCTTTCCTTCCGTCTCCTAGCCATACCTCACAGCCTGGCCGTCATTATTTTTCACCCGTTGCCTGAATACCGCCAGTCGCTCTCTCCTCATTTCTTCTTCTCTCCCTCTCCCTCCCCTCCTTCGTGGGCCGGCACGGGCTCAAAGCAACGACCTCCTGGGTTCGATTCCTGCCTCGGGTGCCTTTCTGTGTGGAGTTTGTATGTTCTGCCCCCGCCTCCGCCCGCCCGCCCCCCCTTCTGGATTGGTTTCCAACGGGTTCTCCAGTCTCCTCCCAGAGTTAAAAATAAAAACAAAGTAACTGATATTTGCCAAACTTCCCCAAATGCTACAAAACGACATGAAAATTACTCTTAAACTTGGCAGGATCCGCACCTCCGATTTCCTGCACGTCCCATTAACACGGTGGGCTCCGTACGGTGCGACAAAAGCTCAAAACACATACAGGTCCCTCCTGGAACAGAGTATTGAGGCTCGGAGAGACTTTCCTGGGAGAGAAAACAAGCGTGTTAATACGATTTTCTCTCTCTCTCCCTTCCCTCTGCTGTTATTTTCGGTCTTAGACCACCGCTCGGGGCTGCTTCGGTCCCACCCGATTACCCCGGCAGTCGCGTCGATCCCGCGCGTCCCGGCTCTGTTTTTACGTTCGCGTTGTTGAAAATATGAATAAATTTGTTTTTGTTTTTCTTTCAAAATCGCCGAGCTCACCAGTCACAAGAAATTACTCGCCGCGCAATCGCCTCCAGGAGGGCGCAGGCAGGCAGGCAGCGACTGCGCAGGCCACGCGCGCGCTGGGACGCCGCATCACTCCCTCTCTCTCTCTGTCTCTCGTACCGCGGGTGACCTTTGCGCCCCGAGTCATTAGCGAGCGGTGGCGGGAAGGCAATGCTCAACGCCGGCCTCCCGATAAATCTGCGCGCAAATCGATGCACGGGAGCCACAAATCTGGGCCGCGCCAGCGACTCCGGTAATGAAATCAGCTGATCGGTCACGCGGGCCGGGCGCTCGGTCTGCACCGGGCCCTGACAAACATCGTTTTCTTCTCTTTGGAACGAGGAAGCGGGGGTGGGGGGGTCTGGGTGGGTGGCCCTGGTTTATTTTACACAGATTGAAAAATGTCTCTCTCCATCTTCCCAAGGTTAATCTCGCACACCCAATGCTGTCTCATTTCCAGCGTGATATTGATTTTCTTAGATTTTTGGGGGTGGAACAGTTTTTCAATTTTAATATTTTCATCTTTTGGTTTCCTTTGCTTTAATCGATTTTATTCTTTTGTTTAGAAGTTTTAATGAATATATTCGTAGGTTTTTTTGTGGTTAATTTGGATTCATTCATTTTCTATGAATGTTTTTTTTTCACGTGGAATATATTTTTTTATGATTGTATATGCAAGTTGGAGCAATTAATTCCCCCCGGCAATGCCGCTAATTGTTATGATTCTGCTCCGTAACTCAAATGCAATGTTTTACATTTGTTTTATGTTTTACATTTCATTTGAGTAACGCCTCCAGTGGCAGCGAGATTCACCATGAACCCATAACGTACAACATATACAAATCTCAAGATGCACATGGTGCACAAATAACAACAGCAAAACTTCAACGCATCCGTCAATACTTAGACAAGTGCGATTGGCAAATGTGTGGGGTGTTTTTGTCATCAAAAATTAATGAACGGATGCAATGTTAATACATACTCGTGGAACAAAAGACTTTTGTTTTGGTTTCATGATGTCACCCGTGATCATCCGAGACCAAAAAACGCAATCAAATGTGTGACTGAGACGGCAGCAGAGAGGGAGACGATTGAGCGGCGTAATTGCTTCGTTACCCCCCCTCCCCTCGTGTGTGCGGGGTTTTCTCCGAACTTTCCAGTTTCCTGCCGCACGAGGCCAGACACTCACGAATGGAATGGGCCAAACATCCCAATCCAGGACTCTCCTGCAAAGAGTCTTGAGTCTCAGTGAGGCCCTCCTGGCGAAATCATTCGCGTTACTTTTTACGATATGAACACATTTGAATTCCGATTTAAAGCTTTCGTGACTGCAGGGATTCATCTTCTTGGTTCTTTCGGTAAAGTCGGGGAGACAGACTTGGTCTTCACCTGAGAACGGCTGCTTGCGTTGTGGCCGAAACGTTTGTGAGAATTATTTTATTATGTTTTATTTTTATTATTTTATTATTTCCCTTCTACGTGACTTTACCGAAAGAACCAAGAAGACGTTTGAATTCATAATTTAATCGAACAAAAACATACGCAAGTTTATATGGCTGTGCTGGAATGATCAGCACACTGGGACCTGCGTACCAGGGGTCGCCGGCACGATGTCCACCCACAGTGAATCGGCAGGTAGCGTGCGGTGGGGTAAAGCGTGGGTACTCCCAACTGGCGAGCGTGGAAGAGTAGGCCAAGAATAGCATCTACAGGGGCTTACTGGGGCTCCCTCTAATGCCAGCAGTGATGTGAGCGAGCAATTGCACGGCTGCGCCTTGAGCTACCGAACTAAATTTGTTTCTCATTTGTGGGGGAATAGTAACTTTCCGCAGCACAAATTTATTTTCTTCATATCTTGTTATGTTGTCACAATAATTATTGTGAATCATAATAGATAATTAACTCTTCTAAAGCGCCTTTCATCCAGGGATAAAAAGGCACTCTACAAACAAAGACAAACATGATAATTGGTTCTTTACCCTTCTATCTGGCAACAAATGGCAAATGAGGTTCCCATAGTGTAAAGACAAACATCTCCGTATAGCCTTAATCGACTGTTGGGGCAAGTGATGTTAACGAGCACTTATGAAGGCCAGAACGGCACACGAGGGGGTGAGTGGCCAGCACAAAGCCCGGCCGCCTTTGTTTCTCTAGTAGCGAAGTTTACACACCGCATCAGGTACTCGTTTGAGGCTGAGTCGACCTAGGGGAGGTCCAGGACCGGTTCAGATAATCATCACTGGTGTTGCCCGTGAGCGGGAATAGAACTCGGGTAGCCGGGTTCGTAGCGCGGTCCGTCAACCTCGACACTACCTCTCCCCAAACACACACAAACGCATGCTCACACCACTACAATCCAACCCAAAATCTAAGGTTTCAGGAAATAGAAAAGGCCTTTAGAAAGAAGTTGCGTCTCGAGGCGCGGATTTGAATGAAACGAGGGGGGGAGTCGGCAGAGAGAGCGTCCAGTGGCAGTGAAGTCCACAGCCTGGGGCCACACAGATATTTTTTTTAAACAACACCTTTACACTGTGTTTATTTTTCCTGCGACCACCACCACCACCAGAGCGGTAAACTCTTTACGTGAACAAAACGTGGTTCCGGTTGCCTCGACCTTTCGCTAAACGATGGCGGTGGCTCGGGAACGATGTCAGTGGCTAAACGATGGTGGTGGCTAAACGATGGTGGTGGCTAAATGATGATGGTGGCTAAACGAAGTCGGTGGCTAAACGAAGTCGGTGGCTAAATGATGATGGTGGCTAAACGATGGTGGTGGCTAAACGATGATGGTGGCTAAACGATGTCGGTGGCTAAACGATGGCAGTGGCTAAACGATGATGGTGGCTAAACGATGGTGGTGGCTAAACGATGATGGTGGCTAAACGATGTCGGTGGTTAAACGATGGCAGTGGCTTAACGATGTCGGTGGCTAAACGATGATGGTGGCTAAACGATGATGGTGGCTAAACGATGGCGGTGGCTAAACGATGGCAGTGGCTAAACGATGATGGTGGCTAAACGATGGTGGTGGCTAAACGATGATGGTGGCTAAACGATGTCGGTGGCTAAATGAAGTCGGTGGCTAAACGATGATGGTGGCTAAACGATGGTGGTGGCTAAACGATGGTAGTGGCTAAATGATGTCGGTGGCTAAATGAAGTCGGTGGCTAAACGATGTCGGTGGCTAAACGATGATGGTGGCGAAACGATGTCGGTGGCTAAACGATGATGGTGGCTAAACGATGGTGGTGGCTAAACGATGTCGGTGGCTAAACGATGATGGTGGCTAAACGATGGTGGTGGCTAAACGATGGCAGTGGCTTAACGATGTCGGTGGCTAAACGATGATGGTGGCTAAACGATGATGGTGGCTAAACGATGGCAGTGGCTTAACGATGTTGGTGGCTAAACGATGGCGGTGGCTAAACGATGGCAGTGGCTTAACGATGTCGGTGGCTAAACGATGGTGGTGGCTAAACGATGGCAGTGGCTAGACGAAGTCAGTGGCTTAACGATGTCGGTGGCTAAACGATGATGGTGGCTAAACGATGTCGGTGGCTAAACGATGATGGTGGCTAAACGATGTCGGTGGCTTAACGAAGTCGGTGGCTAAACGATGTCGGTGGCTAAACGATGGCGGTGGCTAAACGAAGTCAGTGGCTAAACGATGTCGGTGGCTTAACGTGGTCGGTGGCTAAACGATGATGGTGGCTAGCCAATGGCGGTGTCTCAGCGGCGGCGTGGTGGGGATTACCGCTGACCTCGCCAGGCGACCCCAATTTGTCCGCGGGATATCGCGAGAGAAGGGGATAGGTGGGACGGCTGGGATTTAGCCATGCATCTTCTACCCATTTCACTCTTATCTTAATGAAAATGCCGGCAACCACCGACCGCGGGAAAAATTGCTGCCCCAAACGAAGGTTCCTGGGGAAAAAGAAAAAAAAGGTCTAATCTGCAAACGGAACTCTATTGAAACACGTTTTTTACAGGAAAGACAGATGAAGGGCACTGAAAATCCTTAGACGAACAGGACATGAAAAATTTGTATTAGGTGAAGGTAAAGGCGGAGCGCTGCAATGTCTTGCTCACGCCACTGCTAGCTGAAGGGACCTCCACTAGGGGGAGCTCTAGAGAACCAGTCTGAAGGGGTAAATGTTGGCCTACTCTTCCAAGCTGGCCAGTCGTCTTGGAAGAGGCGGGAGTAACCGACACTTTACCCCAGCACACGAGACCTGCCGTGTAGCCCACGACCGCTGCTGGGTGGACAGACATGGAGGGGGTTGGGGAGGATTTAAGAAACCTGCACCATTGTTTCAACCGCCACGCACGGGAGATTGAATCAAAGCGGCGACCTTTGATTTGCAAGTTCAGCGTACTGACCGCGTTCTGACGACACTCGACGTGGCCATCAAAGCCGCGGACCTCCAGTGACTCGTCGTGCACTGCGTTGCGTGTGAACTAAACGTGTGCCTGGTGCGTGTGCGCGTGCGGGGAGCGGTAGTGCGGCGGTTAGCGCACCGCGCTACGAGCCCGGCGCCCCGAGTTCGATTCCCGCTCACGGCCAACACCGGTGACGATTATCTGAACCGGTTCTGGGCCTCCCCTGGCGCTGCGTGCAAAGGCGGCCGGGCATGGTGCCTGGCCGCCTGCCTGCGCATTACCGGCCTTCACAAGTGCTACTCGCCTACAGTCCATTAAAGGCTACACGGGGGGGGGGATCCTTGTCCTTGCTTGCGCGTGCGTGAGCAGCGTCCCCCAGATTGCGCTCAACATCGACCTGGCACCGACGATGCTGGACATGGCCGGCCTGGACATCCCCGGCGACATGGACGGACGCTCGCTGCTCAAGCTGCTGCGACGCAGCGACCGCCCGAGCAACAGGTGGGCGCGCGCTCACACAGCGCACCACGTCGAGCGGAGTTCAAAGGTCGAGCGTGCTTGAAGGCGGCAAAAGAGTGAGGCTCGGGGATTTGTTAAAACAGTGCGGAGGTCAAAGGTGGCCAATGTAGACATACATGCATCTCGACGGAGGACAACAAAAGCCCTTCTTGGATCGAGCCCACAAACAATAACGTGACCTCGCCATGTCCCACGTTCCCTAAGCAGCTTTGGTCAGTCAATCAATCAATCCTTTCGCGGCAAAAACTGAGGCATCGCTGATTGTCCCACTTTCACGGGGTTGTGCTCTGGAGGAGCGAGTGATTGAGAGGGAGGGGGGGTTGGCGGGCGGGTGGGCTGGTGAGCGAGAGGGTGGGTGAGCAAGATTGTGAATGAGCGAGAGGGTGGGTGAGTGAGATAGTGAGTGAGCGAGCGAGAGGGTGGGGGAGCGAGTGTTTTGGTAATTGTCGCTGTGTTTTCTTTCCAGGTTCCGTTCTGTTGGTGTGAAAAAGCCGATCGTTTGGAGAGACTCATTCCTCGTTGAAAGAGGGTAAGTTCTGTGGACTCCGGCTGGGTATGACTGCTCATGTGTTCAGACGGATCTTACCCTTAGCCCCCTTCAAGTTGTGAGCTTGACTGAATAAGGCGCAGCCCTACAATCGCTTGCTCATGCCACTGCTGGCAGATGAGCCTCCTCTAGTTTGGCCCACTCTTCCAATGCCGGTCAAATTTCTTGGAAGGGGTGGAATACTCATACTTTACCCCACCACACGTGACCCGCTGTTCGGCTAATCTGCCAAAGTTACGCCGCTGGGTGGACAAAGGCGGGAGATCGAATCGAAACCGGCGCGACCTCGTAGATTTGACGGGCGTCGTTTGATTCCACGCTGCAACATCACAGTGCAACGCGTTTGCGCTCGGCGGGCTCCCAGTTCGCCGTCATGAGTGGTACGTGTGTGTGGTGTGCGTGGCGCGTGCGTGTTGCCTGTGCGGTATGTGTGCGGTGCGTGTGCGGTGCGTGTGTGGTGCATGTGTGTGTTTGTGCGTGTGTGGTGTGTGTTTGTGTGTGTGTGTTGCGTGTGCCGTGCTTGTGGTGCGTGTGTGGTGTGTATTTGTGCGTGTGTGTTGCGTGTGCCGTGCTTGTGGTGTGTGTGTGTGTGGTGTGTATTTGTGCGTGTGTGGTGCGTGTGTGGGGTGTGTTTGTGCGTGTGTGGTGTGTGTGCCGTGCTTGTGGTGCATGTGTGGTGTGTGTTTGTGCGTGTGTGGTGCGTGTGTGGTGTGTGTTTGTGCGTGTGTGTTGTGTGTGCCGTGCTTGTGGTGCATGTGTGGTGTGTGTGTGGTGTGTGTTTGTGCGTGTGTGGTGTGTGTGTGGTGCGTGTGTTTGTGCGTGTGTGGTGCGTGTGTTTGTGTGTGTGTTGCATGTCCCGTGCGTGTGGTGCGTGTGCGGTGCGTGTGCGGTGCGTGTGTGGTGCGTGAGTGTGTGGTGCGTGTGTGGTGCGTGTGTGTGTGGTGTGTGCTTGTGTTGTGTGTGCGGTGCGTGTGTGGTGCCTGCGTCCCTTGCTCCCATGCCACCGCAGCAAGATGCTGCGTAAGAAGGAGGAGGGCACCTCGCCAGCGACCAACCAGCTGCCCAAGGTGGAGCGTCTCAAGGAGGTGTGCTCGCGCTCCGAGTATCAGACCGCCTGCCAGCAGCCAGGGCAGGTGAGTGCGTGTACGTTGGTGTATTCGCACGCATTGGAGCGAGTGCTCTTAGCGTTCACTTCCCTCTGCAAACACGGCGGCCCGAGTTCGATTCCCACTCACGGGCAACACCAGTGACGATTATCTGAACCGGTCTTGGGCCTCCCCTAGGTCGACTCAGCCTCAAATGAGTATCTGGTGCGGTGTGGAAACATTGCCACTAGGGAGACAAAGGCTGCCGGGCGTGGTGCTGGCCACCCACCCCCTCGTGTGCCGTGCCGGCCTTCATAGGTGCTCGCAAACAGCACTCGTCCCAACAGTCTGTTAAGGCTCTACAGGGAATCTTTGTCTTTGTCGTGTGTATAAAGCTGATCTCACCATCGAACAAAACTTGCGCCCCGTTTTCCCATGCGCTTCTGCGGCCGGCTGCAATGCGATGCACCTTTAAATCACCTAGATTGAAAACTAATTTCTGCAGAACTGCTTGTGGCCCCTAGTTTTATTTTCCTCCCCCCACACCTCCGATGAGCACAGTTGGCTACGAACGGTTGGCTATGCCGCCAATAATATCTGTTCAATAACAAGTTTTGCACAGACTATGCCACGTGGTAGTGACTGTGTGGGCAGTGTTCATGTTGTATCACGGATCTGAACCAGTAGCGGAAATTCAACATTCCTATGGGCTGGGGTGAGTCTCAGGATAGGAAGACCACCGTTGACTTCCCGCTGTCCTTGTGAGCGAGAGAATACTGTGCATGTTCCAAGATGACGTTTTAATTATAGGTTAGCGGCACTGATTTTCTGAACCTCACTGCCATCGTGAGTTGAGCTCACACAGTCTTCCAACGGCAAGCCACGCGCTCTAACCACTGCACCGCTCTGGCAGAGGAGATGTAATGAAGAGGTCATGTTGATGTTTGTCTCAAGCATCAAGTGCGAGTGGTAATACAGAATATTTGTATTGGCTGCCAGAGCCCATTAGAATCGGAGCACGCTTCAAAGTTGAACGGTGGATAATGAGGCGATTTAATCGAAAACACATTGCAATTAGCGGAGTACGTTTTAAAACTCCATATTCATTTGGAGCGTGCACGCGTGTGAACGGCACTCCGCCTAACCTAGGGCAGGCCCCCGTGTTGACTGCGATGTCGACAAGCCGCCCCTTTTCGCGACGTGCGGGGCACGCGCACACGCGCGCACGCTGTACGACTCATCACCCCTCAAATTAAATGAAATGTCCCCGCCGCGCCGATAATCAAACGCCGCTCTCTCTTCTCCTACCGCTGCGGTCTCGTTGGATATAAGCGTCCATCTCGACCATCGTCGCATAATTTTTGTAACCGTTCATTAAATCCCCCCCCCCCCTTCCCCTTGTGAGGTCGATCGTGGTGTCCTTAGCGCCGGTCCCCCTTGCACTCGTGGGGTCATTTCGGACAGGAGCCAGAATTAAGTGACCCACATAGATCTGTAGCTGCCTCCATAATGATATCTGCTTACCCTAGCGTGACTGCTGATGCCGCCCGGATCTATTCTAATCACGTGCCCTCGTCACCTTAGTTTATCATTTTTTGACAAGCCCCTTTTCCGCTCATTAACGCACTACAGCATTGCCCTCATGCCATTAATGTGTCGCATATGTTGCACCATGATGCATTGCCAATCATCGGTGGTGCGTGCTTTCAATTTGTAATTTAGCGCCTTTGAGTTTGGGGTTTGTGGGTCATGAAGAGACGCTCGTTTGTCCGCGGGGCAGTGAGCTGCCTACCAAAGCAGTGCAGCAAGTAGGTTGCTGACTTATCTGCGATAAGTTGAAACATGTTCCCCGTGCACCTGTGGATTTTCCCCGGGCGTTCTGGTTTCCTTCCACACGAAGCACGACAACTTATAATAAATTGGTTAAATATCCGATGAAAACCCTTCCTGAAATTTGGTCTCAAGACTTGCTGAAACCTTCCCGGGTAAATCCAGAAAATACATTTTAAAAAATCGCATCTCACATTTCCACTCTGGTCACGAATAAACCGGAAGACCACCCAATCGCATCCACATGATAATTCTCAACGCATCAATAATTCGGTATCGGTCCAGCTTACATGGCCATATGAAAACAATGCCTTTTATGTACCCAGGGTTAGGCCAGGCAGGTTCTGCATTTGGATGTTTGGCTGTGGCCGGTGCTATTAATGAGCGTGTCACAAAGCGGGAGGAAACTAGAGTACCTGGAGACAAACCACTCGTTTGTCTCCAGGTACGGTGCAAAATAAGTTCAACATTTATGCAACATAATCATTCATAATCAACGTTTTTGGGTTTAGATTGCGTTATTTATAAATGTGTCGTAACCCTCCACCACCCGACATTCTGGCTAATTGCCCGATGATGCTGGATGCAATTACCAGCGAAACGTCGTACTCAAATTGTAAATGTTGTGGTTTCACGCTTCAACACACCGGTGGGCTAAAGCAGTCAACTTTTTGTCTTTTGTCAACGTGACACTTATTTACTGATTGGCCGTGTCGGGTGGTGGAGGGTTACGACACATTGATTAATAACGCGATCTAAACCCAAAAAGTTGATTATGAATAATATTGGTCGCGAAAGCCTACGTGTTAAACATTCATACAACACCCAAAACTCCTGCACAGACAGATTCAATACACTGCTGGACTTCCACCTCCAAGCCACCTCGCAGCCCAAGCCTACACCAGCCGATATCCCCAGGCATTCTCCTATTCAAGTACGAATCAGGCTCGATCCTGATTCATAAATGATTTTCGGGTCAGGCCACGTAATAATCTGGGACAAAATTTGTGTCAAAAGATCCCCCACCCCTCCGCCACCACCGCCCGCTGACATGGCGAAACACATTTAATTGTCACGTTGTGTAGCAAGCGTTTAACAAAGCGCCAGTTACAGTATTATTGTTTCACCTCCCGGAAACCAGAAACATCATTATCTTTTAATTGCTACATTTTGTCGTGAGAATTGCAATCATAATCTGCCCGCCCTTTAACTGCCGGCCGCGCGTGACAACCTAATGTGTTCGGCTGTGTCGGGCGGTGGAGGGTCTTTGAACACACATTTAGCCAGGTCTTTACATGGCCCGACCCAAAAGCGAATTACGAATCCTGTCACTGTCTGCAACAAGACCCTCATCACGCTTCGGCTCAGTGCAGCTCGGAGAGTCTGCGATATACCACGAGGTGAGGCGCAATGCGTCGGGATTTTAGTGGCGGTGGCTTCGCCGCGTACTCGTGCGGCCCAGACGAGCCGAGACGAATGCAAACTCCGTTTGATGTGACAACGGAAGGCCGCCCCCCCCCCCAACCTCTTAATGGGTGACTCGAGCAGCTTGAAAGGGTCACATTGGCACGAGCCCCGCATTTAGATTTGCACCAGCCCTGGCAAAAAATAATAGGGCCTGACGCGGTTAGTGCGTCCTAATGGGAGACGTGCCGACTCAGTGGCAGCCGGCGCATCTGCGCTCGTGTTTCGCCCTGCAAACCTTTACTGTCGCTCACGCGATTAACTAAACCGACTTCGGGGGAGTGCTTACGCGTTGTCTGTTTGTGTCTTTGTGGTTGCACCTTGATAGGAGAGTGGATTTTAATAGTTGTGGATATTATGGCAATTAATCAAATCACCCCCCCCCCCCCCCCAACAGCGGATGCTTGCGAACTTATATTTTAAAAAAATTATTTTGTTAATAATGTCATTGATCCAGAACTCACTGTGAGGTAGCGGGAGGGTTAATTAGCACCCGTGCTTAGTTTAGCACCTAATGAGATTACTACCTTCATCGCTTTTGGCAGTCGAACCGCACTCGTAATAAGGGATACAGAGCCAGAGCCAGGCCAGGTGGCTCGTTTGAGCTCACACCACGTCAGCACGCTAAAGCGACACCATTGAGCTGAAAACCTGCGTTTGAATCTGGGTTTCAGCAGCCCGAGATTAAACCGGTCGCAAAAAAACACACATTATCGTAAATTATGTTCGTAATTTAACGTAATTAAATCCCTCTTTGCGAATTCAAACTTTGGCTGCGATGTGATAGACAAGCGACGAAACACTCCGTGCAAGGCTTATAAAAGCTGCGTGTCTAAGTGTTGATGAATTAAAAAAATATATCTATTGCAGGGGCAAGGAGATGCACTGCTCGCTGCGAAAGTTCCCTAAACAGAAATGTCTCCTTCTGACGACACGGTGCCAATAACACAACTTCAATATCATCGAGAGAAATATAAAGATAGCAAAGGGTAAAGGCGCGGCCCTGCAAATGCTTGCTCACGCCACTGCTGGCAGAAGGGCCTCCACCAGAGCCAGCTCTGAACAGCCCCTCTAGAGGGTGTTTGGGCCTGCTCTCTGATGCTGCCCATACCTCGTGCAAAAGGTGGGAATACCCCACATTCTAACCCCACCCACACACGACCTGCCAACCATATGCGGTGAACCCATTTATACTTCTGGGTGGACAAAGGTGGCGTGTGGAATTCCATAAACCTGCCAATCGTTTCAACTGCCGGCGACCTCTGGAATGTGCCCTAGTGACCATTACAGCCATGACAGCGGCCTCCAGCGACTGTGCGGTGCACGCGAGTCCATTAAATGAGGCGTAAACTAATACAAAACAACACGCGCGTGATGCAATCCCCGTATCGTCGGCTTAAGAATCAACATCAATCGATGATTCGATCTGCCGCTTAAAGCCCGAACACGTAGTGCTCAACGAGCGGTTAACTGCTACACGTACGCTCACGTGGGGGAGGGGGTATAACGCGTGCATGAAGGACCACAGTGTCCGATGTTTGCCCGTGGAACGTCCCGCGAGAGAAGGTCATTGTAGTGTCGTGGAGTGTCGACGGCCGTCGCGTTCCTCTGCCAAACGTCTTCCCGACAAGGGTCGCTTCGTAAACCGCCATGGGAGCGGCTAAATCTGGTCACCCTGGAAGTCTGATTTTGAAACTAGGGCGCAGCAAACATTAAATCTGAAGCACGCACAAAAATTTTTACTTTTTTCCGCACACTTTCCGGGGAAACGATGTGGCATTTGCACGGGGCCTGGCGCCAAGAATGTATGTATTCAGCTCACAGAGATTCTTTGTGCGGGACGGGGTTTTGCTTCATTCGTCGGGGTGGAAAGTCACATTTGGTACGGGGATTCGTAAATAACTTTCTTGCCAAGAGCAGAGCGAAGACACAGTGCAGGTAGAGGGATTTTTAACAATGCCCGGCTGTGATGAACCTGTGGTCAAAGATAATCTTTAACCAGGCCATTACCCAGCATGTCGAGTGTCATTGCCCACCATGCCAAGCACATGTACGTGGATGTACACATTAGTGATCGGTTGCGCAATCCAAAACCTTATCGCTCTCAAGATCGCGCGACTTAATCATCGCCTGCGACTGCTTTGTCCACATCTTAGTGAGAAGTTACGCAAAAAGGGCGTGGCTAAATTGTGTGGCCAAGCCCTTTACAGCAGAGCCCCCGCCTCTTATCTGGGTATCTCTACCCCCGACCCCCACCACTCGCCCCTACATCAGGATTCAAACAACCAATCATAACGAGCAAATGTGCACCTGATGAAATACATCGCTACAAATCACCAAGAAGGTCGCTTGAATGTCTCTCTCTGCTGCGCCTCTGATTACCTCCGACTAGCACGGCTGGCTACGTACGGTGCGAAAGAAGTCCACCATGCGCTCAACCGGCTGGGCAACTGCTCGCCACCGGTTGCAGAGACATCCACGCTCAAGCGATCCTCCAGCACGCGACCGCGTCGCGGGCGTTGAGCGAACCCCGTAAACGTGCACCAAACTTTCAGGGTGACCTTTCTCTTTGCGCACGCGGCCGGCAGGAGTGGCACTGCGCGGAGGACGCCGTGGGCCGCCTGCGCCTCCACAAGTGCCGCAGCTCGTTCCCGGGCCACGAGCTGCCCGGCGCTCGCCCCCCTCTCCCGCACGGAGCGCTGTCGTCCCGGCGTTCCCGCAAGCTGCCCCGGCACGCCGGCACGCTGCCGCAGCCGTGGTGCGTGTGCCCCGACGACGGCGGCGGCGGCGGCGATGACGACGATGACGACGGCGGCGACGGCACGAGGGGCGTCGGCGGGGAGCCGGACGACGTCTTCGGTCGCGGAAACGCGGCGAGGTTCGGCAAAGCGCTCGGGCGGAAGCACAAGAAGCGACAGCCTCCTGCTGCTGTCCAGGGCGCGGGGAACTCTCTCCGTGAGTTGCCCCCCCACCCACCCACCTCACCCACCCACCTCACCCTCCCCAACCTGCATTGTGCGTCTGTGGCCTTGCTGAGTCAGGGAACGCTGCGTCGTCGGCAGTGGTGCACGAGCACGGATGACAAAAACGAATCGGCGATAACGCTGCCTTCGAAATAAAAAATGAGAGCACATAACGGGCAGGGTTTCGGGCAATGTCCATTCTTCACAGCGCACACAGAGAGGACACTCTGTGTGTCCTCTGAAAAAGGGCCATTGTCCGAAACATCGCCTATTATATATTTTATCTTCATAAGGAGGGAGCGAGCACAGGTGATGAGCAGCCGCTCCGTTTGTTCTCTGCGATGTTGAATCCTTGCCTGCCAGCGTTGGCTGTTTTGCAAGGGCTCCATAAACTTAGCCGCTATCTCACGTCTGCTCTGGCATCTGCTGGTCGCTCTCGGCAGTACATCATTTGGCACGCAGCCCGCTCGTTAGGCTTATCAGCGATTCACGAGCTCGGTGATGAATAACCGAGACTCGCTGCTCAGAAATGTTGCGTGTAAGCATCGGTTATAATTTATACTATCGATTAATATTCTTATTGGTTACATCTCATGAGAATGAGATGCTAATGTTGCTTTTAGGCTAATGGTACGCATGAAGGAGACGACAACATGAGATGAGACGGGACAGAATGAAATTGATTGCTGGCACCAGATTGGGAGAATACATTGAATCGTGGGGTAGGTGAACTCTGACCTGGACATGCTTCGTATTTATACGTCTAATTAATGAACTCGTCTCTGTTCCAGCATCGTCGTGCAATGAATCCCAGGTGTATTAAAAAAAACCGTTAGGCCTATAACATGGCCGGGTGACTCAAAAGTCAGAGTGCTGGGCTTGCACCGCTGATCCTAGATTTAAATCTGGCAGCCATGAGTCGATGGTGTTATACCAGTAGGAAAAAAAAGACCCATCGAAATTTGTCGTTTCAAATTTGTCTAAATGCCACCTCTAAAAAATGCAATTCTAGGTTTGACTATCGTGGGACAAACGTTACTCGCAGAGTGGGTGGGAAAGTGCTGCCCCCTAGTGCTGTCGCCTGATGAAGCTAGTTGTAATTACTGGCGAAACGTCGTACTCAGATTGTAAATGTTGTGGCTTGGCTCTCCAACACACCGGTGTGCTGTATTAGTAATGCATTGGTATGTTTTGTTTACGTGACAAACCTTACTAATTGGCTGTGTTGGGTGGTGGCGGGTTTAACGAAGCATTTTCAATCTTCGCAATCTAACCCAAAAAACCTGTATTTATGGGTCTCAAGAGGTAGTTCTGTGAGATCCGCTTCCTCAGGCTATTCTCGCACATGAAGGATTCCGTTTCTTTGCAAGAGATCCCAATGGATTATTTTTCACGTGACGTGATGCTGATCGCGCAATCGGGATACAAGTGGAAGGAAATATTGCATAGAAAAAAACACAAAAAATCAAATATACAAATAAGAATCATATTGAATCGTTTAATTGACGCATCATTACATTAACAACTTTCAGCTATACGCCTAGTCACGCGTATAAACGCAATAACGATGATGGTGATAAAGCACAATGAGCCAGATCCGCGTCGTACAAATTCTGCCAGCGAAATGCGCCGACGTCTCAGTCATCACGTGCGACGTGGCAACCTGCCAGAGCGACACCATGCGGCCGTTATCATCAAGACCATTAGGCATCGTGAGATGTACGGCCGTCACGCACACATACGCACAGACGGGGTGAGCAGAGCCTTGTGTGTGTGTGTGCGTTCCCTCCCCAGCAAAATGTTGGGGCAAGTGCTGCTAGCGAGTAGCACCTATGAGGCGGGCGTGGCATACGAGGGGGTAGTTGGCCAGCACCATGCCCGGCCACCTTTGTCTCCCCCGTGGCGATGTTTATACACCGCACCGGGGTACTCATGTGAGGCTGAGTCGACCTAGCGGAGGCCCATGACCAGTGCACTGGTGTTGCCCGTGAGCGGGAATCGAACTCGAGTCGCCAGGTTCATAGCGCAGCGCGCTAACCGCTGCACCACTGCTCCTCCCGCCCCCCCCCCCCTCCTCACCCCCCCCAGGGCTGAAGTCGCGGTTGAGTCGCGGCCGAGCCCTCCGCTCCGTCTCGCTGGACGTGGTGGCCCAAGCTGACGAGCCGACACCGGCGTTTCCCACCGGGGTCAACGCCACGGATTCCCCCACGGCCGCCCCCCGCACGGCCGCCCCTCTCGCGACCGCGGGCCTCCCCGCGGAGCTCAGCAGTCCCACGGCCACCGCTTCCAACCGCCCGGCCGCGAGCAGCTCGACGATGGAACGTCCCGTCCTGGATCATCGGCACAACGACCCCGAGGCGATGGTGAGCGAGGGCGATGGCGAACGCGAGCAAGATGACGGTGGAGATCGCGACGATGGCGCTGGCGACGATGATGTTGTTGGTGACGAAGATGAAGAAGATCAAGGCAACGATGACATCTTCGACCTGATCTTCGAGGAGGATGCTAAGCGAGGTGGGTGACGTCGCACGGGCAACTTGCTAACGTAAAAAAAAGACCACAACAATTGTGGTTTGCAAAACGATTGCGGCTGAATTATTCGGGTACTGAAGTACGCATGCATGAATCTGTGTCGGCGTGTTTGTGGGTTTGGGGAGAGGATGTGTAGTTCTTAGCACACTGCACTACGAACCTGGCGATCCGAGTTTGATTCCCGCTCACGCCCAATAACAGTGACTATTTTCTGAACCGCTCCTGAGCCTATCCTAGGTCGACTCATCCTCAAATGAGTACCTGGTGCAGTGCGTAAACATTGCCACTGGGGAGACAAAGGTGGCTTGGGCGTGGTTCTGGCCATTCCTGCTCTTGTGTGCCATGCCGGCCTTCATTGGTGCTTGTGAACAGCACTTGGCCCAAACGTCTGTTAAGCCTATACGGGGGATCTTTGTCTTTGTTGTGGGCGTGTGTAATGTAGTGGTCGGCACACTGCGCTACGAACCTGGCGACCCGAGTTCAAATCCCCCTTACGGCACAAGTTAGCGACGACTATCTGCACTGGTCCTGGGCCTCACCTAGGTCAACTGAGCCTTAAATAAGTACTCAGTGCGATGCACACACATCAGCACTGTGGAGACAAATGTAAACAGGCGTGGCGCTGGCCACGTCACCCACTCATGCGCCATGCCGGCTTTAATAGGTGCCCGCTAACAGCACCTGCGCCAATTTATATCTATAGGTGTTAGCGAACATTGATTTCCCCTACAGTCTTCATGACGACAATGGAGAAGTTGCATTTTGCTTGTGTGTGTGTGTGTTGTGGAGCGTCGGTGTCCTGGTCAGTGGTCACGCACTGCACCGTGACCGCACGGTCCTCGGTTTGATTCCCGGCCGTGGATTTAGGGGAGACCCAGCGCCCTGTGCGTAAACATCGCCGGCTCTCCCCTAAGTCGACTTAGGGGTGTCAAGAGTAGCATTTGGGACTGTGTGGGAGACAATCATGGTGGGGGTAACATTGGCCAGGAGATGGCAACATGCAAACGCGCATTAATTGGCTGAAAACACCTTCATAGTTAGAAGACCCACAGAGCTTGGGGGGGTATATTAGGTGCCAGGTCACCACGTGGCTGTTGCTGCCTTCCCCGCTCGTCTGTGGTTCCTCCTCCTCATGCCTCTGAGTCATCCTTTGTCTCCCTTCGAGAGCGAGGGAATGCTGTGCGACGGCGCGTTACAAGTTTAAATTATTTTTTTTTACATAAACACAGCTAATGAGACGACTGTATTTGCGCTGGCAGCTTTAACGGCTGCTCCCTAACAACCCTTGCCCACAACAACTGTGTATATCGATCTAATGAAACATGTTTCTGTTCATCGTCTTCACCGCCATCGTACTACGACGGTTGTTTTAAAATATGTTTGTCTGCCATTCCCTTTTGAGCTCAAGAACCCAAATGTGAGTTTGGCTGCTCATGAGCATTTTCCACGCTCCTCTGTCTCCCCCCCTCCTGCCTGTGTCGCAGCCCTGAGTGGAAACGAGATGGAGGAGGGCACCGAGGCCCTGTCACAAGGCCCCAACGAAGGCGACCAACGGCCACCTATCGCCACGGCAACACCCACTGCCCTGGCCCTGAGGCCCAACCTCACAAGGGTCACGCACAGGTTGCAGCCTCCGACCTTTCACCCCACGGGGGTCACCAGAAAGTCATGTCGTGACCTCTAACCTTTGCCGCTCATGATCGCCTCCCAAGGCTGTGGGTATAGGATGTTTGGCTGATGAATTCCACCTTGGCAACGGGTACCATTTTTAGCAACGCTTTGGATATCAAAGCCGCAGTTTTATTTTTCTTTAGCAGAACATGGTGGCTCTTTTTTTTATGATAAAACCAATTTGCGCTTGTGTTTTTTTGTCTGTACTTTGTAATTGTATACGTGTTACATCAAAGCTATAAAAAAAACTAATTTCACGTTTTGATTCACAAGATCAGAATTTATTTGTTGGGCAGACGTTTTACTGATCATGCAGCTCACAGATGATATGTTTTCAAACTCTCAACATGGTTACAAAATTAGACTGAGTGCAAAGGTGTGACTTTGAAGCCCCTTACTGGACAGCTCTAGGCATCAACTGACAACACGGTGGGAACGTTTTCAATAGCGAACAATTTAAAACGCACTTGACGAATATTTCCATCATAAAGTTAAACAAAATAAACCAACATCACGAAAATACACCCAGCTGATCTCAGAACCCGGAGATTAGATCCAGCCTGAAGTTCACAAATGTCACATCCTGAATAATTGATGCAAAGTGGCCACGTGTGGTATTTTATTTTAAAAGGTCTCTTCATGCCCTTTGAGGCAGGAGTCCGGGTTGTTCAGGAGGCAGCATCTAACGCAGTTCAAGGCCATTGATCCCCCCCCCTCCCCCGAAAGGGTTCCCTGGTGGTCACCAGTTTGGAAATGTTGCAGATTTTGGCAGACTACTCGCAGCTATTCTATGCGCAACAAACATCGCGTCCGCAATATGGGCAATGTATTTATTAATAGGTGCGTTCATTCATACCACATTTCAACCGGCCTTCGGCAGGCTCTGTGATGCTTTTCTTCGAAAAGTGGGGATGTGTTCTTGTGGGGGGGAAACATGGTTTGGGCGCGAGGAAAATGAACCGACACAGCCTTTATCCAGCAAGGGATTGAGAACGATCTACAAATAGTGACAAGCGTTACTTCAATATATATTTATATCAACTACAAATTTGAATGTTTACATCTGCAAACTTTGCTTAAGTCTTGCCCAGCTCTGTTTAGTTTTTTTTTTGTACTCCATCTTGTGATTTTCATACGAGAGTTTTAAATGGACGCTCCATCTCTCGACGTGATGCTGATAGCACAGTCGGAGTGGAGTTGGTGAAGAGACGAAACAAACGAGACACTCTTTTGGTCGCGTAACGTCCGCCCGCGTGCGTGCTTGTCGCGTGTGCGTATGCTTGTGGGGAGTGGTGGCATCGCGGTTAGCGCGCTGCGCTACGAACCTGGCAACTCGGGTTTGATTCCCGCCGACGGCCAACACCAGTGATGATTATCTGAACCGGTTCTGGGCCTCCCCTAGGTCTACTCAGCCTCAAATTAGTACCTGGTGCGATGTTTGAACATCGCCACTAGAGAGACAAAGGCGGCCGGGCGTGGTGCTTACCACCCAACCCCTCGTGTGCCATGCCGGCCTTCAACAACAGTCTGTTAAAGCTATATGGGGGAATCTTTGTCTTTGTGTTTTTTGCCACCGTAGGTGCTTCTTTCTTCTCAACCGAACTGTTCACTGCGACGAGGAGGTGTACCAGTCTGTCCGCGCATGGAAGGACCACCGTCACTTTGTGGACCGGCAGGTGCGTGCTCCCCTCATCCGCTGCTCATTTTAGGCCTGAGTCGACCTAGGGAGAGGGCCCTGATAAGTTTACGCCCTCCCCCCCCTCCCCCCCCACCCAGAATATATTCCAGTTGTGCTCTCGGGGCGTCAAGTCCCGAGGTAAGGAAATGTCCCATTGATACTCGGGCAGCTAGCAGTGCATCAACCCTGCATTGAGAGGCCTCTTTATCCCCAGCTAGGAGGCACACCTTTTAAATTCCCCTACGCATGTGATCTCAGACTCACGCTCAGACTTTATTGTCTGAGCTGGCGAGGCCCATTGTGCGCTGTCACGAGGATGACCACAGCCCAGGGGCCGTCGGCAGTAGCGGCAGTTACGGCGCATTACAGCGTGGGAATGTGCAAACTAACAGGAGCAACAACAACAACAACAAGTTGTTTAGACGAAACCCCATGCCAAAACTTTCTACAGTCAAACCCACACTTTTAAGTCTCAGAACCAAATGGAGCGGCAAACCAAATTGAATACGATGAAGGTTTTTTTTGGTGACCGGTGCTGAGACCATCAACCCACTCTGCTTGAATACCCAGTTTAAACAGGAGGCCGGGGAGACCTAGGTTTGAACCCAGAATCGCAGTGGTAGCAGCTGAGTGCCCTCACCCCATGATCCACCCCACCAGCTGAAGTGCACTGTATTGTAATAGCATAAAGAGTCATTGATGGAGATGGGTCTAAGATCCCGATACAGGACAGAGCTTGTGCAAATGTTCGTAGCGACGGCTCCGGCTCCTTCCCCATTGTCCGTGGTGAAAACTGCACGCGTCACAAAAATCTGGCGCATTTTGAGATTTAAATTGGGTGAACGACGCCGTGTAAAAATAATCATAATTATAAAATGTAAGTAATAATGACTACAGGCTAATGAATATTTGGATGAGCAAATCCCTCCCTCCCTCTGCAGATTGAGTCGTTGCAGGATAAGATCAAGTTCCTGCGGGAGGTCAGAGGTCACCTGAAGAAGAAACGCCCGGACGTGTGCGACTGTGGGAAGAAGAGGTATCCCTTCACCTTTGTGCTCGGTCGCGTCCTGAGTTACCGCGGTATTCTGCGAGATTATAAGACCCTCTGGAAAGTAAGATGCTCCCCCGAACGTTGGGGTCATTTTGAAAAATAAATCCAGAATGCGGGAAACAAGATTGTAAAATATAAAGTTAAGATATTGAGTGCACGTGAGGGTACGGAACCATTGAGATCCATCTTCCGAAAGATGATTACAAACGCGCTGCTTCACAATGGGGAGAGATGTTTTCACCGAAGATCATTCTGAAGGGCTGGTGGTGACTTCTATCACCTAGGTGGGTGGTCAGGTATCGCTCATGGACAGCCGTCTTCTGGACAATGATTCTGAACAACTAGATTGAAACACGTCCTCAGGAAGGCAATTCACTCTTCCAAATTACCATATAAGATGCACCCCCAACTTGTGACTTGAAATACAGAGGGAAAAAAGTGTACGTTATTATTTGGAGAATACGGCATGACTAGTCCAGGCTCAAGGCCTTCCTATTGTGGGCGCCACGGTGGTGAGATGTTAACTACCTCGCTTGGTATACAGGAGGTCGTGGGTTTGATCCCGACACTGACACCGGTATATTTGGCGTTTGCATGTCTCTCTCTCCCCGTGGTCGTGTGGAATTTTCTCTAGGTCCTCCGTTTTTTTCCCTCCACATTTATAATCAACATCACACGTTTAGAGTGTTTGGCTGCTATACATTTCCACATGATAAGCCACTTCGTCGGGGTATCATTTGTGGCCAGGTCGCTTCTGAAAAAGAGCTGTATATCTCAGTGGGCCTCACTCTCATCTATCGAGTAATTTTATCGGAACTCCCTTTTGCCTCTTTGAAGCGTATCTCCTAAACTTCGTATTGCATCTTGAGATGTAGTTGCTTATAGATGCTCCGGGCCTGTGCACGCACACACAAACAAAATGATCACGATAACTTATTGTTTTGTAATTTATTAAGTAATTTGTGCAAGGAAAGCCTCACTGAGTATCTTAAGAATATATCCTTACGCAGGTTCTGCATTAATATGTTTGTTCAGTTCCTTTCATAAGGAGGTTATTTAGTGTGAGAGGAAACCTAACTATTCAGATAAAATACCTACGTGTACGCAGAGATAATGTTCAAACATCCACAAATTTGCCAAAAAAAGATACTTGCACGTTAATTGATTGGAACAACCAACATCACAGCACATCCCGCTACTCTGTGTTCACCTTGCGCCGCACAGAGACAACTGCCATTCGGGGAGGGGGGGGGGGTGTCCCCTAGGCTAAAATAAACCTGCGCCGCTAGAAATTTAGTTCCATTTTTGGGCGCGGTATGAATTCGAGTTGCTGTTGTTGCTTACTGGCTCCCACGTGATTCTATTGCCATCTCCTGGCCACCTCGCAGCCCGGCGGGCGAGTTTGCGAGCTCGAGCAAACCTACCCGCGATCCACCAACCCTCGCCGCCAAAGCGACCGGCTCGTTGCTGGCCCACGCAACTACCCCGCCGCGTCTCTCAATCTCTCTCCCTCTCTCTCTCGCGTGCGGCGGTGGCGGCAGCAGCAAGGGAGTGTGGAGTGCGGAGCAGCGCAAGAAGGCGCTGCGCGAGGAGCGTCGCCGTCGCAAGGAGGAGAAGCGCCTGCGCAAGAAGAAGCACCGCAAGGGCGAGGCGTGCAGCTTCCCGGGCCTCACCTGCTTCACGCACGACAACGACCACTGGCAGACTCCGCCGTACTGGACGCGTGCGTTCACGCGACAGCACGCACGCACGCACCGCACGCACGCACCGCACGCACGCACGCACCGCACGCACGCACCGCACGCACCGCACGAACGCACGCACGCACCGCACGCACCGCACGCGGCTCACGATAATAAGCACGCACGCTCAGTCACGCTCGCTCGGTCGCCCGTGTCGCTTGACGACGATAGCCATGAGTTGTTTGTAATCGAGGTCGCACACCTTGACGCGGGGTGGGGGAAGCATCCCAGAGCGCGTAGCAAGAGATAAGCGAATCTAATCGTCGCATCTCGTATTTTTAAAAGGGGCACATTCCCCACCGCCTCCTCCTCGCCCTCAAGTGGCAGCCGCCGTCCCCTGTCTGGCACAAGGTGACTTAGCACGTGACCGCCCGCAAGAGGGCATTTGTCTGCCGGAATCGGGGCGACGGGCGCTGCTCCTGCTGCGTGTAATCCGGACCGAGTGTGGGGAGTTTAGCGCCGTGGTTTTGGCACGCGGAGGGTCACCGTGGTGACGGGAATCGTGAACGTTGACAAAAAGTCCGTGAAATATTTTTCGTTGTTACAATAATGCCTCGCGTAATGCGCCGCACAGTACAGTTTTTGCATGATCGGTCAGATCGATGACGGCTAGGATGCGGCAAAAATATTCAGCGCAAACGCAAAACGCACCGATACCCAGCATGCGACAAATGCCTCACTAACGAGAAGCATGGGACATGTGGCATCTCTATGAGGCTGCCTTGATCACCTCGTGAGGGTGAAGAGATGGGGCCCAGAGGGGGAGCGTAGTGGGGGGGGAGCGGTGGGGGAGCGGTGGGGGGGGAGCGTAGTGGGGGGGGAGCGGTGGGGGAGCGGTGGGGGGGGAGCGGTGGGGGGGGGAGCGTGGTGGGGGGGGGAGCGGTGGGGGGGAGCGGTGGTCTGGTCGGCCACCCGCCCTCTCGCGTGCCATGCCGGCCTTCATCGGTGCCACTCGGTAACAGCACTCGCCCTTACAGTCTGTTAAGGCTATACGGGGGATCTTTGTATTTGTAGGGACCAGTGGTATGGCTGGCCGCACAGCACTATTAATTATTGACTTAAAGCTTTCGTGACTGCAGGAATTCATATTCTTTGGGTCTCTCGGAAAAGCCACGTAGATAGAATAAATGATCAAAATAATAACAATATCACGACGTTTCGATCGCAACACAAGCATCGTCATCAGGTGGAAAATATAGCGGAAGAGCACCTGGGGCAGGAAAAAAAAATATTTTTTCTTATTCTATCTACTGGGCTTTACCGAAATACCAAAAGAATATAGCGCTATTAATGTTTATTTTTCTACCGTCATTGGTCACCGGGGCTGAGGCAACCGCGTAAACTATGTAAACCCTGGGCTGGATCACTTTGGATGTAATTTTTAAAAAATCCCACTTCGTGCTATGCACGTGAACGCAATGTATGTACATAATCAACGTTTTTGGGTTTAGATCGCGTTATGTATAAATGTGTCGTAACCCTCCACCACCCGACACGGCCAATCAGTAAAAAAGTGTCACGTTGACAGAAGACAAATAGTTCACTGCTTTAGCCCACCGGTGTGTTGAAGCGTGAAACCACAACATTTACAATTTGAGTACGACGTTTCGCTGGTAATTGCATCCAGCATCATCTGAGTAATGTATGTACGTTGAACTTCTTTCGCACCGTACGTAGCTAACCGTGCTAATCGGAGGTGCACCGTTACGTCGTTCGAGTCGTCCCGTTCGTCGCCAAACAAAACGCACAAACAAACAAAAACCAAACCCCCTAACACACTTTTTATTTATTTTCTTCCAACAGAAGGCACGTTCTGCGCGTGCACGAGCTCCAACAACAACACGTACTGGTGCGTGCGCACGCTCAACAGCAGCCACAACTCGCTCTTCTGCGAGTTCGCCACCGGCTTCATCGAGTACTTCGACCTCAACACCGACCCCTACCAGGTGACCTCCACATGCCTGCCTGCCTGCCTGCCTGCCCTCCGCCACCACCCCGCCTGCGGGCCTGGCCTCGATTGCCCCAGCCAGGGCGGCGCATGGCGCCGTGCAGGAGAAATGTTGAACGCGCCCAAGGAAAGTCCCCTGCACGTTGCTCCAATGCACAATGTGAAACGAATGCCTTACGCGAAACACACCGATACAACAACTTGAAGTCAATGCCTCGATGGTAAATATCTGTCCCGGTCCAGGCCTACCCCTAGGTCAACTCAGCCTTGAATGAGTACCTAGTGCGGAGTGTAATCATCAGCACTGGGGAGAAAAAGGCGGCGGGGCGTGGAGCTGGCCACCCACCCCCTCGTGTGCCGTGCCCGCCTTCATAGGTGCTCGCTAAGAGCACTTTCCCCAACAGCCTGTTAAGGCTACACGGGGGATCTTTGTCTTCATGGACTCACCGCCTCCGTTTCCACGCAGATGCAGAACGCGGTGCACACGCTGGAGCGCGGCGCCCTCGGCGCCCTCCACGCTCAGCTCGCTGGGCTCCGCGCCTGCCGGGGACTCGGGCAGTGCGAGCCGCCCCCCAGCAACACGCACACAGGTAGTGGTCATCACACTCCTACTCCTCACACTCCTCACCCTGCAGCAGCACACACGCACATTCTAGATTTGAAACTTTCGTGACTGCAAGGATTCATATTCTTAGGTTTTTTCGGTAAAGTTACGTAGGAAAAAATTTAAATTAATAAAAGTAAAATTAAATAAAAAATTAAATAAAAATCACGACGTTTCGGAGGCAACACGGAAGCTTGTGTTGCCTCCGAAACGTCGTGATTTTATTTTTCTTTTATTTTACTTTTATTAATTTAAATTTTTTACCTACGTGACTTTACCAAAAAAACCTAAGAATATAGCACACACACACAGGTAGTGGTCATCCCGCACAGCGCCCCTCCTCCTCCTCCTCACACTCCTCACACTCCTCACCCTGCAGCAGCATCGCACACTCATCCACTTGCCTCACTCACTCAAAGCCCATCTTATCCTGATCCACCTACCCCACTCACTTTACATCCATCATCTTATACTGATCCACCTACCCCACTCACGTTACATCCATCATCTTAAACTGATACACCTACCCCACTCACGTTACATCCATCATCTTAAACTGATACACCTACCCCACTCACGTTACATCCATCATCTTACACTGATCCACCTACCCCACTCACTTTACATCCATCATCTTATACTGATCCACCTACCCCACTCACTTTACATCCATCATCTTAAACTGATCCACCTACCCCACTCACTTTACATCCATCATCTTATACTGATCCACCTACCCCACTCACTTTACATCCATCATCTTACACTGATCCACCTACCCCACTCACTTTACATCCATCATCTTATACTGATCCACCTACCCCACTCACGTTACATCCATCATCTTAAACTGATACACCTACCCCACTCACGTTACATCCATCATCTTAAACTGATACACCTACCCCACTCACGTTACATCCATCATCTTACACTGATCCACCTACCCCACTCACTTTACATCCATCATCTTATACTGATCCACCTACCCCACTCACTTTACATCCATCATCTTAAACTGATCCACCTACCCCACTCACTTTACATCCATCATCTTATACTGATCCACCTACCCCACTCACTTTACATCCATCATCTTACACTGATCCACCTACCCCACTCACTTTACATCCATCATCTTATACTGATCCACCTACCCCACTCACTTTACATCCATCATCTTATACTGATCCACCTACCCCACTCACTTTACATCCATCATCTTACACTGATCCACCTACCCCACTCACGTTACATCCATCATCTTACACTGATCCACCTACCCCACTCACTTTACATCCATCATCTTACACTGATCCACCTACCCCACTCACTTTACATCCATCATCTTACACTGATCCACCTACCCCACTCACGTTACATCCATAATCTTACACTGATCCACCTACCCCACTCACTTTACATCCATCATCTTATACTGATCCACCTACCCCACTCACTTTACATCCATCATCTTATACTGATCCACCTACCCCACTCACGTTACATCCATCATCTTACACTGATCCACCTACCCCACTCACTTTACATCCATCATCTTACACTGATCCACCTACCCCACTCACTTTACATCCATCATCTTATACTGATCCACCTACCCCACTCACGTTACATCCATCATCTTACACTGATCCACCTACCCCACTCACTTTACATCCATCATCTTACACTGATCCACCTACCCCACTCACTTTACATCCATCATCTTACACTGATCCACCTACCCCACTCACTTTACATCCATCATCTTACACTGATCCACCTACCCCACTCACGTTACATCCATCATCTTATACTGATCCACCTACCCCACTCACTTTACATCCATCATCTTAAACTGATCCACCTACCCCACTCATGTTACATCCATCATCTTAAACTGATCCACCTACCCCACTCATGTTACATCCATCATCTTAAACTGATCCACCTACCCCACTCATGTTACATCCATCATCTTATACTGATCCACCTACCCCACTCATGTTACATCCATCATCTTAAACTGATCCACCTACCCCACTCATGTTACATCCATCATCTTATACTGATCCACCTACCCCACTCACGTTACATCCATCATCTTATACTGATCCACCTACCCCACTCACGTTACATCCATCATCTTATACTGATCCACCTACCCCACTCACGTTACATCCATCATCTTATACTGATCCACCTACCCCACTCACGTTACATCCATCATCTTATACTGATCCACCTACCCCACTCACGTTACATCCATCATCTTAAACTGATCCACCTACCCCACTCACTTTACATCCATCATCTTAAACTGATCCACCTACCCCACTCACTTTACATCCATCATCTTACACTCATACACCTACCCACTCACGTTACATCCATCATCTTACACTGATCCACCTACCCCACTCACTTTACATCCATCATCTTAAACTGATCCACCTACCCCACTCACTTTACATCCATCATCTTATACTGATCCACCTACCCCACTCACTTTACATCCATCATCTTACACTGATCCACCTACCCCACTCACGTTACATCCATCATCTTACACTGATCCACCTACCCCACTCACGTTACATCCATCATCTTATACTGATCCACCTACCCCACTCACTTTACATCCATCATCTTAAACTGATCCACCTACCCCACTCACTTTACATCCATCATCTTACACTGATCCACCTACCCCACTCACGTTACATCCATCATCTTAAACTGATCCACCTACCCCACTCACGTTACATCCATCATCTTACACTGATCCACCTACCCCACTCACGTTACATCCATCATCTTAAACTGATCCACCTACCCCACTCACTTTACATCCATCATCTTACACTGATCCACCTACCCCACTCACTTTACATCCATCATCTTAAACTGATCCACCTACCCCACTCACTTTACATCCATCATCTTACACTAATCCACCTACCCCACTCACTTTACATCCATCATCTTATACTGATCCACCTACCCCACTCACGTTACATCCATCATCTTATACTGATCCACCTACCCCACTCACGTTACATCCATCATCTTAAACTGATCCACCTACCCCACTCACTTTACATCCATCATCTTACACTGATCCACCTACCCCACTCACGTTACATCCATCATCTTACACTGATCCACCTACCCCACTCACGTTACATCCATCATCTTATACTGATCCACCTACCCCACTCACTTTACATCCATCATCTTACACTGATCCACCTACCCCACTCACTTTACATCCATCATCTTATACTGATCCACCTACCCCACTCACTTTACATCCATCATCTTACACTAATCCACCTAACCCACTCACTTTACATCCATCATCTTATAATGATCCACCTACCCCACTCACGTTACATCCATCATCTTATACTGATCCACCTAACCCACTCACTTTACATCCATCATCTTACACTGATCCACCTACCCCACTCACGTTACATCCATCATCTTATACTGATCCACCTACCCCACTCACTTTACATCCATCATCTTAAACTGATCCACCTACCCCACTCATGTTACATCCATCATCTTAAACTGATCCACCTACCCCACTCATGTTACATCCATCATCTTAAACTGATCCACCTACCCCACTCATGTTACATCCATCATCTTATACTGATCCACCTACCCCACTCATGTTACATCCATCATCTTAAACTGATCCACCTACCCCACTCATGTTACATCCATCATCTTATACTGATCCACCTACCCCACTCACGTTACATCCATCATCTTATACTGATCCACCTACCCCACTCACGTTACATCCATCATCTTATACTGATCCACCTACCCCACTCGACGTTACATCCATCATCTTATACTGATCCACCTACCCCACTCACGTTACATCCATCATCTTATACTGATCCACCTACCCCACTCACGTTACATCCATCATCTTAAACTGATCCACCTACCCCACTCACGTTACATCCATCATCTTATACTGATCCACCTACCCCACTCACGTTACATCCATCATCTTAAACAGATCCACCTACCCCACTCACTTTACATCCATCATCTTACACTGATCCACCTACCCCACTCACGTTACATCCATCATCTTACACTGATCCACCTACCCCACTCACGTTACATCCATCATCTTATACTGATCCACCTACCCCACTCACTTTACATCCATCATCTTAAACTGATCCACCTACCCCACTCACTTTACATCCATCATCTTACACTGATCCACCTACCCCACTCACGTTACATCCATCATCTTAAACTGATCCACCTACCCCACTCACGTTACATCCATCATCTTATACTGATCCACCTACCCCACTCACGTTACATCCATCATCTTATACTGATCCAACTACCCCACTCACTTTACATCCATCATCTTACACTGATCCACCTACCCCACTCACGTTACATCCATCATCTTACACTGATCCACCTACCCCACTCACGTTACATCCATCATCTTATACTGATCCACCTACCCCACTCACTTTACATCCATCATCTTAAACTGATCCACCTACCCCACTCACTTTACATCCATCATCTTACACTGATCCACCTACCCCACTCACGTTACATCCATCATCTTAAACTGATCCACCTACCCCACTCACGTTACATCCATCATCTTACACTGATCCACCTACCCCACTCACGTTACATCCATCATCTTAAACTGATCCACCTACCCCACTCACTTTACATCCATCATCTTACACTGATCCACCTACCCCACTCACTTTACATCCATCATCTTAAACTGATCCACCTACCCCACTCACTTTACATCCATCATCTTACACTAATCCACCTACCCCACTCACTTTACATCCATCATCTTATACTGATCCACCTACCCCACTCACGTTACATCCATCATCTTATACTGATCCACCTACCCCACTCACGTTACATCCATCATCTTAAACTGATCCACCTACCCCACTCACTTTACATCCATCATCTTACACTGATCCACCTACCCCACTCACGTTACATCCATCATCTTAAACTGATCCACCTACCCCACTCATGTTACATCCATCATCTTATACTGATCCACCTACCCCACTCATGTTACATCCATCATCTTAAACTGATCCACCTACCCCACTCATGTTACATCCATCATCTTATACTGATCCACCTACCCCACTCACGTTACATCCATCATCTTATACTGATCCACCTACCCCACTCACGTTACATCCATCATCTTATACTGATCCACCTACCCCACTCACGTTACATCCATCATCTTATACTGATCCACCTACCCCACTCACGTTACATCCATCATCTTATACTGATCCACCTACCCCACTCACGTTACATCCATCATCTTAAACTGATCCACCTACCCCACTCACTTTACATCCATCATCTTAAACTGATCCACCTACCCCACTCACTTTACATCCATCATCTTACACTCATGCACCTACCCACTCACGTTACATCCATCATCTTATAATGATCCACCTACCCCACTCACGTTACATCCATCATCTTATACTGATCCACCTACCCCACTCACGTTACATCCATCATCTTACACTGATCCACCTACCCCACTCACTTTACATCCATCATCTTATACTGATCCACCTACCCCACTCACGTTACATCCATCATCTTACACTGATCCACCTACCCCACTCACTTTACATCCATCATCTTACACTGATCCACCTACCCCACTCACTTTACATCCATCATCTTAAACTGATCCACCTACCCCACTCACTTTACATCCATCATCTTATACTGATCCACCTACCCCACTCACTTTACATCCATCATCTTACACTAATCCACCTACCCCACTCACTTTACATCCATCATCTTATACTGATCCACCTACCCCACTCACGTTACATCCATCATCTTATACTGATCCACCTACCCCACTCACGTTACATCCATCATCTTAAACAGATCCACCTACCCCACTCACTTTACATCCATCATCTTACACTGATCCACCTACCCCACTCACGTTACATCCATCATCTTACACTGATCCACCTACCCCACTCACGTTACATCCATCATCTTATACTGATCCACCTACCCCACTCACTTTACATCCATCATCTTAAACTGATCCACCTACCCCACTCACTTTACATCCATCATCTTACACTGATCCACCTACCCCACTCACGTTACATCCATCATCTTAAACTGATCCACCTACCCCACTCACGTTACATCCATCATCTTACACTGATCCACCTACCCCACTCACGTTACATCCATCATCTTAAACTGATCCACCTACCCCACTCACTTTACATCCATCATCTTACACTGATCCACCTACCCCACTCACTTTACATCCATCATCTTAAACTGATCCACCTACCCCACTCACTTTACATCCATCATCTTACACTAATCCACCTACCCCACTCACTTTACATCCATCATCTTATACTGATCCACCTACCCCACTCACGTTACATCCATCATCTTATACTGATCCACCTACCCCACTCACGTTACATCCATCATCTTAAACTGATCCACCTACCCCACTCACTTTACATCCATCATCTTACACTGATCCACCTACCCCACTCACGTTACATCCATCATCTTACACTGATCCACCTACCCCACTCACGTTACATCCATCATCTTATACTGATCCACCTACCCCACTCACTTTACATCCATCATCTTACACTGATCCACCTACCCCACTCACTTTACATCCATCATCTTATACTGATCCACCTACCCCACTCACTTTACATCCATCATCTTACACTAATCCACCTAACCCACTCACTTTACATCCATCATCTTATAATGATCCACCTACCCCACTCACGTTACATCCATCATCTTACACTGATCCACCTACCCCACTCACTTTACATCCATCATCTTAAACTGATCCACCTACCCCACTCACTTTACATCCATCATCTTATACTGATCCACCTACCCCACTCACTTTACATCCATCATCTTACACTAATCCACCTACCCCACTCACTTTACATCCATCATCTTATACTGATCCACCTACCCCACTCACGTTACATCCATCATCTTATACTGATCCACCTACCCCACTCACGTTACATCCATCATCTTAAACAGATCCACCTACCCCACTCACTTTACATCCATCATCTTACACTGATCCACCTACCCCACTCACGTTACATCCATCATCTTACACTGATCCACCTACCCCACTCACGTTACATCCATCATCTTATACTGATCCACCTACCCCACTCACTTTACATCCATCATCTTAAACTGATCCACCTACCCCACTCACTTTACATCCATCATCTTACACTGATCCACCTACCCCACTCACGTTACATCCATCATCTTAAACTGATCCACCTACCCCACTCACGTTACATCCATCATCTTACACTGATCCACCTACCCCACTCACGTTACATCCATCATCTTAAACTGATCCACCTACCCCACTCACTTTACATCCATCATCTTACACTGATCCACCTACCCCACTCACTTTACATCCATCATCTTAAACTGATCCACCTACCCCACTCACTTTACATCCATCATCTTACACTAATCCACCTACCCCACTCACTTTACATCCATCATCTTATACTGATCCACCTACCCCACTCACGTTATATCCATCATCTTATACTGATCCACCTACCCCACTCACGTTACATCCATCATCTTATACTGATCCACCTACCCCACTCACGTTACATCCATCATCTTATACTGATCCACCTACCCCACTCACTTTACATCCATCATCTTACACTGATCCACCTACCCCACTCACTTTACATCCATCATCTTATACTGATCCACCTACCCCACTCACTTTACATCCATCATCTTACACTAATCCACCTAACCCACTCACTTTACATCCATCATCTTATAATGATCCACCTACCCCACTCACGTTACATCCATCATCTTACACTGATCCACCTACCCCACTCACGTTACATCCATCATCTTACACTGATCCACCTTCCCCACTCACGTTACATCCATCATCTTATACTGATCCACCTACCCCACTCACGTTACATCCATCATCTTAAACTGATCCACCTACCCCACTCACTTTACATCCATCATCTTACACTGATCCACCTACCCCACTCACTTTACATCCATCATCTTACACTGATCCACCTACCCCACTCACGTTACATCCATCATCTTACACTGATCCACCTACCCCACTCACGTTACATCCATCATCTTATACTGATCCACCTACCCCACTCACTTTACATCCATCATCTTACACTGATCCACCTACCCCACTTACTTTACATCCATCATCTTACACTGATACACCGACCCTACCCACTCCAGTTCTACGAGTATTCGTTGGTCACGATGCATAATCGACACATCGACGTTGCGTTGTTCCGCGTCCACGAGTTTGCAGGAAAATGTAACCCATCGTGTCCACGGTTATCCAGCAACACTTTTAAACTACAACAACGAGAGGAGAAATACAAATTTAAAACGTCAAATGTGATTTCGTGCTCAAACGAGCATTGAGGCGGAACTCATCTGCCTCTTACAACCCTAATGCCGTGCTGGAAATTCCACATTCCTTTGGCAGGGGTGATTCCCTCCGGAGGACAACCACTGTTGATGTTTCCACAAAGTGGTACTCGTTGAATCGATGGTGGTGATGATGATTGATGATGGGCCTGAGTTTACCAAAAACGGGGATTTTAACTGAGCCACCACCCTAGCCGCTTCAAAAGAATCTGCAAAATTAAAGCAAAGTAGATATGGTGTGCCAAGGTAACTCCCAGAACAGTGACCCGGACTATGAATCACCTCGCTGTTTGTGCGAAACACACACAGCACACATAACAGCACGCGCCTCTGCAGATCAGTCTTAACGTGCCAAGCAGGACAATGTGGGAAGGCGGAACTGAAATCTTCTTAACGCACGCTTCACAACGCTCCACCGTGATCCACTTTGCTTTTTAATTGCGACGTCCGAAAACCTTTTCACAATTAACCGTGCGAATGCCGCTTTTAACGTCTGTGTTTCTCTTTGCAATCAGGTTTCAAAGGTGACAGCAGCTATGATAATTACAGGTACAAGGCTGTGTGGTCATAATCCACCTCCCATTCGTGTGCCGTCTCATTTCCAGCCCCATCGTCCATTCATTGCTGCAGCCAGCATGGCCATAACCAGCGTGTCGTTTGCTGTGATTTTCATTTTGCATGAGCTCGTTAAGGCCATTTGGTTTTAAGTTGTTGTGATTTTTTTGTTCTGTTATTTTTCTTGCATTCCACGCGGTACCACCGGCTAGAGTTCACCGTCGTGTCTGTTGTTCAACGTATCCCGAAATGCATTTCCCACTGTTGGTGCATTGTCCCGGAAGGTTTTTGACGTAATGCCCAAATCCATACACGGCATGATGTTGTATCGAAAACGATTTTATTGATACGAGATTCATCGCTAAGGGATGAGCTTCAGATTGCAATTTCTTATGATTTTGGAGTCGTTAATTGTTTAAACGGGTAGTTTACGTTTTGCGATAACATGTCTTCGTACTCGCAAAACGGATGTCACCCGGTGCCATGTGACACCACTTTTGGCGGAAAAAGAGTGGACATGATGTCATTGAACTGATGTCACTTACCGTGACATCATGAAGTCATGTCTATACGGGCTCAATCAATAACACTGCAGCAGCCACTGCTTATGTGAAGAGTGGTTCCTGGTGCCATCACGATACACGTGTCGTCTGTTTGTTTAGAATAATCCACTGTGATTTGGCTGAAGCACAAAAGCAAATGTTTGTCCCACCATAAACAGAGAGATTTAAGGAGATAATTGGTTTTCTATTTGAGTCTTGTGCTATAAAAAAGAAAATTCCCCTGTGTTATTGGATTTTAACAGATTTTAAATTGAAACTCGCTGTTCCCTAATCGTGGGTGGTGCTTTGGGTGTTTACATATTTTAATTATACTTTTAATTGTTTTATCCGTGTCAATGCACCGCTTCTGGGTGAGTCCGTATTCTGTGCAGCACCCCCAGAGGGTACGTGTAAAACAAACTTAATGATTACACAAGAGGCTCTTCCGTGTAGCCCAAACGCAGCTAATAACTGTTCAAAGTGGTTGGATGAGGATAAAGAGGCTTTGCTACCGTATTCGCCAGAATATTAAGGCCCTCGGGAATGTGAAACACGTTCCCGGTGTCAATAAAGTTATGAAAGTCTGGTCACATCGAAACCGGTACCCGTCATTAGCCACCGAGTGACGGTGACACCTCCACGGCACCCGTGGCAGGCCAGGTGCACTTTGAGGCCACGCTGATAGGAGGTCACGGGACAGACCCAGGTGCCGCACCAGGGTTGCAAACGGGTACCCGTACCCGTACCCGGCCGGGTACGGGTAGCCGGGCATCAGGTAGGGTGCGGGTATCGGGCACCCGGTTGCGACCTCTGGGCTAAATATAGGAGGTTTTAGCGGAGAGATTGGCGGAACGTGGGGAGAACCCAGAGTTAAATATTATCAACAACTTCAAGCTACAAAACGACCGTTACTTTTGTGCTCGGTGACGGTACCGCACAGCGGCCACCACTGGACGGCGCTGTGACCCGCTTTGAATTGTCCTCGTAAAATACGGGCACACCTCGCTTAGCGCTCAGGTTGCGTTCCTGGAGAAACGAGCGCTACAATCGTTGCTGCGATACTCCATATTGTACAAAAACCACACCAAGTCCATACGCTGCTGGGTCAACAAAGTCCCAGACGCCCGTTGGTTACACGGTTAGACGAGACTCGGTTTAACTGTTTATGCGGAGACACGAAACAGAAATATATAAAATATGTATTATGCTGTTCGTGTAAACATATTCACATATTAACTAATTTATTGATCGTGCATAATAGTTTTACGTACTTGGAAGAGCCTCAAGGTTCTGTTTTGGCCAAGTGTTGGATCTTTAGTCACTTCCGCTTTGAGCACTTGATATGGGAAATGTTTGCTGATTTATGTTGTTACTTTACAGTCCTCTCTACAACAGCGCTTAATAATGACTGCGCATTGCACATTACATCAATTTTCGCCAAGCGAGGAGCTGGGTATTTTTTTTTTACAGGGAAGGCTCCTTACCTTTAAAAACACACACACACATCAGGAAGATCACCAGCATTGGCTTAAAGAATGTCACCTGCTGATGAGGCAAAGCATGTCGAAACCGGTCCAGAGTTGGCTTGTTTTCAAACAATATTGTTTAGAAGCCCATGTAGCTGATGCGATGTGTAACAAAAATGATTTTGCTTGAGGGGGCGGCATTGTCTGCTTAATTACATTGCCGAGTGCAGTAAACTTTGACGTTGTCTTGAACATTTAGCTGTTGCACGGTGAGCCGATTGTGACTTTGCGTTGGCGGCATGCAGGTCGATTGCGTCACCCGCGCTACTCGCCGCTACGTTTGCCATCGCTTTGCCGCTTCTACTATCAAGCGCGATTTATTCATTTTGGTCCTTGAGACATTGGCCCACAAATTGATTATTGGTGCCACCCAGTGGTGTGGCGAATGCTCACAATTCTAGATTTGAAGCTTTCGTGACTGCAATGATTCATATTCTTAGGTTTTTTCGGTAAAGTCACGTAGGTAAAAACATAAAAAAGTAAAATAAAATAAAAAAAAATAAAAATCACGACGTTTCGGAGGCAACACAAGCTTCCGTCTTCAGGTAGTACCGTCACAGCCACGACAGCTGTATCAAGTAAATGAGAGATTGCAGGAGTTACCACTGCGTTTATATAATGGTTGGAGAAGGTGGTGGGGCAAGGGCCGCATACTTATTATTAATATGGTAAGGTGAGGCTTGAGACTAAGAATAGTTTTTAATGTTTTTACCTACGTGACTTTACCAAAAAAACCTAAGAATATGAATGCTCACAATGTTTTTTGTTTGTATTAAAGCGGTGTATCTCTTGATTACGTGCACCTGCGATAGCAAGGTCGTTGCGGTAGCTTCTTTTTAACGACGTAACGAGATAAATGCCCGTTAAAGCGTGTTTAATAGAGAGCATCGTTTTGGAGAAGAGGACACATACTTGTGCGATTTGAAACATCTGCAGGATTAGCGTTGATAACAAATGTGTCTATGAAACGGACGCTACGTACGGTAATATTTTTCCATCATATCGTTTTTTTGGGGTTAGTTCGCGTAAATATAAATGTGTCGTTAAACCCGCCACCACCCGACACAGCCAATTAGTAAGGTCTGTGACGTAAACAGAACACGCCAATTCGTTACGAGTACCACAACACCGATGTGTTGAGCAAATCCACAACATTTACAATCTGGGTACGACGTTTCGCCAGTAATTACAACCAGCTTCATCAGGCGACAACCAGATTTGTGGAGAAATCCTCCTGTTTCGTTCCTTAAATAAAGAGATAGGTGTGATGATGTCACTTGTGAGCCCTTCGCGTGGCTGTGTCGGATGGTGGTGCGTTTAACGACACATTTATATTTACACGATCTAACCCAAAAAAAAAACTATATTATGGATGATATTGTTCGCGAAGGCCTACGTGGTAATGTTTCTGTCCGCGGATGGGCACTGCCCATGAGTGGTGCTTCCAGAATAAGGTGAATGAAGGGAGTACTGGCTAAGGTGGATCCTGACACTCCAGCTGGGACCAACGACCCCCACCTTGGCTCGTGAAATACTCCACTGCACTGTGTATACAAATACGGAGCATACTCATGGGCTGAAATATACAGCAGACTGCGTATGGAGGAAGCGGTCAAACATTTCTGCGAAGGCAAGGCAGTATTGAAATCGCATGCAGAGTTGCAATGATAACTTTACAATGCTTTATTCATTCAGTTCTGTCGCCAAAACACCCTGTTGTACCAGTCCAAATTGTGTTAATCTTGATGAGATATCCACCATTAATCAAACAGTGCTTCGGCCGTGACAGTTTTCTTCGTGCCTCGTCATCACATTTGTTTGACTGTGTACGCATCACAGTTTATTGACGGCAAGTAAAAACTCGATTGCCATAAACAGACGCGTTCATATTTTTTTCGTATCGCATTTCACCGAATTAAAACAATCGGGGTTTGCAGTGCACCGTTTTTTTTTAATCAAACCCCCCAAAAACTGCGGCCCTTTTAGTAGTACTCATACAAAACTCTAAAAGTATTCGAGCTCTGTTCTTGTGTCTATGAAATGCCAATTGCTCATCCCACATCTCGCTGCATCTCACTCTTGTCGACATCTCCTTTTCATTTCACAATCATGGCTCTTCGCTGTATCTCTCTTCTCTCATCACGTTAATCTCATCTCTGCCACCTCTCTATCTCACTCGGAGTTCATGCTTCGGGCCCCCTGCCCCTCCCCCCCCCCCCCCCAATGGGCTAACACCACCACCACTGTGTACCGAGTTCTCATGAAAAATGCCACATTGTCACAGTTTTGCACCACGTAATTATTTTCTCTCGCAGTGCCACCAACGACCTCGTCGTGTTATTAAATTATTTCGAAAGAAATCTGTCCGATGGGGGGTTTTTGTTGTTGTTTTACATCGGCGACAGAAAACTCCCACACTTGCGATTGCCAACCCTTGGGCGTGCGCCAGATCTGTTCCCCACAGCGAGCGTAGGTGCCAGCCAGAGCTGCTCAGCATAAAGTCCCCCCCCCAACCACCACCCCGCACCAGCCGACACAACGAGCGCAGACAGAAGGCAATGACGGCTACGCTGTGCTGATGAGTCCACGTGCAGAGATGATGAATCCTGTAGGTTGTTGCCTTGTTATCCTGCCATGGCTTTGAATTCAAAGGGGGGGCGAAAACTTCACCCCCCCCCCAGCTCTGTCGAGCTGAGTCAACACAGTGCTGCGTGTAGGGATGTATGCGGTGGTGTCACCGTGACATGCACAGCATGCTGGGACTTATTGTTCTGCTTTTCCCGTCTTAAGACACCGTTTTGTGGATATTAACACGAGTTTGTTTCCAGCCTGCATGCTTTTTTTTTTCTCTTCAATCACAGACACATCTTTGTTTCCGAGTGTTTAAGGGACGTACGGTCGCCAACCTGTAGGGGTGTAACGATTCTTAAGACTGCCACACATGCATTAGTTCACAGAGGTGTGGACTCGAGTCATGTGACTTGGACTCGAGTCAGACTCGAGTCATGAATTTGATGACTTGCGACTCGACTTGGACTTGCATAACAATGACTGTGTCCCACCTATGAGATGTGGACTCGAGTCATGTGACTTGGACTCGAGTCAGACTCGAGTCATGAATTTGATGACTTGCGACTCGACTTGGACTTGCATAACAATGACTTTGTCCCACCTATGTTAGTTCACCCATGCAAGTATAAGTGTGTTCCATATATATTCATACCCCGTGTGTCGCGTGCAATTGGTTCACGCGACCCCTACACACATTAGAGGCCGCTACGTTAAGTAAAAATTTAATATTTTAATCGAATTGTGACAGATCGTTACACCTCTCTGCAAACTGTTCAGCTGCATGCAAAAGTCACTTTGGTAATTGTTGTAACCCCTTTGTTGTTGTTGTTGTGCAGGGAAAAAATCTGGGACGGATGGGAAGGGTAAGACTCCGGCAGGCCTGGACGAGGACGTGTGGCCGTGGAGTCACGGGGACCCGTCCTTCGGACACAACTCCATCCTGGGCCATCATCATCATCACCACCATCATCACCTTCCCCATAATCATCACAATCATCCTCCACCTCCTCCGCGCCGCTACCACGGCGACCCCCCGCACTCACTCGACTCGACGGCCGTGGCCAGCAACAGCGGCTGGGCTAATTTTTGGCTCGACGTGGACACTGTGGTGGAACTGCTTCGGGATTTGCACGGTAGCCTGGGCACGGAGATGAAACCGCGCGCGGCCGCCGGCAACGCGACCACCGATTTCGCCTCCGCTCCGTCCCCCGCCACGGCCAAGCGGAGAGCGCCATTGGTCCCGGATGCCGAGGACGGATCTGGCGCGTCTCTGACGCTCGAGGTGGCTGAGAAGGAGGAGGAAGAGGAGACGGTGGATGATGAGGACGAGGAGAGGGAGGCGGCCGTGGATTCCAGCGGACTTGGTCCTTTGGACTTGGGGTGGCTCCAGGACGGGGCGGACGCAGTCGCGGGGAGTGCCGCCGTTAGCCGCGGCAGAACCGGCAAGAGCAGGAGAAAGGACGGCCGAGGCAGGGATGGCAAAGTCGGAACCCGCCACAGCAGCAGCAGCAGCATGAGTAGAAAGCACCGGCTGGGCACTGGCATCAGGAATCAGGATGGCAGCTACAACGGGAGCAGCAGCAGGAGCCAGAGCAGCAGTAGCAGCAGCCACTCGGCTGCGAACGACACATACAGCAGCGATCGTGGAGGGCTTTCCGATGCCGATGGCGGTTCAGGCGAAGAGGGCCATCGGGTGTACGCGTCGGGATCCAGTCGAGTCGTGAGCAAGATCAGCTTCATCCCAGAGTCCACGGCTGAGCCAGACTTCAGCGGAGAAGGATTCATCCCCATTCATGATCATCAGTGACACCGCGGCGTTCCTGCGTGTGAGTGTGTGCGATGACAGGCCACGTGGGACATTTGTTTGTGTGTGTGCTGTGATTAGCACACTGTGCCACAATCCTAGCCAACCGGAGTTCAATTCCTTGCCGAGCACAGCACCAATACCAATTGATATCTGAACCTGGCCTGAGCCTCCCCTAGGTCAACTCAGCCTAGAATAAGTACACGGTGCGGTGTTGTGGTTTGAACCATGAAGCGCCGGTCAGACGGGAGGTGGCAACACGTCCATGGTGCTGAACCCAATCTGCCACCTCATAAGCATGTGCTGTGCTGGCCTTAACAGGTGCTCGCTTATATCATAATTTTGTCAACATTGTATTAGCAAGTGTGCTCTAGGTTTCTACACAAATCGTCATTTCTTTATGACAGGGTTAAGAGAAATCCATTGGGCTGCAGCACGGCACCGCTCACTTGCAAATTTGGCCAAATCTGGGCTTAATGGAAACGTGAGAGAGAGAGTGGTCTTCTCTCTCCAGAGAGAGACAGCCAGGCACGTACAAAATGAACGGCGCTCATTTCGCGGTTGTCATGCCCTGGACGCTGAAGGTTATTTATCTGTGCGTGGAAGTGCTTTTGTTATTCGTTGGCTGCGACTTCGTGTGAGACAAACGCGACTGACTTGATCACGTGAAATTGTTTCAATGCTCCGCTAAGACGTCGCAAAAAAAGTAAATTAACAATATTATTACACAGCAAATACGGGTGTTTAAAATACACCGGTCTTTTGGTACCTATTCATAAATGTCTACGTTTGATCGCGCGTGTACGTGTGTGTGTATATATATGCCTTCAATTGTACCTTATTGACATCCTGTGGGTTATTATATGTATAAATACACAGTGCAAATAGGCGTACATTGATACATTTTATAGTGCACTTTAACATCCAAAACGTTTCAGAGCGCAAGTTCAGAGCATTACGATTGCAGTTCAAACGTCTGACATTACCCAATGTCTTGAGTCCCTTGTTTGCTATGCCAGGTCTGACATTCGACGTGAGATAAATTATCTTTCATTATCTACACAGGTCATAAAGTCTGCATTTTGGCACTACGGCACATTCAACACGGTGCCTTTTCTTACTCCTCAACACACTAGGGGGTAAGAATTTTAGGCAGAATATCACACGTTTGGTTCTCTCCATATTCTCCTATATCTGTCACGAGCAACACGCACGCACTATAACACAAAGTCGTCATCAGTCAATGTATTGGGCCAGAGTTTTGACCAAAATGCTTTCTACGCTTTTCATGTCTCGTAAATCTGCCGTGTAGTCTATTGAAATCGTATACTGTACTCTATTTGCTTTGCCATTGACTTTCAACTGCTCCGACCGTTGATGAGAGAGAGATATACTTGACATTGTTATTTATTAAAGGTCAGACTGGGCCCCGCCGTCGAAATGTGGAATTAACACCCACTGGCTCAAGACAAACAAATGGTTATGACCACCGCCCAGCGCTCGAATAAAGCATGGGGTTAAACATTTTGTTACGTATATAGTGCATAATACTTATGATAACATTCGTGTGAATTTAGTTGTGAAGTCTGCTTTGGAAGTAAATGTAGGTGGATTGTAAAAGTGGCTGTACTGTAAAATAAAATCCACATTTTAAAGGCGTTGGATATTTAATATTTTAGGCCACGCGTACGCACCGTGTAGCTAGCGTTCGGTCGATGAAATGTCTCCCAAGGTTCTTGAGAAAATGTTAACCCCCCTTGTCTGTTTCTGTGTCGTCGTTTCAGTATTAATTACACGAGTGATAATGCGGGCAGGTAAACTCCCCTTGCTAAAGAACAAATTACGAAAAAAAAACACACACACGCACTGCTCTGCAGCGGTCTCAAAGGCCCCACAGTATTTTTTTTTCTCATTACCCGCAGAAATTCGACAAGAGCTATGTTGTTTTGTTACTTGAATTAAAGTGCATACCGTGGTTTACTTTGTCCCTTTACATTTTGTGATGTGGTTTTTTTCCCCCTTCGTTTTACAATATTTGTGTTTACAATATTTTTCTACTAATTTTGACGAGTCAATGAAATGTGAAAATTCCTGGCAATGAGGGAAGGCACCAGTTGTTAGATGGTGGAGCACACTAGCCAACCAGATACTAGCCCTAACCCAAGTCACAATATCTATCAAGACACAATCCCTAACCCTACTACCACACTAGTCAGCCAGATAGTAGACCTAACCATAACTACTACCACTCTCTCCCTAATCCAAGTGACAATACCCAGCCAGACACTATCCCTAACGACTACCACACGAGCTAGCCAGATGCTAGCCTAGCGCTAACCACAATAGCCCTAATCCTAACCACACTAGGCCAAGCCCATCCACGCTAACTTTAACGCCAACCATACTAGTCATTCAGACACTAGTACTAACACTACTAGCACTAACCCTAACCACACTAGCACTAATCCTAACCACACTACTAGCCCTAACCCTAACCACACTAGCACTAAC